>NC_050453.1:67703148-68903148 GCF_903995425.1 Onychomys torridus
ACTTCTGCTGTCAGGGCTCCACCACAACAAATTGTACCCTTCAACTGAGCCCAAACAAAACCTTCCTTCTTGAAGTTCCTTTGTCAGCATTTCGTCACAGCAACAGGATAGGTCACTAATGCATGCCTGAAATACACAGAGGACATGGCTCAGCAGGGAAACCCACTTGCCACACTTGCCCAGTGACCAGAACTTGGTCCCTACTACATGCATAAAAGCTAGAAGGGGAAAACCAACTCACAGAGCTGTGCTCCGGCCTCCACACATGTGCTCTGACACATCCTCGCCCCCACACACTAAGAACAATAATAAATAAAGTCACAAAGGCTGAGACGTGGAGCCAGGATGCTGTGGGAGGGTTGCATTCCAACTGCTCAAGGTTAAACCAGAGAATGTTGCAACAAGGTGAGAAAAATAACTGGTCAGAACCAGCCAAAACAGGTTCAGAGTTTAGGGTTTCTGCTCAGCTAGTAAAGTTCTTCCCAAAAGGATGACTATGGAAATCCCCTTAAAGAAATAAAAAATAACACACACACACACACACACACATATATATAATTTGCCTGAAGGGATATTGTTCAGGGCTGCTGTGGTTCCTGGACCCAAATTTCAACTCTTGGCTTCCCAAATAAATCCTTTGACCACTGTTAAGTTTCAAACCCAGAACAAAATGGCTGACTGCCTATTTAACATATTAAATCAGACCTGGGTACCAGGTTCTCCCAGCATCCCTCAGTCTCTACCTGTTACAGGGTATGGCTGGCATACTCTGCCTTCTACCCAGAACTCTCCAGCCCAGGGGCTGGGCTGCCCTTCCCCCAAAGGCTCTTCCTATATAATCCAGACGTTTTGGTTACCTTTGCACTCTTGGCTGCACCTGGTTCTCCTCTCCCCATTCCTCTGTTCCTCTCCCTCCCCTCCCCCTCTCCCCATAAGGCCCAGCTCAGCCTGGACTCTCCCAGATATCCCTGTCTCTGGCTGTGCTCTTCCATATAACTACAGTAAATGTCCTCCCCCACCACACCTAAGAGCAGTCCTTCCCTTCCCTTCCCTTCCCTTCCCTTCCCTTCCCTTCTCTTCTTCCCTTCCCTTCCCTTCTTCCCTTCCCTTTCCATTTCCTGTTTTTTCCTTTCAATCACCATGTCAACTTCCTTGTCGTTGATGGTAGTTAGGCCGCTGTTGATCAGAAAGTCTGGGGATATATGCCTTCACATAACATGTGGTGTGGTGTCAGGATATTTGCATATGGCCCAGGGCAGTCTTGGGGTAAATCCCACAGAGAAGTCTGGTAAATACACCTTCTCATATCCCATTCACACATTACATGGTCTCAAATATATGCCATCCACAAAGACTCACAAGGGGCAAAACAGATCCTCCCTTTGTTCTTTCTCCTTGTGAACTGGAGGTGAGATCAGTGCCCATCAGCCCTGACAGCCACTCCTGGCTCTGCTATAAAGCTGTGTCTGACTTTAAGAGTTTCTGTGTCAAGATGGAGGTCAGGAAGGAGGTTGTAAGGTGGAAGACTTGGGCTGTGCCTGGATGCCCAGTGGAGGTCCTACTGTGTCTCCTTGGAGAAAGGGTAAGAAAACACTGGCCAGGAACTTCACACTGGAACCAAGTGGGGGAGATACACCCAGGCTGCTACTCCTGTGCTGCCTCCTGAGGTCCACCCTATTGTATCCCACCTTGTACAGACATCATTTGTTAAAGGGACTGACTTTCAGTTCAGTTTGCTTCTCCAAGCCAGTATTTTCTGAACCTTCAGCTCTTCATCTATGCCGTGGGAAATAATGATAGGCACCTACGAGAGGACTAGAGGACTAAATGGGCAAACATTTGCAAACACTACACAGCCTCTAAGGTCACGCCTCTACGGGTGTTTGCTGTGTGGTTCTTATCGTCTTCATTGGTATTATTTTCCCCAGTCAGTGGTTCAGTGCCAGGGCCTCAGAGACTAAAACAGATCACCTTGCCCTCAAGGTGATCACGGGCTAATAGCATTTGTGGGAGTACTGCTATGAACAAGCCCTGTTCCTAGCACATTAGCTCAGTGCATCCCCACCGCAATGTAAGAAGTAGGTTACCCTCATTTTCAGAGGGAGAAATCAGAAGTTCATGGAGGTGGTGGCACAGCACCGTGCAAGGTCCCACTGATGATGGGAAGAAGGAGTCACACGTGAGCTGAGTTCAAGTGCTGGTCCTAGGTGCCTTCTCTTCGTAACTACCCCTTACATCGAGATGGACATCCAGATGCGACTGTGACATGACACAGTGTCCTAAGTACAATGTCAGTCTCAGGGGGTAAGTGTGCTAGTCGTTCTGCGAGAATCAATGGAGTAGGTTGAGAAAAGAGTGGTCGTGGTGAGCATCAGAATCTTCTTAGGGAATATAACCTCTCCCTCCTTCCTTCTGTTAGTTGCTTTTATCGAATATTTTGTCCCAGAGATAAGGAAAGTAACTCACACACCAAACCTCACAGGAGGTCAATAAAATCAAAAACTTGCAAAGACAAAATGAAAAGGAAGAAGGAGGACACATGAGTATATCTCTAGGGATCCACAGGAAGCTGAAAGGCAAAGGGTGTAGGTTAGAAACCAAGATTTTGTTTCTGACAACATCCCTGAACCCTTAGGTCCTGGCTTAGATCACTAAAGAAGTGAGATTTGGAGCTGAGAGAATAACTTATTTTACTCAGTCAGGAGAATGTTTGCAGCACAAACATGAGGATCTGAGTTCAAGCCTCAAAACCCAGATAAGAAAGCTGGGCACAGTGGTGAACACTTTCAATCTGTCTATGGAGAGACAAGAGGATCTCTGGAGCTTGCTGGCCGGCCAGCCTAGCTGATCAGTGAGCTCCAGTTTCAGTGAGAGACTGTCTCAGAGAATTAGATGGAGAATGAGGAATGCACCCAACATCATCCTCTGGCTTCCACACTTGCACACCTAAACATACATACACATGCTTGCACACTCACACATATGCATGCACATACTAGCACAACCACACATACATGCATATCCAAATGCCTATGCATACACATTCAGCACACACACACACAAACAATAAAAAAAAAGAAAAAGAAGTGTCAATCAAGTCCTTGTTTTCAGTCTATTTTCTCTTGTCTCAGGCTTCACGTTTTCCTCCACCATTCATTTAATACTGGTTAATTCCTTCCTCCATAGCTTCAACTGCCCATGACTACTCTCCACACTTGGACACAATGGGAGGAGGGAGGAAGTTCTGTTGGTCAGAATCTGCAATGCACTGGAACTGATGAATGAATCACTAAACAGACCATCACTGTCACCAATAACAGCAGCCAACTCAGCTCCCATTTATTACACACCAGGTATTTGTAATGAGCCAGAGAGATGCCTCACTCAGGAAAGCGCTTGCCACACAAGAATGAGGATCTGAGTTTGATTCCCCAGAACCCACATTTAAAAAAAAGGAAGATGCAACAACACACCCCAGAACTGAGGCGATGGAGGCAGGAGGAACCCTAAGGTTTGCTGGCCAGCCAGCATAGTTCAATCAGTGAGCTCCAGGTTCAGCGAGAGACCCTGCCTCAAAAAATAAAGTGAAGCATATCTAAAGAAGGCAATGAAAGTCTAATTCTGGCCCCTATAGAAACACATGGGGACATATAGCCAAATACAAACATTCACACACACACACACACACACACACACACACACACACACACACGGGGGGGGGGGGGGGGGGGGGGGGGGGGGGGGGAGGCAATATGGACAGCACATGGAGATCCCAAGGTTGGCCTCTAGCTTCTATACACATGCACCCATATATGCACCACTGATTTGCACCCATACATGAACCCACATACATGTACATACATGCACACACATACACAACATAAAGGAGTGATCTTCTTGTATAACTTTCAAGTATTGTTCTTACAGCCATTCCCTGTCGCCAGAAGTGAAGGAGTATTTGCATAGCTTAGCTTGCAATACTGGGGTTGTTTTTCTACATTCCACATTCCTTCCAGTAATTACACAAAGAGAAAAGAGTTTGTATTATTTTGAGAGAGAGATGGACCCAACATTTCAACTTTACTAAGAAAGGGAATAACAGTTTTGGCAATGTAAGACGGTTTCATTGGAATCGCATGACTTGCCAAAGATCGGAGTTGTTGAGCCAGCTGGGGCAGAACCCTGAGCCAGATGACTGGAGATGGTTCTCAGACAGCTCCATGCAGGAGAATGCCAACAAAGCGCTCCAATGGCAGGGCCACTGATGATCCACTGGGACCCATTATGAGAGTCAGTATCAAGAACCAGCCTTGCCATTACGTAGAGTCTCTGTGAGGTAGAGGAATAGATGCAAGGGTCTTCCTCACAAGCGGTGCCACTATTAAAAAGGTGTGTCCATAGGTTCAACAACCTGCCTTCTTGAGACCTTGAGGCTGACACTGAATAAAAAGTGTTTTTATTATAACCGGCCTGGCAGGGATGAATTTATTCTTAAGACACTCTTGTGTTACTCACATTGGCTATCAGATAATTGATACTATGAACCTGAGACACCTCATGCTGGGGAAAGAGAGAGAGAGCCTAAAAGTAGCCTGGGCCAGCCAGAGGACGAGCTTTTTAGATCACCTTACAGAAGAGACAATGATGGGTCACTAGTGAGCTGGACCACATCTTGACTGGGGATTGCTTAGATATGCACAACACTGGCCTTTATGGAACCTAGCTTGTTGGGGTACAGGCTGTCACCCCAAGTCCAGTAACATTGTCATTTTAACTGTTCTCCTCAGGCCTCAACTCTAGTATTTGGTGAGTGTCAAACAAAGATGAAGGCAGCTCAAAACTTGAGATGGATTTCTGGGAGGTGTTCTAGACATTCCTCTCCAAGACTTCCTGGTTTTTAATTTAAGTAAAAGACTGAAAGAGTCTACCTGTTTAGGCAGATACAGATCAAGGGAATTATATGGCAGCCCCACCTGGTCAGGCTCTAAGTTTTTATTTGCAAAAGAAGACCCCATTTAAAAAACAAAGAAGAATGAGAAATAACTCAATTTGTAGAATACTTGCCATGCAAACATTAGGACCCTAGTTCAATCCCCTTAAAAAGGCTGGGCATGGCAGCACATGCTTGCAATACCAGCATCAGGAAGGTGAAGGTCAGTGGATCCCTGGACTCATTGGCCAGCTATCCTGACTTAACCAGTGAGCTCTAGGTCAATGAGAGACCCTGTCTCAAAAAACAAGGATGGCTCTCTTGAGGCAGAAAGACACTAAAAATTGTCCTCTGACCTTCACAGGCATCTGTGTACATACAAAGACAGACAGACAGACAGACAGACAGACACACACACACACACACACACACACACACACCAACATACACAAATATAAATAAAGCAACTATGGCCAATTCGTGCTTAGCCACCCCTGCAATCAGCAGCCCCTTCTGTTGCATCAAGTGGGGAAAGTAGGCTAGGTAACACAAGGGTTGAAAACCTGAACCTTGCACAAAACCCAGTAAAAATGATTTCTTGAAAGCAGAACAAAATAACAACAGAAAAACCTCAAAACCTCAAGGTTGTTTAGCTCAAACCACACATCCAATCTTTGGATGCTGCTTAGCCAGCAGGCTTCTCTTCCTCTGGAGAGACACAAGTCATCTGTATAACCTGGAGTCCAGCCTTACTGTGTGAAGGAGACATAAACCGAGTGTTGTCCTTATGGTCATTTGATTTCAGAAAAGCAAAGACCAAAAGCTACCCTTTCAAATCATAAAGGGTTTATTAGAAGGGAAGTAAGTAAGGTTTCATGGGAAGTAGAATCATGGTAAGTGGTCCTCTCTCTTCCTGTCTCCCTAACCCTTGTTTACTGGGGTTTCTCTTATTTTGCTTTCTTCATTTGCATTTTCCATTTTATTATGCACTTTTGGCTCTGATGTGGAACATCTCAGTTTGTGTGTGTGTGTGTGTGTGTGTGTGTGTGTGTGTGTGTGTGAGAGAGAGAGAGAGAGAGAGAGAGAGAGAGAGAGAGAGAGAGAGTGCATGTGTACATATGCATGTGAAGGACGGGAGCTGACTTCCAGAATCTTCCTTGATTGCTCTCCATTTTATTTACTAAGATGGAATCTCTCACGGAACCTGGACCTCTCTCATCCTGGCTTCTTGGTCAGCCATCTTGCCTATGGGAGCCCTTTCTCTGTTTCCCCAGTGCTAGGATTACAGTCAGCTGCCATGCCTACCCAGCTTTTTCGTGGTCTCTGGGGATGTAAACTCCCGTCCTTGTGCTTGTGTGCTGAGCACTTCATCTTCTGAGCTACCTCCATGGCCTCTGGGATTATTTTTAAATGTCTTGTTTGCTCCACATTTACCGTTAAGCTTACTACCAGATTCCCTTTTCTTTTTAAAAATTGTATTTATTTATGGGGGCAGCATGCATCCAATTGCATGTGTGTGGAGACCAGAGAACAACTTGCAGGAAGCGGTTCTCTCCTTTTACCACAGGGGGCCTCTCAGGCTTGGCAGCAAGACCAGTTTCTGAAAAACTGTTGTGAGGTTTCAATGTAAACAGAGAAATAAGGAGGGCAGGAGACAAAAGGGCATGCATAATTAAGTAGTCCTAGCCAACTGGTCAAGGTGTGATCTGCCCCATGGTGGTCTCCATTCTTATTCAGGATGGTGTGAAGAGATCCTTACTGCTCCAGGGAATACACGGGTTCTCAGAAGGTAATTGTGTCTAGCCAGGTATGGTGGCATTGTTAGTAATCCTGTCACTGGGGAGGTAGTGACTGTCTGGCTCAGTGAGCTCCAGGTTCAGTGAGAGACCCCAACTCAAGTAATAAAGTAGGAAATGACTGAAGAAGCAACCTGACATCCACCTCTGACTCTACAAGCACATGTGCACAGGTAACACACACACACACACACACACACACACACACACACACACACGCACGCACCAATTTTTTAAAATGAAAGATAGATGTTTACTTCTGTTCCAGGGTATACAGCCTTACACTCTGAGATGGTTGCCCTGGTCTGAGAGGTGGGGGCGTCAAGACCAGCAGTTTCAGGAACCCCGAATGACTCAGAGAGATGCCGAAGGACAGAGATCTAGCTAGCTGGCTTGTGGTTGTGTCTGGGGGCACTGTCTTCATTGGGTTAACGGAGGTAAGAATGCCCACCCGGAATGTGGGTGGAGCTACTTCCTTGGCTGGACTCTGGAGTGTGGGAAAAGCAGAGAGAAGTTGAGCACTAGCGGACATTCATCCCCTCTTCTCTGCTTTTGACTGTGAAGGTAATAAGATGAGTTGCTTGAGTGCCTGCCTTGGTTTCCCTGCAATGATGGACTGTAATTGTGCGCTGAATTATCCCTGCTCACTTACAGTTAGTTGCCTTTGTCTGGGTATTTTATCAAGCAAAGTCCTGAAGGTCAGACACTGACCTTCTGCTAAAGTGATGGGACAACAGTCAGACAATGAGAGCAGAGGGACCAGGGTTTCCTCCTGCATCCATCCAGCCTTGAGTCCAGGGAGGGGTCAACAGATTCCAGCAAAGCAGCTTCTACACACGCTGATATCCATCAGCGTCGGATTGCCCTTGAGCCCGCCCTTGGCCTCCACAGGACCTTGAGCTCCATCCACTTCCTGTGTGACCTAATTAGGAAGAGTGTGCTCTCAGGGCAGGGTAGAGGTTAAGAAGGTTTGTAGGAAGGCCTCCTTCCAGGACAAGTGCTGGGGCAGAGGGAGGAGGCACACAGAGTTGGCCTCTCTACTTCTAGTCATTAAGTATAGCTGTTGATCTGACAGTTAGTACAATCATTTTCTGTCCTGTCTTTAGTAAGGTCAAAATGTAAAGTATTAAAATGTGCAGAAATCACTTCATAGTTCCTACTTGTGGTTTTTAAATATGCAAATGTGGTAGAACTTTAGTAAATGACAGGTCTGTCTCACGAGTGTGCTTTTGGGGACATGCCAATATTTCAGCTCACTTAACTTAAATCTGAAAAATGGAAACAGTTCACAGTGGCAGGGAGATGGTTCAAACAGAGAAACATTTGCTAGAAGCATGGGGACCTGAGTTTGTTGCCCAGCACTCATGCATAAAGCCAGGCCTGCTGGTGTCTGCTTGTATCCCAGCAGCAGGGAGGCAGAGACAGGTGGACCGTGGAATTCAGTGGTCAGTCAGACTAGCCCAACTGGGAAGCTCCAGGCCAGTGAGAAATCCTGTCTCAAAAACCACAAGGTGGATAGCTTTTGAGGAATGACACTGAAGATTCACCAATGGCTTACACACACACACACACACACACACACACACACACACACACATAAACACACACACACACATACACACACACACACACACACACACACACACACACAAAGTGAAAGCAATTGAGTGGCTTTGAAGTCCAAGTTTAAGTCAAAATACAAGTATATCTGGCAGGGTGAGCTTTATATCTGTTACTGTGTGTGTGTGTGTGTGTGTGTGTGTGTTCTCACTTCTATATGCACATGTATGTAGAAGTCAGAGGACATCCTTCTCATTCTTTTGGTGCCTTCTACCTTGATTTTTGAGACAGGGTCTTTCACTGTGACCTCTTCATCCCAATTCATCTAAATGGCTAGCCAGCAAACTCCAGGGATCCAGCCTCTCAAGCACTGGATGACAGGAATGGATCTCCATGTCTAACCATTTAACATGGGTTCTAGAGGATTGGACTCAGGTCCTCATGCTTGCAAGGTAGGTATTTTGCCAACTGGGTCGTTTCCCCAACCCTATCTCATTGGCCATTGATTTAGAAGTATCTCCACTTTAATTTAAGGTCACAACGTGTGCCTTCAAGATGGCTCAGCCGTCAGCATTTGTTGCCAAGCCTAATAAACTGAGTTCCATTCCCAGGACCCACATGGTAGAAAGAGAAAACTGAGTTACCCAGATTGTCTTCTGAGCATGGGTTGTCTGATGACCTCCACAGCATGCTGTAATGTGTGTACTGGACACCACAGGCAATAAATAAGTGCATAAAACAAGGAAGTAATGCAATAACGTCACAATACAAATAATCTTGCCTGGCATCTCTTAGGACAGTCATCTCACCACAATACAAAACGGGAACGCTCAGACACAGACCCCAGAACTGCACTGCTGAAGCTGCTCATTGCCCTGGTGAGAATTTAAATCTGTGTGAAAAAGGCAAGCTCATGCCTTTGCGCCGATGCTCAAATTCCGCATCAAATGTTGTTCGGTCATAAACCCGAATACATCAAATTCCTGTGTTGGTACCCACAGTCGGTACAGAAGCATCGTGGGAAGAATGAGGGCCCCAGCTGAGCATCTTCATTGTGGCATCTCAGGCACTTGTGCACAACCTCTCCAACTGTATCGTCATATGTAAGATGGCAGCCTTATATTTATAAACAACCATCTTTATGCCACATTTTATTGACATAAAAGGCATCAGTATGTATAAAACAAACAGTGGTGTTGTTTTTCAGCTACTACTAAAACGAGCATTATTATCCTTTCCAACAAAAGCTGTTACAAGTACCAATCATCGGAGCCTGGTCCTCACAAGTTGTTTACACACAGCACATTGCCCTAAGCGTTGCATAGCTTGAAAATTAATCTCCATCTTCAATGAACGGAACTGTTGGGGTTTTTAGCTGTTTTTATTTGTTTTGTTTTGGGGTGCTTTTGTTGTTGGTTATATTTTCAGACTACAGCTAATTAACTAATTAATTTGTTGTGTGTGAGAGCACTTGTGCATACCCCAGTGGAAATGCAGAGGTCAAAGGACAACTTTTAAGAGTCAGTTCTCTCCTTTTACCATGTGGGTCCCACGGATAGAACTCAGGCCATCAGACTTGGCAACACAGAGTTTCAACTATGCCAGGCTGACTTGCAAATTGCTATGCAGCTGGGGCTGACTTTCAACTCTTGATCCCCCGATTTGCACCCCTGGAATGCTGGGATTACAAACATAACAGCACCACATAACATTCAGTGCTGGGATGGATCCCAGGGCTTCCTGACTGCTAGGCTCTACCCACTGAACTACCTCCCCAGCATGAATGGAAAGGTCAATCAATGCCCTATTCAAGCAATTTAAATGTTTGATTCTGCCTATGACTTGCGACAGGCGCTGCACCCATGTGTGCTCTTTCTTCTCCAGTAGGGACTGTACTGGATGTGTGGCAGGCATACCCCCAGCTCCACCACTCTGCTCTTTGTGTAAGGCAAGTATTATGCGATAATTGCATCTTCATTTTAAAGAAACTTACCTCAGAAGAAGAAAAACTACTGTTACCTAAACCTGGGGCTGGGGTGATGTATGGCTCCTCCCTCTGCCCAGCACTTTCTGCATAAGCATGAGGACCTGAACTTGAATTCTCAGGACCCATGTAAATATCTAGGAATGACCATGTGTGCCTGTAAGCCCAATGTCATGGAAGGCAGAGACAGGAGGATCCCTGAGGTGTGCTGGATGCCAGTCTAGCTCCAGGCTCAGAGAGAGATCCTGAATCGAGGGAATATGGTGGAGAGTGATAGGTCAGGAGACTCAACATCTTTCTCTGGTTTCTGTGGGCATACACAGGCACAGCACACACACACACACACACACACACACACACACACACACACACACACACAAATAAATAAAATAAGTCTCCCAAGTAGATGGAGCAAGTATAAAAGGAAGGGGAAAATAGAGAGGAGGTGGCAGAGAATGCATTTGCTCACATTTGGAAAAAACACCCAAAATCACTTCTCCAAAATGTAAAATCAGATTGAAATTATTATTGTTGTTATTTTGTGTATATAAATATATACACACATGTATATATACATATATATTTGTGGCGGGGGTATATGAACACTCATGCGCCACTGTGTTCTGTGTGTGTGTGTGTGTGTGTGTGTGTGAGAGAGAGAGAGAGAGAGAGAGAGAGAGAGAGAGAGAGAGAGAGAGAGACACCCGCAGTCAACCTTGGATATCATTCATTAGGTACCATCCAGGACCTTTCAACTTCTGAACTACCCGAGGAATCCTCCTGCCTCTGTTTCCCCGGCACTGGGATTGCAAGGGCGCACAGCCACACCATTATTTTCCATAGGCTCTGTCTGGACTGAACTCAGTCCCTGTGCTCACCTGGCAAGTACTTTACTGACTGAGCCATCTCCCCAGCCCTGCAAGTGAATTGTGAGGCATGGCTTTAGGAAGGTGTGTTTCAGGTCACACACATTCCTTAGATTTATAATCCAGAGACCACAGATGAAGCTCAAAGTCAAGTTGCCCTGGTTACTGGAAACCCTGGTGGTTGACATACTTCTATCCTTCTGTAAGCCCAAAGCTGGCTTACGAAACTAACCATTCTTTCTGTATTTATTTTCACATCAACGACGCATTTCTTGGCCCCTTCACACACACACACACACACACACACACACACACACACACACACACACACAAATAATGCCAGCTCCCATGAAATTCCATAGAATCCTCTACCATCCTCATTTTATCTGCTTGTTTTTTTGTCTTGCTATCCCTCCCTCCTGACCCCATAAACGCTGAACATTTCAGAAGCAGCAGTCGCTTTAGAAGGAAGGCTCTACCTACCCATCTGAAAGGTGTTAAAGGGAAAATTCAGAAAATGCCTTCACACAGAAGCGGGAAAGAGAAGAAACAAACAACAAAATTCCTCCCAGACCGAGTTGCTTGGGAAAGCAGTGGGTATGAAAAGCCAGGCACTCTCTGACAGATGGTAGGCAGGAACACACCACAGACGGGTGGTGCACAGGGCTTTGCTCCGTTGCAAATACAGAAACAATAAAAAATGCTTACTGATTTTAAAGAGAGCATAATTAAGTGGGTCATTCTAACTGATAGAGCTTTACTCAGGCAGAACAGCCAGATTTGAGGCTTTTGCAAATGGGATAGTGTTTCACTGATGTATAAATCAATTCTAGGATGGCAGAAGTTCTAGAATCCTAACATGAGTGCGTGGGTATGTACGCTTGTGTCTGTGGTTCTGTCCTGCTGCATGCACAACTGGATCTACATGGCTTGTAGCCATCTGACGTGTTCTCAGGCTTAGAAAAGCGGCTACCATGACCCTTGTGCTCAGTTGCCTTGGGCAAACAAGAGAAAGATCTGTCAAGCCGCAGGTCTCACTGTGAAAGCCAGGGTTGAGAAATGTCCTCCAAACCGCTTCAAGTCAACATTCGCTGTGACAGAAGCAAGACTATTATTTAAGGTAACAGAGAATGTCAAAAACAAACTGTGCCTGGCGTTTTGACAAGACTCTATTGAGGGAGAAATGCTTTTTCGGTTCTTGTGTAACCGTTGGAGAGAATGCGACAATTAATATCCTGATGTCTGGGTAATAGGATTTCCAGGAGGCTCAGTGGTGGCCCTCTGAGCCACATGAAAGGCACAAGCAAGTGGAGGACATGGGCAAGAATAATTCGAGACGATGAGTTGCCTGGAAAGGAGCTGAAGTGTCAGAAGCCAGCCGGGTGCCTGGTGGCTAATTAAAACATAACTCCTCCTCCTGGAAAGCTCACTCCTGGACAGGTGACACTGAGGAGGGCAACTGCCATCATCCCAAGGAGAAAATCAGTGGAGAGAATCCATCTCACACCTCTGGTCCCTGTCTTCCTCCTAGTGCTCTCCCTCCTTCTTGTGGCACCATCACCGGGGCATCCCTCCACAGGCAGTAGCCCAGCCTGAGTCAGCCAAGGCCACAGTCCTGTCAAGCTACCAGTGAATCAGGATGGTGACAAGTGGCCAGGGTTCTGCCCTCCCTCCTGGGAACCTTTGCCCTGTCAAGGAACCGGATGCAAGAAGCATGCCGTGTAGTCAGCAGACACTGTGTGGGGGTCACTGCACTAGGCTTCCCCATTCTTAGACAAAATCTAAGGGTGTGGGCAAGGTGGTTCAGGAGGGAAAGGTGCTTTACCTTCAAGACAAAGGACCTGAGTTCAATCCCTGGGACCTATATGATAAAGGAGAGATTCAACTTCCACAAGTTGTCCTTTGACCTCCAGAGGCATACTATGGCAAGGATACACATGCACACACGAAAGAGAGAGAGAGAGAGAGAGAGAGAGAGAGAGAGAGAGAGAGAGAGAGAATAAATAAAATGTAATCAAATAAAAAACCCTTCAGAGAAATAGCCTGTTCTACAGAGATACATATGAGCTGTTTCAATGAGGAGATGAAAACAGGGGAGGAACAGAGCTCCTATGTGATGAGACATGGCTGGGGACACCCAGTATGAGTGATCATCTAGCACACAAAAACTCATGGCTCAAACCCAGCACTACATAAACCAGACTTGGTGGTCCCTTCCTCTAATCCTAGCATTTGGGAGGAGGAGTCAGAAGGATCAGAATTTCAAGGTCATCCTCAGCTACACCATGAGTTGAAGGCTAGCCTGGGCTATATAAGATTATGTTTCAAAACCAAAACAAAACAATATTGGATGACCCATATAAGCCAGATCTTCTAAACAATTATATTCAAAGTTAATACTCTCAAAAGGTTATACTGGGGTTGGGGAGGGGAATGGCTCACTGCATGAAGTACTGGATCCAAAAGAATGAGGTACTGAGTTCAGATGCCCAGCACCATGTAAAAGCTGGGCATGGCAATATGTGCCTGTAACCCCAGCACTGGAAGCAGGATGGAAACAAGTAGATTTTGGAGGTACAGCCAGAACAGAGAACTCTAGATTCAGTGAAAGACCTTGTCTTAAATTCATAAATAATGTGGAGAGAGACAGAGGCAGACCCATCATTGATCTCTGGACTCCACACATGCACGTATGGGCTAGCGACCCCTCCCCCCGACACACATTTGCACACCCATATAACACACACACACACACACACACACACACACACACACACACACACACGCCCCAAAGTGATACTGTATATATATCACCCAGATCACTAGAAGCAGTTACACAAACTGTAAGGAAATTACCCAGAATTCAAGTGCTTTCTCCCGAGTTCCTTCCCTGGCTTCTCTACCACAGCCCGGGATCACACTGGAACAGTCTCAGAACATAGTTTCCCAATGAAATTGTGGCAATGCTAAGGAGAGCCATGAACTGTTGTAACCAAGGCAGTCTCAACTTGCATGCCTCCTGAAAGTTACCCCTACGGGCAATTGTGTATCATGCCAATGCAGACACATGTGGATGCTTATAGATTTTAAATAGCATTTTTTAAAGATTTATTTTAATTATTCATATGTCTGCATATATGTGCATATGAGTGCAGGTGTCCTTGGTTGCTAGAAGAGGACATCAGCCCCCCTGGAGCAGGAGTCACAGGCAGTTGGAGCCACATGATGTAAGTGCTGGGAACTGGACTTTGATCCTGTGCCCTAGCAGCCAGGGTTCTTAACTGCTGAGCCATCTCTCCAGCTCCACAAGAGCCATTTAAAATGCCAAGAGTGGCCAGTCCCTCTGTCTTAAGATCAGTTTCCCACACTTTCTCTGTCTGCAGTGTTCACTATACCTGTCTGTCCCATCTCCCAGGACCTGTTATCCCATCTGTGCCTATAAACCCACAAAGGGGTTCAGTCCCTCAAGTCCACTACTAATGATATTCAGAGTTGGAACATAATCTATGATGGGCTAACAGTATCTTCACAAAGTGATTTGATTTATGTGCTGTGCAGCTATTTCTTCTAAATTAAAACACTCCCTCGCCTACAGAGAGGCTCATTAAGATTGAGGAACATGCTATCTTCGACTGTTCATATATATGAGCCATCCCTGTGGCTCCCTTAGGGCTGACACTTATGTCATACAGGTCATATACAAAACCCCACCACCCAATACAATAATTCATACAAGTTTCTCTCAGAACAGACTTTTTGAAAAAAAAAATCAGAAATCAAATTTGTTAAAATTCTCCTTACTATTCTGGCAGATCCCTGTATGGGACTGACTGGGTCTGTGGAAACTGTACTGGAGCCTCTGCCTTGGGAAGAGACCGGAAGTCCAAGTCGTGGTGCTCATAGGAAGAGCCCTCTGGGACCACATTTACCAATGTCTCAAAGAAACCTGGTTACACAAGGGATGAATGTGTCTGCGAGTTACTCTTCTCATTGTGGAGAAGGAGCTTGTTTTGGCTCACAGGATGAGGGTATAGCCCTCCATGGTGGAGAAAGCATGGCGGCAGGAGGGTGAGGTCACATTGCAACCACAGTCAGGAAGCAGAGAGCCTACAGGAAGTGGGGCTGGCGTATAACATCTCAAGGCCCATTCCTAACGTTTCTGTGATCTTCCCAAACAGCACCTCCACCTGGAGACCAAGTGTTCAAACCCATGAAGTTGGGAGACACTTCACATTCAATCAATAGTCCACCTAAGGTGTCTACAAAGCCCTTTGTGTTATCATTGTGGATGGTGTGTGTGTGTGCACACGTGCGTGCATGTTTGATGTGCACAAATGTGTACATGCCACAGCGCACATATGGAGGTCATAGATATCTTGCAGAATTTGATTGTCTCTCTTCACTATGGAAGCTAGGGATCAAATTCAGTTTATCAGGCACCTTTACCCCCTGAGCCTCCTTGCCCATCCACCCTCACTTCTCTACAGAAAATCTTACGTTGCCTTTATGTCAACAATGACTGCTGTGTCAAGCCATTCATTATCAGCAATGAAATAAGAAGCCAGGTGCACAAATCATTATTGGTCAGAGCTGCTGAAGGACTCTCAGCACAGCAAGGCGATCCCTCAGTCCTTGAAGTCAGATGAGTGTCTGAACTCCCTTCTACTATTAAAAAACATGGACCCAGACAGCCTCACAAGGGTATCAATCAGGCTGGGAAGGTGAATCAGCTGGAAAGTGCTTATCCAGCAAGCATGAGGACCCAAGTTCAGATTCCCAGCATCTAGCTAAGAAGCTGGACATGGTAATGTGAGTTTGGTATTTGAGTTCTGGGGAGGTGCACACTAGTGGGTTCCTGAAGCTCACTGCCTTGACAGCCTAACCAAATTGGTGAGCTTAGCTCATCAAGAGACCCTGTTCCAGAAACTAAGGTAGAGAATGACAGAGGCAGATACCTCTGGTGTCCATGTGTGCATGCTCATATAAATGTGAACACACACACACACACACACACACACACACACACACGGACAGAGATCAATCCGCAGAAAGGCATTCTAGGGATTTTTACAAATACAAAGTTGCTCTTGACATGTCCCCTTCCCCTCACTTCTGCTTTGAGAGGACAGCAGAAACAAAAGCAAACCCCTTATTCATTCTCACCATCCTAGGACTCAGGTAGAGTCCTTATCTTATGTGTCCTAAATATTACATCATTATGTTAGATTTTTACCATAAAATATTTCCTTATAATTATACTTAGAATGTAGAACAAAGAGAGAACATTCTAGTGAAAAATAGAATGCTACTTCTTTGCACCAACAGCATGGGGCATTCTGGGTGATCACTGGTATCTGTCTGTTCCCCCTCTGAGGGAAAAGTCACACGTACATACTTGTCAAGGCTGCAGCATGAATCAATGTGTGACAAAGAAAGGTTAACATATTGCTTCTGGGCTCAGCAGGTCCCCATGCTTGTAAGGCAAACAATTTACCAACTGAGCCATCTCCCCAGCCCCTGAAGCAGTTTCTTTTCATATCAGACACCATTCTAACATCCCGACCAAGTTACATCTTTAAGCAAATTGTCTTTTGAAAAGTCAAATAAATATATCAAACATTTTTCACTATTTTTTTGTTCTAGGGAAAAACCCAACTCAACCTGACTCAACTTTGGGATAGATTTTACATATATTCCGTAAAGATTCGCTTCAATGTGGAAGGGGTTGCTTTTTCTTAGACATGCATGATCTTGACACACATCCAGTTTGCAGACACCAGGATATGTCCTATTGAAAGCATATGTGTGGTGTATGTGTGTGGAGGCCACAAGATGACCTTGGGTATCATTCTTTCTCTGGTGCTGTCCAACTTGGCTCTCTAAGACAGGGTGTCTCATTTACCCAGAGCACATCGATTTAGGAGGAAGAGAAAGCTAGAGGAGGTAGTGCCACTGGGAAGGCAGAAAAGGCAGACCCCTGGGGCTTGCTGGACAGTTTTTTTTTTAAGTGTGTGTGTGTGTGTGTGTGTGTGTGTGTGTGTGTGTGAACTAGCACATGCCATAGGTACCTGCATATATGTGTGTAGGTACCTATGGAAGGCAGAGAGGGAGTCAGATCCCCTGGAGCTGGAGTTATGGGCAGCTGTGAGCTACTGGGTGTGGGTACTGGGAACTTAACTCAGGTCCTCCAGTAGAGCCCCGCAACACACCTAGATCTTTGTGCTTGGATTGACATGATCAAGCTCAGGTTCTCAGTCTTACTGGGCAATCACTTTACCAACCTAGCCATGTCCTTGACCTATCATCAACCCCTTGGATCCTCATTTTAAATGCACCTGCCTCCAGATTCCCAGGCCAGGCAGGTGGAGACTGTTTGCAGCAGATGTACCCAGCTGACAAGGGTTACGGGACGGCCCCGTGTTCTATTGCCACGTCTTGCTGTAAGACAGCAAGCTTCCGTACAAGCAGAGGGATTCCAAGCGGAGCCCCCACTGCCACACTTTGGTTGAGCAGACAGACATTCCCACAGATCTGTGAGTGGCATGTGATTAGAGGCGGGAAGCGGGGGGAGCAGGATGAGCTGTGATCTACAGCAGAACACTCCCAGGGAATGTACTGCAGAAACTTCTAGACAATCAGATTCGGCACTCAGCCTCTTTCTTTCCTTTGTCTCCTCCACTGCTAACCACAAGGAATTGGTCAGTGACCACAGTTCCTCAAAAGTGTCTCAAAAAGCGAGGTGAGATTGTGAAGGAAACAATCCCAAAGATGCCCAGTAGCACTAAAACTTTACTGTTTCCAGAGCAGTACCCAAGAAACAGTCGAATATCTTCTTTATTGTTTGACAATTCATATATGTTTACAATATGTGGATTTTGACCTTATCCACCCCAACTTTACCCTCCCACTACTGACAGACATACCCCCTCCCCCAAACATACTGCTCTCCTTCCTTCTCCAAAAAGATTAGAGATAGTTTGGTTAGTCAAGGGCTTGCTTGCCCGCTGATGCCAGAAATTATAGAAAGGCCAGGTGTGGCGGTGCAGTCTTGCAATCCCACTCTGTGGCAGCAAAGTCGGGTGGATGCTGGGGCTGGCTGGTCCGTCAGCTAAGACTGCATTTGCAAGATCCAGGCCAGTGAGAAACAAACAAAACAAACAAACAAACAAGGAGAAAAAACAACAACAAAGTGGACAGCACCTGAGCAAACACACCCGAGGCCATCCTCTGGCTTCCATGTGCATTGCACAGACACCTATAAGCACACTAGTGTGTGCTTACACATTAGTTTTCCATGACAGTGTTCCCCAAGTGCTGATCACTTTCGAAGTCCACCTTCAGGGTGACCACGGAACAACGGGCAGCTACACACCCTTCCATGAGAAAGCAGAAAGGAACACAGTTGTCACAGCAGTTGTGATTTGGAGCCAGAGCTGCCCTTGTTCGTGACAATCCCCACAGACACAAACCCAGTGAAATGGTGAAGGGGAAAAATCGCCTGTATGTGGCAATCCGTTTTGACACCAGGCTCATCAATAGCCCAGCCTTTCCAGGGCACGTCATTATCTATCCTATCTGCCAAAGCTGATACCTAACAACGTTGTCTTCAGAGCTGTTGACATGCCCGGAGAAAGTCTATCTTGTAAATCACAGAAAGATGACAGGTTCTCCAGATCGCATCAGTGACAAAGGGAAGCGAGGCACACAGGAGCAGACGCGGGGCACTTGCTGGCAAGGAACTCCGGGTACTACTTGTACTTTGAATAGGGAAGAAGCTGTTCCTATTTTTCTTGAGAACCAGTAAGAAATCACTGATTTAATCTATATATGCCTGCTTTTTAAGAAAACAAAAATGGAGGACCAGTATAATGGCTGGCCGGACATAGGCATTCAGCATTCACTGCCTTATGATGTGAGCCTGATTCCCAGCAACTACATAAATGTAAAAGGAGAGAAGCAATTCCTAGGTTGTCCTCTGATCTTCACCTGTACAGCATGATACGCATGTCCACACAACAGAGTGACAGTAATAATCTTAAATGTAAAGAGACAGCAATATATTATAAGAAAAATGATGAGAGCAGGCAGGGATGTTCTTCAGTAGTAAAGCCCTTGTCTCATACGAAACTAAGTCCAGGGTTTTGATTCCTCACATCACACAACACAGATATATGAGAACACACACACACACACACACACACACACACACACACGGGGGGGGGGGGGTCAATCAAGTCAGCAAAGGAGCCTGGGTACAGCTTCTCCCCTCCTCCTGCGAACCTATATAAACAAGAACAACAAAAGCTTTTTAGAGAATTTGCATTTATACTGGGGGAAAAAAAAAGTGCCTTGGACCAGAACCTGTAGGAACTGAGGAGAAAGCAGTCGCAGGGGACTGCAACCTCAAGCTAGCCTTGGAGAAAATTGCTGAAAGAACCAAGCACCTTCTAGGTGCAGAGGTAGCTGGTGTCCAAAATGAAGAGGGTAACCGACCTTCTTGGTCCCAGGGAAGAAGCCAGGCTAGCCAACCCTTCCACACTTTCCCAGTTTCTTAAGCCCAGGTAGGCAAACACAAGTCAGAATTTGCATTATCTGAGTACTGGCATTCATCTCTGAAGCCCAGCAGGTCGCCCAAGGCATGACTCCACATAGGGTGGCTGTGGTCAGCTCCTCAGGCCCTGTCCAGCAAGGCCTCTTTAGAAGACTGACATTTTAAAATACAGATATGGTAGTTCATGCCTATAATATCAGTCAGTACTCAGGGAGCTGAGGCAGGAGGACTGACTTCAGTTCAAAGTCAGTCTCAACCACACAGATATACTGGGATAGAGAGTAAGACTTGTCTCAAAACAAACAACCATGGCATTCCTATCCCCTAAAAGACTTCAGAGTTGACATCCTCCAAAGTTAAGGAATCTTGTAAACTTTCTTTAAAAATAGAGACTTTTGTGGTGCTTGGTGGCACACAAGGAATCCCAGACTCGGGAGACAGAGACAGAGGCAGGCAGACCTCTGGGAGTTGAGACCAACCTGCTATACAAAGAGAGTTCTGGGATTACACAGTGAGAATCTATGGGGGGTGGGGGAGGACGGGACGGACAGATACATGGATGAATGGTCAGACAGACAGACAAACAGACCCTGGAAACTAAAACTGATCATTGAAATTAAAAACACCAAATGGAAACAACTAAGGAGGGGCTCTGAGAGCTGGAGGGGCAAGTCAAGCAACTCCAGAAAGAAGTATGACAGGAACCAGCTGAGAGGCACTCCAAAATCAGCAAGAAAGTTGGGGCTGTTTTGAGGCAGGGTCTCATATAGTCCAGACTGGCTGACAGTCTGACATACAGCTGAAGATGTCCTTGAACTTCAGATCCTCCTCCACCTCCTGAGTGCTGAGATGATAGGCATGTGTCACACAGTACTCAACTTCTGTGATGTGTGGTAGGCAACTGAGCCACATCCCCAGCCCTCTCACAGGCTGTTTATAAGGAAAAGAAACTGAGATAATAAGATAATATCAGGAGCAAAGATGGGGAAAATATCTCTCAACAGGATTAAAAGATTCCTCAAGTAGATTCTTTTCATGATAATTTTTCCCTGTGGCTTTATCAACCTGACATGACCTAGAGTCCTCTGAGGGGAAGCCTGGGTTGAGAACTGCACAGATCAGGTTGACCTATGGGCATGTCTGAAGGCACTCTCTTATTAACTGATGATCCTGGCCTGTATAAGAAAGCTAGCTAAGAATGAGCTTGGGAGAAAGTGCCTTTCAGCTCCATGGTTTCTGCCTCCAAGTGTCTGCTTGATTTCTGCCAAGAATTCTCTCAAAGACAGACTGTCACCTGGAAGCTAAGGCAAATAAAACTTTCCTCCACTCAGCTTCAGGTCAGTGTTTCATCAAGACAACAGAGAGAAAACAGGACAACCAGGATAATGACAAATACCTTACAAAGTAAACAGACTACGATGTAAAGGACCCTGGTTAAAACGCTATGCAAACAGAGATAATAAGGTATGCAAACAGAGATAATAAGGTCACTCACTGACAAAGGGAGACAAGAGGACCTTTCTTTGCATCTGATTAGAGACCATCCCAGGCAATTATTTCTATCAACATAAACATCTCACCCTTGTGTATGTCCACTGCTGCTCCCCTCCACCTACTCCAGTGAACTCAGTAAACAATTGTTTCGGTCATCCCCTGAAACTCATCAAGATCTGGAAATGGTCCAAGAGTTCCTGTCAGCCTCCAGACCCACAGGTTGTCTCAGAAAACAAGGTGTATTGGTTGTTTCCCATCGTTGTAACCAAATGCCTGACAAGAAGCAACTTAGGGTTGGCTTATTTCGGCTTGACTTCAGAGTGTAGACCATTGCGACATGAAGGTAGTTAAAGCTGTAGAAACTTGGGATAGCTGGTCACTTGGCATCCAGAGTCTGGAAGCAGAGAGAGATAAATAGTGGTGCCTAGCTTAATTTTTTTTTCCTTTTCATTCATTATTAGATCCTAGTTGTTGGACAGTTCTACTCATATTACTGTCTGGAAACACTCTGACACACCCAGATCCTGCCTCATAAGAAATTCCAAATCATGGCCACACAAGGCTATAAATCTCCTTCAGATTTGCAATCTTGACTTTACCCTCTTCCCTCAGGAGCCCAAATCAGCACTAGTGATTCAGCTTTCTTCCCCAATTTGCCTGGTCCATCACAGTTGTTTTGATTTGACCTTAGGACCCTCCATTTATCTTTCACACAGGCTGGTGCCAAGCTGACCCACGAATATCAATATAACAAACCTACTTTCTTTTGGTTTAAATTCCTCAGCTGTTGAGCCCATTCACAGATGGCACAACCATGCCCACTGGCTCTAGAGCCAATAATGTCCCTTTAGCTTGGTCCTTGACAGCCTCAACATTGGCTGGCAATTGCTCCTTCCTTTCTTCCAAACTCCAAAGCTTTCCTGTTAACTGACCATCTCCTCATTACCAACAGTGACCCAGACTCTGAGGTTTTCTCAATGGTATTAGTGCATGTGAAATATTTTCTTTTTGGTTTATTTGCTTCTTTACTTAAGGCAGGTTCTTACTGTATAGCTTAGACTAACCTAAAACTGGCCATCTTCCTGCCTCAGCCTCTTGAATGCTGGAATCACAGATAAGCACTACCAAGATATAACACAGTGGGGACCAGGGGGTTAGTCCAGTTGATAAAGAACTTGCCATAACTTGGATCCACAGTAGCCATACAACAAACATCCAGGAATCGTAGTGTGTGCTCATAGTTCCAGCTCTGGGGAGAGGGACAAGTAGGTCCCTGAGCTCAATGGTCAGCCAGCCTAGCTTTCCAGGCAAGTTCCAGGTGAAGGAGAGACCTTGTCTTACAAAAAAGATAAAAAAAAAAAAAAAAAAAAAAAAGGGTGGGGTATCTCGGGAGACACTACACCCAAGATTGTCACCTTGCCTCCACATGTACGTGGACACATACACAGAGAGATGTAACACATTAGAAAGATTGTTTTCTAGACAGAAAATCAGTGAGCACCTCCTTTATCTGCAAAGTCAATTAACCCTTCTCAACGCCAGGCCTGCTACACACTGCCCCAAACCTTCTCCCACTCCATCAAGGCATACTCTGGCTTCCTCCTACTCCAGAGATTCCTTTCTCTGGCTTCTCTGCCCACATTCTAGAATGCTCCCCGCCCCAAGGTAATCCTATCTATCCCCCCAGTCTCCTTTATTACTGTCATGTACAGGTGACACTTTAGTTACATTCAGTCACCCAAATGCCAATGTCTGCATTTCTCCAAATATCCCTTACAAACCTCAGTTTTGGCATGTCACAGCCAACCCCCTAACTGCCTTCTCTGCTGGCCTCTCTAGGTTGAAGGAAATACCACCTACCTCTCTCCTCAAGCGCCTTGTAAGCGAGGTGTGCCGGTGAGTGCCGCACACGGCACTTACACATAGCTACAGGAGGATCCGAAGTTCAAGTTGTCCTTCACTACACAGAAAGTTCAAGGCTACCTTGGCCAACCTGAAACACTGAGTAAAAATGGGGAGAAAATAATTTTCCAGAACTGAAGACACGGGTCCACAAACTGAAATTGCACACTGAATCCTAAGTTAGAAGGAACAAACAAGAGTGGGGGGGGGGAGTGGCGGGGGAGGTGAAGCATGGAGGGTAAAATCAAGTTAAAACACCCGGAGTGAATGACCAGCTTGTCTACAAAGCAAGAATCACACTGAGAGCACCAGCAAGTTCATCCTCTGCAGTGACAGATCTTCAACGGGAGGGCCAGTGGCACGCCTCAGCTGGGCAACAGCTCTTGCCAGCAAGGCTGACACTGGCTCTGATTCCAGGGACCCACATGGTGGAAAGAGAGCTGATTCCTGCAGGCTGTGGCACTCAGTGGCACACTCCCAAACACACCAAGTGCCAAAGGAGGAAAAGGTGGAGCAGAATTCCAAAGCCTGCTAAGGGCTTTTCAAGCCACACAGGGCTTAAGAGTACTCAAGGCATCAGAGCACTGCCTCGTGTGGCACACAGACAGGCTTCAGGAAAATGAGCAACTATGAGTGCAGAGGAGTCAGTTAGACTGACTCTGTCTGCATCTCACCCAGGTAAGAGAAGACAGCGACATGTCTGCACTACCCAGAACTCCCCCAAGTAGAGGGGATGGGGCCCAGTGGAAACTAACATTTGAGCAAAGCAAGGGCTAGGGAGAGGTGGCTCAGCAAGGAAGGCACTTGCCTCACAGCCAGACAACCTGAGTTGGATCCTCAGAACCCATGAAAAGGTATGAGAAAGCTGACTTTATAAAGTATCAACAGGACTCCAACTAGGGAATGTTCACTGTTTTCTCAGAATTTAATCTCAGTTTTCAGAGCCCCAAGTTCCTAAAAGTTCAAATATTGAGAGCAGAGACACACCATTGACAATGTTTGCCATATTCCTAAGTGCAGAAAGATTTATGTGGTATTAAAATAATAAAAACCATTTTATTCTTGCCAGAATTACCTTTTGTTTATCACTTCCATTTGATCATCCTTCTATCCCAATGGCGTTGCTGAGTTTTCTTTCACCATTTCTTAGCATATCCAACCACCTGTATTAATTTTATAAGATTAGCCTACAGTCCCGTATCTTAATATTTATCATGAAGAAAAAAGGACTCACACATGGTGATAATTACATATTTAATACATCTTGCTTTCAACTGCAATTTTCAAAGAAAACATATCATAGACCTTATAACTTATTAAAGATTTTACAGTTTACAAATTTGATTCTAAAAATAGACCTCATTTGTTCTAAATGAATAGCATCTGAAAGACAGACTAACAAACAATAGTGCTGTGTTCTCCGCTCCTACCATTAGCCTTGTGTACAAATATTCCATGTGGAGTACTCTTGGGATGTTCACACTCTTAGCCTGAGAACATAAAGCACATTACACTCTGGTGTACAAGATTTCAGCATTGCTTTAAAAGAAAAAGATTTAAAATATCTACTTGACACTGTAGGAACGCATGGGCACATGCACACACAGACACATGTATACATTTTCTCTCACACATTCAACCCATAAGCACACGCACACCACAGTACTCAGAATAATTTACCCTCGTGTGCCAGATAACTAACAATTTCAGAAAGGAAGAGCAAGTGGAACGTCAGCTGCTGCACTTAAACTGTAAGTAAATGGCAGGACTTGTTAATGAGACGTGCCAGGAAACTCTGTGAGTGTTCCCTGCAGTCATTCCCCAAGGACAGATCCACTCAGCAGCAGACAGCAGCACACAGGGAGTTCTGCATCCACTATCCTCAGACTGCACTTGTGAAGGCAACAAACTCAGGCCTGCCAGAGCTAGTCAGTTCCACGGCCCGGCCCCACCAGCATGGCCTGCTTTCTAGACCCCAGTAGTTCAGAACCTTCACTTTGATCTCTCTGCCTGGTGTTCCTTAATCATCCATGTGCTAAAGCAGTGAGCTTCAGGAACAAGTAACAGCAAATATCACTTTGGTTTCTGTGGCAGAGAAAAGGCCACATGGTATTCCCCAAATACATTTATCTAGTCAAATCCCCTAATTTTTAGTTACATTTTTCCAAATTTAGACTCAAAGTAGGTTAATGCTGGTAATGCCCCCTGACATCAAATATCACATACACCTCTGGTGAAGTCTGTCAACATAGAAAAGTAGTCTTTGGATGCCTGCATAACTGCAGTTTAACACCATCTATGGAAGTGCATCGCTAATACAGTTAAGATTGAAACTCTGAAACAGAGATAAAGCACACGTGGAGTGCTCGTACCACACACAGCTGATCAGAAACAGGAAAAGGCACAACAGTCAGTGAGAGGTAAGACCAGCTACCCATTGCTTTCTGTTCGGTTTGTTTTTAGCTTTCTTCTTCTGTTTCACTAAATTTCTAAATTGTTCAAAGCATTCTTATTCTCTGTGACAGTAATAGCATAGTTTGGCACATCAACATTGTGATACATGGTATGTTTCAAAAATTTAGAAATTTCATGTACTCATAAACATATCTTCATGTAGTGCACATATATCTTACATTTATTGAACTCAAACACCGAAAGGTTGGTAACTGATTTACAGAAGCAATCACAGACTGCAGAAACGTGTGTGTCATACACACACACCATCAAGGAAAAACTGCATCCTCGCAATTTTACAGTCCAAAGTTTCGTTGGTGCGCCTATCATATACACGCTGCTTTCCCATGGCTTCCTAGAGAAAAGACTGCTTTTTGCATTCTTCACTCTTGATGAGATTTTTCAGGAATAACTTTACATTCATACTGCAAGGTTAAAAGGTCAAAAGTTAACATTTAAAATCACTTGTGAATTGCAACTTCCAAACAAATTACAAAGCTATAAAAATGAATGTCTTAATATGTTCACTTTATTCCTCAGAGAATGAAGAGTTACACAGTGGCATTCTCAAAGTGAAAAGGTACAGGCAGCAGTGGAGGACACAAAAAAAAACATAATTTCCACAGTGCAGGTTACAGCAGCCGGTGATGCAGGGAAACCCCTTACTACAAAGGGCACAGTGTGTCTCTCCTGTGCTCATAGATCAGCCAAGGGTAAGTCATGAGCTTCAGGACAGTGCTCAATTCAAATCATTATTTCAAATCACTCTATGATTTAACAGAAAAATATATTACAATATAAAGGATCCAAATTAAAACAAAATATAGCTACCAAAATGAATAGTTAACATTCAAAAGAAAAGAAACACAGTTAGAACTGGGTGTTCAGACTATCAAAATGACAGCAAGTAAATCACAGTTCTCCCAGCTAGCCAAACTCAAGTAAGAGCAATTGCTGCTGTGGCCTCTGAATGTCCCTGAGTGACTCTGGACCCGTGACTGGGGTTATCAGTGTCTTTCCCCTTCATAACTAAAATGAGCATCTTGATCAGCTTGAGATAGTCTTAGTTTATAAACACTATAATAACATGTCCTAGGGGCTGAGGATGTGGCTCAGTTGATAAGGGTGCTTGCTGAGTATGAAAGAGGCCCAGGGTTCAATTTCCAGGACCACATAATTCTAGGGTAGTGGTGCAGGCCTGTAATCCCAGCACTCAAGAGCTGGAAGCAGGAAGACCAGAAGCTACATAGTGAATTCAAGACAAGGTGGGCTACTTGAGACTCTGAATCAAGAAAAAAGGATTTGTTCTTAGTTGATGGACTAGAAAACTGTAAACTAACAAAAACAAAGCAACAAGAATCAAGTATCACTAATTCTATCAGACCACCCATAACCTAGTTTTCCTTTTCTCTCCAGCTGTTCCTTAAGTATCAATACTCCTCAGATTAAATTCTTCCAAATGATTTATTTCAATGAAAGTATAAACGAGTGCAAAGAAACTGTCTTCACTGATGCTTTCCCTTGACTGATGGCCATTATGAAGAATGGTATCATGCACCTCAGCTTACCATTGCCAGTTGACGACCAATGTTTCCCATTGTTATGCCTCCAGCAAAAAATATGCATGGCAACCAAGAACGGACATAGAGAAAATCTGGAGATGTGTATCTAGAACAACAGAAATATTTTAATAACCCACGGAGCAAAACCAAGGGCACTCAAGACAAGCATAACGAAGGTAAGTGATACTGTACATTAGACTGATGAACTCCATTGAGAGCCTCAATTCTGAATGCAGTTTCTGATGATTTACATAGCAACCAGGTAACAAGAAGGTCAATACTTACTGATAAACACCATTGTAGACTAGCAGTTGGGTGACAACAGTTGCTAAGAAAGCAATGCCCACGCCAAGGCCAAAACCACTTCTAGATCTGTCAAAAGTCCACCACAGTCCGACTGACAGTGCGGCCAGCGTGAGAGAAAACTGGAAGCTGTTATCAAAGTCTACTTTCTGAGACCTGTGCTAAGGAGCCATCACACAATAAGGAAGCAGGTGACACCAACCGTTCCCTTCTCTAGAATGAGAGAAGTCACTCTGGAGGGACTTGATTCTTCTGGAATGTCCTCAACCTTCTATCACAACCCATGACGTTAAAGTATCATCAAGTAAAACTATGTCTAAATTCCAAATGCAGAGGGCATTAACAGATCTTGCCTTCTTGTAACCCATCCAGGAAAAAAAATAAAGGCTATACACATTCCTAATTGTAAAGTCAGGCACTCTCTAGGAAGTACCTTTGTGGCTAAACAGGTAACTGTGCACTTTGGACAGTAGTGCTAGAAGAACACACCTTTAAAAGGAGAAAGAAAGAAAAAGAAAGAAAACCAATAATACTTCTCAAAAGGTTTAGAAGTACTTGAAAATCATACAGGAACTTGGAAACAGAAGAGCTGACAGCTATTAACAGGGCACCACACTGGCTGTGTGATTTACTGACAGACACATTTTATAATAATGCAGTTCAGAACAAGAGCACCAAGGACATAGCATCCCTTCTATTATGTCAACTGCTCTGGTTTTAATTTGTTGAGGATAAAGCCTTGAAGTGAACATTACCTTCCCCCCGTCAAAGTATTCTAGTGCCTGCAACTTTCTAGCAGGGCACTTTGCTCTGATGATATTTTATTTCTGGCACACACTTAAGCATCTATTCACAAATATATGGCCCCTTTTACTCAAAAATCTCTAGGCAGAATGAAGCTTTATGAATTCAATTTTCTGATGTTTTTAAATTTTTTTTCTAAAAGATTAGACTAACAAAATTAATTCTGAGTGTCATTAAAAGGGAATTTTCTATGCCTCAAAGGCTCCACCTTGGCTCTGTAACTGCCTCCTTGTTGGACTAGAGATCGGACCAAACTAACTGGCCTTATCAGTACTACAAAAGTCTCTCATTTCTTTGTCCCCAAAAACATGCCTATGAAGCCATTTCCGGATTCCAGGGATATCATACTTTTTCCCTCACCATTCCTACATTCTCACTAAAGCAACATACAAAACCCCCACTTGCCAAGTCCTCAGCCTCTGAGGACAGCTGTATGCCACTCTCTAAAGATCAGTCCTTGTGAGTGGCTGATTTATCAAGAAACTAACAGTCCATCTGGGAAAGTTTCTCTCTTCTTTTAGCTGTCCTTGTATGTACACTCTAAACACAAGGTTCTCAGCACTGATTCCTTTGTGCAAGAGGCATTCACATAAATAAACAGCAGGAGACAATAGTAATGGGGCTCATCTTGCTAACTAGATTAAGTTATTTAGCACAATAAGGAGGCTTTTAGGGTAAATCAATCAAATATATCAATTTCAGAAGCTATACCTTGTGGTTTTTCAAACCCTAAGTAACCTAATATGAAAAGTCTTTGCTATAAATTTTGTAAACATCTTCTATTTTCTTTAAAGGGTTGACGTGGCAGCTAAGATTGCTATGTTTAAGTATTTCACATAGAAACAAAGGGAAAAGGGAACAAAGCCAAAAAACACATATTAAATGCTAAGGCTTTTAACGTTGTAGAAAGGGCTGTTCAAATTCCTCCACCTAAAAAGAAAAAAACAAGGCTGGGGAGATGGCTTAGTGGAGAAAAGGGGCTGCTGTGCAGGCAGAAAGACACGCTAGGATCCTAGCACCCATATGAAAAGCAGAGGGGAGAGGCAGGGAAAGATGTAGGAAAAAGTCATACAGAGGCTTGGCAGTTTGTAAGCCAATTTTAAATCTTTAAATTAGAGAGAGAATGAATTAGAAGGGTGATATCCTGCATGTCCGGATAATGCTACGCCTGACAGCCAAGGGCTACTAAATGAAAACCCTAGTGCCAAGTGTGAGACACTTCCTCATGAGTTGTTGGCCAAGGAGGCCCCAGAGACTTCCAAGACAATTCAGGCTCTTGCTATTCCTCTTGGTTACCTACCAGAACTAGTTGGTGATAAGACTCTATTGCTGAAGATAACATAAGGTGTAATATATAATTGCAAGGTGAATAGAAATCAAGCCCCAACTCAGTTGAAAGTTTTCCCCTGCTGGCTAGCTTTCATAAAGCTGAAGGCGCTATACTAGCTGGTGGGGGAGAAAAGGCACCTTACTGATCTGTGAGCCCTATGATTTACAATACCAACCTGCTAGGCAAGATATGTGCACAGGTGCAATAGTGGTATCACGGTTATGTGGGCACCAAGCACTCTCTTCTTATATTCCAAGCTCAGTCCACAAGAGAGAATTCAGACCTGTACTAAACGCAGTCACAAACCCAAGGCTATGGAGGACTTGGGTCCTGGGGGTGATCCTGCTGCTGTTAAGCTGTCATGGTGCCATGATGTCTTGTAAACTTTTACATTTGCCCCCACCCATCCTTAATCAGATAAGTCTCTTTTTGCAATGAAACGAATGGGGGTGAATACAGAGGCAGATGACTGCTCCAAGTGCCAAGAGTAAGGGCTGAGTTAGTGCTTGGTCCTACGCAGGACTTCTACACTACTCCTGCGAGGTTCAAAGGTCACCGTAGAAGAGGATGTGGAGAGGATATATGGAGCCTGAGGATGAGGAGGGAGGGCAGTGAACAGTCTTCTGGACATGGCACAGCTAACGCAGAAATGACTTCACAGGTATGGCTGTCGACAACGGGCCTGTGGATAGTTGATCATGGCTAGAGAGAGGCTCATGGGGTCCTTCCTCCACCTCTCCCTGATGAAGTACTGGCTACTGATGGGCTGTGAGGGAGAGGACATCATCCTCTTCAGATGTGTACATACTGAGGAGCCCTCTAAGCTCCAAAGGATGCTTCCAAACCCACTGCCACACAGGTGAAATTCAGTGGATATCAAAACAAATAAAAAGAAAAAAAAATCGACAAGTCAAGGGTGGGGGGAAAGGACTAGCAGAGAGGAAAGATAATAGAAGAGAGGGTGGGGTCACAGTATCAGAGTGTGCTGTACACAAAATGTATGAAAGTGTCCAAGAACAAACTCAATAAAAAGTATTAAAATGAAGGAAAAATAGAAGTCAGGATAAGAAGCTGAAGATCACTGGTAAGGATCCAGATTGCACTGATATAGGTTAGCAAGTTGGTCACACTGTTTCTCAATGAACAAAGCAGAAATGTTGAAAAGAAAAACCCAAAACAAACAACAACGGAGACAGAAAACTACCTAGAGGCTAATGTGGAAGGAAGAGTCAAAAGTCAAAGACAGTCGGGGTTTGCTAGCATAGTGAGACCCTATCTTGTAATGGAAGTTGGGGGAGCAAGGGTGCTTTTTGGTGGTGATTAAAACCAATAAATGTCAGTATAACTTCTTTAAAACTATACTTTTAAAAGAGTACCTAAAACTATCTTACTCACAAATCCTGAGTCCTTACCTGCAAATCCTAAGAGAAGGGGTGGGGGGTTGAAAATGTACCTATTTCATTTTTGAATGAACAAAAGTACATGTAAGGAATCAGCAGCCTCGCGCTCGAGCAAGGCTCTACCCCTACACTAACCTCACACTTGCTACCCTGGTGTCTCAACAACTGGGTCAGCACTGTGTTGTGACAAAGTGAGAACATCAGAGTTGACCACAAGGGCTGCAGGCTGCCTCATTACTGCATGTTTCATAAAGGATACGGCACTGGCGTGATTGATACCCACGAACACCGCCACACAGCGCATGACACTGGACCACTCTCTCTTAAATTTATGTGGTTCTCCTAGATGTCTGTCAATGCAGGGGTACAACAACCCAATCACAGCTGTGAAAAGAAGAAAAAAAAGTAAGTCAGCTCCAGCAATGCATTGGCAGCAATTAACTACACAAATCACTCCAGCCACCTCCTCCAAGGCTCTTCAAAAAGAAAACTGTACCCGAACGACTGAGCTATGCTGGCATCTTTAAACTTACCTTCCAAAGGAAGCCAGGAGTAGCAGACCGCTGCGGACAGCTCTGAAGAAGCTGCAGCACTCTAAAGGGTACACCCTGGGAGAGGTGGGGGCAGCTCACAGGAGCCAGAGACACCAACTCCCAGAGCTCCTAATGGTGTCTTCGAGACTTGAAAGCACCAAGTCGGTCCACGGTTACCCTCTCCTCACTGATCACAAGCAGAATCTAAGGGAAGCTAGGCAGCTGGCCTGTGAACTCACACAACAGCCTATCCTTACACACCAGGCTCCCAAGGTCGTGACTGTCCTGTCCTGCCAGCTTCCTGTCTGCACCCAGCACTCTCCTGACAGACTTTCACCCCATCCTTCTCATAGTACCACTCCAATGGCAACAGAAGACTGCAGGGGACAGTCCTTCTACACGCAGAAAAGAGGACGGACACAGGGTGCACAAAAATCACAGATTCCCTAGCTATGGCAGTACACACCTTTAATCCCAGCACTGGAGAAGAAGTTCAAGGACAGCTTGGCCTACTTAAAACAGTCAGACCCCTGTCTCAAAAACAAACAAAAAAACTACAAATTTACAGATAATATGTAAGTTTGCTGTGAAAAAGTAAGAAGAAAACCTCAGTGTGGTGTTTGCTTTGGGAAATAACTAACATCTTGACTTCTACCTAGGTAAGTGATCATATAGTACCTGTGTACAAGATCTCCACAACTAAGACCTCAACTATCCTCAGCCTATCCCTAACTTTACCTGCCAAATCTCAGCATTTTCCTCACTTAGAAGACATAACATTTATGTGTATGTTTTATGCATGTTCATGACTGTGTTCTGGAACATGTGGAGATCAAAGAACAAGCTTAGCTGTCACTGCTCAGCCACCATCCACTCTGCTGTTTGAGACAGTCTCTCACTGCCCTGGAGCTAGGTGAGTGGCCCAGTAAGCCCTGAAACTCACCTGCATCCACCTCTTCTACACTGGATTACAAGCACGGACCACCATGTCCAGCTTCCTTCCTTCCTTCCTTCCTTCCTTCCTTCCTTCCTCCTTCCCTCCCTCCCTCCCTCTCTTTCTTTCTTTCTTTCTTTTAAATATGAGTAATAAGTGGTCAAACAGAGGTCCTCATGCTCCCAAGGCAAGTACTTCACTGACTGAGCTAGCTCCTAAGCCCACAGGAAAAATGCATTTATTTGCTAAAGATTACTTCTTAAATTTATGTGTATGTGTGCATGTGTTCCTTTTAGTACCCATGTGCATTTGGGTGCCATGGAGGCTAGAAGAAGACACAGGATCCCCTGAATTACAGGTTGTAATCCAATGTGACCAACTCAGGTCCTCTGAAAGAACAGTAAGCACCATCTCTCCACATACATACACACCCTTTTAAAATTTAAATATAAATTAGAAGAGTAAAAAAGAAAACGAACACTGCAAACCAACTAGTATTCAAAAGCCACGGGTGAGCAGAGCAATGGAGCGGCGTGGGAAAGAGAAGACGGGAGATGTAGAGCGATGGAGCGGTGTGGGAAAGAGAAGACTGGTGAGCAGAGCAATGGAGCGGCGTGGGAAAGAGAAGACTGGTGAGCAGAGCAATGGAGCGGCGTGGGAAAGAGAAGACTGGTGAGCAGAGCGATGGAGCGGCGTGGGAAAGAGAAGACGGGAGATGTAGAGCGATGGAGCGGCGTGGGAAAGAGAAGACTGGAGATGTAGAGCGATGGAGCGGCGTGGGAAAGAGAAGACTGGAGATGTAGAGCAATGGAGCGGCGTGGGAAAGAGAAGACGGGAGATGTAGAGCGATGGAGCGGCGTGGGAAAGAGAAGACTGGAGATGTAGAGCGATGGAGCGGCGTGGGAAAGAGAAGACTGGAGATGTAGAGCAATGGAGCGGCGTGGGAAAGAGAAGACTGGTGAGCAGAGCGATGGAGCGGCGTGGGAAAGAGAAGACGGGAGATGTAGAGCGATGGAGCGGCGTGGGAAAGAGAAGACGGGAGATGTAGAGCGATGGAGCGGCGTGGGAAAGAGAAGACTGGTGAGCAGAGCGATGGAGCGGCGTGGGAAAGAGAAGACGGGAGATGTAGAGCGATGGAGCGGCGTGGGAAAGAGAAGACGGGAGATGTAGAGCGATGGAGCGGCGTGGGAAAGAGAAGACGGGAGATGTAGAGCGATGGAGCGGCGTGGGAAAGAGAAGACTGGTGATGTAGAGCAATGGAGCGGCGTGGGAAAGAGAAGACGGGAGATGTAGAGCAATGGAGCGGCGTGGGAAAGAGAAGACTGGTGAGCAGAGCGATGGAGCGGCGTGGGAAAGAGAAGACTGGAGATGTAGAGCAATGGAGCGGCGTGGGAAAGAGAAGACTGGTGAGCAGAGCAATGGAGCGGCGTGGGAAAGATGGCTCCATGCTCTTTACACCTCAGCTTTAGCTGGGAACAGGTGGCTCACAGGCCATCCTGTGACCAAAGCTCAGCAATGCAGAGAGCTCCACTGGCTGCTAGGAAATGTAAGTCTCGGTGCCTGGTGATAGCTCAGTTTGTGAAGTGCTTGCCTTGTGAGCCCAAGGGACTGAGTGCAAACCCAACAAGAAAATCTAAGGTGGACCGTACTGTGTCTGAGGGGTGACAGCTGAGGTTATCCCTGGGCCTCCGCATACATACATGCGTGTGTACCCACACATGCTTCTACATACACATGCACAGACACAAAGAAAATCTATGTTATGGTCCTATTTAAAACGTACTACTGAAAAATCCCACGGGATGAAGTGACAGCATTTCTAAATTTCTACATGATTAAAATGACAAGCATGCCTAATAATTGAAACACGTCTAAATGACACTTTTTCCTCAAGGGGCATCACAAACAGCTCATTTGGATTCTACCATTCTCTACAGAACATATGCATACACATATATAGATTCACTCCGATGCTGGTGCATCTACCTATCGACTATCTATCATCTATCATCCACCTAGTCACTCTCTATCATCCACTATCATCTATCTATCTATCTATCTATCTATCAATTTATTCTCTAGATCCCCTGCATCTTTCTCCTGTTTGCCTGTGGCTGAGTAAAAATGCAACCAGAGCAGGCATTCCAAGTCAATTTTCCTCAGTAGCTGACGCCACAGGTAAAGAATTATCATACAGAGATGCTGACATGTACGCGCCAAAGTATAAGTAAGCAAAACTGACTCTGTTCCTATGCAAGTGAGAGACAACTGAGAAGAAAAAGGGGAAACACAAAGAAGGAATTTAAATGGCCATGCTGCCAACCTTGGGATTTGCCAATAAAAACCAAGTCCGTTGAGTATGCACGGTGCTCAGCTGCTCACTGACAGGGAGAGTTTGGGGAAGCTCGTCACTTCCCATTAAATGTCTTTCTTTCTTTCCTTGAAATAAAAGCATGGCAGTCTGATAGGAATATACACAGCGCAGTGAGGATCCACTGTCTGAGAGCTCAGTGGAGTATGTCTGGGCTTCCTCTTCTCTCTGCACCATTTTTTTTTTAAACAAGAGACTTAAAATCATGCTGTGTAAAATCATATGCAAATACAATCCTGCTTAGTCAGATGGTTCTCTGATGTAAAATCACATGTCTTCTGATATCTTTAAGTGATTCCCAGTAACAATCTGCCAAGAGCAAAGACAAAAGGAGTTTGTGCAGCACTGGTAGTAAGCCATCACTCTCTCGGGGTGGTGTGCTCAGCCCAGTGAGGCAGGAAAAGGAACACAGCTAAATTAGACATCCAGCAAGGGGGCACGGGCTAAGGACAACCAGACCACTCAGCAAGACACGCTTCCACGGGACACACAGCAGAAGCAGATCATGTTTTCATTCAGCAACACTTAAGCCCCATAATGGATCTTGCTCTTGGTATTTGCTGGGGATTTTAAAGGGAAAAAAGAGGGCTGGGGAGATGGCTGAGTCAGTGAATGCTTGCTGTGTGAGCCCAAGCACTGGAGTCTGAGCTCCAGAATCTACTTTAAAACACACACACACACACACACACACACACACACACACACGCACAAATACACAAACACATACACAAACACATATACCACACACATATACATCACACACATACACATCTCACACACATATACAGCACACACACACAACACACACAAATATAGAAACACACACACACCACACACACATCACATACACACACCACATACACATCACACATAAACACATCACACACACACACATCACATATATATATATATATATATATATATATATATATATATATATATATATATATATATATATCTCACACACATACACACCACACACATCACACATACACACACACCACACATATACACACCTTATACACACACACACACACATACACACACACACAGATGCAGAGACAGGTAGATTCCCAGAATTTGCTGGCCAGCCAGCCTCCCCTACTTGCTAAGTTCCATGCCCATGGGAGACTGTCTCAAAAACAAAACAAAAAGGTAGATGGCATCTGAGGAAGAACAGCTGAGGTTGTCCTGTGATCTACACACACAAACACACATATACACGCACAGACATGTACACATTCATAAACAAGAGCTGTGTTTTCTTGGCAAAGCGACACAGCACTCCTGAAGGCTGGACTAAGTGCTGACAAGCTGCTGAGGGCTTTCATCTTGTTCCTGCACATGAGCAGGGTAAAGTGTTGTTGGGCTGTCTGGAAAGAAGTGACCCTGCAGGCAGAAGCTTGGAAACAATTCTCTCCTCAAAGGGAGGTGACTGAGGAACCAAAGCACAACCAGAGACAAGCAGCATTACCAGGAAACTAAGGTTTGAGCATGGAGGGAGGCCTGGGGCCCATAAAGGCTCAGAGTATTATAAAAACAGCCCAAAGTATGCCACAAAAGGCTTTAACCCTGTGTATGTTAAGGATTGGGAAACCCATGCCACCACATTGTGTGTCAGAGACAGGCAATCATTCTCAGAGTGCTCAACAAAACATGGAGGCAGGATGGGTCAAAACAAAGATAGAAAAAAAATGACTAATATCTCCAAGCCTAGGGGGTGGGGCCAAGACCACCAAAGGGAACGCTGTGAGCTGTGTGGGCTCACTGTGGAGGAGGGACAGGGAGGAGGGTCCACCAAAGGGAAGGTTGTGAGCTGTGCAGGTTCACCATAAAGGTAGGACAGGGAGGAGGGTCCACCAAAGGGAAGGCTGTGAGCTGTATGGGTTCACTGTGGAGGTGGGACAGGGAGGAGCGTCCACTAAAGGGAACACTGTGAGCTGTGCAGGCTCACCGTGGAGGTGGGACAGGGAGGAGGGTCCACCAAAGGGAACACTGTGAGCTGTGCAGGCTCACCGTGGAGGAGGGATGAAGAGGATGGAGACTTCACTAGGAAAGAGGTAAGGAACTGCTTGACTAGAAGAATCCTTTACATGACTTTCACAGGTCTGGCTACTTGTGACTTTGGAGACAACTTCTCTACTTCTTTTAGCCACAATACAGCAATTGTCTTTTTAAAATATTTATTCTTTGGCACTAGTAACAGTAAGCTTCCAATCCCAGCACCCAGGAAATGAAAGAAGAATAATCAGGAGTTCAAGGCCAGTCTCACTTACAGAGTGAGTTTGAGGTCAGCTCGGGATGCACAAGATTTTTATTGTACTGTTTCAAATATAACAAGACTATAAAAAGATATCCTTTAGAAGGATTCCTTGATGATCTCAGAGACACAAATTTTCCAATGCCAGCTCTGGTGCACCACACATAACACCAGCCTTGCTAAGCTTGTTTAGATCTGTGCTGAAGACATCACACTCTGGTCACAAGGCATGGAGAAATCAAGCTGGTGCTGACAGGAAGCTTCCTCCGTGCTGGCTAGCTTCCATAGTACTAAAGGTGCTGCACAGACCACAGGGGAAGAAAACTTACCAGCAGTCTTACTTAGCCGTGAGCCTGTGAGTTACAGTAACCGGCACGGGAAGATATGCCCAGGGGTACAATAATGGCAAGGATGTTAGGGCGATCCCCAGAAGAAAACGCATGCTGAGAATGTAAATCTGGCCAAGAACCCAGTTAGGGAGCTCGTGACCCCCAGAGGTGAAGCTACGACTATTCTTTTGCTAAATGGACATAGTATCAAGCTGCCCTCCAAACCTGTATCTAGGCGTAGACTAGTGCAGCTATCTACCTCACTGGAGAAGTTTCCTGGTGTAGCAGATGGCAGTCAACACAGAAACACACAACTGGTGAGAACGCAGAGAAGTGTCTGCAGAGCGCTCCAGCACAGATGGGACATCTGTGTCACACTCCCTCCCTCCAAGGCTTTAAAACCGTCAGGGAAGATGGTGTAGAGAGACTAGGCACCGACGGTCAGGGAGGACCCCGGTGAGACGACTTCTGGGTATCACAGGGCTGCGGCACTGTGAACTCACAGCAGCTGTGGCTGCCTGCACACGATGACCCCTAGCTGAGGAGCTACTGACAGATGATGGGTGCTGAGAGAGGAAGAATCAGTTTTCTGTAAGCATGTGGCCCCAAGTAGGGTAGCCACTATCCAACGGAGAGTTCCACATCCATTAGTCTATGGGAAGCACAAACTGTACTTGGAGTCTGTGAGATTCAGAAAGGAGTTAAGGTGAGGATGTGAGGCTGGGATGGGGGGGGGGGGTTGGTAACAGAGTAGGGAGTGAATCTGGTCAAAATACATTGGATGGGATGGGTGTGGTAGCACAGGCCTTTCATCTCAGCACTCAGGAGGCAGAGGCAGGTGGATTGCTGAGAGTTTTGTCCAGCCTGGGCTACACTGTGAGTTCCAGGCCAGAGTTACACAGTGGCACCCTATCTCAAAACAAATAAAAAGCAAAATTCCGTATGTATGAAATTCTCAAAGAGTTTACACAAATATTTATATGTCTATACACATGCAAGTAACATTATGTGGACAGAGCAGGTTGTGTTTAGGGGAGTGTGTGTGTGTGTGTGTGTGTGTGTGTGTGTAAAACAACAATTATATAAACAGAGGCCACCAGTTTGAGAAAGCAAGGTGGGGTACATGGGAAGGGCCAGAGGAAGGAAAGGGAAGGGGGAAAATTATATTTTAATTCAAAAACAATTGAAGAAATTCCCCCCCAAAAATCCTCTAAAAAAAAGAAGAGGATGAGAGAAAAGAAGTGAACCACAGAAGCCTGTGAGACTCCCAGCAGATACAGAGTGATAAGATGTACACTCTCTTTTCTACTTGAACTGTTAGCCCAGGAAAACCAGGATGAAGCATTGTGAGGACTTCTTAACTGAGGGTTCCAATAGTCCCAAGGCTACCTGAGCCACATGGACTCTGACTGTCCACATAGCAGGGCTGTGTCACTGTCCAGCAGGTTTCATGAAATTACTTGAAGATATCTCACCACTCAACCTCAGCTTTTGGACAGACACACCTGCAATCTCTAGCTCTAGGATGAAGGACAAGGAGTGCCCACATTGTGTCGCACAGCATTCCTGTATACTAAATACCAACATAGAATTACAACCTTTTTCTCCCATATGGCTATGACTACCTTCTATTACTGTATTATATAAAGCAGTGTTGACCTATTGACCTTGTCAATGGACACAGCTAAAGAGCTGTCCATTACAGAGCTCAGCATCATTTGAGCATCTGGAAATGCTCTACTTGGCCATCAACAGGCCACTACTGAAAATAGTCAAAGTCACTAACAGGATTATCAGGATTTTGAGCAAAGACAGTCTACCTCATTGATCTTTTCAAGTATTTACTATTCTTCTGGTACATTTAAAAACCAGGCAGCAAGAATAAAAGCATATATAAAAATATATTATGTTTTCAACTTGAATGAAATTATTCCACTTATCAAATTTTTGTCTGCTTCAAACACAAAATTATAGCCCATACATCAAAACTTTTAAACAACAGTGAATTATTACCAAAATAACTTACAGTAATATTTAGATGAAGTGAGAAAAACAAAAGATGTTAACTGCCCAACCCCGAAAAAAATGAGGATTGGTTTTATGGTTAAATTTGAAAGGTGCAGGGTCAGGTACCCAGAGTACCTACTGGATGACTTCAAGGACAACACTGAAGGCAGAGATGATCTTGGAGGACACAAAGCAGAGCCCCTGCAGCCTGAGGCTGGGGGACAAAGGAACGCAGGAGAGCATAAAAGAATCTGGGAATGACAGAAATGCTCCACAGCTGGGGTGGGGGCCACACTACATGATGGCATACATGTGCCAAACATATCCAACTTCACTCACAGAGTCCACTCTGCTCGGAGGGTAAAGTGCTGTCCACAAAAGCGTGAAGCCCTGAATTCAGATCCTCAGCACCTATTAAAAAGTCATTGCGGTGATACACACCTAGAATCCCAGTGCTGGAGAGATGAAGACAGGCAAGATGCCAGTCTACCCAATTGGTGGCATCCGGATTAAGTGAGAGAGTATCTCAGAAAACAATTAGAGAATAATTGAGGAAGACACCCAACACTGACCCCTGGCCTCAACATGCAGGCACACATATGTTCATGCAGCACACCCACACACATGTGCAACCCTCAATCCCCGACACACATCTGTCACTTAGACAATACCCTATTCATTTGTAAGCAACACAGAACACAATGCCTCATACATACCTGAGGCTGTGCCGCAGCATGGTGGTACCCACCATGCAGATGAAAAGATGCTTGTGACCACATCAGGTGGAAAAAGTGTCACGTTTCTCTGAATCTGGAGCAAGTTCAACACTAAGGCAAGGAAGACTCCAATGAAGAAGAGTACCACCCCTCGGATCACCACATTCACACTCTGGCTGGTGACAGAGGAAATGTATGGGCCACACTTTTTGGGCCCAGGTGACTCGGTCTTTCCTTCCGCCATGGTTTCATAAGTCCAGTAGGCCTAAGCCGTAAAATAAAATAAGGCTTCTCAGTGGAAAAGGTGACCTGTCTGTGAATCGAAGCAGACCAATGTTTCAATGGTACCACATCTTGCCTGAATGTGGAACCTACCAGAAATCCTGTAAGAGATAAGAAGAAAAAAAATCAGCATGTGTCTGATACATGATTGTACAAGTTTTCACACTTCAGTACTAGTTAGGCAGATACAGAATGAAACAACAGTTTTGTACACTAATTTATTTAAATTACTTACTCAATAAGAAAACCTTTTAAAAGAGCCTTTATATGCATGCTATAAAAAAATTAAAAATAGCCGGGTGGTGGTGGGGCACACCTTTAATCCCAGCACTTGGGAGGCAGAGCCAGGCGGATCTCTGTGAGTTTGAGGCCAGCCTGGGCTACCAAGTGAGTTCCAGGAAAGGTGCAAAGCTACACAGAGAAACCCTGTCTCGAAAAAACCAAAAAAAGTAAAAAAATAAAATAAAAAATAAAATGCTACATGTATATTTACTAGGATACAACAGGTGACTTAAGAGACCTCAGCCAGAGAGCTAGAGAGATGGCTCAGCAGTAAGAGGTCTTGCAGAGAGCCTAGGTTCCCAGCACCCACATGACAACTCACAAATGCCTGTAGCTCCAGTTCCAGAGGAGTCGATGCCATCTTCTGGGCTCTGTGGACACCAGGCATGCATGTGGTACACATGCATACATACATAAACACTCATCAAATAAAAACAAATCTTCAATGTCTGAAATGACACCTCATCTAGTAAAGTGTTTAGAGTACAAGCATGAGGCCCTAAGTCCGATCCCCAGCACCGACAGGAAAAAGCTGGGTGTGGTGACATGCACCTGGGCTGCATGCCAGTGGTGGAGAGGAGGAGACGAGAGGAACCCTGGAGCTCACTGGCCGGCCTAGTCCTATCTCAAAACAAGAGTGGAGGACAACAGAAGATATCCAGCGTCTAAACACACACACACCCTACCCCTCAGCATTAAAATAATAGAAAAAGTTTTCCCTACCTCAGAAAACAGACAACCAGGCAATCCAAAATACTTCCACTGGGATCTACAAGATGAACGAACACTCACATCTCTAGATTGTCCACCTAAACTCCACCCCATCAGTTGCAACTTAGTATCTTATACGTCCCAAAAAACCAACCTATTCGGACTGAAGACAATGGAGTTTTTGATAATAAAATGTGACCTGCTCATGAGGACAGTGTCCACAGAACAAAAGGACCCATCCCTGTGTTTATGCTTACATTGCTGAATTTTTGCACCCAAGGGTCCTTTGAAAACCAGCCCAACAAGCACCCACCTACACATATACCAGGCAGAAATGCAAGACCTCAGCCACTCTTCCCAGGACCAAAGCTGTGCCCCCAACCGACAGCAGTGTGGTCAGCCAAGTGATGCAACCATGGGGTAACTGTGATGAAGCAGAAGAAGCAGAGGCAAGGCATCAAGATGTGCAACACAACCCAGTAACTGCCTTCTGAGGTGTCTGTTCACTCCTATAACAAAAGTGACTGCTGGGGTCCAGCTGGGGTCTCCCCAAGACTGCTGTATTGGCAGTTTAGGCCTCATTATGATGATGAGATCTTTAAGAGGTAGGGTCTAACCTAGAGGTGGTGGTGGGGCAGCCTGGGTTTGGCACATCTTTGATGATGATAATGATCAAGAATTCAAGGTCACCCTCAACTCCATAGAAAGCTAGAAGCCAACCAGGGCTATAAGACATCTTTTAAAATGGGGAAGAGACACACACCAAAAGAATGTTCTTAGGCTAGTGGGGCACTGCTCTGGGAGGGAAGAGACTGAGAGACCTCAGAGCCTTTGCTCCCTAGCTGGTAATGTGATCTCACCCTTTCTCCCACACCCCTGCCTTCAAGATCCTTACCAGAGCACACCTGATGCTAGCCAGTTATGCCAGTGGATCTCCAGAATGGTGACTAAAATAAACCTGTTTTGTTTGTTTTTTTTTTTTTTTTTCAAAGTCAGCCTGCCTTCAGTATTTCCTTGCAGTAACACAAACTAATCAGTCAATGCAGTGATCCTTCACCTGTGTTAAAGATAAATCACGTGGGAGACTTTGCATGTACCTTGCCAAGCACCTGACACAGGTGTCTCACTTAGCCCTCACAATATCCCTAAGAGGATGGTGTGACCATCCTGGGCTGTGACACTCTCAAAAACTAAAATAATAACAACAACCCTGAGAGCTAAGTATACTTGCAAGTGAGGCAAGCAAAGGAAGGTTAAGTCTATGCACCTGGTAAGAAGCATCGCTTGAATCAAACCCATCATCCAACTCCCTTGCTTTCTCCACGATGGTGAGCTTCTCAAACGGCCATGTACCTTGCTCTCAAAGAATACTAAGAGTTTTGAAATTTGAAAACACTAGGTTGGCATTTTGCTCTGTCATTTATTTTCATCTTAATCAACTACACCCTATCTTGGGCATCTGTGTAAGTCAGTACCTAAGCGGCATGTCTTGTGACTATGTGAGTGGGCAGGCTTGCCACAGTGCACATGTGGACATCAGAGGACAGCTGTGGACGTCAGTGCTCTTCTTCTGCCATGTGGGTCCTGTAGACTCAAACCCAAGTTGTCAGACTCAGCACAGGCTTAGCTTTACTGAGCCATCTCACACAGACAGAACTTCTAACAGCTACCTCGTAATTCTCTATAGAGCTACTTTATGAGTTATAAACTTTTTACATCGGTCTCATTCACCATTAGATCTCCACTGTATCTCTGCATGAAGCAATCTTCCTGCTTAGCCCACAGGGATAGGTGCTCTACATAGTTGAAGTCAGGTTCATTCTTCCAGGATCTAACTCTCTTGGGCTCAGCTCAGCAGTCCTTTGAAAGGCAAATCTAATCATCTAAAATAACCTGCCTCTAAGTTTCTAATTTTCAAACTACCTTAAACATAAATTTTGGAACAAAAGTCAATGTCTCAATTTCAGAGTGGTGCTTATATATGGTCCACAGCCATTACGGGCTCAGCAAGATGGCTCAGTAGGTAAGGGGTCTTGCCACCAAGGCTGATGGCAGTGTTTGATTCCCAGAATCCATGTGGTAGACAGAATGAACCAACTCCTGCACATTGTCCTCTGAACTCTACACACATGTTGCATGTACATGCCCACACATGTACGCACACACAGACACACACACAAAAAAAAAACCATAAATGTAATTAAGAAACTTAAGGAAATTGTTGTTATGAAACAGAAAACTGATAATTTTCAATCTTATTTAATGAACATTTAAACAATAAGCTTTGTGTTTTTTAAGGTGGGGTTTCACATAGCACAGGCTAGCCACGGCTGGTCTTAAACTTCTGACCCTCCCACCTCCACCAGCCCCCTTATAAATGGACCCCTACTCTTAGATCTGAGCTTATGTGTGCTACTGAATCCAGCTGTGCAGTGCTGAGGCTCAGGCCCAGTTTTTCCTCACTGAACCATCTCTCCAGCCCTACAGAGCAGAAATACACATACACTACATCAAGGTGAACAAGACGCTGTAAAGTATAAAATAACAACAAGAAAAAACACAAAATACCACAGATGGCTCCCTTCCACACTTCATGAGACCAACAGTGTACTCTACTGCCTAGACTCTAAGCAGGCATAGACATCTTAGCCCTCCATACAGCATGAGTAACAGAGTCAGGAAACCACTTGCTCTGCCTATGAGTCTTTCCAAAGTGGAATTAACAGCAACATATACCTTTGGTTCAACAGTATTTTTAGAAAAATAAATTACTTTAATTAGCCAGTCCCATCCATTTCCAGAGATAGCTGGCCAGAAATTCCCAGCAAAGCCTTGGTGAGTTTAGGTCAGGGCATCTCTTGCTGTGTGGAAACTGTTCTGAGCCTGGCATATTATTTAGCATCCCTGGCTCCTGGCCACTAAATGCAGGCCTTCCCTGCTTGTGATACCCAAAATTTTACCCACAGTATTTCCCAATCCCCTGAGGGAGGTTCTGTCCTCCAATGGAGCTGCTGATTACTGGAGACTCTTTCCTCATCCTGCCAGTCTCCTGAAGACACTGGGAGCCGTTCATTTGTGTTTTTTCCACTTCTGTTTATTTGACCTTTCCTGGCAGCCCTTCTTCAGTTCCTGCTTCACCCCCACAACTCTTCTCTAAGAAAACATAGCATTTGTTTCATGTTTATTTGAAGCAGAACTAAAGGACTAACTGTGGTTACATCACAGCACAATGATATATAATTACCAGGGACAAAAATAAAGGCCACAATACTTCACCATCAATGTCCTAAAGTTTAGGGGCTGGAAGGGGGCCAGACGACCATCTAGTCCATGCAAAGTAAAAACAAAATGTATATGTATGCATTTCTTTTCAGAGTCCATACACATACTCAAAATTCTCCAGTATCCAAAGTCAAATGGGCCATCAAGCCAGGCATACAAGCTGGTATGGTGGCCCAAACCTATTGAGGGAGGGAGGGAGCCAGGGAGTGAGGGAGGGAGGGAGCTAGGGAGGGAGCTAGGGAGGGAGGGAGGGAGCCAGGGAGAGAGGGAGGGAGGGAAGGAAGCACAATCAACCCAACAGTTCCCACTCACTCTAATAGTGTCACAAAGTCTTCAGATGAATGAACATTCCCAGAAAGAGTTAATTTAGCTGGGCATACTAGAGCTGGAGCAGGATACAATCCCAGCACTTGGGAGGTGGAGGCAGGAAGATCTGGAATTCAAGGCTGTGGTCCGCTACATAGTAAGTTCAAAGCTAGACATGGATACATGAGACACTGCCTCAAAACAAAACAAAAAGCAATGGAGTACTGAATCTGGGGAGGAGGGAGTCATTTCTGGATCTTTTTGTGACAATTACATATAAATACCTTCAATAACCAGGTTGGTCAAACAGATAGGAAATCCCAGAAAAATCTTCACTACCTCCTAGACAATAGTAAAGTTCCTTCCTATTAGAAGAAAACCATGGGGCTGGTGAGGTGGCTCCAAGGGTAACGGAGCTTGACAATCTGAGTCAGATCCAGAAGCCCAAGGTGGAAAGAATCAACTCCTCAAAAGTTGTCCCAACATCCACACATGTGCTGTCTCTCCCCCACATATACACTGATGATAACAGTAATAATAAACAAAAAAAATGTAAAAATACAGTTTAAAAAATCATGCTTATAATCTCTGTATTGCACTAGGAGGGTGGGATATTGTAAAGGCTTTGGGAACAAATGCAGCATAATTTATTTTAAAGTCTCTTTAGTGATTCACATTTTCTTAAAACAAATGTAGCTATGATTTTAAATATTATATCAAATGGAAATTTGGTTCTCTGAATTTTTAAATTTTACCAAAAAACTTAGATTATTACAAATAATTTTAAAGCATATTACCTCAATGGCTCCTCGTGAGTCAACGTTAATAAACAGGCAGGTGTTTTTAATTCCCATTGTACAAAGTCAGATAGGTTAATGTGTAGTTTTGTTTTGTTGTTTAAAATAAGATTTCACTATGTAGACAAGGGTGACGTCAAGTCTCTTGATTCTCCTTCCTTGTCCTCCAGAGTGTGGGGATTACAGACTAGGGCCACCAAACCAGGCTGGGTAACTTTGCAAGATGGCCAAGTTGTTACCAGGTAGCCATATTTGGGCTAACCCGGCTGCCTCCGTGAACAGAGTCCCCTCCACTGCCCTGCACAAACACATGAACAATGTAGGTGGTGCACAAGAAACTGCTTTTAAGGTCCTACTCATGAGCTACTATTAACTAAAAAACAATTCTTTGCACAATCTAAGAGAAAACTTACCAGAGAACACGCAGTATTCTACCTTGAGCCCTGATCTACAATTCCCATAAAGTACATGAATGGACACAGAAAAAGAGTTCACACAGTTTTGGCAAGATCAATGACAAATCATCAAAGCTGGAAAAATACTGTCCCATGTGATTCGTGTTAATGGACTGATAACATTACTTTTGGACAAAAGAGAGGCAGAAGTGATTCTAGGCATTTTACAAGTAAATAGAGGTTTATGTTGGCCCTCCAACAACTTATAGGTAATAAGCATTTGAAAAAAAAAAAAAAAACCACAAAGGAAATATAGCAACAACCAGTCGGAATCTAGGCTTTTGTTGTTGTTTTTGTTTTTGTTTTGTTTTGTTTGTCTTTGAAGCAGGGTCTCATTAGCCCAGGCTGACTTCAAACTCAATACTTAGCCACAGACGACCTTGAACTTCTGATTCTCCTGCCTCCACCTCCCAAGAACTGGGATTTCAGGCATGCACCCCCAAACCTGGTTAAAATCTAGTAACTTAAGGACCATTTGATTTTTAACAAGTATAAGCAAACAAGATTATTCATTTTCCAGCAATCAGTGGTCACATAGGTAAGTTTTTGCATCCGCTGATGACTGTCGCCCATTTTTTTTTTCAACACATGCTGCGCTCATTAAAACAACATTCACAAAACAGAGCAAGCACCAACATTACAAAAACACAATTCAACGACATGGTTTAACCCTCTTTAAATAAAAGCACATAGATAAGACTCTCAGCCTAGATGCATTAGAACGCTGGAGAGCAAAAAGTATTCCCTGACTACATTGAAGCTCTTTTCTCTCCACATTAAAACCCAAATACAGAAAAAAATTAAGCAAGCAACAGTCACATAACTTACTGCTTTAAACAGAAGGCTTAGTCCTTGAAAATGTCACTCTACTGTTTGAGGGTAATTTTCTAGAAACAATGAAAACACTATTCTTAACTGAACTGCACATTGTCTTTTCTTTTTCAATGTCCTCATCTAAAAACACAATTATCAGTTTAGAAAGCATCAACCTTGTTCCCAAATACAAATGATTCACAGACTGGTCATTCCATAACACATTGCTGAGCTGAGTCCCATGAAAACAAATAAAACCACTAGGATTACAAATCCAGAAAAAGAATGGAGGAAGAAAACAGGAGAACACCAGCTCACTGCTTTTTCCCTAAAGGGCACTGATGAGTAGGGGGCACCCCTTTATTCGTTTTCATTCAGTGGTTCACCTGCATGGCAGCCCTCATTTTTTTTGTACCCAGGACTGGAGCCTGTCTTTCATTGGTACGGTCAGTTTCCCTGTGATACCGATGCTAGCCAGCCCAACTGTCAAGCCTACTTGCTCTTTCTCCAAGAATTTCCCCACCAGTCCTACAAAACAGCAAGCCCTGCGGAGTCTATTTCCCCCACTACACAGCTAGCACCACCCCGAACAACTTTTCCCAACATTAACTGGACTCGAGTTATTTTCTCTCAAGTTTTAACACCCTTTTTCACGTCCCTGGCCCCACCCTCAGCAAAGCACTGTTTTCCTTTACCAGGCAGCTCATCCCCACGGAACGACCCTAAAACCCCAATTACTGCCAACCGACCTCTAGGCCCTGGCAAGAGCTCCCGTTGGCTGAACCCACTGATACACACACCTAAAAGGGCTTCACTTCCGATCCCAAATCCCTACTCTTTAACTCGGTGTCCTCGTATGTCGGTAGATTCTAAACTGACTATGATTATGTACCTGATCCATCTCCTAGACAAGCCTGAGTCTTTCTCCCTGGCTACAAGTCATCCAAGTCCTGTCAGGTGTACGCTAGACAGCTGGCATCTCTGTCCCCAAACAGACCTCCAGGGTCGCCCTTCCCGCCGTCCTCCAGCCTTCCTGCACTCGGACAGTCTTCCACTGTCCGGAGACCTCGGCGCCCCCTCGAGCCTGCCCCCCCCCCGGGCCCGCCGGCCCCTTCCAGAGCCCGCCGACCCTCTCCAGGGAAACTGGGTCCCCTCGCCCAGCAGGCCCCACCTGCGGGTCCTGAACGCCCCAACACCTGCCGCCAGGATGCCCAGCCTGCAACGTTAAAGCATAAATAGCTCCTCTTCCCGAAAGCCGCCGCATTCCTCGAGCCGTCCCCTTGCAAATAAGCTCACCTGCACTCTGCCGGGAGACCCCCAATTCACCCCCGCCTCCGCCATCTTCAGGGACCGGCCCCCGGACCTACTCCCCTCCCACAGCTCCGCCTGAGCCGCACTGCGCCTGCGCAGACCGGGCGCTCCGCGCAGAAGGTAGGGGCAGAGAAGCTTCCGATTGCTGCTGGGCGCCACTAAGACGGGGCAAAAGAACTTCCGGTCTGGAGGAAACTCCGGGCTGCAAGGAGGCGGGACCTTGCCTGGGATGAGAAGCTGCGGAATCCGCTGTTGTTGGAGGACTCTGCAGTCAGGGTTTCTGACGGGCGCCTCGACTCTGTGGGCGGAGTGAGGGAAATCGTGCACGGACGCACGCACGGACGGACGGACGCGCGGCCCAAGACTCCGCCCTCTGCGTGGGCATCACTGGCGGGCAAGGTGGAGGGTTCTCCACTGCTGGCATTCAGCTTACTCCCGTCCTGGAGTCAGGCCTTAATAACCTATCTGAACACGGATTAAAGGCAGCTGTTCTCATTGCCCGGGCTCCATAGAGTTTTGCACCAAAGAACAAGCAACACAAAACATCTCTTAACTTTCGAAATCATCATCTCCTTTGAATTAAAGAACATCCTCTTTTTGAGACAGGGTCACACAATGTAGCTGGTTTGAAACCACCTAAGTAGACCAGGCTGGCCTCACTGAGAGCTGCCCGCTTCTACTTCCCCAGTGCTGGGATCAAAGGTATACGTGTGCCAGCACTCCAGCTAAGACCTTCCTTTTAGAACGGGAACCAGTCATTAGAAGGTGAACAGATCTTTGGAGACTGTGCAGATGGACTTTTGTTTTAGGTGACAAATGATACAGGGAAGTTCGGTTTTGTTTTGTTTTATTCCTTGAAATTTTTGGGGACGTGGAGGGTGGATCTGGGAGATGTGGGGAGGTAGTTGGGGGGGGGGGGTAAATATGATCAAAATATATTGTATGAAGTCCTCAAAAAAAAAAAAACATTTTAAAAAGAAAATTTTCATGCATGTATGCAATGTATTTTGATCATACTCCCTGCCCCGTGCTACATTCCTCTATAGTGTTGTTTTTGAAAGCCAATACCAAAATCTGTCTTGATTACCTCCCCTCACTGGGCTGTTCCATGTATCACTTTGAGGGGGAGGGTCAACCAAAAATGTGTTATGGCGGAAGTCTGATTATGTTGGTTTTAAGGAGAATTTTGTAGGAAATATGCGCCTAAAGTAACAGCTATTGGTTGTAACAGCCTTTGCTGTGGTGGTGTTCTTTGAACTGGTAAGCAATCAGATGTACTTTTTAAAAACTGTGTCTGGCCCTTTTATCATTTATTTCTGAAAATTAAAAGAGAAACTAAACCTGCCCCGGCAGTCTCAGCATGTATTAATATGACCTTTCTTACATTTCTAATGTTTTTCTCTAGCTCTTATATTTAATTCCTGCACGTTTTTAATGCATAGTAAATGAAGATCTGAGCTAATTGTGCTGCATAGATGAAGAGTTTCATAAGGAAAAACAAAAGCATACGAGCTGTGGGATGATCCTTCTGTACTCTGTGAATATGTTTGAGTTGCACTGGTAGATAAAGCTGTTTGGCCTGTGGCAAAGCAGGATAAGGCTAGGTGGAACAATCAAACTGAGGACTAGGAGGAACCAGGGTGGAGTCAAGTGGAATCCTGGGAGAGACGCTAGCCAGCTGCCCAAGAAGCAAGATGCCAGAGGACCGGTAAAGCCATGACTACATGGCAATACATAGATGACTAGAAGTGGGTTAATTTAAATGTAAGAGCTAGTTAATAATAAACTGGAGCTAACTGCCAAGCATTTTGTAATTAATATAAACTTTTGTGTGTTTATTTGGGACCAGGTGATTGGGACAGAACGTTCCGCCTCCGTTTACACACACATGTGATAGTTAATCATCGTCATGGAAACACCTCTGGGTGTATGTCTAAGGAGGAATTTCTAGAAAAGTTTAAGGAAAGAAAGAAGAAACACACTGGATATGGGCAGCACCATTTCTTGAAATGGGGTCTTGATCTGAATAAATAGGAGGAAGCTCACTGAGCATCTGAATTCTTGTTTCCTTATTGCACATTCGGTGTGACCTCACACCCACCACCGTGCCTTTCCTGTGGTGATGGCCTGTGTCCTCTCAAAATGTGAAACCCCCCAAAAAAACCCATCCCCCCTAAAATTCTTTTGCCAAGTTAAATCCAAAGTGGGCTGATGTCAGGATATGAATTAAATGGGTGGTGAAATCATACTTACTTTGGATTACTTTGAAGTTAGTTCCGTGCCACTGGGTTGCTGGTGATTTTTTTTTTAAACATCAGCTGTGTCTAAGCACTAACTATATGTTTGTAGTCATGTCCAATATGTCCATTTTCTAGGTTTTTATAGCTATTAAGTGAAATAATGATCCCAGTGATTTTTACAGTTCTTTTTTCCTTTGTTTTGGTGTTTGCTTGGTTGGTTGGTTGGTTGGTTTTGAGGCAGGATTTCTCTATGTAACAGTCCTGGCTATCCTGGAACCTGCTTTGAATACCAGGCTGTCATCGAACTCACAGAGATACACCTGCCTCTGCCTCTGGAGTGCTGGGATTAAAGGTGTGCGCCACTACGCCTGGCTTTTAAAGTCCTTTTAACTGTTAGAAATATCAGTGATATGGTAGTTCTGCTGCTTCCTCGACAGCATATTGTTTGTTCTTTCAGTGGAACAGACCATTAGGCAAGTTAGAAAGAATAAAAACTTTTAAAAGAAAAGCAAACATCAGCAAAGGTCACTGGAGGAAGATACTGTTACACTTAACGTTAATCATTGCTTCCTGGTGACGCTTCACTAAGCCAGATTCTCAGTTTCTGAGAACAAGACACCTGGAAATCTTACCAGATTAAAAGCAGCCAAACATTAAAAACAAAGAATATGTCCATTTTTCTATCCAGTAACTACTTCTATTCAGATTGAACTCGTCCTCACACCTGCATGGCAAGCATTGTACTACCGAACCATCTCCACAGTCTTTAAATTCACTCTCATATCATGTGTTCAAAACCCTTCTGAATTAGATACCCTAGTAGTTCTTAACCCTGACTGTATATTAGGACCACCTGTAAATTTATCGAAGTATTGTGTGTGCTGTGTATGACATCTTTTTAGGACCCAAGCTATACCCTCTATGTATTCCAATTTAATTAATTAGCTGAAGGACAGATCTGGGCTCTTTCAATAAAGTCCTTATATAATCCTAATGTATTTCTGAAGAAACACTAATGCAGGCATAATTCAGAAGCACTGGCTTCATCTAAGTTTGTCTGGCATTATTTGGCAATAGAAAGGGTAGCAGAGGAGACAGCAATTCAACACACATCCATTCAGTTCCAGTGTTCTTAGCCACTCGGCACAGTCCTGTCAACAACTGCATACAGTAAGCAGCCCGAAACTCACCCAGACACAGAAGTAAATGAGACAGAGCGCTTACCTTCAATAAAATCGCCTAGGGAAGCAGAGGTGTCAGTAAAGCAAGCCAGTCCAGCTCACGTAAACAGACACAAGCTAACTGAGAGCTCCCCTTGAGATCAGGCATGCCCTGCTTTAACTGAGACTGGTGTGGAAGGTAACCAATGGCAGGGCATGGAGGGTGGCAGGATTGCAGGTGTCAGCTGGGAGATGGTGCAAGCATTCACTGAGGCAATGACCGAGGTCAAAGGATTGGCAGTGCTGACTGGCCACCGACGTGGAAGTGGCTTCCAGGTTCTGAGCCAGAGAAGCACAGAGGAACGGCCCTGTTGATTTAGATCAAGAAGTCAGAGCTGAGGTTGGGGTTGAATGACTGACTCTGAAGGACTTTGAATGTTCAGACTGCAATGCCCTCTGGAGCACTGGAAATGTGAATCTCTAACTCAAGTGAGCAAATATGCCTAGAAATTAAGATCCTAAGATGGTTCAGTTGGCAAAGCATTGGACTTAAAGGCTTGAGGACCTGAGTTCCAGCCCCAGAACCTAAATAAAAAGCCAGGTGTGGTGGCATGTGCTTATAATCCCAACACTGGGAAGGTGGAAAAAGGTGGATGTCTAGGGCTTACTGCCAGTCAGCCTAGCTAAATTACAGAGCTCCAACCGATGAGAGTCTCTGCCTCCAAAGCAGCAATGTGGGAAACACCTGAGAATGATTGACATTTGAGGATATCTTCTGGCCTCCTCATAACACAACACACACACACACACACACACACACACACACACACACAGAGAGAGAGAGAGAGAGAGAGAGAGAGAGAGAGAGAGAGAGAGATCAAGCTATGGAATCACTGGCTGTTAGTGGGTGGTTGAAGACACACCTTGTACCATGTGCATGCTGCATATGATTTTTTAAAGAAAAAATATTAGAGATAAAGAAGGAAAAACTCCTGACCCTGCTATACTGAAGTATTTCGATAGGGTTATTATCTAGCTGAAGTGAATTTAAACACAGTAAACTCATGATTACCCATACGAGTTTTAATACTTCCCAGACAGACCCTGGGATCACTGTAAATTTCATAGATGATATACAGCCATAGAGTACAAATCAGTTTTAAATGCTAGTTTAATATTTAAGAGTGCTGTACAATGCATTCAGAAATATAATGGAAATGTCCTGCCACTGTCCCCTAGTGTTTCCACAAGAATGACTTTTATGTTTTGATTTAAGCTATTTTGATTATAGTATTACTTAAACCTACTGTAGTGACACTGTTCTAAATTTAAATTTAGATAAAAAAAAATTTTAGGCTTACACTCATAAACATATAGAAACCCTTTCAGAGCACTTGCATAAAGCACAAGAAACTTCAAATAACAGTAATGCACAAGACATTTTTATGACTTTGTGCAACATGAATATTGAAGTAACAGGTCTGGTCTAGATTCTTTGGAAATAAAAGGTGCTTTTCATCCAGTGCTCTGTGGTGGCTTGAGCTCTCACCAATCCCTTTATCAAACCCTTGTTCACACACTCTACCCAACAGTTATTTGGTCTTTATTTAAAGCACATGACAATTTACATTCCCTTAAAAAAAAAAAAAAAAAAAAAAAAACCTGACAGCTACAGTTTTCTTCCTTCATTTGGTTCATTTGTTCGTTTGAGAAGAGAGTTGTTTGTTGTGTTGCTCAGGCTGGCCTTAAACTTGTAATTCTCCTGCCTCTAAGTGCTGGAAATATAGGCAAATGCCACCAGGCCTGGCTAGAAGTCAATTTTTCGAGAAACTGTGTGGCAATACCTTGTTCAAATTTGCTTTACATGATCCAGAGCAGCTAATATTTGAAGACTGTTATGTTGTTCAAATCATATCATTTCAAGATTGGCTTGTGAAATTGGGGAACATTGAGACTATAGTCCTTCCCACAAAAAAAGCTACAAAGGCCACTATGTTAGTTACTTTTGTATGGCTACAACAAAACACCGTGACTAAGGCAATTTTTGAAAGAAAGTGTTTAATTTGGCTTACGGTTTCATTGGGCTGGAGTCCATGATGGCAGAGCAAAGGCCTGGTGGCAGAAATAGCTGAGACCTCATACCCTAACCCATAAGCAGGAGGCAGAGAGAGCTAATTGTGAATGGCATAAGTCTTTTGTAAACCTCAAATCCCACCCCCCAGTGATACACTTCCTTCAACAAAGCCACATCCCTTATCCTTCTCAGTTTCTGAGGATGAAGTGTTCAACTATGAAAGCCTATGGGGCCATTCCCATTCAAACCACCACAGCACTTCGAGAAGCACTACCCTAGGGGTGATGCTTAGCTTAACTGTCAGCACAACTTGAAATCAACTTGGAATCACCAGGGAAGAGAACCTCAATGAGGGATTAGCTACACTGAGTTCTCATGTTGGCCCATCTGTGAGGATTGTCTTAACATGCTAAATTGACAATAAAAATATATCAAAGTTCCCCGATTTAGGAGTCACAAATGTGAACTGGTTTTATAGTGAGGAAATGTATGTTCTTGGATGAGTCTCTGAGAAGTCTATGAAGTCATTGAATGAAGTCATTGGATATTTTCTGCAATCACTGACCTTAGTCTTGTTTGAGCTAGTAACAAACTGGACCACATTCTTGTTTAGGTGGAAGCCCTGCCAGCATCCATATATATCCAAGAAGGTTGGTAGGTTGATCTACAGCTTGGGGACCCATTTACACAATCAGGTCTCACTCTTCCCATTCCAGACCCTACCCCCTCAAAAAGCCCACCAAGGGTCAGCTCCTCCCCCAGGGGCTTCTCTAGACTAGTCCAATAGGCCAATTAACAGCTGGTAGCATATTTTCCATGTGATTCCTCTCCTGCCCTCCTGAGGGTCACCCAGGAGTTGCTTTGCTCTGTTCATTAGGCCTGAATTTATTAATTAAGTTTGATTGGCTTATTACATCAGCCAGCGATGGTGGATACCTGATAACTGGGAATTCAAAACTTACCAATTCTAACAAACCATGAAAGGAAACACAACGAAAATGGCAGATGTACTCATAAATTGATCTAGTCACAAGCAGGCAGCCCCAGCTGAATCTCATGACTTGTGGTCCCCCAGTCTCTGAATATTACTAAACGCAATACTGGCTACAGAAAAAAAATAAAATAAAAGCCATGCATCCGAGGGCGAGGATTAGGAGTCAGGGCTCTCTGAATCATCAAGGTTCTAAAACAAGAGGGTGGTGAGGGCATTTACACTTTACTGTTATAGCTTGGGTGTTTTCAGCTGATTATTTAGATAGCATTGATAATTGAAATCAATAAATCAAGTCACATGATCCTTGTGAGGCCCAGGACGGCTCATCACTCAACAAAGAGAGCTCAAAGGAAACCAGGTCACTGTGGATGAGCAAGCAAACTCTAACAAGAAGTCATTGAGATGGAAGATTACACATTGTAAACTGTTTGTCAGGGAGGCCATAACAGAGACCAGGAATACAGAGATCACATTAGCTGTAATTACCAAAAGAGCCCATACAATTTGATGTTAAGAAAACATAAGAAGGTGTCCTCTGAGGTTTCTGACCTGCTGTTTGTCTGTCCTGCTGGGTACAGATCTCTGGGTACACAGCCTTTAAAACTGAATTCATACCATGGGGCTTGCAAAGTTTTCAGGTCTCTCATCTCTAACTGAACCTAAACTTGTAGTGGGCCAAAAGTAGACATCATCCATGTGTGGGGGTATGTGCACACACATGCACACTGTGTAGAAAGGCCAGAAGTCAATGTAGGGTGTCTCTCTCAGTCACCCTTCACCTTACATTTTGAGACAGTGTCTCTCACTGAACTTGGAGCTCACCAACTGGCTAGAATGGAAGGTCAGAAAGCCCCAGGGATCTTCCTGTGTGTATCTCCCCAGCACCGGCATTGTGGGCATGCACCACCATGTCGTGCATTTTGTGGCTTCTGAGGATCAGACTCAAGTTCTCATCCTTACACTGCAATCACTTTACCAATTGAGCCATCTCCCCAGTTCTGTCTTTATAAAACACTGACAGACATGGGAGAGGATTCCCCCACCCACTTTTTCCCAAATATGTATGAATCTATATAAAGATTTCATTTGGTAGAAGACAGGGCACATGTATAATCCAATAGTTAAACTTCCCCCAAGAATATGTGTAAAAGCCAGATGATGTGATGGACATAGCTCACATCACAGGAACAAAAGGACTTGGATTTAGATTGGTTCTGGGATTTGAACTTGCCCCAAACAGAAATCTAGCCATAGAAATAAAGAAAATACAGGGAAATTATTTTGAATTGAACTCCCTCATAATTTGAAAATCATCACCATTCTAAAAGGATAGGGAATCGTGTTTTGAAGTGAATTAAGAGAACTCAAGCTTTTCAAACACATACCTTATATTCATAGAATAATTTAGTATTGAACAATCAGAGAAGTGAGAAGGAGTTTGTTAGCTTGTGGGTGGCCTGGGGAATCTTGAAAATGCTTGGTGCTCTCCACACTTCTCCTGTATCCTGTAGATTCTTGGCTCTCACTGCTCCTCTGTTGTTTTAGAGGTTTATGCACTGCCTTCCAGTCTTAGACAAGGGAGGTTTGCGGAGTGCAATAACCTATACTCATTTGGAATCAAGCACATCTGGGTTCTAGTCTCTTCTCTCTATAATCCACCATGTATTCCAAGTCAAGTTAGTGGACAACTCTCATCCTTCATTTCCTTATCACTAAACTGCTTCCTGTGATGAGTCTTGGGAGGTCACTTCATGTGCAAAGTGGTTGCAGTGCAAGCAGAAGAACTTGGGTTCGATCCTCAACATCCACAAAAAAAAAAAAGAAAAATCCAGATGCAGTGGACAGTAATCCCAGTGTGGAGAAAGTGGAGACAGGAGGAGGATCCCTAGGACTCCATAGACAAAAGCCTAGCCAAATCTATGAACTCCTGGTGAAAGACCTTGTCTCAAATATTAATAATAATAATAATAATAATAATAACAACAACAACAACAACAATAATAAGACACGGTTTGAGGAGGTGGCTCAGAGATTAAGAGAGTGTGCTGCTCTTGCAGTGAACCTGAGTTTGGTTCCCAGCACCCATTGCCAGGGGCTTACAAATGCAGGTAACTACAGCTCCAGGGGATCCCACACCCTCTTCTGGCCTCTGAGGGCCCCTGCACACACATGTACATATACACACATACACATAAAACAAATCTTAAATAAATAAGATGGGAAGCGGAATGACTGAGGAATAGACCCTCTCCAGTCTTCATAGATTGCTCATACCCACACACAAATATGTGCAGGCACCCAGCATACTTCATGTTGTAAAGAGTAGATACCATAGAGTAGTGATAAATGCTGGTAGCTTTATGGGTATTGAGCTTAATCATTTTGATAGCATCCATTACAAATAACCTTCTTGTCCCTGTTGAATGCCACCAGAACTGGGAATTCCTCACCCGAGAAAAAACACTTCCAGTAGGGGAGTCCCTCCTAGGGTTCCCTGGTTCAGCTTCCTTTTGGCTCCTACCCATTCCGTTCCATGAATGACAGCCTTTAAATTCTAAGAGTCTCCTTCCTCTCACCACAGATTCTACTCACTTCTTTAGCCACTTTCCATGAGGGAGTCTTTATCCCTTTACTTCGACAGCTGTTTTCTTCATTGACCCTTCCACAGAGGTGTTTCCAGAACAAGCAACAGGCTTTTATTCTGGATATTTCTTTTAGCACAGTGCCTCATTTTTAGTGGCTTTTTAAATGGTAATTTTATTTTATTTTATTTTATTTTATTTTATTTTATTTTATTTTATTTTATTTTATTTGTATGGGTGTTTTTCCTGAAGTATGTCTGTGCACCACAGACATGTGATACCTGGGGAGTCCAGCAAAGGGCTTCAGATCCCCTGGAACTGGAGTTACTGAGTTGTGAGCGGCCACGTGCGTGCTGAGACTCAAATTTTGGCCCCCTGGGAAAGCAGCAAACGCTCTTAACCAGTGAGCCATCTCTCCAGCTCTATAATCGCATTTCTGACAGTCACATCCTACTTTCAAATTGTAGTGAACTACTAAATTCAGACAACTATTTAAAAGACTTTTATTTATTATTTTTATTTTCTGTGTGTGGGTGTTTTGCCTACATGTATGTCTACATACCACGTGCATGCCTGGTGCCCATGGAGGCCATAAAGGGTGTGGAATGCCTGGAACTGGATTCATGAGCCGTCACATGGATGCCTGGGTGCTCTGAAGAGTACCCGGTGCTCTTCAGCCCTGAGCTCCAGCCACAAATTTAGACAACTCCTAAATCATCCCTATTGTGTTTTCTCACTTCTGCTTTTTTATTAATAGGGGATGAAATTTTTGATAAGGGGTGAACGTTTAAATAGGAGTTTTATGACTTCCCTGGAGAATTTTTTCGTTTCAAAACGTGTTTACAGTCACCACCTCTTGAGAGTTTTGTGATGTGAAGTCCATCAATCAACCTCCTGTGGCCCCTTTAGCTTTATTGCTCTAGTTTTATTTCTGTTGCTGTGATAAATAACCCGACAAAATGCAATATAGCGAAGAAAAGAGTTTATTCGTCTTACAATTCCAGGCCACACTCTGTTACTGCAAAGAAGTCACATTCACAGGCAAGATCATAGACAATAAAAGCATGGATCCTTCTGCCTGTAGCTTAGCACTGCCTCGTCTTCTCTGCTCTCATACAGCTCTGGGGCCAGCCTAAGGGATGATGCTGCCCACAGTGAGCTGGGTCCATTAACAACCAGGACAACCCGCCACCAACATGCCCACAGGCAAATCTGATGCAAATAATTTCTCAACTGAGAGTCTTTTCCTATGAGATTCTAGATTGTGGTAAGTTATTTAAAACTGGCCAGTATGTGTCTGCAGCTACATCAGCATGCTGTGAGACTACTTGAAACTTACTCCAGAGTCTTAGTAGATTTGGAAATGGCAGCACCAAACACAGAGAGTGCTAGGAGAATCTGTAGGCCTGCCTTCAGGGGGCATATAATGACATTTGTCAGAGAGAGTGCTTTCCATACAGCTGTTCCAACTATGCAGCCAGTTCCCATGCAAGGCAGCACCCTTAAAAACCAATGTTTACAAACCATTGTTAAGCTGCCCCTCCCTATCTGGGGAGCTGAACTGGAGAGGACTAGAGTCAACTAAGCCATTTTACCTCCCTCCTCTTTCCTTTTGACCTTGAAAATGGCTGAGGCCTGTTGCTAGAGTTTTCTTGGTCCGGCCTGGCCCACAGTCAGGACAGTTCTCTCTCACCTGCCAGTCCTGCAGCTGCTCAGACCCAACCAAGTAAACATACAGAGACTTATATTACTTATAAACTGTATGGCCATGGCAGGCTTCTTGCTAACTGTTCTTATATCTTTAATTAACACATTTCTATTAGTCTATACTTTGCCACGTGGCTCATGGCTTACTGGTACCTTATATCTTGCTTGTCATGGTGGCGGCTGGCAGCATCTCTCTGACTCAGCCTTTCGCTTCCCAGAATTCTCCTCTCTCCTTGTCCCGCCTATACTTCCTGCCTGACTACTGGCCAATCAGTGTTTTATTTATTAACCAATCAGAACAATACATTTAACATACAGAACATCCCACAGCAGAGGCCACCAGTCTCCTTCACCTCTGGGATAGTCCTGTTCCAGGCAAGAAAACTCACATCCTGTGCATGCATGACTCTCCCCATGTGAGCCCTTGTGATGTTACTGCTGTCACAAAAATACCCAGAAACAGTAACTTAAGGAAAAAATGGTTTCTGTAGGCCCTCAGTTCTGTGGAGCAGTCCTGTGTTAGTCGGGGTTCTCAAAAGGAACAAAAATGAGTGTATACACAAACACACACACACACACACACACACACACACACACACACACACACGGTATTTATTTATTAGATTGGCTAACAGAATGTAGTCTGTATAATCCTACAATGGCTGTCTCAGACTAGAGAGGCCAAGAATCTTGTATTTGTTCATTCCACAAGGTTAACCATCTCAGCACTCCCAGTGTGGCACCGAAGGCCTAGAGGACTTCAGGAGATAGACTAAAGCTGCTGATCTTTAGTTTATATTGGAAGCCTGAAGAACTAGGTTCTAATACCAATGAGGGAATGCAGCAGCAGCAGCAACAGCAGCAGCAGCAGCAGTATCAGGGCAGATGAACTTGCCAGTGAGAGTGAGAGCAAGCAGGCAGAAAACAAAGTTTACTTACATGTTCTTCTATCTGGGCACCCATCACCCCTTCTGCTATACTTTGTCGGTCAACAAATGTTGTAGGAGTGGATCAGAGTCCAGAGGGCATCTTCTGAGACTTCTGAGATCAACATCCTGGAGCAAAGAACTGGACCAGAGACACACAGTGGTAGAAATATAAACAGTTTATTGAGAAAGGAAAGGGATTGCTGAGAATGAAAGGTGTCCTGAGACCTGGGAAAGGTCTGAGTCTCACATGCTCTGTGTCATTAGATGTTCCATGTAGGGGTGGTTGTCTGTACCCTGAAACACTACCCCTAGTAGGCAGCAGGTAACTGCTAGGAACTTGCTCCTCCCCCTCCTGGGTGTGTGTGTGTGGCTGAGGTGGACCCCTTAAGACCTGGGATGAATACGTACAAGCTGGTTTGCTCTTTTGTCTACCTAGTGGTCTTGGATGTCGGTGCTATGGATCAAGGCAGAGTTCTTCAGAGAACTGAGTTGGTCCATGCCTCACCCCTCCCGGATCCTGAGACAAACTCCTTTATATTTGTGGATCCTCCTTGCCCCATTTTCCTACCTCAAGCTCTTCAGCTGGGCCTAGACTTCAAGGGAAGTGGCATGAGATTTCACCCTTCAATAAGAGACACATCCAAAAATGTGCAGGCAAGTGTGAAACACATCGTGAGAGGGTCTGAGCACTGCACAGCACTGCACTGAGGTACCACAAAACAGGTATTCCAGACTAATCTCCTTTAACTCTGCCTAACTTAGCATTTCTCATGCCGCTCACTTTATTCTGGACACTAGCATCAAATATTCTAACAGGCTTACGCTGCCACTCTGTCTTGAAATGTGATAGCTTGTCTATTTTCTGTTTGAATTCATCCAAGAACACCTTCTGAATCCATTTCAACTTAGCTGGTGCTAAAAATGAAATGTTGAAAGGATTTAATTCCTTTTCTTATCATCCTTGTAAATGTAGTACTATTGGGAAGATGATAGAACCTCAGGAGATGGAGCCTTACTAAGGAAGTACATTACATCATCCCATGGTATGCACTTGAGGTTGTATAACTTGGCCCCACTCTCTGTTCTCGCTCTGGTTTCTAGGCTGGCCTCACACTCTTTCTGCTTTGCCTTCCCCACAGTGATGAACCTAGGGAACCATAATCCAAAATAAACCCTTTCTCCCCTATGTTGATTTTGTCAGGTATCCTATCACAGCAAGAGAAAAAATGCCGGGGTATACTTACAAACAGACACACACCACAGGGGAGTGGGGACTGGAGTCTGCAGCATCAAGATTAATGTATGGAAGAAGCCAGTTGACAGAGAAAGGCAGAAAGCCCTTCCCCACCTTGGCTACACAAAACAAACAGAGCATGTGTGAGAAAAGGCCAAGACACACAAAAGCAAGAGGAGAGTGCTGTGGACGTGACCTATAAAGGGTGGGGAGCTTCATGGCCCAGTGTCTTCGAACATCAACCTTTCACCATCTCGCTAGCCCACACCCTTTCTCAGAGTCTCTTTCTCTTTCTTAAGAGACTGTTTCTATTATCTTACCATATGTCCCTGGAACAATGTTGGAACATAGAACCTGGAAGCTTCAACAGGTGCCTTCCGAACTCAGATTTGCCCCAACACACACACACACACACACACACACACACACACACACACACACACACACGAGCATGTACACATGCTCTTTGAGAATTTCATATGTACATACAATGTGTCTTGATTATATCTACACCAGCTTTCCTATGCCACTTACCATAGACACACACTCCTTAACACATCCCTCCCCAGCTTTCATTATGTCTCCCTTTTAAAATAACCCACTGAGTCCAATTAGTGCTGCCCACATTTCAATGTCTATGTGGCTCTCATTAGGACACAGAAAACCTTCCACACCCCTAAAGAAAACACCCCACCTACCCCAGCAACCGTCAAAACCAGTAGCTCTCCAGCAATACAAGTGACTTGTGAGCTCATCTCTCATCAGTACTGGGATCCTGACTGTTTTGATCTTGCGCAGATAGCCATAGCTGCTGTGTTTATTTGTGCAGCAGCCATGGCATGCCCAGAGGACAGCACTTTGCAGCTAACCCCATATCCCCCAGCTCTTACAATTTTTCTTCCCTCTTTTCCACAGAGGTCCAAGAGCCTTGCCAGGACTGACATGAGCAGGCAACAGCCACTTATTCACAGGTTTGGACCAGTTATGATTTCATCTCTAATCATTCTTATTAGAAACCATGACAACCTCCTTCTGTACTTTGGCTCTATATAAAACATACACAACAAATGACCTCATAATACCACATGTTCCTCATGGCCATTGCTTTTGTAAAAGCTTTGCTGGGTAACCAAGCCCAGAGGTGCCACATACAGATTATACACCGCTCCCGCATTGAACAATCTGAATGTCAGAGCCAGAACCAACTGTCCAGCCGGTTTCCCTATGCCATCAGCTCCAAGTTGCCTTCCTAAGGAAAACTGATGTAGAGGAATGTTGTTTGTCTAGAATGGTTGCACAGCTTGCAGGTGTATAATTAGTCAGTCACTGGTCAGTGTGTAAATACTCCATAAATTGCTTTGTTTGTGCATGGAAAATGTTCTGCAGAAAGAGGAGGTATTACAGCAACCAGAGCTGAACACAAGAGATAAGGCATTGTGGGAAAGAACAAGCATGAGAGGCAACACTGTTCTGTGTCCCTTTGCTGGGACAAAGCTCATAGGTTCCTGCTCCTCGTTTTCTAAGAACATTGACTCCCCTGGGTGAATAATTACAGCTCTTCTGAGTACCAAAACCAGCCATAAGCTGAAATTAAATTATATCATAAAGCCCTACAAGTAACTGGAAGAAGGTTCAGAAATATAAAGGCAAGAGAACCCAGAGCTAAGTATGAAATATTACTTGGAGCCATGTCCTTGTCTCCCAGTGCTGATGAAGTGAAAAGCTGAGCACCATCCCATGCAGACATAAAGGACCACTATCAAATAGTCATCCCCAGCACTTGGCAATGGCTGTTGCAGTGATTTCAATTCCAGTGGGGTGTTGGAGGGAGGCAGGGGTGATAATGCTGGATCAGCTTCATGTCCTTGCTCTGTGGCTGACTCGTCTGGTGACCTTCAGCCTGTCACCTCCCAACCTGTGTCTTAGCTATTCAGATGAAATAAGATGAAAATAGAATTTGTGCTTTTATTTTTTCCCCCAAACAGCTCAGATGCTCATAAGCTAATAAAAAAAAAATGTGCCACTTAAAGTGTAGAAAACAGGAGTTGGCTCAGCAGGTAAGACCACTTGCTGCTCTTCCAAAGGACCTGAATTCAATGGTGGACAGCTTACAAGCAACTGTAATCCCAGCTCCAGTGGGTCTTACAGGCTCTTATGGCCTCTGAGGGCACCTCCTTCTCCCCTCTCATGCACTCAAACACACACACACCAACACCACCACCACCACCACCACCACATAAACACATTTTTTTTAAATTAATATATAAAATAGTCTAGAAATAGCCAGGCAGTGGTGGCGTACACCTTTTGTCCCAGCACTCAGGAGGCAGAGGCAGGTGGATCTCTGTGAGTTCAAGGCCAGCCTGATCTACAAAGTGAGTTCCAGGAAAGGTGCAAAACTACACAGAGAAACCCTGTCTCGAGAAAAAAAAAAAGCCTAGAAATATAGTTCAGGTAATGGAGTACTTGCCTAATGTGACTGAAGCCCTGAGTTCTGTATCTAACACCACATAAAACTGGCCATGATGGTATATATCATAAGCTCAACACTTAAGAGGTAGAGGCAAGAGGATCATAAGTTCAAGGTAACTCAGCTACATACATTCAAGGCTAGCCTGAGCATGTGAGATCCTGCCTCAAAATAAAATGTAGAAAGACCAATATCTTAAAACAAACAAACAAACAAACAAAAACAAGTTTAACTAACATTGAACCATCTGGCCAAGAGACCATCCCTCAGAAAGGTTGGTTCCACCTGAAGACATGCCAAGGAGATGGGAGGAATAATTATCCTTTAATGATACACTGCTCTTGCACCTCCCTAAAGACCTCCCTCCTGCACTGGCTTACAGCTCTCCCTGCTAAGCCTGCCTATTCTTATGAGTTCTAACTCAGAAAGAATACATTTTCTGAATCTACTTTTAAATTATTTAACCAAGAAGACCAAGGAACAACAAAGGGAACCCTGATTTCCACCATAACAGTATTGGGTTTCACTAGCGCATTTTCAAACATCTTTCTTCCCCCTTCTTCTCCCCCATTGCCCTCCACCATTTTAGCTTCCCACAGTGCCTACTCTGTATGTCATGTGGATCTTTCTGTTCCCTCTCCAATGTTTCCTTTCCCCTCCCATGGTCTCCTTTATAGTTTCATAACCTATACCAACATCCACTACGTATGTACACATGTGTGAATATTCATCCAAAATTAGGATACACACATGGGAGAGAACATGGGATTTACAAAATATAATATTCTTATTAATTTTTTAAAAATTTCATTCATGTGTATAATGTATTTTAATTATATTTATTCCCCACTTCTCCCCCAGATTTTCCCAGATTCACCACCCAACAAACCAATCCTCCCAGATTCATGTTCCATTTTTTTTTTTCCTTTATAACCCAGGGAGTCCTATTTGTGCAGCCCATTCACTGGGACATGAGCAACCTACCAGGGACCATACTCTTACAGAAAACAGATGCTTTCTTCCCCAGAACCTATCAGCTGTCCACAGCTCCTCAGAAGCCCCTCTACCTTCTATACTGAAATATTGACTGGCTTCATCTCATTTCAGGTTTTGTGCAGGCAACTTGAACTTCTGGGAATTCATGAGTGCAGAGGCCCTGCCATGTTCAGAAGACACTGCTTCACTATGGTCCCACACAACTTCTGGCTCTTACAATCTTTCTGTCCTCTCTTCTGCAATGGTGCCTGGGCACTGTGGGGAGGGACTATGTTAAAGACGTCTCATTGGTGGCTGGACACTGACAGACATTGATTCCCTTTGCTTTGTCCATTTCTGAGTCTCTGCATTAGCCATTGCCCACTGCACAAAGGAACTTCTCTGATGAAGTCTAGATGCTGCAGTGATTTCTGGGTATAGAGATGTAAATTTAGAGGGAAATTTGATACAATGTCCAGTTAGCAGAAATAATAATAGAAGATTCACCCTGGGGCCTAGGATCTCCCCAAGAATGGGTCCTTGGCCAGATTTACAGTTCCAGCATTTGTTCCTTCCACTGGCATAGGCCTTGAATCCAACCTCTTTCTCAGTCAGAAACATTTGGATAGCCCTATAACATTCATGCCACTGTTGTACCTATGGTCGTAGTTGCCACACCAGTTGTTATTGTAGCTCACGGGGTTCACATCTGGGTAAGATTTCTGAAAACTTTTTTCCCCCAGCAACTACACAGTTTTCAGTACTATGAAAACCAGCCAATTATGGAAAGCTTCCTGGTCAGGACCATCTTGATTCCTCCGAACCCTATGACCAAAGTTTGTTAGTTTTTTCCAGAAATAGGGTCCTACCATCAAATTCTAGTCAACAACCAAGAGCATAGCCTCTATTGTTGTGGAGGTGGGGTCTAGAAAACCCTTGACCAACAACTCAAGGGGAAGTATCCCACACCTGGCACTGAAATTTTTATTTAACAGCTTATGTCTTCTGTTTGGAGCCTGTGTAGGGTGATACCAATTCAACTTTTACACGAATATATACATTTATGACATTCATAAAATAGTAGACTTTCATACATATTTTTCAAATGTCCTTAATGTTAGTTATTCCTTTTCCATCCTTTCCTCTACTCTTCCCTCTCATCTCTTTCTCAGCCTAAACCTGCCTCTTCATTATTCTCCTTCATGTAACCAATATTTTACTATCTCTACTCCCCTATGATATCATTTTTCCCTTACCATTAGTCTCCTCTTTCTAGTTGCCTATATTCCAAGTTAAACATACAGGTCTAAAATGTCTAAAAATGTAGTGCTAGGTCCACTTATGAGAAAATTTCACAGTTTCATTTTTCTTTATAGCTGAGTAACAGCCAATTGTAGTACATTTTCATCATCCATTCATCAGTTGATAGACATTAATCTACACTTCCATTGAAACAATCTATGTTCATTTAGCAAACTTACAGTAGCAGGTTCCCCCCTGGGTTCTTGACTGTATTTAGAGTATTTAGCATGTATTTCCTCCTGGGAGTGGGCCTTAAATTCTATGATGAAGGGGTTAGTTACCATCACACCATCCATGCCACTATTGCGACTTTGGGTATATCCTGCCACACCAGCTATTGTTTTCATACCCTAGCTATTATAAATAAAACATCAATGAACATGGATGAGCATGGGTCTCTGTAGTAGGATTTAAAGTCCTTTGGGTATAGCACTTCTTGCCTTCTGTTGTCTTAATCTTGGCCATTCTGATGAAATTTCAAGTACTATTTTTTTTTTTTAGAAGATATGCTTTGGGGAATTATTCATTATGTATACAGTGTTCTGCCTGCATGTATGTCTGCAGGCCAGAAGAGTACACTATATATCATTGCAGATGGTCATGAACCATCATGTGGTTGCTGGGAATTGAATTCAGGACTTTTGGAAGAATAGCCAGTGCTTTTAATGGCTGAGACATCTCTCCAGCCCCAGATTTTAAGTACTTCTAATCCTCATTTTTCCTAGTGGCTAAGGATGGTAAACACTTCTTAAAATGTTTCTTAGCCACTTGTATTTCTTCTTTTGAGAATGTTCTGTTTGGTGAGAAGGTTTTTTGTTTTGTTTTGTTTTTTTGTTTTTGTTTTTGTTTTTTAATTGGGTTGTTTGCTTTCTTGATGCTTAAGGTTTTGGATTCTTTGTATATTCCAGAAAATAATATTCCGTCAGATGTAGTGGGTAGCCATTCCAGCCTTGGCCTGGAAGTTCCAACCTCCATTGAGGCTTCAGTAATGGTCACGCCTACAAGGTGGGGCTGAGAGAGGATGCTGAAGACCCAGGATGTAAATGAGAAGGATCTCTTGGTGCCCTGACCCTGGACTCTGGAGGTAGACCGAGCAGAGTTCTTCAGAGAACACTGCCAGACTGCCCCATACCTTTGCCAGACCCTACAACCTACCTATCCCTTCATTTGTAAGTTACCCCACAAAATAAACCTCCCTTTTAACTACGTGGAGTGGCCTTAATAATTTCACCAATATCTGGCACCCAACATGGGGCTCAAACCCACGACCCTGAGATTAAGAGTCTCTGACCTCCCTACAAGAACATGCCTCTTGCAAAGGATCTGTTTCATTCTTCTCCAGAAGAGGAAAAGAGGAAACACAAGAAAAAGCACCAGGTGCAGAACCCCAATTCCTGCTTTATGGATATGAAATGCCCAGGATGCTATAAGATCACCACAGTCTTTAGTCATGCACAAATGGTAGTCTTGTGTGTTGGCTGCTCCACTATCCTCTGTCAGCTCACAGGCAGAAAAGCAAGGCTGACAGAAGGATGCTCCTTCAGGAAAAAGCAGCACTGAAAAGCACCTGATTCAAGATGAGTGGGGACCATCCCAATAAACACATTTTGTGTGTGTGTGTGTATGTATATATATATACATATATATACATACAAGCTAGCTCAGTCAGTAGAGCATGAGACTCTTGATCACAGGGTTGTGGGTTCGAGCCCCACATTGGGCGCCAGATATTTGTGAAATTATTAAGGCCACGTAGTTAAAAGGGAGGTTTATCTTGTTGGGTAACTTACAAATGAAGGGATAGGTAGGTTGTAGGGTCTAGCAAAGGTATGGCGAGTCCAGCAGTGTTCTCTGGAGAACTCTGCTCGTTCTATCTCCAGCGTCCAGGGTCAGGGCACCAAGAGATCCTTCTCATTTGGATCCTGGGTCTTCAGCATCCTCTCTCAGCCCCACCTTGTAAGTGTGACCATTACTGAAGCCTCAGTGGGGGTTGGAACTTCCAGGCCAAGCTGGAATGGCTATCCACTACAGTCAGATGTATAGCTACCTAGAAGATGTTCCTAGAACACTGTTTTCTTTCTTAGTCTTGATCACCTCTCTTACTATATTTTTACTGAGCATCAGCCTTTTCTGCCTCAAAAATGTTTGTTTAATATTTTTTAATAAGGATCCAAGAAATACATGGCAACTTTGGAAACAGAAAACCTTAACATTTTGTACTACAACACTGTTTCCTGACATTGTTCTGAGAGGAGAGTGTTTGGTGACTGAGAGGGATGGTTCCACCCTGTATCCAGAAGTCAAGTAGGACTGTAGATACCTAAGGTTGACCTCTGAGGAGGAAACTCACCCTGCCTGTGCTGAAGTCTGATTCCAATTACCTCATCATGCTGCCTGGGTAGAGAGAGGAAAGATTGAGAAACTATTTCTTTATTTAATCACTGCCAAGCAAGGACATTGGTAAACAGCCTGGTATCTACTTAGCTGCCAACTTGGCAGGTAGTTCTAAAGCAAAGGAAAAGTCTACAGAGCAGATACTGTTTGGCTGAGTGCTAAGTCCTAGATCTTTTGGTTTTAGGCTTTGGGGTTTAACTATGTCATTATAAGCTAAGTCTGGTTAGTACTGCCTACCATGACCAAGCAGAGGACAGGGAACTGAAACCCTAAAGTTAAGTGATACTGTTGACCTCCTAGCCTACCTGATAAATCCTACAGCAAAGTTCACAGACCAGAAAGCTCAGCCAACTGGAATGTTCCAGGTCTTTGGATTTATTAGCTAATATAATTTCAAAGGGGGGAAATGTAGAGACAAGATAAGAGATAAATTGATAGATGATAGATAGATAGATAGGCAGAGAGATGATAGATGGATAGATAGGCAGATTGATGATAGAAGATAGATGGATGGATTGATAGAGATAGATAGATAGATAGATAGATAGATAGATAGATAGATAGACATAGACAGACAGATAGATGATAGACAGGTAGGTAGAGAGGTAGATCGACAGACAGAACCACACACATGGAAGACAAATGTTATTAGTCCACAAAAGAAGAGCACCTATTATTCATTTATTGCCATATTACCTCTTATACGCATGTGCCTGTGTGTGGAGGTCAGAGGACAAGTTCTTTCTTGGGTACCGTACCATCCAAGCTCCTTTTCTTTCCTCCTCCCCTTAACCCAGTTTCCCCCATTTTTTTTCAGATAGCCTCCCTCTTAACTTAGAGCTAAGTAGGCTAAGCTGGGTGTCCAGAGAGCCCTGGGGATCTACCTGTCTCCATTTCGTAAGTTCTAGGATTACAAGTGTGCCCCACCATAGCTAGCTTATTAACATGAATTCTTTGGATCAAACTCAAGTCCTCACACTTGCAAGACAAGCACTTTACTTGCTGTAGCCTACTACTATCTCTTTAAATAGACATTTTACCTCTAAACCAGAGAGCTCTAGCTCAGAATTCAGGACAGTCTTTGCACTAGGTTTAATCACTAGGACTTAGTCAATGTACTGTTCTTTGCTTTTCTTTGTGCCGAGAAGTCAGTGAAAACTTCATGTTGGGATGGAATTATCCTTTGACTTGCCTCTGGAAGTCCTGCCATTTGTTAAGATACTTTTAAGGTTAAAGTCCTCTTTTGGTGACTATTATAATCTAAGAATTCCTTAAGGTCCACTTCAAGTTCTTTCTCTACCTTGACGTTTTTTTCCTGGTTGTCTTCAACCACAACACCCTTCCTTCTCTGATTCCTACAGCACTTGTGGTATTGCTATCTAATCTAGTGTTTTAATTTTGTTGAGAGGGTTTTTAGACTTTCCAGTGTTGGAGAGGTTACAGTTTCATTTGGAGTGCTGGTTGGCTTGCTTGCCTTTAAGATAGGGTCTTCCATATCCTAGGCTGGCCTTGACCTCACTATGTAGCTGGGGATGACCTTAGATTTCTGATCCTCCTGCCTCTGCCTCCTGAGTGCTGTGCTGGGATGATTGGCTTGCATTTCCATACCCTGTCTATGCAGTGCTAGGACTGAACCCATAGCTTCCATCGTGCTAGACAATCATTGTATCAGTTCAGCTATGTCCCCAGCCCTAGCTGGTTTCTTTTTAAGCTAAAATTTAAGTTTTAAGCTAAAATTTAAGTTTTATTACAGAAAGAACCACCATATTAGACATGTCTGAAGGAAGTCCTCGTTGAGGCAAGCAAAGGTTTAGAACACTAGAAAACAGCCTGAGATTAGATGAAGTCCTTTGAAGTTGACATCCTGGAACCTCTCCTGTTTTCATCAGTTGACTAATCCGGTGAAAACAACTGATAATTGCTTCCAGAAAGGGACACAGCCCTTGGACTTTGATGTTATCCCTTGCCTTCCACGAGCTGAGTAAACATTAGAGCCACCACTCTTTCCCCTGGCTCAGATTGCCTATCGTTCTGATTTGGGTTGAATAGCAGCATCTGAGGTGGTATAAATTTTCCTTTGTCACAGGAAATGATTTGTGAATCATTAGCTCTGTAGCTTAGGAAATAATCCAAAGAATACACAGATAGAATTATACCACGGTAAAAGGTTTCTGTCCACCACAGGAAACAGTAGTGTGAAGAGAGAAGAGACAACTTACAATGAAGAATAAATGAAAATCTTTGCTTGCTAGTCACCTGACGGGAGATTAATATCTGGAATTTATAAGAAAATGAAATGCCAAAAGAATAATAAGCCAACCAGTAAATGGGCAGATCAACTGAACAGATACTTCTCAAAAGAAGAAATGGGGCTCGGGGAATGGTTCAGTTGATAAGGTGCCTAGAACCCATGCAAAATATCCAGGCATAGTGGTGCAGGACAGGGGAGGTGGATACAGGCAGATTCCTGGGGCTTGCTGGCCAGCTGGCCTACTCTACTTGGTGAGCTCAGGCCAATGAGACACCATGTCTCAAAGGACATGGCTGCTGTTCCTGAGAAATGATACTCAAAGTTGTCCTCTAGCCTCTAATGCAGACACATAGATGTATATCCACATACACTCAAAGTCATATACCCATAAAAAGAACCAATGGCCAATAAAGGCTTGAAAACTGTCCAATGTCTTTATCCACCACAGAAATGAAAATCAAATATACCTTGAGATTCTATCTTACTCCAATCAGAATGGCTATACGCAAAAACAAACAAACAAACAAACAAACAAAAAAAAAGAACCTCTCAAAACAACAGATACTGTTAAGGATGGGAATGGTTAGGGAGAAACTCCTAGATAAAAGCTAACAGAGTGTTTGTTTTGTTTGTTTGCTTCCTCTTTTTGTTAAACATTTATTTGTGTGTGTGTGTGTGTGTGTGTGTGTGTGTGTGTGTGTGTGTGTGTGTGTGTGTCTGAAAGGCAACCTATGGAAATAAGCCCTCTCCCTCTAACATGTGGGTCCGGGATCAAACTCAGAGCATCAGACCTGCCACTAAGCTCCTTTGCCTGCTGAGATATCTCACAGGCCCCAGATCTCACTTTTTTTTTTTTAAACAGGATTGATTTAATTCTGAAATCAGCTGACCTCTTCTGGGTCAGAGTTCTTGTCCCTCTACCATAATGACCAGAATTCTATTTACTTGGGAACACTGACAAACACATATTGATAATTTAATAGACCCGTTTCTCATTTTCCTTTTAAAGGGCTGATCTTCCCTTTCTTAAGTAAATCCACTCTTGACTTTAAAACATGGTACATGTTTGAAATATACTTTTTAACATTTGCAGATGCTAATGTCCAAGTGTATTGGACTCACCCTGGAAAGGAAAATTGTTCTCTGATGACTTCTACCAAATCCCTAAACTTCCCCTGCCCAGGAGTTTGCACATTTGTGAAATGAGTATACTTCACAATAAAAACTGAGGCACTGGAGGGTGGGGACAATGCTGTGTGTGCACGAGTGTGTGTGTGTGTGTGTGTGTGTGTGTGTGTGTGTGTGTGTGTGCTCACGTAGTGAGTGTATGCAGATGCACATGTCTGCATATTCGTGCAGAGGTCAGAGGTTGACACTGAGTATCTTCCTCTGTTGTTTTCCATCTCACTGTTTCTTTCTTTAACACAGGGTCTCACTATGTCACTCTGACTGGCCTGGAGCTTTGTATGTAGACCCAGGCTAACCTCAAACTCATGAAGATCTGCCTGCTTCTGCCTTCTGAATGCTAGGATGAAAGGCATGTGCTGCTATGCTTTTGAGACAAGTTCTCTCACTGGCCTAGAATTCACTAGTCAGCCCAGCTTGCTGGCCCCAAAACGCCCCCAATCCACCTACTTCCATCTACCCACTATTGAGATTACAGGCACATGTATTTGTATTTACTCTTTTGAAAATTTCATGCATGTATACAATTTATCTTGATCTCTCTCCTTCAATTCCCCTTAGTCTCCCATCATATCCCCTCCCAATTTCAAGTCCCCCCTTTTAAAAATTTATTTTAAACTTTGTTATTAAATTTAAAAAAATAGCCCACTGAGTCATAAGTCCCATAAGCATATGGTAGGGTCATCCCTGGGGCATGGGCAAGAACAGATGGCCACGCTCTCCTCTAGTAGCCATCAACTGCCAACTGCTCCTCAGCTGCAGCTGCAGGTGGTGTTTAAAGGCGCCCTCTGTCTTCTATGCTTGGCTTCTAACTGGTGAGATCTTGTGCATGTAACTTCATCTGCTGTGCATTCAAGTGTGCAGTAGCCAAGCCATGCCCAGCAGCAGCAGCAGCAGCAGTTCACATTGCTCTTCCCCATCCTCTGCCTCTTACATTCTTTTAGTCCTCTCTTCCAAGATGTTCCCTGAGCCTTGGAAGGGGGCTTAATATAGATGTCCTGTCTGTGGCTAAGCATTCACTGTTGCTTGTTCTTGGCATTTTGAGCAGTAATGAATGCATCTCTGCATTAACCACTATCCATTGCAATAAGAAACTTCTCTGGCGAGGTTGGGAGCACAGATCTACAGCACAAATCTACAGTTATTCACCTAAATACTCATAAGGTAGTTTGACTACATAACTATTTAGAAAAACAATGTCACAAGGTTCTCCTCTAGGGCCCACAATTTCCCTAATCATGTTTTCAGCTGTGTTTACAACACCAGCCATGAATTCTCTCCCATGGAGCAGGGCTCGCATCCAAGAGACCATCCATTAGCTGCTTTGGCCTTAGTGGGCCCATCCTGCCTAGCTGGTCAGTATTGTAGCATATAAGATTCAGGACCACTGATGCCTCTTCTTCCCCAGCAGCTGGCATAGCGCTTTCCAGTACTGTGCATGGCTGCCAGCAGGGGAAATGTTCTGGTCCGTCCCAGATTGATTTCTCTGTGTCCTGCAACCAAAGCAAGTGCTGTCTTCAGTGATAGCATCAAGTTTTAGCAGGCACGAAGAGTGACAGCACTAGCCTGGATAGGTTGTTGGTGCTTCTGGGGCCACTTTGACCAATAAATCTCAGGGAAGTAATTCACGCCCAGCACTGAGATTTTCATTTAATAACAGATACCTTCTGGGAACAGCATTGTTCACTAATATATAGTACTTCAATTCAACCCCCCCACTTAAAACTCACATTTTTTTAAATCAGAGTGCAAAGCAGTGGGGGTTCATAAGGCTTCTTTATATATCCTAAGTTTTGATTAACCAGTCCCCTACTCCTGTGACCCCATCCCCACTTAAAACCTTTACTCACAGTATTCTCTCCGGTTCTTTCATATCAAATATGTTGTACTTTTCCTCATTAAATTGTTTTTCATCTGAATTTCACGATCATAGGTTCCAAGTCGTTTCTTCACGCACAGTTCATTTTTGGTGAAACCTTCTGCTGGCCCTTCATTTCCCCTCTGCCGTCTGCTTGAATCCATCTGCCCCCTGTATTCCTGCTCTCTTGCATTGTCCCTGTACTCTGCTAACACTACCACCAGCACTACAGCCTCCTGCCCCAGGCCTGCCCACAGCTCCCAGGAATTTTGCTCCAGAGAAGCCTAGCCCCCACAGTCTCCTGTACCAAGTAGGGACCTCAGCTTCTCCTGCCTAGGAGTGCCTACATCATCTGATTAAACCCCTGCTTTTGCTGCTCTTGCTTCCCTACACCTCCCTGGAACTTCCTTTCAAGATATTTTGTGGCAGGAGTCCAGCCCACATGGCCTCCTGCACCTGGCTTTTTATGTGAGTGCTGGGAATCCAAGCTCAGGTCTTCATATTTGCATGGCAAGCACGTTACTGACCGAGGCATCTCCCCAGCTCTGGGACCACACCTTTCAATCTTCTGTATGTCACTGTCTACAGACTTGTCTTTGGCTCTGCCCACGCAGATGCTCAGGCAATGCTTGCTAACTCAACGTTTTTATGATCATGGGTAGAAAGATGGCATAAATGCAAAACACAATTTTCCCCTTGCCCGAGACACCCAGGAGCATCATTCTCATTCGGAGATGACCACGTTTCAGAAAGAGGGCCTCATAAAACATACAATTTAATGAAGCCATCTGGGAAGACGGTAGTCATATAAATGCAAGATATTGATATTATCTGGCTACTTGGGGAAGGACCGTGGAAATGAAGGTGCAGCCCAGCTCCATAATTCAACTCTGGTATTGATGTACAAGGTCTTTGACGATAGACTTTTCAGATTGATAATTCTCACAAGTCCAAGGCTACACCTCTGTCCACTCCTTGGCAATTTTGCTAGTTAGTTTTGCACAGAGAATTTTTTCACTTTTGGGAAAATAGATTTTATGGTTTTTAACAGGTGTTTATCAGCATCATCTGAGAGTCTTGAAACAGGTTTTTTTTAATGTGCCTTTATTGCTTTTTTTTTTTTTTTTTTTAGCTTCTCTTCTTTATGAGCAAGAAATGCTACAAATAAGTTAAGCATGCCTTTCCCTCTTGGATAACTATGCAGAATCAATTTGGCTGCCTTCTCTTCTTCTGTATTCTTACATAAACATATCTTCTGCTTCTGAGGTTGTCCTGAAGACTGCTCTGGAAGGAGCAAGTCAGTATTGTGTGTTCCTTGTCAGCCAATTGTTCTCTGGGAGCCACATGCTAAAACAATTCTGTAGAAGCATTCTCTAGAGGGACAGGACAAGTAGAAGGAATTTATATTACAGAGGGGAGTTAATAGATTGGCATGCACCAGCTAGGCCTGGGTAGTCCGACCATGGCTGTCTCCACACTGGAGAGCCTGTGAACTGAGAAGATGCTCATCCTGGGAGGCAGATACCCCAGCAGTCCCAATTCTGGAGCTAGAGGCCTAGAATATGTTGGTAGAGTTGCTGCTGGTCTTCAGTCTACATTGGAAGCCAAGGAAGATGGAATCTGATGTCAGCCAAGATTAGCAGCAGCAACAGCGACAGAATAGACACATTTACCACCAGCAAGAAAGCAGGCAGGCAAAAGCAATCCTGAGTTTCCCATAGATCTTTGTGCATGCACATGTGTGCGTGTGTGCATGTGTGCATGTGTGTGTGTACATGTGTGAGTGTGTGAGTGTGTGTGTGTGTGTGTGTGCTTGTACATGTCTACAGTGTCCTTGGAGGACAAGAGACAACACTGGATACCCTGGAGCTGGTTACAGGTGGTTGTGGGATGCAGGATGTGGGTGTAGGGAATCAACACCAGGTCACCTGCTCTTGTCTGCTAAGTTGTCTTTCCAGTCCACTTAGAACATTTTAAACTGGCCCACCATTAGAAGGTGTTGCACAGTCTGGGGGAAGGTCTTCTCCCCTCAACCAGTCCTTCCTGAAAATGTCCCCCAGACACCCCTAGAGGCATTTCCCAAGTGACTTGAGAACCAAGTTGGCAATCAAGATCAAATCACAATTATGAGTTCAGTCACACCAATGACTGCACTATATCAACATCTTGCTAGCTCTGGAATTTCTGATCTTTTCTATAGTCTGGGACAGTTCCCTCTGTTTGACACACCGCCTTGTGACATCTACTGAAGGAATTGGCATCGGCACTGAGGGTACAACTGCCACTGCTGTGTGAAATGAAGTTTCTGTTGGCACTACCCACCATATTGTATACAAAAAGAAAATAGGAACCAATGTTTGAGTGTTCCTGCTATAACTATTGAATCCATGTGGCTCAGGCTATCCTCTCTCTCACACACACACACACACACACACACAATCACCACACTCACCAGATTATATACACTCCATCCAGTCGCCTCACTTTTCCCAGAGGTGGGTTTCATGGACACTGTCTGGGTTTGATGTAGTAGATTTTCTGGTCCCAGGGACCGCACACAGGGTTTACTTGGAGCACGCATGTAATGAGGAACAGAGGTGCAAGGACTGTGTGCACACTTTGCCTGGTGAGTGACTGGGGTTTCTGTGTCTTTTCTGCTGCCCCCTACTGCTCCGGCGGCTATGCCTTCCCAGATGTGAGATTGTATCTCTTCTTAAACTTTAGCCAAAATAAAACACCCTCTTCCAAGTTGCTTCTGGTTGGCTATTTGACTGCAGCAATGGGGACAATTAGCACAAGTTCTCAATCTTTTGGCCTTTTCATATTAGATTGTGCTGATGAAGATATTACTTCCACTGCTCATCTTCTCACATCTGTAAAATTTTAAATCTTTATTTATTTTAGTGTGTGTGTGTGTGTGTGTGTGTGTGTGTGTGTGTGTGTGTGAGGGGGAATGTAGGGATGCCACACTGTGTGCATGAGGGTCCAAAGACAACTACCATAGAGGTGCCAGGGATCGAGCTTGGATCATCGGGCTGGCAGCAAGCACCTCTCCTGGATGGACCATCTCATCAGCCCCTCATCTTCGTGCACATCTTCTTGCATTGTTGTCATAGCCCAGAAGCAGGCATGCCCAGAGCTGAGGATCTGGACCCTTGCATTCCTTTTTTATCTCAGATGTGAATTGATTCAGAAGTTGGATAATCAGAATCTACCAACAATCACCCTCTTTGGCTTCTGCCAGGCACTGTCATGGTTCAGTCTCTATGAGACAGGCATGTTCTGAGTTTCAGTAGAATGAGCTGTGGTAGTTTTGAATTGTGGAAACCATGGTCTAGTAACTCCCACAGGGCAAGGCATGGTGTCAATCACATGATAGGGTAGCATATCCCTTACTTTTTGTTGATATAATAAAACACCATGATGAAAAGTGACTTACGGAAAAAAGTGCTTATTTTGGCTTATAGTTCCCAGAGGGAGAGTCCATAATGGAGACAGAGGCCGTGAAGAGTCAGAGCAGTTAGCTGAAGGATTGTATGTCCATCCACATGCAAGAAACAGGCAAAGCAAACCAGTAGTGAGCGGAGACTGATAAACTTTCACCTGAACATCACACACACACACACACACAACTTCACTTATATGCACACCTGTTTCTAGTCTTAATGATGTTCTTAATTTTAAGAATCTCTGTTGCGCAACTTTTCTGGAGGAGACATAAAGAAGTGTCTATTCATGCTGACAGGGCAATAACAGATCAAAGAAACAATTCTATTCAAGTCCAGCATAATGAACTAATGAGCTCCCCGAGTAAGGGACTGCTTACAGGCTCATGGGTGACGACACACAGCAGTAGCATCTTGGGAATTCCCCCTTCCTGTCTACCTTTTCCTTCTTATATACTCTTCAGTCCTACTCAAGACCAGGTGGAGCTAGAAGGCAGGACAGGGTGGTGGATAGCATCTCAGGTGAAATCTTAGTGATCCTCTCCTCCCACTCCATCTGTGTCTATGAGGGGGTGTTGGAAGTTTTGTCGCCATGACTATGCCCTAGATACCTTTGTACTCTCTTATTTCACTGTTTAGACTGGAGGTCGGTGCAAAGTACTCTGTTGTTCCCTACAGCAATCTCTTCTCGACGATGACTATGATCATGTCACACTCAGAAGAAATACCTACTACATACTACAAAACCTGAAACTATATTATGAATATGATACCAAGCAATCACAATATCCTTAGGGAGTAGAAGGCTAAGTCCAAAAACAAGTAGGGGAATGATCCCATCTAAATAGCCATCAGTGACATGTCTAAGGCTGCTCTGTTGAGAACACCAGAAGATTTGGCTCAAATTAAAATCACATACACATTCTTGCCAAGGAAGCAGCTCAATGCCTTGCTCAGCCATCATCAGAGAAGCTTCCTGAAGCAGCAGATGGGAACAAATACAGAGACCCTTAGCCAGACATTACGCAGTGAGTGAGAGACCTTGGAACACATAAAATCCCTCCCCTCAGTGTTCAGGGAACCCTCCAAAGGGAAGAAAGAGTGAAAGAGCCAGAGGGGATGGAGGACACCAAGAAGACAAAGCCCTCTAAATCAACAGGACTGACACACACAAGAATGCACAGAGACTGAGGCAGCATGCACAGGTCGGCACCAGATGGGGTCCTAGAGCTAAAAGAAGTGGATACATGCCCCTGTGCCTAATTCAGAAGATATCTCCATTTGATAACAACTTGCAAATAAAAATTTAGTTTTTTCTAAAAGAGTCTCCTTGGGGAAACAACCCTTTTGGTTGTGGTGGTGAGGGGGAGTTGAGACAGGGTCTCTCTGTGTAGCTCTGGCTGTTCTGGAACTCACTCTGTAGCCCAGGCTGACCTTGTACTCACACAGATCCGCCTGCCTTTGCCTCTATGAGTGCTGGGACTAAAGGTGTGTGCCACCACCACCTGGCGAAACCAACTATTCTTAATGATGGACTTTCTGCCCAGCAGCGAATGGCCAACAAAAAAGAAACCCAAAATGCATCTCTGGAGGTTCCTTGTCTCATAATATTGTGTCAGAGATTTTCCTTTTTTTTTTTTTTTTTTTTTTTTGGACTTTCGAGACAGGATTTCTCTGTGTGGCTTTGCGCTTTTCCTGGAACTTGCTTTGGAGACCAGGCTGGCCTCAAACTCACAGAGATCTGCCTGACTCTGCCTCCTGAGTGCTGGGATTAAAGGTGTATGCCACCACTGCCCAGCCTGAGAGTTTACTTTTTTAATCCTATTTTTAAATTTATTTTTATTTTATTTATATTTCTTCCCTCTCTCTTTTAACCCTAAAGGTTCTTTGCACATATATTATGGCAAAGTTTAATGTTTTTTATGGGATTCCTGAGTGTGAGAATGAGAGGGTCTCTGCATCTATATCTCTTTCTTGATTATTTTCTTGGGGTCCTTTCTTTCTGTTTGTTTATTTTGTCTTATTCCAATGTGCTAGCTTTTGTTTTGTCTTATTTTACTTTATTATTGCTATTCCTTAAAAGCTTATTTGTTTTCTAATGAGAGATGGAAAGGGGTGGACGTAGATGGAAAGGGAGAGGAGGGGGAACTGGGAGGGGTGGAGGGAGGGGAAAACTATAATCAGAATACATTATGTAAAAAAAACATTTATTTTCAATATAAGGAAAAAACACATATAAGAAAGAAAGCTTTTGCCTAAAACATTAGGCAATTATGGGAAGCAAACATTTACTTTTAGATTTGTGTGTGTGTGTGTGTGTGTGTGTGTGTGTGTGTGTGTGTGTGAGAGAGAGAGAGAGAGAGAGAGAGAGAGAGAGAGAGAGAGAGAAACACATGCACATACATGCAAGGTGCCCACAGAGGCCAGAAGAGACCATCAGATCTCCTGAAGCTGGAGTTTCAGGTGGGGTTGTGAGGCTCTAAGTGTGGGTGCTGGAACTGAGCTCCGGTCCCCCACAATACCAGTAAGCATTCTTAGCTGCTAATCCGTCTCTTCAATCCCCAAAGCGTTTGTTTTTAAATGACATATAGAGAGAAGTTGTCCTTCCAGATAACTGCCCATCTCAGCTGACATTGGTTTCCTGCTGAGCCCCTTGTCACAAGAAGGTAGGACAGAGAAGGTGTGCTGGTCTTCCTCTTGGGTCATGCTGTTGGTGGGAAGATGAGATTTTGCTGTGGAAGAAGTAAAGGAATACTGGTTCATATTTAAAGTCATTTGCATTCAGGAACCTGAGGCAAGAACATCTTCAGATTTTCCTGGTCTGCAAATTGAGTTCCAACTGCTTGGCCAATTTCAAGGTTTCAAAATTAAAGGTATTGAAAGAAAGGAAGGAAGGAAAGTGGGAAGAAGGGAGGAAGAGGGGAGGGGGAAGAGGGAACAGAGAGCTGGGGATAAGCTCAGTGGTTGAACATCTACTGAGCATGCATAAGATGCTCTGTTCAATATCCAGTATAGCCAAAATGATCTAGCAATAATTTAATGCCTAGTGTCTAAAGTTTTAGGAAAGAAAAAGGTTATAGCTATAAGTAGGAGGTTTAAAGAACTGGTAAGAGGCCGGGTGGTGGTGGAGGTGGCAGCCGCGGTGGTGCACGCCTTTAATTCCAGAACTCGGGAGGCAGAGGCAGGTGGATCTCTGTGAGTTCTAGGCCAGCCTGGGCTACAGAGTGAGTTCCAGGAAAGGTGCAAAGCTACACAGAGAAACCCTGTCTTGAAAACAAAACAAAACAAAAACAAACAAAGAAACCAAAAAAGAAAAAGAAAAAAGAAAAGAAAAGAACTGGTAAGAGGCTACCTTAGTTACTTTTCAACTACTGTGATTAAATACTCTGGCATAGCAATTAAATGGGGAAAGGGTTGATTTGTGCTTACAGTTACAGAGGAATGTAGTCTGTCATGACAGGCGAGACAGACACAGTGGCAGTGGCAGGAGCAGGAGCAAGAGCTAGCTGGTCACATTACATCTGCACTCAGGAAGCAGAGGATGAGCAGGAAGTGGAGCCAGGCATAAAGCCTCAAGACCTTCCTTCAATGACTCACTTCCTCCAGTAAGGCTCTCTCTCCTAAATGTTTCATTCCTTTCCAAACATCGTGCTTGCTGCACAAGCATGAAGATCTAAATTCAAACCCTACTTAGCATGTAAAAGAGCCGGATATGGTGGCACACCTTTGTAATCCCAGCACTGGAGAAGTGGAGACAGGAGGGTCGCTTACTGGCCAGTTATTTCAGCCAAATGACTGAGCTGGCAGTACAGTCAAAGGCCCTGTATGAGTTACGATTTCTATCAGCTATGATTAAACAATGTGAGCAAAAGCAATCTTTGGAGGAAATGGTTTAATTGGCTTATGTGTTACACACTACCATCAAGGGAAAGCCAAGGAACTCAGGGCAGGAAGCTGCAGGCAGGTGCTGAAGCAGAGGTCTGGAAGAATGCTGCTTTCTAGCTTGCTCCCATGGCTTGCTCAGCCTGTTTTTTTATACAACCCAGGACCGCCTGCCCAGGAATAACACCATCTCCAGTAGATTGGGCCCTCCCACATCAATCACTAATCTATAAAATGCCCCCACAGACTTGCCTACAATCCAGTTTGATGGAGGCATTTTTCTCAGTTGATGTTTCCTCTTCCTAGATGACTTATATCTTGTATCAAGTTGAAAAAAAAACCAAACAAACTAACCAGTACAGACCCTGTCTCGAAATAACATGGTGAGGTTGGAGAGATGACTCAGCGGTTAAGAGTGTGTACTGCTTTGGCTGAGGACCCAAGTTTGGTTGCCAGCACCTTTATTGGGTGCTCATAACGACCTGTAGCTCCATCTAGAGAGGATCTGATGCCCTCTTCTGGCCTCTGAGGGTACCCACACATACTGGGACATACATACCCACAGAAAAAAGCATACAATTAAAAATAAAATATATATTTAATAATAGCGAGGAAAGCAATGGAGGAAAACACCCCACATTGACCCCTGGCCTCCATGTGCACACATATATGCATGCACACCAGCATTCACTTGTATCTACACAGGGATGTGTGTGCACACACATGAAGAATAGAAGGGAAATGCTAGGAGACCCTCGCAGATTCTCTTAGACACATGATTCTGTTGAGTTAGATTGTCATGTCTGGCTTGTGCTTGTCCGATCTTACTGACTTGCCCAGAGACTCCTCCGGACAATTCAACAGACTTCACTGTGCCTTTGCTCCTCTGCAGGGATAAGGAGTCTGGCCTGAATTGGGATGTTTATGTTCCTGTTCATCATGCATGCGTTACCCCTCTCAGCTCAGCCCTGCCTGCCAAGATCAGTTCAGACAATCATCTCCATGCTTGCCATCAACCAGAGGTTCCAGGAGGCTCAGGATGAATGGCAGGAAAGTCAGAAGTGTAACACTAATGACAATAAGGCAAAGGAGGAAAGCCATGATTAGATACCCTGCTCCCTGAATTTTCAGGTTTCATGGGACTTGGAATTTTGTTTGCTGTTTTTTCTTCCTCTTCTAGCTTGGCATTTTCCTGACCCTCTACACATTAAGGAAGAACATAGACACTCGCTATAGGAAGGAAAAGGAACCAATATATACCTTGATTATGCCCTCACAAGCCCTTTGGGTTTTCCTTGATACTTACATGTTTGTTTTGAAACAGAGCCTCAGTAGCCCAGGCTGGCTTCAAATTCCCTGTGCATCCTCCTGCATCTTCCTCCTGAGTGCTAGAATGATATGCAAACATCACTATTTCAAACTTGAGTTCCTTGAGTATTTTTTAAAAGAAAATATTTTTTCAATGTGTGAGTGAGTATGTGTGTGTGTGTGTGTGTGTGTGTGTGTGTGTGTGTGTGTGTGTGTAATGCCTGTGGGAGCCCAAAGAGGATGTCAAGTCTAATTGGTTGTGAATCATATGACATAGGTGCTGGGGACCAAACTCTAGTCCTCTCCAAAAGCAGAATACACTTTTAATCAATGAACCGTCTCTCCAGCTTTCTTCCATTTTAATTTTTTACATCTCTCTGCTATTCATGTGTGTGTGTATGTGTGTGTGTGTGTGTTTCCTGTTAACTTGAAGCCACAAGTAACTGTTAGCAATATTTCCCTTCACATTTGTTTCCATAAGTCATTTTCCAAAGTAAATTCCACGAGATGCTCATAAATGCTTCATGGAAAAAGGTTCTGTGGTCAGACATTGGATGGATTTCTGTTACACACGCTAAAAAGGATTTCTTTACAACAATCCTTCTTGTGCCCTTTAACTTGCCAAAGTCTCTGGTCCATCTCTAAAGGGAGGTACAGTAACATCACAGAAGCCCATCCTTGAAAGTCATCTACACAGATTAGTATTCTGACATTTAAACAAGGCTGCCCTCCTGATTGAGGACTTGGTTTAAACTGTGACTCCATCGAAGACAGACATCCAGAACTACCTTGATCACAGGCTGGAGAGATAGTTCACTGAGTAAAGAGCTTGAGAACCTGAATGGGATCCTCAGAACCCACATAGAAAAGAAGAGTGGGAGCATACACTTCTAGGCCCAGCCCTGGGAGGCAGAGACAGGTGGATTCCTAGGGCTCCCTGGCAGCCAACCTAGACTCTCAGATCCTTTGCCACATCTAGGGCAGAATAGATTTTCACTAACCTTGCTAATTAATTGACTTCATCTATATCACACATTTTTATAGATTTATTTTTAATGATGTATGTTTGTATCTGTATCTGTGTGTGGATATGTGCATGTGGGTGCAGGTGCTTGAAGGAACCAGAAGAGGGTGTCAGATGACCTGGAGCTGGAGTTATAGGTACTTGTCACTGGGAATGGTGTGCAGGTCCTCGGTAAGAACAGTCCCTGCTCTTAGCCACTGAGCCATTTGCTGTTTGTTTTTTTTATTTATTTATTTTTTGAGACGCTTATTATTGTTGTTGTTATTGTTATTAGTATTTGGACAAATTTACCCAAAATTGTTATAAGATGTCCCTAGTGCTATAAAAGAGACAATAAAAATGGCATGTCTTTTCTGTCTGTTCTTATCTAGTGCTTTGAACTGGGTAGTAGGTAAAGGCTGCTTCAAATCATCTGTGAAAGTGAAAGAACTCTCAGAGGGATAACCATGCATTTCTCCAGGATCACTGGGAAAACATTTTCTGTATGAATCACCTTAATTCTCTTGCTTTACACCATGCACCAGTCCCAACTCCCAGGTGCCCCACCTCCACACTTGAAGAGCTCTGCCTATGCTTTCATTGCGATGGTTCTAGAATCAACTAGAAAGAGATACACCCTAGGACACTCCTCTGAGGGATTTCCTTGATCCAGTTACGTGAAGGGGGCGGAGGGTTGTATCCCAAGTTAGAAGACATGGAAGAAGGAAAGACCTGCTCCTGCCTGTTTGTCCTCGCTGTCCCTGAAGTGTCCATCTACTCTCTTGCTGCCTCTGTTCAAATCTTTGTTGATATTAAAGGCAGCTTCTTTGGGCTCCAAAGGCAGACTGAAGACCAGCTCTCCAAGAACCCTCCAGGTCTTCAGAGCCAGGTTCAGTGAGTAACCTGTCTCCAAAAAATGAGGTGGAGAGAATGGAATAAGACACCTGATGTCACCTCTGGCCTCAGCACATATGTGTGTAAGCATACATGTACATGTATAACACAAAAATGCTGAAGGAAGACTCCTTTCAAAAGGCCGCCAAGGACAGCTTTCTATTTCTTGGTAGTTTTTGCACAGTCAGGGGAGGCTACATCAAGCATGCAAGAAACTTAATCTATTCTGTGCCGAGAGTGTGGTCGACATGCATATCTTTATTCTCGTGGCTCCCAGGGGTTGTATTATGTCCTGGGCAAAACTATTAGTCTGTACAAATCCACCTGCCATTTGTTCTACCGATAAACAGACTGGCCTCAAACCAGCTGGAGAGATGGCTCACCAACCAAGATCCCACCTACCCCAGGTCAGGTGACTAACAGCGAACTCTAACTTCAGCCCCAGGGGATCAAACACCCTCTTCTGGCCTCTATTGGTACTGCGCTCATATGTGCAAACCCCCATAATACGCCCCTACCCCACAACATACACATAATCTACAATAAAATATGAACACTAATGACCTCAAGTGAGAAACAGCAACCTTCCCATAGCTCTCTTGCGACTGGCTCCCAATCCCATCGCCTTTACTGGACTCTTCATCTCTTGTTTCTGAATTAATGGGACACTTGCCTTGGGGTTAGATGGGATGTGATCTTCCCTTGGCCTGGCCCTGGTTGGTGGCCCAAGCAGAAAGATTCTGATCCACCCGCTTTGTGAAACTGCAGACATAGCTATGTTCCACTCTACAGAAAGGAGCCTTTTCTAATGCTCAAGTGTTTTCTGTTACTGCTGCAGTTTCCACGGCGTCTGCTGGCTGTGAGATGATGGGGCTTATTCATAGAATTTACACTCTGGTGGTTTGATAAATACATAACATGTTGAAAGGGAGTTTCGTGGAAAAGCAAACGTTATTCATCAGGGCTTTAGTTTTTCTTCTATCTGCTTTTGGCTGAGCAATATTGTAAGTTGTTTTTTGATTTTTATTTATTTTCCATTTATCAGGTCTTCTTTCTAGATCCTCTCCCTAATCAAAACCAAGTAAGAACAGCAACGCCAAGTGTGGCAGGAGGTGTATACGTCTTTTTCTTTACATTATCTTTTGTTCACATATTGAAGGCTCAGCAAGGCTCTGTTTTATAGCGTGTTTCACACTTATCGGTAATTTTTCCCTCTGACCTTCTGCCTCAGACAATTAATTTTCCTGAGCTGCTCACACACTGGAAGAACATGGGGTGGGGGGGGATGGATAATGTTGGTACTGGTAAAAATAATCCAGGAAGCAGAGCTGTGCAATTATTCAAACACCTAATCTTATCTCTTGTTTCATTTTTATATCACAAGTGTACGTTTAAAAGTATTAGACGACTGGGATGCTGTCCCACACCTTCCAACCCCAGTAAATAAATGCCGCTAAGTGCCACCAAGACTGAAAGAGCTTGTAATGAACAGTGTGAGGAGATATGGGCTTCATTCATCATTCTGTTCAGACCAATATTGAGGCTCTTGTTATCAGCAGGATTCTTGGCGATGTCATCGAGCCTGGCATAAATCTTCTGTCAGTGTGGCTCAGACTGATGTCCTATTAAAAGTCTGCCTTCACCTAATCACAGAATGACCTTTCAATGTCTTTAATTAACCTCTGACCTGAACCATGCCAATGGCTTGTAGGTAGGTAAATCTATGGCATGACATTTGCTTAGGGCACTCCATTTGTCTTGGTTCAATCATTGTGCCTTTCAGATTATGGCTTAAAGGAAATACAGTTGGGACTCTTCTTAATAGTTGGACTAATTCTGGAAAGGTTAGAACATAATATTTTCCTCTGAGCTCCCAGTAGTATCTTTGCAGACGTTTTCCCCTAGGGAGCCAGAATCCCCCACTAAAGTAAGTTTAGGTAAAGCTCTCAATATCATCAATAATGTCCTCTTTCCCACCATTTATTCCTTTTGAGTGGTTTGGGAGTCAGGGACCTTCTGACTGGACCAGAGGACAGAAGCTTTAAGGCACACTCTCTCCTCATATGTCCAGGATGATAGGATGGACCAGTGGTGTGCAAATAAAAGAGAGAGATGGAAGAAAAAGGGTTTCGTCTTAATCTGGGATCGAGGTTGTCTACACTGTGCTGTGTGTGCTCATTTGGTCCTGAGACCTCTTTAGGTAACAGAACGTAAATCCTGTCCCATTTTTCTACCAAGTAAAATGCCACTGGAGACTCCTACGTAATGAGTAAATATTATAAATGTAAAATATTTATTAAAAAATACAATTTCTTTATATACCATGAGTCACAGATTGAACAGAGCGCTTACTGACTCATTTAAATTTGATAGTTTGTTTCACATGACAGGCTGTAATTGGTCTATAAATCACAACACCAAACTGAATAAAACAAGAGTTTGGAGCATCCTAAGCTGTGTCCAATTTTATACTCAAGCAAAAACCCGTGAGGAGCTTAGATTAGTTATCTCTGAGGTCTTTCTCAATTATAAAAGTCTGTGAGTCAGTGTGCTATTATTACAAACTCCGGGTTTATTGGGTCTGAACTAAAAAAGTTTTCCTGCCTTTAAACTACTATTTATAAGCGAGACTGCAACAAACTGTCTCTCACCAGCTTGGTCCAGGGGTCCCTTGTCTCCACTTTCCAAGAGTAGAACGAGAGGCAAGCCACCATGCCCACCCAAGGTTCCCATGAGTGTGGGGGTTTGAACTCTGGTCCTTTTGCCTTGTTAGTAAGTGTCTTAACCACTGAGCCATTTCTCCAGTCCATGCTATTTTTTTTAATCGTAAATTTAATAAGAAGTATGGGATAGTCACATGTTGAGATCTGCGTTGGGAAATGCTTAGTTTGACAACCATGTGAGGAGTAGATCAGGATTATGCAGGGGGATTTGAGGAGAAGCTAATGTCAATTCTGCGTACTATATGGAACACTTAGAGGGTAATCTCCACAGAAGTTAGACACCTAGAGCCCTTTCTTTGGACTCCAGAAAAAAGGTTATATTTCTGTCCCTTTGTGGACACCAAAATTGTGAGGAGGGAGAGACCTCTGGATCACCCAAAAGGCAAAGCTCTCCTTTCATATCAGTACTTAGGACCAAGCGGCGTCCAGAGTCCTCTGTATGTCTTGTCGTGTCATTCTTGCTGAGACCACAAGAGAACAAGATGGTGGCATTGAGCCCATCGTTCGCACTCATAAAACCTTGGTGACTTTATGCTGATGAAGTCACCCCAGGAAATAGTCAAGGGAAATTTCCCTCTGAGTTCCAACAACAACAGTTTAAAACAAAAAACAAACAAAAAACCAGAGTTGTCAAGATGGATCAGTATGTAAAGGTGCTTACCACCAAGTCTGGTGACCTGAGTTTAATCTTCTGAATAAGCATGGTGGAACGAGAGAATTGACTTCCAACAGTTGTTCCATGGCAAGCACACACACACAGAGAAAGAGAGTAAACAAATAAACAAACAAAAAACAAACAGATAAATAAATAAAATGTTTTTTCACAAATCAAAGCCCAGGGGCTAGAGAGACAGTACACTGGTTAAGAACACACTCTTCCAGAAGACTTAGATTCAGTTCCCAGAACCCACATGGTGTTTTCCAAACATCTGGAATCAAGTCCCAAGGGAATCCAGTGCCCTCTTCTGGCCTCTGAGGGCACAGATATAAAATAAAATAAAAGTTTTTGTTTTAAATCAAAACCTAGAGAGTCCTCATTGCAAGCACATTCAGCGAATATTTATTCAGCTCTTTTAAGTGTGTGTGTGTGTGTGTGTGTGTGTGTGTGTGTAGCACCAACATGTGGATGCAGGTGCATACAAGTGTGGCATGCATGTAGAGGTCAGAGGACAACCCCCAGTGTCATTATTCAGGTACCTTCATCTTCTGGTTTGAGACAGTGTCTCTCAGTGGCCTGGAACTTCACCAAGTAGGTCTACTCAGCTGGCCATGAGCTTTCAGGGAGTCTCCTGTCTGCACTTCCCATCTTACCAGCTCTGGGATTACAAGGACATGATGCCACTATCTGTTTTTATGAGGGTGCTGGAGACTGAGTTCAAGTCCTCGGGATTGTGAGACAAGAGTTTCACTAGCTGAGACATCTCCCATGCCCCTAATTATTCAACTCTTATATGCCAGCCACTAAAGGATTAAACAATGAATCTAACTCTGTCTGGAAGATGGCATGCACTGACTTAAAGGGACACAGGAACACTTAAGAACCTACTGTATACTGCATACTTTACATAGACACTGATACAGCTCTGCAAAGTAGAAATTGTAATCCCCACTTTATGAGTAGGATTTGAACCCAGATCCATTGACCACAAAGCCACTGACTCTCTGTCACAGAGTGCTATTTCTCAAACAAGAACTGCTTTTCAGAAGTAACTCCCAAGGAGTCGATTCTTAGCTTCTTCACTTCCTGGCTTTGTAGAGTGGTGCCAGAAGCAAGTCCTGTTTATGAAAGTGTCACAGAGCTTGAGCAAGTTGTATTCATGGAAAGCACTTACATAGAATGTGACACAATAAATGTTTGCTAGATGATCACACACACACACACACACACACACACACACACACACACACACACACACACACGAAGAGAGTGCCTCCAAACCACAAGTTCCCCTGCAGGAAAACTATGTGTTCAAGAACTGACTTTTGGATGTCCTTTTACAAACCACAAGAATTTCTGGCTTCACTGTATCTAATTTCTGAGTTATCTCTGCTACAAATAAGGAAAAAAAATCAAGAATTCTGTGTTGGGGATAGAAAGGAGAGCAAGGAGGAGTAGAGTTTTTTGCAATGAGACATGAGTGTCATGATTAATCTTGACTGTCACTGTTATTAGATCTGGAATAAACTCAGAGGTGTACCTGTGAATAGGTCTGTTTCCAAGAAGGATTAACTTCGGAGAAGACTCTCCCTTTGCATGGGTGTCACTTCCTAGCAACGACCTAGCTAAAAAGAGGTCACCAAGAAAAGAGGTCAGCAAGAAAAAAGCACAGCGTGCCTGCTTTTGCTTCTTGCTGGTGAGTGAATCTACCCCACTGTTGTGGTTGTCGCCATCTCTTGCTGCCATTTGAACCCAGCTTCTCAGGCTTCCAAAGCATATTGAAGGTCAGCTCCTCTTCAGGAATCCTCCAGCCCTGCAGAGCTAGATTGGGACTGCAGAGACTGCTGAGATATCCAGTCTCATGGACTGAACAGCGACTGAGGTTCCAGCTTCTCCAACATGCAGATGGCCATTGTTAGGCTACCCAGCAGCCCATCTGATGTACACCAATCTAGTAAACACTATTTTATAGCATATATTCATCTAACTATTCTTTTCCTCTAGAGAACCCTGACTAATACAATGGGGAACTCAGAAAGAAACTGGGTCAAAAAGAAATGAGGAGAAGAAAAAACAGGAGAAGGGAGAAGATGAGGAGGAAGGAGAGGAGAAGAGGGAAGGTGGAGAGTTGCCTAACAACACCAGGAAGCAAAAGGAAAAGCTAGGTTTGAATAGGACCTCAGCCAGAGCTGTGGTGTAACCCTAGCTACTAGATAGATACTTGAAATGCACCAAATTAGCCACAAAGGAAGCCCAAGTGTTTTCCTGTTGTGTGTTCCAAACTACCCTGCATTCTAGGACCTGCAGGAGACCAGGGACCTTGGCTCAAGTGTTAGAAGTTCTAGACACAGAGGAAGGCACAGAGAAGAGACGACTCCTCTATGCCTATAGTTCATCTGTATCTTACTGTCTCACTTTAGAGAGGATGTCTCCAAAGTTGCTGCCAAGCGATGGGTGCTGAGATACAATCTGTCAGATGGCATCCTCATGCATGATTTCAGGGGGTGAAATGTCACTAGAATGTTTATATTTAATAATATATTACATTATAAAAGAATATATTACATAATATTTATTAAATATATTTATTAAATATCATTATTTATTGTGCATATTTATTTAATATAGTATTTATTAAATATAACATATTATGTATTTACATAATATATATTTATATTATAATACAACAGTAGTTATTAGCTCTCTTTGTTTTTTTAAGTGTGTGTGATATATATGTGCTTATGTGTGTTTGTGCATGTGTGCATGTGCACATGACGGCCAGAGAACATTAAAGGGCATCTTCCTTTATCACTCTCACCCCCATGTTTTGAGACAGGGTCTCTCACTGACCCTGGAACTTGCTAATCAACTCGACTAACAGGCCATCAAGCCCCAGGGACCCTCCATGTCCACCTGCCTCTCCCCAGTGGTGGGGTTACAGACCCACATTGCCACATCCCGTTTTGCATGGGTTCTGGGGATTCGAACTCAGGTCCCCATGCTTATGCAGCAAGCCTTCCACAAACCAGATCATCTCCCCAGTCCCTCTTTTTGCTGCTTTGCCTTCAGAAATATCAGAATATAAAGTGACAGCCTGTGACCCTGAACCCTAACAGTCACACCGTTGGAAGTTCCTGTCCTTCTCAGTCATGTCAAGGAAAGGACGGGGTCCAGTAGCAGTGTGTGTGGAAGTGGAGGTGAGGATGGTGATTTCGAGAAGACACAGGTGTGAAAGGGTGGTATGCACGCTCACATGTCCACCCACGTGTGGGACAAACTTCTGCACTGTTCCTCAGAAATGCTATCCACCATATTTATTGAGACAATGTGTCTCACTGGCCTGAACCTCACCAAATAGGATAGGCTGGCTGGCCGGGAGGCCTCAGGGGTCCACCTGTCTACTTCTGTAGTGCTAGGATTAGTCAAGCCTCACCACACACAGCTTTCCTTTTACATGGGACCTAGGTATTGAACCCAAGACTTACGTTTACATAACAAGCACTTTACCCACTGAGGCACGTCCCCACCTCCTATCAAAGTCCTTCAGATGTCATGGGGCAGACACACTATAGAAACAAACAGATTTAATGCCTTTCCAGCAAGCATTTAAGATCCCTCTGTCTTGCTGAGAACTGTTTCCTGTGACCACAGGGTTTGTAGCCCATGCTTGGCGTGTGGAGAGGTTCCTCAGAGCACTGAAATACCTCTGAGCTGCCTGCTCAGCCACACACACCCGCCCTCCCTACAACCAGCGCTTTTCTTGGCATAATATGAGTGTGAATCAGGAACCAGAAAGAGAGTAGCTGCATCTCATACCCAGAAGAAGCCTGGAGTTTAGACTTTCAACGTATTTTCCCCCCAAATGAAGTTATATAAACACTAGAGTTTGAGTGTCAATGTAGGGATTTATTAAATGTAAATATTTTAAATCCACCAATGATATGCACCCCTGTTGTGGTATCTTTTCTATGTTTAATGTCTCAGAACCATTAAAAACACAGGTGGCCTGAATTCTCAATGTCTCTAGTAGGTCATATCCAAACACAGTCACCTACAGCATTTTCACCAAATATTGAAACTTCCCCAAATAAAACTAGCTACTGGGATGAGAAGCTGAAAGTAAGATTGGTTGGATATGCAGTGTGTACCTGCAGATCCACAGGAAAATATGGCAATCTGCACCGGAGATGTGGTTCAGCTGGCAGTGTGCTTGCCACCATGGGTGAAACCCTGTGTTCCATCTCCAGCCAGCACTTCATAAATTGGGCATAGTGGCTCATGTTTATAATCCAGTACCTGGGATATGCAGATAGAAGGGTCAAGAGTTCAAGATCATCCATAGCTACATCATCAGTTTAATACCATACTTCAAAAAAGAAAGTTGAGGGAAGGGCCAGGCTGAGGGGATGACTCAGTCAGTAAAGTGCTTGCCTTACAAGCAAGAAGACCTAAGTGTGATCCCCAGAACCTAGAAGAGAAAGCCAGGCTTGGTGACACCTAAGCATAAGCTCAGAACTAGGGGAATTCAGAGAGGAGAATCCCTGGGGCTGGCTCCATCCAATCTAGCTGAATCAGTGAGCTCCTCGTCCACTGTTGTTTCTCAAAACACCATGGAGAGGAGCTGTAAAACAGTACCTGAGGTGAGCTCTGGCATACACACTCATGTATGCACACCACACACACACACACACACACACACACACACACACACACACACACAGAGGCACGAGTGCACTTGCACATGAACACATGCACCATGCACTCAGTACAGGCATAAGTATGAACATACACATACACACACACACACACACACACACACACACACACGCGTGCACACACACACGCACACACACACACACACACATGTACTCAGATTATCCTCCCACCACCCACCGTGTGTGTGTGTGTGTGTGTGTGTGTGTGTGTGTGTGTGTGTGTGTATCCTTGAAACTTATAAAAGAAAGCATTTAATTTAGAGGCTCACAGTTGCAGAGGGTAGTAGAGTCCATGACCGTCATGGCAGGAAACATGGCAGCAGGTAGGCAGGCATGGATGGGACAGCCACAAGACAGAAAACCAACTGGAATGATGTGGGCTTTTGAAACCTCAAAGCCTGCCCCCAACGACACACCTCCTTCAACAAGGCCACACTTCCTAATCCTTCTCAAATAGGTTTTCTCAAATAGAGACCAAACATTCAAACATACACACCTATAGGGGCTTCTTTCATTCATTCAAACTACCACAATGACCCTGGAGTTAGGATGGCTGACCAGAAAACCCTGGTACACTTCCTGTCTCTGTCCCTCACAGAGCTAAGATTATATGTGTGTGCAGCCATGCCTGGCTTTTTACAGAGTTGCTGGAGACTTGAACCCAGGTCCTCATGCCTCTGCAGCAAGTGCTTTTAGATGCTAAGATGTCTTCCCAGCCCCTGGAAGATGATTCTTAATATAATATATGATGCTGTCAAATTCAACTGCCTGCCAGGGAATCATTTGTCAATAGGGTAGGCAAATTTTCAATCTGAAGCCGACTTCAAGTCATTGCTCAGACCAAGTGCCCAACTAAAGGAACATAAATGATTTTTAATAACCAACCAAGGAACACATATGTCAGCGAGGGATCTACAGCTGGAAAAACCAGAGCATATTCCAAAACCGAAGAGGAATTCCTTTTGGATTGTCAGTTGTTTGGGATTACCTGGGGCTGGGTCACAGATCATTGGTGTGGATAATCAAGAATTGACCGCACATGTGGATATTAAGCCTGCTGGGTCTCTGGTATTCCCCAGTGGTGGGATCACAGCCTTCACTACTCCTGCTAGCCAGAGCCTGGGGAGGAGTGGAGCTATAAGCCCCAGCAATCCTGGAGAGGGAACAGAATCCCTGTACTAATACCCCAGAGACCAGAGCTGCCCCTGGAACTGGAGGAGTGAGCTGTGGTTTGCTAGGAGCTGCAGCCAAAGCAAAGAGGGTATGGGAGAAGCTGGAATTCTCTGTGCCAGCTGCACCTTCTTAGTCACTGTTATAACTTATGGCAAAGGACAGGCATGTAGAGTGGAAGCTAAGATGAATTGCCCTTCAGATGAGCATTATTAGAGGGACGGCATTACGGTCATGCACAACCATGAGGGACCCTGCAGTGGGAGTGTATTAGGAGAGATAGCTGCCATGTATAGTATGACAGGGTCCTGCAGGGAGAGCGCTTCCAATTCCCTTCACATCCCAGAATATGAAGAGTTGTAGCATCCTATGATCGACAAGGTGATGGGTTACTGAGGGGAGAAATAGACTCTTCAATTTCAGGGAGCAAAAGGGATTTCTGGCCCTCACAGGTTTCCTGGGGGAGGGTGTGATCCACACTCTGTGACACAGCCTCTGTGCCAAGAGTCACAAAACACCAGATACGGCTGACGTTTGTCGTAGGTCTGAATATCCGGGAGAGCTGGACTCGGTCACAGCTGCACAAGGGAGTGAGGGACTCCTCAACTCTGAGTTGGAAAGTCACAGACCTTGTAGAGATAGGGGTGGCCTAATTTGGGGAACAGAGGGAGTGGAAGCTAAAAGCTCTGTGATCTCACAATCCTTACAACCTCCGAGCTGTCTGTCCTAGCATGTCACCTTGATTTAAAACAGGAACAACTACGACTACAAATGTAAAAGTGGGAATTTCTTCTCTAGAGACTTCTACTTCCTGTCCTTTCCCCTCTCCTTGGCCATTGGCCGGTGAATAGGTCAATTTTCTCTAGACTTTCTGCTTACAGCCTCCGGGGAGGCTGACCTGTGTTCAATGTCTCTCTATCTAGTCCCAATTTCCTGATTGTTGTACATCTACTTCCCCCAACTGAAACATCTGCCCCTGGAGACAGGAAGTACACAGAATGTAACCAGCTCCTGGAACCAGGTTCACATGTGTGTCCCCAGAGGAGACTCTGGTGGAGTCCCTGCAATCTGTGGAGAGAGCGGCAGAGATGCAGGTTTTCTGAGTCACCACAGGGCTGGGGCGGGCTTCTCGGTGGTGCTGAGCATGCTTTAAGTTACTCATGCTTCTGTGACCCCAGGAATCTCCCTGGCTCACTTAGCTTCACTCTTGGGGAATTAGTTCCTTCATCTGTTCTTGGTACCCTGTCTGGGGAAACTATACTTTTGTTCGAGTTTCTCCAGAAAAAGTCATACAGTGTTGTTCCAAGCTGTTCATCCCTCAGCCTTCAAAGGTCAATTCAGGAACAATTGGGTAGATCAAACTGTGTTGTGGAACATTTGTTTACAGTGTAAAGATGTGTCTCTGTTTAAGGTGCCTGCTGATTGGTTTTAATAAAGAGCTCAATGGCCAATAGCTAAGCTGGAGAGATAGGCAGGGCTTCCAGTCAAGAGAGGAAACTTGTGATGAATCTAGGCATGGGAGAGACACCAGCCAGATATGGAACTATTTGGACACACAGAATGGGCTAGAGGCAAAAGTCACATGGTAGAACGTAGATTAATAAAAATATGGGGCTGGGGGAGGTGGTGGTGGTGGTGCTTGCCTTTAATCCAAGCACTCGGGAGGCAGAGGCAGATGGAGCTCTGTGAGTTTGGGCCAGCCTGGTCTACAAAGCAAATTCCAGGATAGCCAGGACTCCTACACAGAGAAACCCTGTCTTGAAAAACCAAAAATAAATACATAAATAAAAATATGGTTTAAATTAAGTTAAAAGAGCTAGTTGATAATAAGCCTAAGCTAAAGGCTGAGCTTTCATAATCAATACTAAGTCTGTGTCACTATTGAGAAGTCTGAACTGAGGGTGTCCAGGCACTGCTGGCTTCTGCAGGCTCGATATGTCTCTGAGAGACAGGTGAGGAGCAAGAGTGAAGTGAAGCCCAAGGATGTTACTCTGTTTATTTCTGCCCCAGTGCGCTCCTGGGGCATTTTAAGGGCTTTCTGCTTGATTATTCAGTTTTCTGGGAATATATATATATATATATATATATATATATATATATAGAGAGAGAGAGAGAGAGAGAGAGAGTGTCTCAGCTCTGATAGCTCTGGCTGTCCTGGAACTCATTATGTAGACTAGGCTGTCCTTCAGAGATTCCCCTTCCTGCCTCTGCTTCCTAAGTGCTGGGATTAAAGGTATGCGCCACTATGCCTGGCTTTCCTGGGAATGTTTTAACAAACACAAAGGGAGTAAATTTAAAATAAATGACATTGTCCTGGACACAGAGATCGTGGTTACCGTGAACAGGTAGTTTTGTGGTCTGCGTCAGTGAAAGAAGGCATTGGATTCTCATGAACTGCGAATCTGCCCCCAGCATGGGGCTTTTTAAAGATGTCCTCAGTTAGCTTCACAAAAAGAGTCTGATAATTTATAGGTTAACATTTTCTTCTAATGTGGATAGCATTTTCCTCATTTATAGTTAATTAGGTTAAACATGCACGGGGAGCGAGGGAGAAAGGCTTTTAGCAATGTTCTAAGTGATTAGTCATTTAGATCAAGTGAAGAAGCTCTAAAAGATGCAGCACTGGCTCCCTGCTCAGAGTCCACCATCAAAGACACGGTGGTTATAAAGCACCAAGGAGAAGATGCAGAGTGTGCCAGCTTCAGGCCGGTTGGGAGCTGTGTGCCTGTGTGGCACCAATGGCGTCAAGACAAACGGCTGCTTGAGGAGATGGCTCAGTGTGGAAGAATGCCTCCCACATAAGCATGAAGCTCTGGGTTTGACTCCCCAGCGCTCCTGTAAACATCGGGCCACGGCCATTTGTGTCTGTAAGCCTAGCACCGTGGAAGGAGGAGACAAAAGAATTTCCGGCTGTCAGCTTACCTCCACATTCAGTGAGAAACCCTGTCTCTAGGGGAAATAGCAAAGAGTGATAGCAGAGGACACCCAATGTCTGCTTCTGATCATGGGAGTGCATTGGAATGTGCCCCATCTCTCTCACACACACACACACACACACACACACACACACACACACACACACACACCACTACCACATACAAATGGCTGAAGGCTGAATAAACTGGATTTCTAGTATCCTGGGAACCAGTGTTAGGCTTCAGTCACTGAGTCACACCAAATTGCTGAGGCAAAGGGAGAAAATGGTGGTGAAGTGCCAAGTTTTTTCTATATGAAGGCTCAGTTTGCTTGTGTGTTAAGTAAAAATAGTAATGGCACCTACACCTTGGTCTTGTCTGTACTAAATGTCTGAGTCAATTTTCTATTGCTGTGACAAGACATGATGACAAGGCAACTTATAGAAGAAAGAGTTTACTTGGGACTTACAGTTTCACAGGGTTGGTTCATGGCAACAGGCAGGCATGGAACTGGAGTAGTAGCTAAGAGCTTATATCCTATCCATGAGGAGGCAGGGGTGAGGAGAGGGAGAGGGAGAAGGAGAGAGAGAGAGGGTGGAGAGAGAAAAGCTAACTGCTAACTGGGAATGACATGAAACCTCAAAGTCTGCTCCCAGAGATACAGCTCCTCCAACAAGGCCACACCTCCTAATCCTTCCCAAACAGTTCCACCAACTAGGGACCAAGTTTTCAAACATCTGAACCTATGGGGGCCATTCTCATTCAAAATACGACAGTTTGCATTTCATGTTGTAACTAATGGGCACTGATAGGGGTTATTTTTTTAATTAAGATATTTATTTACTCTGTGTGTGTGTGTGTGTGTGTGTGTGTGTGTGTGTGTGTGTGTGTTCCTGTGTGTGCATGAATGTTTGTGTGGATACACATTCGTTTTTGTAAGCTCATGCATGAGGTGGACAGCTTAGCTGTGGTGCTTCAGTCACCATCCACCTTGTCTTTCTGAGATGGGCTCTCTTTTCCAGCATGGAGTTCAATAAGCAGGCCTGACTCGCTAGCCAATGAGGCCGAGGGATTTGCCTACCTTTATCTCGCTGGCACTGGGTTTACAAACTAGCACATGGTACTACACCTGGCTGTCTTGTTTTGTTTTGTTTTGTTTCCTTACATAGGCTCTGATGATAGAACCCAGGTCCTCACACTTGCAAGACAAACATTTTACTAACTAAGCCCTCTCGCCAGCCCCATAAATTCTTATGTGTGTTATTTTCTCTGAAACCAATCTAGTTGGGATGGTTTCAATTGTTGCTTCCTTTCCAATCCTTTTTATAGTGCTGGGAATTGAAGGTGGGGCCTTGTTTGTCCTCTGGAAGCAGTCTACCACTAAGCTACATCCCCAGCCCCTCCAATCATTTTTAGCCAACAAAATGTAAGCAACAGTTTACAGAAGGTGCTGTGTTTCCATTGCGGTATATTGGTGTTAGGCTGGAGGATCTTCCTCCTCTACACACAGGCAGACAGTTGCAGTATCAGAGGAAACAGGATGCCTAGGTAAGTGCTGCTTTTATTCTTCCTGTTTGTGTGGCCTGAGGCATGTTCTCAGACTCTCTAGATCTCTCTTTCACTCTCCAGAAAATGGTGACTGTCTTCATGAAGGAAGAAAAATAACTTAAAGGATAAAACTATGTCTCAAGGCTGGCAGAAGATTCAGTCAGTAAATTGTTTACCTTGCAGGCTTGAGGAGCAGAGTTCAATGCCCAAAAAGCATGTTAAAAAAAAAAAAAAGCCAGGCATAGCAGAGGATGCTTCCCATCCTACTACTGCAGAAGCAGAAATGGGCAGATCCCTGTGACAGACTGGTCTGCCACCCTGGCTCACTCTACAAGTTCCAGGCCAGGAATAGATGGTTTCAGACAAAACAACATCAATCAAACAAACAAAACTGGAGTGGACAACACCTGAGTAATGACAGCCAAGATTGTCCTCTGGCCTCCAGATGCATGGATACACATGTGTCAGCATGCTCTCACATATACACATGCATACACACAGAGATAGAGACACAGAGACAGAGCTATAGGTCCCAATCAGTGGACAGGGAATTCATTTGAAAGACAAAAATTCACTATCGTAAAGTGGCCTCTCATGCAATTGATAATGATCGAGGCATATAATCAACCAGTGTGTCCATTGATAGATGAATGGATAGGGAAGGTGTGGTATACACGCATGATGGGATATCTTTCAGGCAATGAAAGAATGAAATCCTGCCTTTTATAGTAACATAGATAAGAATGAAAGACACTATGGTAAATAGAACAAGCCAGAGGGACAGGCACTTTGTGTCCACCTGTGGGAAAGTCTGTGTCAGGAAGGAATGGAAAAAGTGGTTGACAAAACCTGGGAGGTGGTACCTGAGCGAGGGCAGATACCCTGGGAAATTGGTTCTAGATTAGTTCTAGTGTTCTAGAGTACAATAAGATATCTTAGTCTCCTATAATTTTTTCTCCCTTCCTCTCTTCCTTTCTTTCTCCTCTTCTTTTCATTTTCAAAGTCTTATGTATCTCAGGCCAGCTCTGAGCTTGCTATGTAGCTGAGGACAACCTTGAACTCCTGATCCTTTTCCCTGTAACTCTATAGCTTGGAATTACATGCCACATATGTGCCAGTATTCTCATTCTCTCTCTCTCTCTCTCTCTCTCTCTCTCTCTCTGTGTGTGTGTGTGTGTGTGTGTGTGTGTGTGTGTGTGTGTGTAGTATTGGAAACTGAATCATAGCTTCTGGCACCTTCATTAATTTCTGATTATTTATAAATGAATACAAGAGTCAGAAGGTTGCAAACATGGAAATATTGCTTGAGGAAACAGAAATCTTGCTTACCTTGGTTTGCTCATTATATACTATATACCTGTGGAAAAATATAGCACTCTACCCCATAATTGTGTATAAGAGTTATGTGTGAATCTGACAAATATGTAAAAGCCTTTTGTGTTTATTTGTTTGTTTGTTTAAGCATATATGTGTTGGTGTGTGTGCCATGGCATTCAAAGACAACTTTCGGAAATTGTTTTTTTCCTTCTACTTTGTGCATCTTGGGGATTGAACTCAGGTCATCAGTCTTGCAGAAAGTGCCATTTACCCATTGAGCCATCTCTCCAGCCCATAAAATTTACATTTTTTAAAGACTGAGACTATCTGCCTCTGGCTTCTTGGCTCTTTGTCCCGTGTCAGCTTCCTGGTGACAAAAATGAGTCTCATTTGGAGAAGAGAACTGACCTCAGATCAGGAAGCTTGGCAGACAGAATGCAAGTCCCACACTCCCCTTCGCTTGCCAGGAGAGATGAGAAAGTTCCTTAGCTTTTGGTTACTCAGCCCATTCCCCTTTATAGTGGCTAACTCTGCCCACTTCCAAAGCTGGCAAGAGGGCACAAGAAGGGTCATCCTGGCACAGAGGTGGTGTGGAACACTGTCCTCACAGAAAAATTAAGGAGTTTCAAGGCCCCCCTCACTCCATGAATTGTCCAATGGACTCCTGGGAGTGCTCCATAGAAATTCACCTTCATTTCTCTCCCAACTACACCTCCTGCCCCCCTGCTCCCCACCTCCACCTCCCCATATCTCCACTATCACCTCCACCTTGACCACCTTTAGCTTTAGCTCAACTTTCTCGATTCCCCTGGAGGTTAAGCCTTGGACAACATCAAGGCACTCCAAGAGGAGAGGACCAGGTATATCAGTGCCCAGCCCCGGTTGGTGGGGGCACCGCCTTTTTGATCCTTAGTCCTATCCTTACCCTGCCCCTTCCGGGCAGCTGGCCTGATAAGGAACAGTGACATTTTAATTTTTTTCCTGCCCATTGTTTTAATTCAATTCTAATTGAAAGTCAGAAGGGAAATGCCTTTGATGGGTTTTTGCTGTTGCTATTTTTTGTTGTTGTTTGTTTTCTAGCTCAATATCCTCATGGAGTTTACCCCAAGATTTTCTCTCTTGGTGATAGCTTACTCTGGCCAGAGTAGTCGGGATATGTTTATTCCACCTCAGACCACCCCCCTGCTCTGCAACCTTCTGCAAGCAGGCATGCTCCTGCGCTTACTGCTGGCTGAGAATTATTCAACTGTGAACGCCTCACTACCTGTCACTTTGCTCATTAGGCAAGTGAGAAAATGTATCTACAGTCCTGTCTCGTGGTCCTCATTAGCTCAAAGGCACATTTTCACTTTCTGAATTTGTTTTAAAGATGAATGCATACGAGATGGTATTCAGTCAGAATTCCTCAGTATCATTTGAAGAAGCAAAAGCCTGGATAATCTTATTATCTTCCCAATAATTGTGTTGTTCAGACGGTCGAGGAAGGGTAATTGCCCCGACTATATTTCCAGTCAGGGTAGGTATGGAGTTAGTGATAGCAAGGTCTCAAGTCCTCAGCATAGAGAGCAGACCATGGTACTTTCAGAAAGATTGTAAAACAGGGCCAGCGAAATGGCTGACCAAGTTACCATAGGAGCTTGACTGCCTGAGTTCAAGCCCCAGGAGCCACATAAAGGGGAAGGAGAGAGCTGACTCCCAGAATTGTCCTCTGACCTTCACACATGGGCCTCTATGCCACCACCAAAACAGTAATAATGAATAAAATAAAATATTGAAAGAGAAATGTAATAAATACATACCCCAGTAAACAAACGAACTTTACCCTGAGACCCACGTTTTATTTGCATCGACCATGCTATCTCCTGTCAGTAGAAAATACAATAATATTAACCCATTGTCACCTTTGCAACAAATGCAGGTCTAGTTCCACCTGGAGAGATAGAAAAACATTAGGCTGGTTTAGGTGGAGAAAGGGATTCACTATTGGACAGATTCGTGGGAGTGTATTAAGTTGTGCTTTTTGTGGAGTGGTCTTTATAGGTATTCTATTTATTTATCAAGATGCTAAAACAGAGCTGAAATGACCCAGTATCATTTGAGAATCTGACACGCCCGTTTGCCTTTCTGATCGAAATGTGTCAACTCCTTTCCTGTTGGTTGCGCTTGACTTGGGGTGTTTAGGATCCATTTTTGTTCCATCACAATGATATGGTTCCAGCTTTATTAGCATCTGTGTGGAGTCCCAGCCGTTGATACTCTGTGGCTGATGATTTGAATAAAGAGCATCAGTCCCATGGGACTAAAAGAAGACAAATACTTTATGTTCTATCTAAGTATCAAGCTCCTAACACAAGCTGGAAAAATGGTTCAGGGTTAAGAATACAAGGATGTTCTTCCAGAGGATCTGAGTTCAGACCCACACAGATGGTTCATAACTCCAGCTTTGGGTATCTGACGCCCTCTTCTGGCCTCTGTGGGCACTGCAGTCATGTTCACATACCCATATTAGACAATCATGCACATGTAAATATGAATACAAATGAATTTTTAAAAGAAAAAAAACTCCTCTACACACATGCAGCTTCTTAGGTTCAGCATTAACCCCCTGCATGTGTTCACACATAGCTTCCCACACCAGAACAAATAGACAAGTAGACTGGGGGATATGCCCAGTGTGTCATTGTTTGTGTTCTCAGATCTGAGTTTGGAAATGTAAGAAGTGTGAAGAAAGAGCCGTCTCTTTTATTTTTAAAAGCTTGATTCTTTGGTAACAATGCCAGCTGAAATGCTCAGGTTTTCATCTCCCTCAACCATTTTCTTCATTCAGAGAAATGAGAATGCACATAGCCCATTCAAGGGAACTATAATGCATTATTATAATGGGGCCTGGCTCGAGTAGCTAATCACTTTTTATTAACACTTTTTGGCCCAGGGAGTTGGGATTTCTCCAAGCTGACTGTCAGGGTAGGAATCCTGGGAGTCCCTATAAGTAATTAGCATTACAAGATCTTGACTCCTGGGGTGATTCAAATTAATACAAAATAAAAGTGCAAATTTCCAAATAGACTTGAAAGCCAGATCTCTTATTAAATTTGTGTTATTAAAATATTTTACAGCTAGTATGAAGGGAGTCCAAAGCAGAAGTTTTCCTTAAATATCTGCACGACTCATCTTGGATTCTTTAAAATTAAATGACAGAAGCCTACAGTGAGGGATCAAAAGAATTTCTGTACAATTGAGTTACGCCTTGGCAGTGAAGTTCTCCTCAAACCAAATCCCTACAAAGCAATATTAGTTTCATGGTCACAGTCGCCTTTGGACTTTTCCTGATACACTTGGCAGCTCTCTTCAGAGCACCAAAGAACCGCTGGCAACATCAATCACTCATTTCATAAGCAGGAGCTAAGAGACGACAGGAGGGCGCTTGGCACAATACCACTCCTCCACCGTGGAACCCCTCCCAGGCAGGAAAAAGGAGAGACAGATACTCACATACTCACCCACGGTATAGCATAGAGACATTAGAGGTTATTCGTCTTCGGATAAGGTCCCACTAATGTGTAAATAACCTGTTTTCTCTAACCATGTCTTTAGCAGGCTAAGTGGCTAATTGTTATTGATCAGCTCTGCCCACTGTTCCAATATCAGTCATTATTGAAAATAATCTCAGCACCCTTCATTAAGCATGCATCTGTTTCCATGGGAATGCGTTTGAAACACAGAGAGCGGCTTGAGCGTTATTGGTTTCACTGTAGTGCCGGCACCGAGGGCTGTGGTTGCCTAATCTGTCATATTTAATCAACTTTCATCTCTTAACACTGACTGCAGTTATCAATGAGGTAAGGATTAATATTCTGGGCGAAGCAGATGATAAATCATTTGTATATAATTAGTGTACAGCAAGGTTACAGCTGACATGAATTTTTATCTTAATTATGAGAGAAATTTGTTCCATTAATTTAATTTAGTTTGCATGAGTGGCTAGACACCTAACAAAGTTAATCTTACACCTGTCAGTACAACATTAAGGAGAAAGCCTCGAACGGAGGCTCTCTCCTCTCACATCCTCCTGCGGATAAGGATAATGTCGTTGGTCTTGGTGTGGAAACAGATGATCATAGATGGAAGACGTCGAGTGGGCTCTTTTTAAAGATGTCTCAGGGGATTTATGGAGGAATAGTAAAGCAACTGGAGTCATGTTGCTCTGCGTGCTTTGGATGTTATCATCCTTTTGCAAAATTGCCTTGCTCCTGCCTTGTAAATCAGGTGTGTGTGTGTGTGTGTGTGTGTGTGTGTGTGTGTGTGTGTGTGTGTTGTGGATGTATCTGAAATGTATATATACCCATCAGATGTGTCTGAAATGTATGTCTACCTATTGCAGAGTTTTAGGACAAATGCAGCTTTGTCTCATGACAAGCTATCACACTTATATCAAATGCAATGAATTAAGAAATATATGTTTGGGGCCTGCAAGGAAGCTCACTAGGTAAAAGCTTCATGCCTCAGATTCATTCCCAGGACCCACATGATGGGAGAAGAGATCCAACTTCTTCATCTCCTGACTTCCACTTGTGTACTGTCACACACACACACACACACACACACACACACACACACACACATTAATTAGCTAATTAAGTAAAAATGTAATTTTTAAAAGGCAGTGTTTGTCTAGGTTGTCTAAATGCTTCTTGTTTATAGTGTAATTGAATAGCATTCCCGTGGCTTGACCTACTGCACAAACACTTACGCAGGCATCCTAAAGGCACCAGACCTGAGCTGCCCTTATTTAAATCCTGTACCACTTACCAGATGAATGGCTGCATCTGATCCATCATAGCTTATTGACAGACAAGGTGAGGCTCTTTATGAAACGAAGATTTTTAAATAGAGAAAAAGACTCAGTGGTTTAATTAAGCCAACTTCTTTTTAAAAGCTACCTTTGGGATAGTATTTTGTTCTGATGTCAAACCTTGCATAAGGAGACATCTTTAAAGAAAGAACAGCAATGAGCCCAGAAAGTAGCAAAGATGCAACATAAACCCCCAAATAAACAGGATGCTCTGCAGAGGGGTAATCCCACAGAAGCTGAAATAGAATCAAAACTAGGCTCACCAGGGCTATTTTTAACCCATGTATGTGTTTATAATACACTGTCCAGCTTGAAAAGGCACAGACTTCTGCATTTAGGAAACCCCAAATAAGCTCTCCACTCCACTACTAATTACACAGTAAGTCAGATTAATGCATTGTGATACTAGTCCACAATTATCACTTGGAGCTAGGGTCAAGAAGTGTAGAGTTGGTTATTCACAAGAAATGACTGATTTAAAAACAAAGGGCGCTAATGGAATCCAATAGCGCTTTTCATTCATTCCGCTTGGCATCTCTATTACCTGAGATGATTCACAGTCCATTATGGGAGCTTCCATGCTAATAGAACGTCTATCTTCTGTAATACAGACACATCACAGCGCTAACTGGGAATGTGTCACAATGAATTTCATCTAGATTTCACTTCATCTCTTCATGGACTGTAAAATTTGCTCTTGCACAATGCCTAAATTTACTGTGGGTAATTGAGAGAGATCTATAGAAGCAGCCACCCTCAGTTTAAAAAAAAAAAAAAAAAGCAGTTTTCCAAAGATCTATTGTAAATTGTGTAGCTTTGCCTCAGCTGGGGAAAGATTATAAGGAGCCCAGTCTTGCCTTTACTAATGAGATGTTTTGCTGAGTTCAAAAGAGAGATCGGGTATGGGGGACATGCTTAAGGAGATTCTACCACGTGGAGAAGGAAAAGCAGGCAGGAGCCCATCCTTCATTTCAGGGGCAAGCTTTTGCAAAAGGAACAAAAATAAGTTTGGACACAGGCTTCATTACCTTCCACAGGGAGTATAAATCAGGGCTACGATAGACATAATATTTTCCAAATCTGCCTGCATTTACTTGGCAGAAAACGAATACCTCATGCATGACCCAGCCTTCCAGTGGCAGGCGTCCCTCCTCACACAGCTGAGGTAGACCCGGCTCTCATTTGCCAAACCTTCTGTTTCACAGGTTGTTAATCTTAACTAAAATATTTGGTATTAAGCTACCTGCATGAATTGTTGATAAAGAATTAAGATAACATCTAAGCTATTAAATATACTATGTGCTCATATTCTTTTCTGTGGATATTCAGGTTACTGCCCATAAACTACGCTCACTAGTCTTTTCTTCCTTTTATCCTCCCTTCAAACCATTTCCCTTTCTTTATTTTATTTTATTTTTTTAGTTATCCCCATCAAAAGCTAAACAGAATGGCTGGGTGCCGTTAACAATCATATAAGGCTTAATATTTGTTAGCCAATTAGAATGGTGATATATTCTATAGCTTTTTCTTCCCAAGCCAGGGACTGAATAATAGCATTATGCTTCACTGGCGGTGAAGTGAGCTGAGCCTTTACATTAGGGGAAAATCAGAATGGGATGACTGTGCTTCATTACTGAAATAGGTAGCTGATGAACTGAGAAAGACAAAGGGCATTGTTCAATGAAATGTCATTATTAGAGGTGCTCATGTTTAACAAATGTACTGTAAGTTAATTCAGTCATGTTTTCTGTAAAGTTCGCTACAGAACATCCATGGCTTGTTTTCACCATCCCAGCATACCTAACACTTCTTTAAAAATAGCTTTATGGAAACAATGTCAACTCTCAATCACTGGTGTGTATACTAGAAATTTGGGGATGACTATACAAAGCTCAGAACTTTCTATGCTCAGTATTATTATTATTATGTGTGTGTGATTGTATGATGTATGGGTTTGCATGTGTGTGCCATATATGTTTGTGAGGTGATTTTTCTCCTGCCACCTTTTCCCATTGACTCATTTGGCTGACTTCGTATTGTATTTTACAGATTTATTTTATGTGTGTGTGTGTGTGTGTGTGTGTGTGTGTGTGTGTGTGTGTGTTTACCACAGCACTGTATGAAGGTCAGAGGATAGCTTTCTGGAATCGGTTTCTCTTTCCACCTTGTTTTGAGGCAGGGTCTCTCTGGTCTCTGCTGTTGTGTTGCATATATGTGATTCTCCTGTCTCTGCTGCCCAAGGCATAGTTAGACAACAGATGCCTGCCACCACATGAGTTCTGAGGATCAGACCCAGGTCATCAGGCTTGCATTCTAGTGAGAATGAGCCATCTCCGAAGCCCCAAGCTCAATATGTATGTCAGTGTCTGAGAAAACCCTAGCCAGATGCAATTTTGTTTATGTTCCCAGATTTACATGCACTTTCCTAGGCCATTGGTAATGTAGGGGAGGGGAAGGGAAGGGAGGGGAGGGGAGAGGAGAATAAACACAATCATTTTGCAGAAGACTTGTGAAAAACATTTCAAGATTAAGGAGTAGTGGTGGTATGAAGGTGGGGGGGGTGAAACCTTGTTGGCATCTGTGCAAAACTGTTTGCTTGACTCTAGAGGTGATAAAAATAATTTATGAGGCTCTGCATTTTTAGCAAGAGGAAATGACCTCAGCTTTTGGCAACGCGATGCAGTTAGTGAAGCCACTCTCTACGACTTTTATGGATTTCCTTGAGCTCCATATTCTGTGACCTGGATTTCAGATTTATCGGCAGATACATAAGCCACATTAAGCAATATAAAATGCAATGGATGCATCAAATATCTCAGCAGGGACCCACTGACAGTGGGCGAGAGACTGCCTCTTGGAAGAAGTCACTGAATTGGATAGCTGTTTATGCATTGGTCTAAACAGGCTCTGCATCTTGTTTTAAATAAAGACATTTGTTCAAAACAAAAGAGGCTCCAGCTGTACTCATAATCTATTGGATGGCAGGAAGGGAGAGGATAGCCAACTTTAAAAATCTAATCAAAACCTCAAGATTTGAGTGTGAGCATGTTTTGGCTCCCAGTATTGAGGAGGCAGGCTTTTCAGTAGGACACAGGAGAGTCCTGCATATTGTATTTGCTCTAAAGCAAGACAATAGAGTAGCATCTTGATGAGGATGATGTGGTCTGCCTGGTTTGTGGTGATTCTTGACTGCTTTGGTGAGTACTGGGGTGAGGATGAGTGCCCTTCTCTAAGCACTAGACACAGATGAAAGAAGTTTTGGAACCCACACCCTATGCCTAGTATCATACAACACAAGGCCTAGCAGGGATGGGAGTGTGAGAGGTAGCTCAGTGGTTAAAGAGTCTGCCATGCAAGCAGAACCCTCATTAAAAATTGCTGGGCATGATGGTCATAACATGCTTATAATCTTAGTGCTGAGGAGGCAGACATGGGTGAACTGTGCAAGCTTACCTTAGTGTATAGTTCCAGGCCGACAAGAGGCCCTGTCCCCTAAAACAAGGTGAATGGTACCTAAGAAATGATACTTGAGGTTGGCCTCTGGTTTCCATGTACATAGATACATGCTCATGCATGAAACACACATGCATACTTTGCATACACATAAAAAGGAAAGGATCCACTGTGGAAAACAGAGCAGGAGGGTGCTTTGTTAACCATCTAGCTTGGCCAACTAGGTCACTGTAGGCAGCCTGCACTGCCAGTGGAGTTGTGGCATCTTTTCCAGTAGAGAAGTCCCTGGGTTCTTGAAACTGTGGGACCAAATACCTTCTATTAGAGAAATGACAGAGCAGGATGCAGGAGATTCCTTGAACAACTTGGGAGACCCCAACCCAGAGATAACCCCAAACAGAAAAGAGTGGACTCGTGGTTTCATGGGGAACTTACAACTTCCCCTTTTGTGGCTGTTAATGGTTCCTTTGTGAAGGCTGTCTCCAGAGACCCCTATTAACACGCATTCCCCAAGAAACCATCTAGGTCAATTCCATCCCCCCTTTGTCCCTCCATTCTCTGGAAGCCAAATGCTCGTTGTTTAAATCACTTGACATGACCCCTAGGAACAATTAGGGAGGATTCAGGACCAGACTCTAGAATCAGATGTCCTCACTCTAAGTCCTGATTCTGCCACTATTAGCTCCATGACCTTGGGCAAGTCTCTGACCTCCCCAAACTTCAATTTCCCTGTTCAATAATTCAAAGATGACAGTGATTCCATTCATTTACTAGACAATCATTATAACAAAATCAAAGTCAACTTGTGGAGCATTTCATACAAACTGCTTCACAGGGTAAAATCTTCCACCTATATACTTTAGGTAGTATTAGTACCATTTGGGTTCATGTACAATGATATTATCTCAGTTGCAAGAGCATAATTCACTGAAGGCAAAGGCACAGGAGTGAATGTCATGTGTGTTCCCTGCAGTGTTTAACTCACATAATTTTTTTTTTTCAAAACAAATACTAAGCTGGAAAGATAACTCAGTAAAATGCTTGCCTTGCAAGCATGAGGACCTAAGTTCAAGCCTCAGAACCATTGGGGTGAAAGTTCATTGGTAGGTAAAGTACTTGCCATGTAAGAATAGGGACCTGAATCCCGATCCCCAGCAACCATGAAAAAAAAAAAAAAGTCAGGTACAGCAGCATTCCTTTAATCCCAGGGCTGAGAGATGGAAATGAGGATCCTAGGAGCTTCGTGGGCAGCCAGTCTAGCCCAGTGAATTCTGGGTTCAGTGAAAGGCTTTGTATCAAAAGACAAGGTAGAGAGAGAAAACACCAGATGTTGACCTCTGGCTTCCACAGGTGCTCAGGCTGGTGCACATATCTGCATACAGTAGGAGCAACAGTGCAGCACTAGTGTGAAGATTTGGCCACTGAAGTGTTTGCCTTGCGAGCAGCAGGACCTACATTAGATCCCAGGAATCCATGCGAAACAAAACAGACAAAACCAACCCACCAACCAAAACAAGCATGGTAGTGTGCATGTGTAATCCCGCCAGTAGGGAGGCAAAGATGGGCAGATCCCTGAGGCTCTCTGGCCAGCCAGCCAAGCCAACTTGGAGTGCCCCAGAATAACGAGAGACCCTGCCTCAAAATAACGAGGTGAATGGTGTCTAAAGAACAACAAATGACTGGGGTTGGGTATTTAGCTCAGTGGTAGAGTGCTTGCCTAGCAAGCGCAAGGTCCTGGGTTCAGTCCTCAGCTCCAAAAAAAAGAACAACAAATGAGGCTATCCTCTGCCTTCTGCATGCACGCACACACATGCACGCACATACATGCACATACAAAGCAAAACAACACAGGTCCTATATCTGGAGACTCATGCCATAGCTAGTACCATCCAGGATAGAGACAAGGAGTGCTAAATAATGGAGGTGATAGATGTGCACAGTAACTAGCAGGTGAAGTCTCATTGCTTGGGAATGATAACCATGCTTTAGACTCCTCTATCTCAGCAGGAAGCCAGATGAGGGAATTCTTATTGGCAAGGGTAGGACAAGGTCTGAGAAGAAAAATGGGATTGGGAGAGGCAGCCAATATCAACCCTAAAATCCCAGTTGGAAGTGTCACTGTAGACTGTGGCTTGGCCTGGGACCAGGGGAGGAACATGTGGTCTGAGCCCAACAGGCTGGGGACCACAGGGTCAGGAAGGACATGGGTTTATGAATGTCTTTGTCAGATTGAAAGGTTCTGGTCTCTCCAAACAACCATTTCTAGGTCTGTGTGCTTTTCCAGGGGCTGTTCACCTTGGACTGTACTTATACACATCATTTCCCGAGATGCCAGATAGAAGGCTTGGGAATGATAAAGCAAGAGGCTCAGAAAGCTCATTCGCCTAGGGTAGAGGAGACCAGATCTCTGCCAGCTAATTTAACAAGAGACCCGAGGCAAGAACCACCTCTAATAATTCAAAACTAAAATTAGACATTCATTTGGAAAAAAAAAAAAAATCAGGTAACCGAAACAAAAAGGAGGGGAACTTTGTTTATTTAAATTATGAGGCTAATTGCCTCAACTCTCCAATTCCCCTCAGTGGGGTAGACTTGGCTTGAGTCTATCAGTATCCATGGTGACTCATCTAATAAGTAAACTACATTAGCCCTGCTACTAGCGGAGAGAGAGGGAGGGGTCTTGAAATGTATCTGTGTGGCTTCCTTCCAGAGCAAGACATTTCATTATGTCCCGAGGACATGAGGCAGTTCAAAGAGGATTGAAATATGGAATGAGGAGGAGGAGGAGGAGTTTGGGATTATATACTTGCTTTTTAGTTTTATTTTTATATATGAGAATCAGACGCGTAAGATGGGAACTCTAGGGAGCGGCTTTATTCTTCTGGGCTAGGGTTTTGTTTTGATTTGTTCAATGGTTGATATCTTTCCAAAAAGTTCCCCCACAAAAGCAGGCTTTCGTGTTTCCTCTTATACACATAATTTCAAGTCCATGTGGCAGGCTATCTTTTAAGACAATACCCACACGTGATTCCATGGCTAGAAGGAAATGGTAGAACAAATCTGTGCTGGTACCCAAACAATGTAAATCGATAATAAAAATCACCCCCAAACAGGCACTGTGGGGTTCCTGTAACGACAGAAAGCTGACTTGCTCTGCATCCATTTACTTTTAGAAATCGCTTCATGATGAGGAGCATGTCAACTGTTCTAATTATTGCAGCAAATAATGAATCATTTCCTTTACAATCACTTATTAATTAGCCATCATAACACTGTTGTGAGCTAGGTGGAAAGACAAGGATTCAATATTTGGTTATTAACACCTAATTAAAATATTCATTGTTTCCCATATGTTGTTTATAGCTTGGCTTCCACACACTTGACAGGATTTCACCAACATGGAACAGTGTCTTTCATTTGCTTAGCTACGTCGCCATCTGTTGTTCAGAAGTAGAATCTGTCTTTTTGTTCCCCTCTTCCATGCACAACAATAACCTCTTGCTTTGGGGAGAGTTTTAAGCTTGACCAACAGTGTTCTCCTTCTGAAAATGTTTTTCTTAATTTGTTTTTTGTGTTATCACTGACTAAATAAGATATCCTGGCAATTTCTAAATTCCTTTTTAATTTCATTTATTTATTCATTTACATGCATGCTTGCGCACACAAACACACAGAGAGACAGACAGATAGACAGACACACAACACACCTCTTGCAGAAGTCAGTTTTCTCCTGCCACTGTAAGAGTCCCAGGAGAGTCCCAGTGAGAGCCCAGCATTGATGGTGGTGCTGAGACCAGGGGCCTCAAACCAGACCAGTGATTCTTTGCAATGAACACCTGCATATAAAGATATGTGGATAAAGGGGTTTATTGTGTGACTCACTGTGTCACACTGCAGCTTCCAGGATGAGAGTCTCCCTATCTCCCCTTTTCCTCTTAAATTGTATTTTGTTTTATTCTGGGGAGGAGGGAGATGGGTGTGATTGGGAAGCATGATATGAAAGATACAAAGAATAAATAAAAAGAAAGTTGGTTTTTTTTTTTTGTTGTTGTTGTTTTTTGTTTTTTTTTTAAGAGTTCCAGGAATCAAATTCCAGTTGCCAAGGTTGGCAGCAATTGTCTTTTTCTCTGAGCCTTCTTGGCCAGCCCATGCTCTGCTCATTTCAATGGCAACTTGTCAACAGTAAATGAAGTGGACCCAGCACTGAAATGATGCTGGGATACAATAGTCCATCCATGACTGAGAATTTGGTCTTAAGTCACTGTCCTTCCCTGGAGATGCTCCAATTGTTTGTGTAAACCCATGTAGTGTTTGCACATAACCTGTGTATATCCTTCCGGATTCTTCAAGTCATCTTGTGAACTTGGGATGCTCCTCAGTTCATAGAGTGCTTTCCCAGCATGCACAAAGCACTGCATTCTGTCCTCAGCACTACAAAAGCCACCTGTGATGACCTGTGATCCCAGCTCTTGGGAGACAGAGGCATGTAGAGCAGGAGTTCAAACTCATTCTGAGCTGCATAGGGGGTTCTAAGCCAGCCTGAGTTACATGAGAAAATGTCTCAAAAAACCAACAACAATAGCAGAAAAAAAAACTACCTGGGAGCTGGAGAGATGGCCCAGCAGTTAATAGTGTTTGCTGCAAACCTAATCCTCATGCCTAGAACCCACATTTTTAAAGCCAGCCAATGAGGCACATGCTTATAATTCCAGTGCTGGTGAAATAGAGACTGATGGATTCCTGGTCCACCAGCACAGCCTGCTTAAGGAGTTCCAGGCCAGTGAGAGGCTGCTTTAGAAAACAAGTTGGGTGACACCCCCTAAAGTTGTACTTTGACCTCTACATCCATGCATAAATGTTCATCATCACACATGTGTACACACATACATAAACACACACTCAGAAGCAGGAAAAGTATGGGTGAATTAGTCCATATGTGAGGTCATAACTGAGGGGAATTTGAGCTTGGATGGTCCAAGTCATTTGTAGATTTACACTGTGCTCATTCATATACCTAGAAAGCTGATTATCAGAGGGCCAACTACCGTGCATGGTAGAGACACTACCACAGTGACCCTCTAACAAACTGGGAAGCAGGACATCAGTAAAATAAGTCACTGATGTAGGGTGGGTTACACAATGCAAAATAAAAATGTGGGGCTTTTGCTTTAAAAACATACCTAAGGTTAAAGCTCCAACAAACAAATAAATAAATGAACAAACAAACAAATAAAACTTTCAAGGCAGGATAGGTGGCTCCATGGGTAAAGAGCTCACTGAAGAACCATATGACCAAGTCTCCAGTACTCAGAAGTCACATAAAGCCAGACAGGGCCGTCTGTAATCCAAGCACTCCTGTGTTGATATTGGAGATAGAGATGGGAGATTCCTTGTGTGCTTGTGGGCCAGACAGCCTGATGAATATGGTAAGGAGGTGAGGGGACAGCCTGATGGATACAGTAAGGAGGTGAGGGAACAGACTGATGATACAGTAAGGAGATGAGGGAATAGACTGATGATACAGTAAGGAGGTGAGGGATAGACTGATGATACAGTAAGGAGGTGAGGGGATAGACTGATGATACAGTAAGGAGATGAGGGAATAGACTGATGATACAGTAAGGAGGTGAGGGATAGACTGATGATACAGTAAGGAGATGAGGGAATAGACTGATGATACAGTAAGGAGGTGAGGGAATAGACTGATGATACAGTAAGGAGGTGAGGGATAGACTGATGATACAGTAAGGAGGTGAGGGAATAGACTGATGATACAGTAAGGAGGTGAGGGGATAGACTGATGATGCAGTAAGGAGGTGAGGGAACAGACTGATGACACAGTAAGGAGATGAGGGGATAGACTGATGGATACAGTAAGGAGATTAAGCACTTTTTCCCTCTGGACTGATTAGACATAAAGATAGTAAAGTCTCATCTAATTAGCCATCTGGTAGACCAAGACTGTCTGAGAACCAGGTAAATGTGGAAGGAAGCAGACCATGAGATGCACAGGAAAGTACACCCTGAGTAAAGTGGTTGGTGGCATCTGGTGATGTCTTCTGTTCAAACAAATAAGATACTGAATGTCTTTGTTTTTTTTTCTCCTTTGAATGTGTGTATGTGTGTTTGCAAGTGTATGCAGGTGCACCTGAGTGTGCATGCTTGTGGAGACCAGGGGACAATCATAGGTATTGCTCCTCAGGAACCATCTACCCTGTCTTTCTTGAGGAATTTACTAAGTGGGCTGGTTGGGCAGGTTGGCCAATGAGCAAACTTGCTCCCCCTCTCTAGCAACAGGACCATAAGCATGAGCTACAGCACCCCATTATTTACATGGGATCTGTGGATGGAACTTGGGTCTTTATGCTTGCAAGGAAACTACCTGGCTGACCTTGCCATCTTCCCAGCCCCACCTTTCTTTCTTAAACAAACTTAAACCTGTTTTCTTGTCTCTGAGACAACAACTGATTGGTAGAGAAGTGGATTTGGGAATCACCTCATTAACATGTCCCCTGAAGGCCTGATGAATGTACAGAGAGGTCCAAAGAGAAAACTCTGGGGAATTTCAATAAAGGCAGAGTAAAAAAGGGGAGCAGTTTCAGGGAGTGGTGAGGGAGGTCTAGCAAAGGAGATAGTATTTACCAAGAGCGAGGAGGAGCAGGCCAGAGACACCTGACAAGAGTCTGCTGACCTAAAAGGTAGGAGGCTGGTGTAGCCTGAAGCCAGCACTTTGTTGAATGTAGGAAACCAAGGCATGGTCAGTGGATTGCAGAATACACACACACACACACACACACACACACACACATGCATGCAAACACGTACACAAGTCTTTAATTATTTAGTCTTTATTTAAAATGTGCTGAATGGACATAATGTACATATAGACCCCTACTTCATCCTGAAACACAATTGACACATGTAGAAAAGAACTTTTGAAAATTTAGCATAATGCCATCTATGAAAGGATAAGGACCAGGGTTTGGATCCCCAGCAGCCACATGAATTCTGGGTGGCTATGGTAGCCTGCCTGTACCCCCAGCATGTGGGAGGCAAAGACAGGGGATCCCTGGAGCAATATGGCTAGCTTATTCTAGCTAAATCTGTCAGTTGTGGGTTAAAGTAGAGATCCTGCCTCAATATAGAAGGTAGAGAACCTTTGAAAATCAACTTCTGAGGTTGGGGATTTAGCTCAGTGGGAGAGCACTTACCTAGCAAGCACAAGGCCCTGGGTTCGATCCTCAGCTAAAAAAAAAGAAAGAAAGAAAGAAAGAAAGAAAGAAAGAAAGAAAGGAAGGAAGGAAGGAAGGAAGAAAGAAAGAAAGAAAATCAACCTCTGGCCTCTATACATAGGTGCACATATGTGCTCCCACATACACACATATGCCCACACACACACACCACACACAAAAATATTATAGCATGCAGGGACAATGAGAACAAGAGAGAGGGGCATCATGGCTAAAAATAAGAGAGAGGAACATCACGGGTAAAAATAAAGCATCATCAAATGGAAAAATTCCATATGTGTGTGGAGGCAAGCACACAAAGGAGAAGAGGCAGGCACCACAGAGCCAACTGGAGTCATAGTGAGATGGATTTGTCTCATGGAATCCTTACACCCTCAGGGCCAAGGCACAGGTAGCTAGAGAAGAAGGTTCAAAGTAGAAAATAAGGAGGTGGTTTGAAAGTCTCTGCTCCAACATCTGGGCTCCCTCTAAATCTCCTGTCATTGACCTCCTATTCTGGCAAGAATCCTGGGAATCATTCTCTAGAGACAGTGGAAGAACAAGACCAGGCAGGCACCTTACTGAAAAGCTAGCAATCTGGGCTCATGGATTACCTGTGCTCCAAGAGGAAGGACTAGTGGAGCAGGATCCTAGGACAACTAGCTGTGCACGGCTTTCTACCAGGAGACCAGGATTCAGCTCCACATGACCCAAGCAAGACACGGAAAGAGCTTTTTCTGCTGAAGGAATGTCACTGTGGCAGCTTCAGTGGCAAGAGCTTTACTGAATGTGGACTACAGTGCAAAGTCTTTCCCCGTGTGCATCTGGCTCAGGTACTAAGAGGAATCTACATGTTATTTAGGAAGCAGGAAAGAGAAACGACCTCATTCTGCTCTCTTTGGGTTTAGGAAGCTAGGCCCTACTGAAGCTCTTTACTCACTGTTGCTGGCTCTCCCTGGTGGTGGAGGGCCGGCGTGGGAAGCCCCCTTCCCCCATTACCCCATCAGGTCACCTATACCCTGCTATCCTCCTTTCCTCTCCTCCTACCTTCTTCTGTGTTGATGCCTTTCCCTAAGAGTCACTCCGGCCCCATTCCCCTGGTCACATCACTTGTACTCTCCTATCCCCCTTCCTGTTGCTCCCCAAGCCCCTGTCCTGGCCACGGTCCCATTTTACCTCCCTGGCTTCTGAAGTTACTCCAGGTTATGGACTCACATCAGAAGATTTGGAGCAAGGAGCCTCTGAGGGGAGAGAACGTATGTTTGTCTTTCTGCGCAGCCCCCCTTTTTATTTATTTTGAGGTAATGAAATAGGTCACTCAGGCAAGATTTGAACTCTCTGTAGCCCAGGAAGACTTTGAACTTGCAGTTATCTCCTGCACAGCTGTGGTGACAACTGTGTGCAGACAGGCCGGGCGAGGGACCATGTTTCTGAAACACCCAGCAAGATTCCTCCTTCCGCTCAAGGTTATAGCTATGTCAGGGAAGAAGAGAGTATCACCATCAGCGACAAACTGGCCAGAGCTGTTCCGATGGAGAGACGGAGCTCAAGGCCATGCAGAAGTGTAGGCTTGCCACCTTCCTCCATTTTTCAACCAGAAATGCTGAGCTGGATTTATTAATCACATGTTGGTTACATTTGGGGTTTGAGACCGCTCCTGTGTTTGTAGGCTCACTGGAAGGACTCACAGGACTTAGGACACATTTGCATGAACAGTGAAACTCAACCATGGCAACGTCACCTGTGGAGTTGAGGGGCCGTGTGGGGGTTAGAAACCAAAGTGCATGGGGGATAGTGGCAGGAGGAATACGACTTTGTAAAAAGAGAAAAAGAAAATAACAAGTTGAGCATCATTTTATCTATTCACATCCCCCCTCAAATGAACTAAAATTAAGGAGGTTACTACTTGGCACAATGCCAGAAATCACTCACAGCAAAGACCCGCTGGCTGGCAAGGGTGTGGTTTTAAAAAACACCTTGGCTTGCTAAGATTGCTCACCTTACAAAGTGACTTCTGCACCCAGATAAATGTGGGGGTGTCACAAATTATCTCTCGCTCTGAGGATCATCTGGTTGCCGCACCTTTTGCCTCCTCACTTCCTGGAGGAGCCTTGCAACCAAGAACTGACTCTTGACTCCTTGCCTCTCGTGAGGCGGCTTCCGAGAAAAAGCTACTTTTTAACCCCTTGCAGGAACTTGCAGGAACCTCAAGCCTTCCTCTCAGATCTCTCCCTTTGGCGGTGGCAAAGGCTTAGTCAGACGGGTCATTCCAGCACTGGGAAGGGACAGGCAAGAGCTCTCCAGAGTTCACTGTGCAGCCAGCCTTGCCTATTTGGTGAGGTCTAGGCCAATGAAAGATCCTGTCTCAAAAACAAACAAACAAAAACCCAAACCGAAACACGGCTACTGTCTAAAGAGCAGCACCTGAGACTGGCCTCTGGCCTCCACATGCATGCACACATGTGTGACCATGTGCACCTGTAGAGAAACTGCTGTCAGGATAACTAGGCTACCTATCGCCACTGACATGTAAAATGTGTTTCATATGTGAAGTCCAAAAACCATGTTATTTGATGCCGTTAGTTGTGGACACATTGAGGAAAATAGACAGCAGTGGGCCTTAGGACTGTGAACTCTGCTGTGTCTGGAGAATTTTTGGTATTCCACCCAAGCTTTGCGTTTTCTTTGCAATTTTCAACATGCACAGCCTTGCACCCTCTTTCAAAGGCTCTGGAATTACCCAGAAGCAATTATGAAGGGGGGAAAAAAAGCCGAAATTACCTTTCGTCATCCTATCTATTCAGGGTCTTGGGAAAGCAGACTGACAATTATTTGCAATCCACTTTCAGTTAATTTCAGCCTAAATTGAGCCCGAAGACTGCTGACAAATAAACTATATTATCCATCTGAAAACGCTCTGCTCAAGGCTCCAGATCTCCAGTCTATTTCATTAGTGATTGCCATCAAAATGAGTTGGAAATTGATGTATGCAATAGTTTTCCCTCTATAATCATTAATTAGGAAAATAATACTTTGGTGGAGCTTTGAAAGGGAGCCGTTTCTATGGCCCTTTGATAAAATGGAAAACTTTAAAAATAATTATGAGCCTGTTTTCCTAGGGGAATAGCTATGCATTGCTTTGCATTTTCCTAGTTTTAAGACACCAGACTTAACGGTGACTAAGGATAGCTCCTTGAATCTCAATTCTGTTGATCTAACAGTGTTTCTACCCTTTGCTCTCTCTCTCTCTCTCTGTGTGTGTGTGTGTGTGTGTGTGTATGAGTGTGCATGGGTGTGGCATATGTATATAGAGTGTGTTCACATTCCCATGTGGAAGCCAGAAGAAGCTATCAGATGTCCTCCCCTATCACTCTGCCTTGAGGCAGTGTCTCTCTCTGAACCTGGGGCCAGTCCAGCATCCAGCAAGCCCTATTAGCCCTCTTGTCTCCAGCCCTCTTAACACTGGGGTAATAGGTGCGCATGGCCATCCTCTACTTTTTTTATTGTTGTTCTGTCTCTGAACTGCTTGAATCATTTTTTACATTATATTTTAATTAACTCTTTGAGAATTTCACTCGTTAAATTTTGATCATGTTTGCCTCCCACTTCCTTCTCCCCTACCAGCTCCTCTAAGATCCACTCCCCCAACTTTATGTTCTTTTTTTTTATTAAATAATACACTAAGTCCAGTTTGTGCTAGTCATACACACACAGGTGTGGAGCATGCCCAACTCCCCAGGGGCTACACTCTTAAAATGAAACCCGGCTCTCCCTTTCCTAGTAGGCATCAGTTGTCAATAGCTTCTCAGCTAGGTGTGGAAGTTCACAAGCCTCTTCCCCCTCTATGAATGACTGACTTTTTATAAAGGTGTTAGAGAATTCAGTCTTTGATCCTCACACTTGTATATCAAGTGCTCGTACCCACTTAGCCATCTCCAGCCCCTCATCTAACAATGTTTGTGTGACTCATCTGTGAGGGCTACAGAACAAGGACATTCTTCATATACCTGGGCAGGAAGCTGGGTGTGCTATTAGCTGTTTTAATAAATGCTATAATTGATGTAACTGACACATGTTTTTTGTAGTCATAGTAGCTTTGGGGACTCATTCTGCTCAAATTACTCAGAAATGCCTCACAGGTAGTAGTGATATGAGAACTGGCCCAAAGACCATGGGTTCAACATCAGTTGGTGGAGATGAAGGTCTATGGGCAAGATATAATGTGTGCCTGTATCCTAGGCAGAGGAAAGAATATAAATTATTTCACATAGCTGGGGACAGTCTAAGTGAATTTTAAAAGTTGAAAGAAGTCTGTAGTGGCTGGATGGGGGACAGGCACTCCAGTAGTGGAGGCAGTATTAATATTTAGTGGCTGTTGAGATGGGGAAGAGAGGGCCTTTTCTTCAGTGGTGTATCTTCTAGTAAAATGTCCATTCAGTAAATAACCTCACATCCAAACACATTCAAGTAATCCTGATTAAACTCTGTGGGTTATATTTTTAAAAATGAAAGTAGAAGGATGTATTGGGAAGAAGGTTCTAGAGGAAATGGGAAGGGGAATAAGAGATGAGAAGGAGATATGATTCTGTTCAAAATATATTATATGAATGCATGAAATTGTCAAAGGTAGTGATACAATTTTATGAAAATATCTCTTCCATTCAAAGACACAGAACTTTTGCTGGCTTTTACAACTGAATTAATAATGCACCTTGTATTCACTTAAAACTTAAGCTGATATTCTATTGTGGAATCAGTCTGTTTTTAACTTGCCTTTAAAAGAATAATGTAACAGCCAACCTTACTTGCCTTGGATTTCCCGTATAGTCAGCTGTCCTAGTTAGGATTTTTTATTGCTGTGAAGAGACACCATGACCACAGCAACTCTTAAAAATAAAAACATTTAATGGAGGTGGCTCACTTAGAATTTCAGAGGTTCAGTCCATTGTCATCAGGATGGGGGGAGCATGGCATCATGCAAGCAGATGTGATGCTGGAGCTGAGAGTCCTACATCTTGACTCAGAGGCAACAGGAAGTCAACTGACTGTCACACTGAAGGAAAAGTGAGCAAAAGAAACCTCAAAGCCCACCCCCACAGTGATACACTTCCTCCAACAAGGCCATACCTCCTAATAGTGGCACTCCCTTTGGGGGTCATTTTCTTTCAAACCACCACATCAGTTTGACAATATAGGCTAATGCACAATTTTAATGGTAAGTTATTTACTCATTCATGCATCTGACTCAGAGTAATGTATGTGTGTATACATGTGTTGTGGCAATCTTTGCTGAAAACAGCCAATAGGCTGGAAGCAACCTTACATAACAAATATCTGACATGTATGTTGGAAGCAACATACAGATACCGTTTGTTTATAGTACTGTGTGTTTGAGATCATTTGGGATCAGAAACTTAATCCCCTCTGAAACTCTGTTAAGGATTTCTGTAAACTTTCTTCCATGACATGCTTTCTGTGCTGTTCAATAAGTACTGAGCAAAGCCCTTTGTTAGGGACAGAGGAACAGACAGCGTCTACACAGGACAGACACATAGAACAGCATACACTCAGGCCAATAGCCACAAACTACAGATAAATGGCAGACATAGAGGAGAGGAAGAAGTGGAGACTTCAAATTTGGACTCACTCTTGGTCAAATTAATACAAGAAACCTGTGACTCCATTCCTCAATGTGACACCGACATATTTTGTTGTCTCTGAGGTCATCTTTAATGCATTTAACTGATGTAGTCAAAGAATAAAACAGAGAAATTGAAATCTATGGTGAGTTTCGGAGATTAGGAGAGAAAGGCATGCTTGTACTGGACCATGAATGGAAAACTTGAAGCCTAAAGATACCTATAAATAAATTGGCTGCAAGCCAAGGAGGTGTGTTGTTGAGATAAATCTTGAAGCAGAGTATTGTGAGGAGAGGTAACTATGGAGCAGTATTGTAAACATTCTGGTGAAAAGCAATAAAAAAAAGTAGGAGAAGAAAACAGGGATGTAAGAAGGAACAGAACCCAAGAGCGCTGTGTTCAAGAGAAGTCAGAATGTGATAACAACAGGAAGCTGGAAGGATATCATGAGTGTTAAAGTCATGGAAGTTATGAGCAAGAACAATGAAATAAACACAATGGATCAAGTTCAAATGTCCTGAAAGAAGGTAGAGGTATCTGAGAAGGTGATCATCTGTTTATCACCTTAGAGGAAACAATTTGTTTCATCTTTGGGTTGGGGATGTAGCTTACTTGGTAGAGTGCTTGCTTATCAAGCACAAAGTCCTGGGTTCCATCTCCAGTAGCAGATAAACAGAGTGATGGTATACACCTATTATGGTGTTTTGAATGACAATATCCCCATAAGGTCACATACTTTGTCCTCAGTTGGTATTTGGGAGGGATTAGGAGGTGTGGCCTTGGAGGAGGTGTGTCATTGGAGTCAGGCTTAGAGGTTTCAAAAGACACATGTCATTCCCAGTGTTCGTTCTCTCTCTCTCTCTCTCTCTCTCTCTCTCTCTCTCTCTCTCTCTCTCTCTCTCTCTCTTTCTGTGTGTGTGTGTGTGTGTGTGTGTGTGATATGTATGCACAAATATACGTGCAGGTGCATACACTTGTGCTGAGGCCCAGGAGGACATCAGATATTCTGTGCTATCGCTCTCTGTCTGATTCCCTTGAGATAATGTCTCCCATTAAACATGGAGCTAGATTGGCAGCCAGCAAGGCCCAGTGATGCTCCTGCCTCCACCCCTCACAGTGTGGGGTGAGGGCTGTTATTGGCCACACCAGCTTTTTACATAGGTACTTGGCAGTTCAAATCAGGTTCTCATGCTTGCCCAAGAAGGACTCTTACTCACTGAGCCGTCTCTTCAGCTCCCCTGACATGTGTAGATATGTTGTTCCGTAGACTTCCATGTTCATGCATTACTTGAGAGATCATTCCCTCCTGATCGTCGTTGCTTTGTCATGTGACCATCTATTTCTCGCTGCAAAACTATGACCATCTTTTCATCTTCACACAGGTATGCATTGCATGTTAAGCATTTTCTCCCACTACCCCATCACCTGACCTTTCCATGTGGTTCATTCCAGCCTCAAACTTCATGTGTAATGAAGGCTTACCTTGAACTCCCAATCTTCCAGCCTCCACTTCCTAAGTGTTGTGATTACAGGCCTGTGCCACTGCACTCAGCATCTGAGATCTTTTGAAATATAATAACATTATGCTTTGAAATGTATTTTTTTCATCCCTCTTACTTGGCATTTGAAGCATTTTTTTTTTTTAAGTATTCACTTCTTAAAAAATCTCCCTACTGTCTTCTCTAAAGATGTCTGACCTCCTGGACATTTTAATGGCCTTATTTCCCAACTCTTCTATTTAATTAAAAAATATCAGATATCATTTCATTAATTTCTGAGACTCTTTAAAATTATTTAATTAGTAATATATCTATAATTGATGGCTATCTATAATTATGTAATTATAGCATAATAAATAAGCTTTTAAGTAAGGTTTTCCTTTATTTTCTGTTTTGAGACACAGTCTCACTAGCCCTGAATTTGTGGTACTCCTGGCTCTGCCTTCCAGCCTCTGGAATGACAGGCATGTAGCACCACATGAGGCTCAAATGAAGTTTTAATAAACTTGGAATTTGGGTTGAGGTTCAGCATCTAGAAAGTCATAGCCCTACATTCCAAAAGAAGGTACTAGAAATCCACATAGAATTTTCATACTCTGCGTTCATAGCAAAACAAGACCTTCAGTTTTAGCCTATAGTCCCCCTCTAGCCCATATATTAAGAAAAATAAATCAGTTGGTTAAAAGCCTAGAGACTCAGAGTGAGTCAGGATGCTTTTTCATTTAAAATTCTATTATACTATAATTAGCTAATTATAGACATTCTAATTATAGATATATCACCAGGTAAAGAACTTAAAAGGGGGTCAAAACTTAATAAATGATAGCTGAAATTGGATGTGTGTTCTTGTGTAAGGACATGTGTGTGAAGGTGTGTATTTACATGGCTGCATATGTACATAGTGTACATGTGTGTGCAGGTATGTGTATATATGGCTGTATATGTACATGGTGTACATGTGTGTGGAAGCCAGGAGTTGATGTTGAGTGTCTTCATCAGTCACTTTCCACCTTACTTTTTGAGACAGGATCTCTTACTGAACTTGGAGCTCACTGATGGGGCCAGACTGGACAGCCAGGAAGCCCTAAGGATCCCTGCCTCTGCCTCCTCAGTGGCAAGAGTACAGGCATGCACAGATGCTGGTCATCCAAACTCAGGCCCATTCATTTGCCTAAGTACCACTTTACTGACTGAGCCATCTTCCCAGACCATGACTTCAAATTCAGTAGAAGAGATGGAAAATAGACCCACTGAAACATCCAGGAGTTACCTGTGGGACCGTGAATCCTAAAGTGGATGCTTTGTTACTCAAGCAAGATTAAGCTTCCCACCATCCCTCAAGACACTTAGATATCTGGCAAGGGCAGAGATCAACATCTCAGTCCCCAACCCCTGCTTTGACTCTAGGCAGTGTGGGGACAAGGTATTCCAGGGAGGACCAGATTTCTGTCCTTCAGAGTTAGGGGGTCAGTTGGAGCAGAGAGATGAAGTCCTTCTGTGGGAAATAAAATCTGATGGCTCATTTTCAAAAGTTCCTGGAGCTGGCGTAGGTCCAAACACAGATAAGCAGAAGGGACTGCTAGAGCCCGCCAGTCTAGCTCTTCCTTCACCTGCCCAAACTCTGCCAAGCCACACCCCAAAAAATGTACAGTAGAAAATTACTAACAGCCAAGCTTGCCTACCAACCTGAAGATGAGACAAGGTCATGCATTTGATAAGCTTTAAAATAAACAGAATGTAAGGTGCAGAGATGTGTTTTGTTGAGAAAAAGACGAGCGTAAGCAGCAAAGGGAAAGAGACGCCCTAGACGCTGTGTTTGATGGTCGTGATTACTCAGTCACCCAGGATAGGCAGGAAAGGTTAGCAGCGCTAGGACCGGGCTGGGGCCGGCCTGGGCCCAGCGCTCCTTAGGCGCACCTGCCACACTAGGCACAAGCCTGGTTTTGCAAGGTCTTAAAATGCACTATCTTACTTTGGCTACTCTGAGTCTCCAGTGCTCTTATTATGAAGTGAGAGGCTTTATTTCTCACACTTCCAATCACCCCAGGATCCCTAGGGACGACTGTGTAGGACTAAGAAAGGACTGAAGTGAGAACGTTCTCAACTGTTATGGAGCTGGTCAGGAAGCCTGAGTTTTCCAAGAACTGAATGAGGAACCACACAGTAAGCAGCCTAAGAACAACTCCACCTCAGCGTCCTAGCGTTGCAAACAGAGCCTCTAGGAGAAACATGACCGTGGTACCATGAGTCAGTGGCATCGTGGGTCATGAGAGGGTGGGTGAGAAGCTAGAACACCTGCATCAGACCGGCAGCTGCTGGAAAACCTGCTACATGGACGCATGAACACGCAGCTGTTTGCTTTCCTTCTAATCTTTACTCCACCTGAACATAATTGAAGTGGGCTGTAGGAACATCAGTTAGTGGTTTAGAGAAAAATAGGATTTGGGAAGAAAAGGAATAGACCATACACCTCCACTTCCACTGGGCAGAATTCAAGGTCAATCTCAGCTAGACAAGGAGAAAGTGTGGATCAGATGCTAAAGGGTCCTCTCCTCCCTTCCCCTCCCCTCCTCTCTCCTCTCCTCTCCTCCCTTCTCCTCTTTTCTCACTGCTGGGGTCCGGTCTAGATGTTTCTAGGTTCTTGACCTCATGCACAAAGAACTGAAAATCATGGCTCATACAGATTTACAAAAGAATCAAGATGATTTTACCTGGATCTAAGAAATAGTTCATCTTAAAGATTGTCAAGATTGAGAGTGGGCTACATTAATGAGGATACTCAAGGGCCCCAATTATCCAGGGTTTCCTTTTATGAGAACCAAGAGAAGGAGGAGTTGATTACTAAGGGTCTAAGTTTGAATTGTTCTCTACTTTTATTGATAGATTGGGTCATATAATTACTTTTCTACTGCACATATCCCTTCCCACAATTTATCTAATTTTAATCATATTCTCACAAAATTATGCATGACATAAGGTGGTAAATAGGGCATCATCCCTAAAAGACTAGGAGAGGACAGAGTTTTCCTTACTGAGCATAAACCCAAAACCAGTTTAGGCTAGATTGGTTATTCTTCACACTCAGATATATTGGGAATATGCTTAAATAGAAACTGTCTAAATTTGATTGTTACAGAGAGTCTGAGAAGATATACCATTGTTCAGAGAAGGAAGTCCATGTACCCCAATGAAGGTGGGGAGTTAGGGGGTTCTGAGTTTTCTGGCTCCTTGTTTGGAGAGGGTTATGTGTGCACAGTGTGTGCAGGTGACAGAGGTAGGTTGCCAAATGCAATATGATAAAAAGAGGTGTGCATAACTCCAGACAAATGGGGGCTGTATTTGTTGGGGTTTCTATTGCTATGATACAACACAATGACCACAAAGGATTTGGGAAGGGTCTATTTTGGTTATAGTTCCACATCCCAGTCCATTTCTAAGGGAAGTCAAGGTAGGAAGTCAAGACAGGAGCTAAAGGAGAGAAACCACAGAAGAATGCTTCTTACTGGGCTTGCTCCTCTGGGCTTGCTCCTCATGGCTTGCTCAACCTGCTTTCTTTTATACCACCCAGGACCACCAGCCCAGGGTTGGTACCATACCTGTGTAATGGGTCCATCCACACCAGTCATCAGTCACGAAAATGCACCACAGTCTTGGCCGCAGGCCAGTCAGGTGGGGGGCATTTTCTAATCTGAGGTTCCCTCTTCCAAAAAGGCTTAGCCTGCATCAAGTGTGTCAGCCTAGCCAGCACAGGGATGCAAAGCTAACCTGTATCCTATGCTTACCTCTATCACTTTCCTTTTTCCTTCCCTTCTGTTCCTTTCCCCTTTTTCTCTCCTCCTCTCCCATTCTGCTTCCCATCCTCCCTCCTTCCTTCCCTCTTTCCTTCCTTCCTTTTCTCTCTTTGTTCTTTTGTTTTGAGGCAGGGTCTCATATAGCCAGGGATAACCCTGAGCTTCTGATCCTCCTTCCTCTACTCCTGAGGATAGCATCACAGGAGTGTATCACGACACCTAGTTTTTTTGTGCTGGCAGTGGCGCACATGCCTTCCTGTTTGCTAGGCCAGCACTCTTCCAACTAGTCTCCATCCCCAGCCTTAGAGGATCACAGCTTTAAGGGTTCCAGTCAATGCAGTAGGTCAGCCCCACTACTTCTGGGCCTGTGGTAAAGTGGCACATCATGGCAGGAGCACATTGCAGAGGGCGCCATTTATCTCAAAGTCGAAACACAAAAGTTATAGAGACCAGTGTCCCCTGATCCTTCGAGAAAGCACCTCCAATGATCTAAAACCTTCCACTAGTCCCACTTTTTGGTTTTTTTTGTTGTTGTTGTTTTGTTTTTAAGACAGGGTCTTGCTGTGTAACCCTGGCTGACCTGGTACTCTTTGTTTAGTCCAGGCTGGCCTTGAACTCCCAGAGATCCACCTGTTTCTGCCTCCTAAGTGCTGGGGTTAAAGGTGGGTGCCACCTCATAGGGGGCTAGGCCCCACTTCCTAACAGTTCACACCACTCTGCAACACTATAACGCTGGGGGACCAGACCTTCAACGCATGGGCCTGTGTGGGAACATTCCAGATCCAGACTACATCAAATTCTATTTTAAATGACAAGTCCATGCACTGCCTGGTTTTTTGCTTATTTGGTTTTTGGTTTTGTTTTATTCTCAGATTGTTTGTTTTTATTGTTGGTTTTGCATCAAGGCGTCCAATCCCAAGAAAAGATCAATCTGTCCTAATGATATTTGAGGCACCAGATCAATACCAGGATAGTCGTAAATTTCCAGTTAAATATTGGGGGAAATTTCACTGACAGAAAACTACTTCTGTCTGTCTTCTGTTAACTTCTTAGGATTTCTCAGAGGGAACTGAGTAGCCATCTGCCACCTGGTGGCCATTCTGATGTACGCATTATGCTAATGAGGCCACCTTCTGCTGCTTTTCCTTCCATCATGCACCCGAGGTGACTTCTAGGAAGACTCTAGACTCTTTTCCTTCCTCAAGAAGCTAACAAATTCACGGGTGTGTGTGGGTGCTTTGTGTTTGAGGGAGATTTCTAAGTATTAAGGCTTTATAGTAGTTATGTCTTTCTTGTTTCTTTGGAGAAAAAAAATTGAGAAAAGCAACTTAATGGGGAGAAGGTTTATTCTGCCCACAGTCTCCAGTAGAGGAAGTCATGTGGCAGCAATGTGAGGCAGCTGGTCACATTGTGTCTGCAGTCAGGATGCAGAGAGGGGTGATGAATGGTGTTTCTCAGTCCCTTTCTCTTTCTTGTTCAGTCTGGACCCCAGCCCAAGGAATGTGTAACCTTCATCCAGTTTGGGTCTTCCCTCCTGAGTTTGGTTCTGGAAACACCTTTATAGACACATCAAAGGTGTGTTGACTAGGTGATCCTAAGTCCTGACAGGTTGACAATTAAGATTAACCATCACAGGCTTGGAGGACTGCGTCCATGTTTTCAATTTTCCCCTCTCAATTGGCTTATTCCCTGCATTATGATAAAGGAGACTGTGGTTGTTTTAGTAAGAATGGCCCCATAGACTCCTACTTGAATGTTTATGGAGTGGCATTAAAAGGTGTGGCCTTGTAGGAGGAATTGTGTCACCTGGGGTGGGCTTTGGGGTTTCAAATGACCAAGCCAGGCCCAGTGTCTCTTCCTGCTGCCTGAGGATCCAGATGTAGAGCTCTCAGCTCCTTCTCCAGCACCATGTCCGTCTGTTATGGTATCTCTTCGTGGTATAGCAACAAAAATCCAAACTAAAACAAAGAGACTTAATCTTTGCATCTTGTAGCTTTTACATTTATTTGTTTATTGTGTGGGTGCACCTGGGAATGTCCATGGAGGTCAGAGGACAACGTGTAGAATACAGTTCTCTGCTACCACCATGTGGGCCCTAGATGTTGACTCCAGCCGGTCCTTTAGCCACTGAGCCAAAATGGCTCTTTGATGACTCTCTGGGTGCTTCCTCTGGCATCCTATGACCTTGTGGCTCCTCTCTGTCTCCCATTCATAAGCCCTTCCCAGTCTGTCCATCCACTGTCCCTTAGCAGAAGTGCTCCCCCACCATGTGTAATCCTCATTAACCCTCAGGGTGTTTTTCTTTAAATTCCATTCCTTTAGTGTGTGGTCACACATGCTATGGTAAGTGTATGTATGTGGAGGTCAGGGAACAACCTGCACTAGTCAGTTCTGGAGAGGGAGCGCAGGCTGTCAGGTTTGGTGGAAGGATCTTTGCCTGCTGAGCCGTCTCCCCGGTCCAACCTTCGGGTCTGAAGCATTGAGTCCTTAGAGAAACTTTCACTGACTGCTCACGTAAAATCATTTTTCTCCTCTCCTTTTCCGTCCCATCTTCCAACACACCACAGTGGCACTGACTGTGGTGTGCCACTGTGCCATCTCCCACAAGACCACTGACTGCTCGTTCTACAGCTCTATGCTAGTCCTTCCTGTAACCAGTGTTCATCCAGGGACCATCTGGGAGCTTGAGACATTTGAGAGGATAATTCTTCCTTATGCAGTGTGTTAGGTTATTGGATGGTAATTTATTACATTGTAATGTATTTTCACTTATTTTGCATGTGAGTGCGTGTGAATCATGTTCTGTGGTGAGCATATGGAAGTCATAGGACAGTTTGTGAGACTCAGTTCTTTACCACCATGTGAGGCCTGGGGATTTCACTCATGCCATAAGGCTTGGCAGCAAGAAAGCTCAGCAGTAAATGCCTTTATTCACTGAGTAGTCTTGCTGGCCCTTGTGCCATGATAATTAGACTGTATCTGATGTCCTGATTTCTGTGCTAATGACAAACACTGACATCCACTCACACGCCTGGTGCTTGGCTGAACTTCATTCCTGGGTCTATTCAATTTTCTTCCATCTGATGTTCAATTCCCAAGCTGAAGGAGCAATGGCCACCTGGGCACATTACTATGGTTGATAGCACACATGTGCACAGTGAGGAAGTGTACAGTGGTTCCTAATGCTTAGGCCAGACCTGTAAAAATCTCACCTGTGCCCACATTTGTTGCTGTTTAAAGAAAGTCTTATGACCTGAGGTCAAGGTCAGAAGCTTGAGATCTCTAACATCTGAGTGTGAAATGCTGGTAATGTTGAGATGTTAGTGCTCACATCATCCTAGAATCTCTATGTTGGAATGCTAGCTCCTCTTGAAAAAACAAGTAAAAATAGTTCCTGTGAGTCACCTCAGGAGGTATAAAAATCCACTCACAAGTTGTGGAGGTGGCTCAGTTGCTAAACTGCTTGCCATGCAAGCAAGAGGACCAGAGTCCAGCCCTCAGCACCCATGTATACAAGATGGGTGCAGTGGTGTGCACTTGGCCATCACAGGTCTCAGGAGGTGGAGACAGGTGTATCTCTGGGCCTCGTATTATTAGGAGGCATGACCCTTTGACAGCAATTAGGAATCTACCCTCATAAATGACCCTGAAGATGTCCCTTATCCCTTCCGCAATGTAAGTGATAGGGAAAAGACACCATCTGTGAGAAATGCGCTAACCCTGTCATTGTCTTGGTCTCTGACTTCTCAGTTTCTAGAACTGTCCAAAATTAATGAAAAAAAAGTGTGTGTGTGTGTGTGTGTGTGTGTGTGTGTGTGTGTGTGTGTTTACCTGCAGGAGCCATAAAAGGGTATGAGATCCCCTTCAACCGGAATTGGAGGTGGTGTAACCTGTCTGGCATGGGTGCTCAGAACCAAACTCATGTACTCTATCTACAAGCTTTCTTGACCACTGAGTCATTTCTCCAATCCCAGAAAGGGATTTTGAAGTTTGTAAACCACTTGGGCATTTTGTTATAGCAGGTCCCAAGGGACTAAGTCATTGTGCACCTTGGTTAATTTTTACTGTCAACTTGACACATCTAGAGTCACCTAGGAATCGAGGCTTAACTGGGGAATTGCCTCAATCACACTGGCCTGTGTGCATGCCTTTGGGGCACTGCTGGGTTTGTTAGTTGGAGCAGGAGGGCTGAGCTCACTGTGGGCAGTACCATGCCTAGGCAGGTAGGCTTAAGTTATGTAAGCAAACATGAGCATGAGCCCATGAGCGGACAAAAAGCAAGCCAACAAGCAGCATTTGTCCACAGGTCCTGTCTCCAGTCTCCTGTTTAAATTCCTGCCCTGACTTCCCTCAGCGATGAACTGTAAGCCAAGCAAATTCCTTCCCTCCTCTAAGTTGCTTTTGTCCTGAGAGTTTTATCACGGCAAATTAGAACCCAGTGAGAACTCCAACTGCCCCTTGAGTGCTGACTGAGTCACTGTAGCCACTGACGGGGACACTTGGTGAGCCATGAACTTCACCAACTCACCTTCCTGAACTGTTAGGGAAAGTCAATGTCCAGTGCTGGCCTGCTTCAATAGCATTAAACAGTCTTTCTTCTATGCAGAAAGGATACTTGCATTTTGACTTTCTAAATGAAGCTGAAATTTTCTTATCTGTTTAGTGACAATTTCCTTGAGGAATTCTCTATTCAAGCCCCACATTCACATTTCTATTCAATTTTCTTCCCTTGTTTGTAAGTCTTCTTGTCACGAGCAATGAACATCCCTCCACTGGCTTGTCTTTTAAGTGTTTAAATGTGTTTTGTTTTTTTTTTTTGGAAAGGCACACATTGTTAATATTTATAGAGCCTCCTGTCTTGCCCTCTTCTTTCATTCCTTAAGTACACGTTTTCATTGACAACAGGATGCTCCACAAATGAAAATACCATATTTAACCAGTCCTTTATTAAAGGTGGGTTTTTGCAGAAGTCATAAAAATGCAGCAGGGACTGGGGAGATGTTTCTGCCAGTAAAGCATCTGTGGAGTAAACGAGATGACCTGAGTCCAGATCACGGGGAGCCACAAAACAGTTGGGTACAGTGGTATGAGCAGTATGAGACTGTAACCCAAAAGCTACAGGTACCAAGACAGAGGCATCTCTGGAGCTCATTGGATTGCCAGCTAGTCAAGTAAATGAGCTCACATTCAGGGAGAAACCTTTCTCAAAAGCAAAAGATGGGGAGCAACCAAGGAAGGCAGCTGGCATTGACCTCTTCTGCTCCCACACATGTGCAAACACCCACATAAACAGCGACATACAACAGAGAGAGAGAGAGAGAGAGAGAGAGAGAGAGAGAGAGAGAGAGAGAGAGAATACAAGCAAGCATCATACCCCAAGGATGTGTTTGAAGTTCTTGTATATTTGGCAAACTACTATTGAAATCCTACCCTCATGGCAGGTAGGAGAGCTGGCCCCGTGGTTGGTTATAAGAGCAGAAAAGTAGGCCATGCACCTTGCCAGGGCAGCATAATAGGGCCAATCCTGTTAGCAGAGGTGTGGGTGAGCCAGCACCAAAGTTATGAGCATGGGAGAACTGTCCCCATTATTCATTTGTCTTGTGGCAGCATGGGCAGAGGAAAGTTGCCCTCTGCCCCCTCCTTTCCCATCAACACTGGAGGCAGATGGGAGAGCTGGCCCTGAGCTCCCAAGAGCAGGAGAACTGTCCTTGCTCCCCACCAGCTGCAACACTTGGAAGAGCAGGCCCTGCACCTCACCTGAGTAACACAATAGACTTAACCTTCTTGGCAGAGGTGTGGGTGAGCCAGCCCCAAAGTTGTAAGTGTGGGAGAGCTGTCCCACTACTCATCTGTCATGTGACAGTGTGGGAGGGTGGGAGATGACCCCTTACCACCTGCAATAGACGACAGACGCTAAGCCTCCCCCTTACCAGATGCAGAACTCATGAAATGGCCCTGCATCTCGCCTAGGCAGCACAGCAGAGCTAGCCTGATGGTCGGAGGTTAGGGTGACCTGGCCCCAATGTTATGAGCAAAGGACAGCTGTCCCCATTGCTCATCAGACATGTGGTAGCATGGGCAGAGGAGAGATGCCCTCCTCCCCACCTCCCACCCATCAATGCCTGAGACAGGTGGAGGAGCTGACCCTCTGATCACTACAGCAGGAGGGCTATCCCTGTCCCTCGCTAGCTGCAGTGCTCAGGAGAGTGGCCCCTGTACCTCACCTGGGCAACACAATAGAGTTGGCCCTAATGGTGTAGGTGTGGGAGAGCTGACCCTGAGGACATGAAAGCAGGAGAACTGGCTGCACCTCTCACTCATTGCTGAAAGGGGTGAATTAGACTGGGCAATGCTGGAGAGCTCACCCTGGTGGGTGAGGACAGGCCCAACCAACGCTGCAGCTACCCAGGCCCAGAACCAGGGATTATGACCTGGTACACCTCAATATCGACCCCATCTATGATCTGCTGGAGCATGTGAAGGGACCTGGCCTGCAGACCCAAAAGTTTCAGGATTGCCACAACACAGGGCAACAATAGGATATCCAAGAAGAGTCCTAGTGAAGGCCCAGCATCAATGTGTAGTGTGGGAGTCTGGGGAGGAATAAGGAAGCATTAGACAGAAAGATAGAAAGAGACATAAAAAAGACAGAGACACAGGATAGCTTCAGGAGGGCCCTGAGTCAATATCCAGTCACCTCGAGGTTAATTCCAAATGGCTTTTTGTACAATGCCAAGTGGCAAGGCAAAAGACCTCCCCCTTTCAAGATCAAAGCACAACATACAGCCTAGTGTAGACCTTTCAAAACACCTGGTAACCACACCAGTGGCCAAATCATCCCATTATGCAGCTCTTCTGGGTAGAGCAAGCTGAGATTCTCTGCCCTTGAGTAATTTGGGCTCCCACAGTGTAGCAGAGACCAGCAGCCTCAAAACAGACCAATAACTGTTTGCAATGAACGCTTGCAAGTAAAGATATATAGAGAAAAGTGTATACTGTGTGACTTACTTTGTCACACTGCAGCTTCTATGATGAGATTTAAATTTTTTTTCCTTTGTCTCTTAAATTTTGTTTTATTTGGGGAGTACAGGAATGGCCAGAGGATGGGGAAATGAATGGGACCAAGATACATGGTGTAAACGACACATAGAAAATAAATAAATAAATAAATAATAAACAAACAAAAAAATAAAATAAATTCTTTTTAGAAAGAAAGAAAGAAAGCTGGGCATTGATGATGTATGCCTTTAAACCCAGCACTTGGGAAGCAGAGCCAAGCAGATCTCTATGAGTTGAGGCCAGCATGGTCTACAGAGCGAGATCCAGGACAGGCACCAAACTTGCACAGAGAAAACCTGTCTCGAAAAACCAAAAAAAAGAAAAGAAAAGAAAAGAAAGGAAGAAAGGAAGGAAGGAAGGAAGGAAGGAAGGAAGGAAGGAAGGAAGGAAGGAAGAAGGAAGGAAGGGAATCCTACCCTCAGACCCCACAACTGAGGTCCCCATTCTCTGGGACTCACACTGTAGATCACCTTACCTTGGAGCCACACCAAGGATCATTAGACTCCAGGCCCTGCTGATAAAGCCCTTGCTGGTCAGCTTTATGTAACAACAAGCAAGGAGAGAGCTCTGAGGAGGGATCTGCAGGGCACAGGGAAGGGTACGTCATACACCTGAAGTGCCCCTTCTCTGAGATGCTCTTTCTGGGGCCCCCTATGCCACCTTCTTGGGCTTTAAGCCTTCCTTGAAATAGCATGGGGGAGCTTCATCCTGGCATTTTCCTGCAAAAGTCACTCTGTCTTGGACTGTTCCCTGGCCCATTACAGTAGAGTTTGTTGTTGTTGTTGTTGTTTTGTTTTGTTTTTTTTCTTTTCCCTAATAGCATTTACTTTTACCAGATTTTACCAGACATTATCTTATTAATTTACATGCTTAATTTCCTTTGGTAATTATCTTGTCTAGTTTGCTGGCTATAATAACTCCAGCACTAAGAAGAACTTTTGGCACAAAACTCTTGTCACATTGGCCGTTCCCTGGAATCACCTGTGAAGACTTAAAAATCCATTTGCAGGTTAGGGAAATCACCGGCAGTTGGCAAAGTGCCAGCTGCATAAACATGAGGACCTAGGCCAGTCCCCATCACCCACATAAAAAGTAGGTTCATTACCATGCATTTAAAATCCCAGTTGTTGGGAACTGGAGACAAGTGTGTATCCCTGGAATTCACTGACCAGTCAGCCTAAGGGACCAGTGCAAGCCATTCTGTCTCAAGAATCAAGGGGTTGACTCCTGGCCTCTGCATGTACTTACACACTTATACATACACATGCACCTGCACACTCATGCCCCCATGCACACACTTGCACCTGAACTTATACAAACTTTTGTGCAAGCACACACACATACACACACACACGTAGTGGGAATTTGCTCTGCCCATGATCTTGGACTATGTGGCCTGATAGAGGCAGGGCTTCTTATCCTCCTATGTGACCGCTTAAAAGGGAGGAGAAAGGAGGTCTCAGTCTCTTGGGTGGTGAAGACCAGATCAGGCAGTGTGAAGTAGCGTGTGATCAGTTCCCAGCTTTCCAAGGACTCTGCAACTGAATTTACCTTATCCTGTATCAGTGAGTCTGTTTTCCCTATAAACCCTTAACAAATTTATATAGAGAGACCACTGAGGCTCTCATCACAAGTGACACCCACCATGACCTGAACCTGGCATCCATTTGCTCTGCCATCATAGAAAATGCCAAGAAAATGTTCAGTATCATTTTTTCAGGAGACAGAGAATGTTGAAGTGTTTTCATTAGGGGAGAGAATACAGCCAATACTTCCAAGCATGCTTATTCACTGCTGTGGAACTGGGTCCTTGTCAAATCATTTTTTTTTCAAATCATTTTTAATGATGTTAATAGAGTGTTGTTGCACGAATCTTAAAGGTACTTATTAATAAAATCAAACCTGAGCCAGGTATTGGGGTGAACACTGGAAGATCAGAGAAGCCACAGCTACCTCACCTCGACAGTTCCTCAGCTGATCCTGTTTCCTCAGACTGGAAGTCTCTGAGCCCTCATCCAGAGTGAATCTCAGTTGAACTGCCTCTTGAAAGCCTGAATGCTTAACCAGTCTAGTTTCTGGTCCTCACGCCTTATATAACTTTCTGCTTTCTGCCCTCACTTCCTGGGATTAAAGGCGTGTGAGTCACATGCCTGGCTATTTCCAGCGTGGCCTTGAACTCACAGAGATCCATGCCTCCAGAAGGCTAGGATTAAAGGTGTGAGTGCTACCATTTTCTAGCCTCTGTATCTAGTGGCTGTTCTGTTTTCTGACCCCAGATAAGTTTATTAGGGTGCACAATTTTTGGGGAACACAATACCACCACAGAGTATGGTTCTGAAAATTATTAGAATCCATCAATAAAACTATCCTTTGTTTAGAGAATTGCTAAAGAAATTTGTGTGTGTGTGTGTGTGTGTGTGTGTGTGTGTGTGTGTGTGTGTATGTGTGTGTGTTGGGTTATTTTATCTTCAGTCCAGAGGAAATAGGGTTTAGATCAGTGGTTCTCAACCTGTGGATCATGACCCTTTGGGATTGCACATCACATATCCTGCATATCATATATTTACATTATGATTAATAATGTAAATGTCTGTAAAAGATTACAACTAGATGTAACAATGAAATAATTTTATGTTGGGTGTCACCACAACATGAAGAACTGCATTAAAGGGTCACAGCATTAGGAAGGTTGAGAACTACTTGTTGAAATCCTCCTGTCCTGTACTATGTCTCTACCTTTTTATTGTAGAAATGTCACATGATGCCAACCTTAGTATCATAGGCCTATAATTCTAGCTACTCCAGAGTCTGGTGCAGGCAAGTTGCATGTTCAGGGCAGCTTGAGCTATAGCGTGAGTTCAAAACTATCCAGGGCAACTTAGAGATTTTCTATCTCAGAGTAATGAGTGAACAGAGGGTTGCAGGAGGTCGTTCAGTGGTAGAGTGCTTGTCCAGCTTGTGCAATGCCCTAGAGTCAATCCTTAACAGAAAAACAATCAAGTCATGCTAAATATAGAATGCATATTGCACAACTGTAAGACTTTTACTACTTAAGGACAGCATACAGTTAAGAATGTTCAGGAAGAAGAGACAGGAGTGACAGCCCAGTGGGTAGTATGCTTGCCTTGAAGCATGAGAACTGAGTTTGATCCCCAGAAGTCACATTTTAAAAAAGGAGGAGGAGCAAGCAGCACAGCAGCCTGGAGAGATGGCTGAGTGGTTACGAGGACTTGGTGTTCTTCCAGATCACCCATTGTGTTTCCAGAGCCCATGCGAAGAGGCTCATAATTGCCTGCAGGTCCTCTTCCTGCCTTCCTGTACACCCCCACACAAGTGGTAGATACACACACAGATACACACACTGTCACAGTTTACTTTCTATTTACTGTGATAAACACAATGACCAAAATCAATCTGGAGAGAAAAGGGTTTATTTCATCTTAGAGCTTATAGGCCACTGTGAAGGGAAGTCAGGGCAGGAACTTAGGCAGAAAACAGGAGGAACTGAAGCAAGGCCACAGAGGAGAGATTGAGTTCTCATACTTTCCCAGAACTACTGGGCCAGGGGTGGAACTACCCACAGTAGGCTGGGCCCTTCCACATCAATTATCAATCAAGAAATGCCCCCATAGACTTGCCTCCAGGCCAGTCTAGTGAAAGTATTTTTTAAATTTTCAACTAAGGTTCTCTCTTCCCAGATATTTTAACTTGTGCCAAGATGATGGAAGGAAGGAAGGAAGGAAGGAAGGAAGGAAGGAAGGAAGGAAGGAAGGAAGGAAGATAGATAGAAAGATAGATAGATAGATAGATAGATAAATAGAAAGATAGATAGAGAAAGAGAGAGAGAGAGAGAGAGAGAGAGAGAGAGAGAGAGAGAGAAAGAAAGAAAGGAAGGAAGAGGAAAAGAAAAAACTAATCAATGTACATAAATGAAAATAAAATAAATTTTAGAAAATTGGGCATGGTGATACATGCTTATAATCCCAGCACTGGGGAAGTGGAGACAGATAATTCCTGCAGTGCTCTCTGGTCAGGCAGCCCAGCCAGATGAATTCTAGGCCAATGAGAGACCCTTTCTCAAAAGAGCATGGTAAAAGGTGCCCAAGGAAAGACACCTAAGGTCAATCTCTGGCCTCCACATATATGTACATTCACCTGAACATACATTCTCTCTCTCTCTCTCTCTCTCTCTCTCTCTCTCTCTCTCTCTCTCTCTCTCTCTCTCTCTGCCCCTACCAGGATTCCCCTTGTCCAGGAGGAGTGGGAGAAGTCTGGAAAAGAACAAAGGACAATGGAGACCTTATATAAATCTTTGCCCAGGATAAGGGTGATCATAATCTTCAAATAGCCTACTAAGAAGTATTGGGAGGTAGCTGGTGTCAGAGGAGGTGGAGAATGTTGTGTTTACCTGACAGAGTCTTCAGAAACCTTTCCCCCTCTTAAATACATGCTGTTCAAAGCTTCTTGACCAGTATCATGCTTTGCTGATGGGAGAGACTGGTAAAGACACAGAGAGACAGACAGACACACAGAGAAGATGAACACTGCTACCCCAGCTTTGTTGCTGCTATCTTACAGGGATACTTAAATGATAAAGTTAGCTACTTGCGTTTATTCTTAACACTGCAAAGGGTGGCTGGAGAGACGGCTGTCAGTTGTTAGCACAGCATGGCCACCTGTAACTCTAGCAAGGGTTTTGGCGCCCTCTTCTGGCTTCCAAGAGCACCTGCATGCATGTGTGCAAACCCACACATAGACACATGCACCTTTTATTTTTTATTTAAAACATTGTAAAGGCATTTACAAGAGGGGACTCTGTCATAGCATCCCTGCATCCTGTTCTTGAGGCCTGTGACCTGGGCTACTTAACAACCAAGGCAGCAGTCCATATTTGACCCCGTGTGGTTTCAGTTCCCTCTCAGTACATACTATGTCAGTGAAGGACAGTTTAGAACTTTTTTTTCTTTCTTTTTTATTTTTTTGAGACAGCGTTTCTCTGTGTAGCTTTGTGCCTTTCCTGGAACTCACTCTGTAGATCAGGCTAGCCTCAAACTCACAGAGATCTGCCTGCCTCTGCCTCCCAACTGCTGGGATTAAAGGTGTGTGCCACCATGCCCGGCTTAGTTTAGAACTTTTAAAGATCTTTTGAAAGTTACGAATGGGCACTTTACAAATGAGTGTTAATGTATGAGAACAAGATCTGCAACCCCGGGGGGGATTCTCTTCTCAACACTTTACTTTGCGTGTTCAGATTTCTCCCATTATTGGAGGGCTCAAGAAGCATCCTCCTTGTTTGGTTTCACATTTTTCCTGGAGTTCACTGCTTAGGCCAGGCTGGTGGGTCAGAAAGCTTCTGGCATCTGCCTGTCTTTGCCTTCTCAGCAGGGGAATACAAGCACACCACCACTTGTAGCATTAACCCCTAGATTCTGGGGATCATTCTAAGACCTTCATGCTTGCCAAGCAATCACTTTACAGACTGGGCTCTGTCTCCAGTCAGCACATGAATTTCTTAAGGCTCTTCCTACCACTGTGTGCCCTGGGTCCAGAGAAGCCACTGTCCTGTTTGGATAAACCCTAAAGAACAATATGTGAAGTTCTCCAAGGAGAAACATTTACTTAGTAGTAATTCTTAAGACTTCAGGGATATGAGCTGTATTAGTCAGGGTTCTGTAGAGTAACAACTTATAGAAAGAATCTCTGCCTGAATGACGTACAGGCTGCAGTCCAGCTAATCCAACAAAGTCCAAGAATCTAGTATTTGCTCAGTCCACAAGGCTGGATGTCTCCGCTGGTCTCCAGTATATGCTTGGGCAAGCAGGCAAAGAGCAGAAGCTTCCTTCTTCTACATCCTTCCAGAAGGTATGGCCCAGATTACAGGCATTTCTTCCTGCCTCAAGATCCAGGTCAAAGGCATCCTGCCTTAAAAATCTGGACTAGAAGTGGATTCATCTACTTCACACCAATCAAATGGTCTCTCCTATAGGCATGCCCTCCATTTCTGGATTGTAGTTCATTCCAGATGTGGTCAAACTGACAACCAAGAACAGTCATCACAGAAGCTGGAGAGAGAGCTTAGTGGTTAAGAGCTCTTACTGCTCTTGCAAAGGACCTAGGTTTGATTCCCAGCAGCCACAGGGTAGCTCACAACTCTTGATAACCCATGTTTCAGGGCTTCTCATATCCTCAGATTTCTGCAAGTGCCAGGCATGTACAAGGTGTGCAGGCATACAGGCAGGCAGAAGAGCCATACACCTAAGATAAAATAAGTAAACCTAAAGAAATATTGAAGTATCAGAAATATAAAGAGGAAGAGGAGAAGTAAATACAAAACCCCTTTAATCACAAGGAGCACAGGCTTTTATACTCCTCTGCACCCTCACCCCTGCTCCAGTAAAGACCTCTCCTACAGCAAACAAGTTCACGACACTTCTGCCTCCATCTCTATAAAAAGAAAATAAGCTGGGAAGCCATTATGGAGCAGGTGCTGGGCTGGTGGCAAAAGAGACAACTCTTTCTCCTATAGCTGCCATCCTCTGGGACAGACAAGGGGTACATTACATAAGTGGTGCAGCAGCTAACATCACGTGAGCACGGGACTGAATCCTGCAAAGTACATCCTCCAGAAAGACTCGGGACCTCAGGATGGGATGGTATGGGGGGATTATTATCCCAAACAAAGTTTCCTGGAAATAAGATGCAAAGGAAGGAAGGCAACAGACCTAAATAATATCTTGGGGGTCTCTGGCACCCCATGTCCATATATTGATAACTTGCATAAGAGCATTGTAAACATAGCTGGAACTGGGCCTTAGCTACATAAAGTAAGTGCATCTGGGCTGACTCGGGAGCCAGGAGTTTCCAAAGCGAGTCGTGGAGAGACCCGAACTTACAGCATCAGAACTTGCAAGAAAGGAAAGGAAAGGAAAAGAACAAGAAAGGAAAGGTAAAGAAAGCAGAGAGGAGAGGAGGGGAGGGGAGGAGAGGGGAGAGGAGAGGGGAGGGGAGGGGAGTGGAGGGGAGGGGAGAGGAGAGGGGAGGGGAGGGGGGAGGGGAGAAGAGGGGAGGAGAGGGGGGAGGGGAGGGGAGGGGGGGAAAGGAGAGGAAGGGTTAGGAGGGGAGGGGAGAGGAGAGGAAGGGTGAGGAGGGGAGGGGAGAGGGGAGGGGAGTGGAGGGGAGGGGAGGAGGAGAGGAGAGGGGAGAGGGGAGGGGAGGAGAGGGGAGGAGGGGTAAGGAGGAGAGGAGAGGGTTGAGGAGAGGAGGGGAGTGGAGGGGAGGGGAGAGGAGGGGAGGGGAGGGGAGGGGCTGGAATGCTAGAAAACCTCAAGATATGGGAATACCTTTTAAGCTCCTTGGAGGCTGAGAAACTAGAGAAGGGTCCTTGAGAGGCCAGAGCGGCTTTGAGGGAGAGGGCTGGGAAGGGTACAGAACCCAGAAACCCTGGAAAGGAGGGGTACGGGAGGTGGAAGGATAGAAGGGAAGGGTGGGCAATGAGATGGTGGAGAAAGCAAGATGGGCCTTCAAGAAAAACTAAGGATCATGAAAATGCCTTCAGGAAATCTGCTACTTTGTAAACTGATTTTTAAATAGAGTTGGGCCTGGTGACATATACCTACAATCTCGTTATGTGGGGTGTGGAAGCAGGAGGATCTTAAAGTCATCCTTAGTCACACAGCAAATGCTAAGCCAGGCTGGCTAAGCACTGTCTCAAGGAAATGAAAGAAGGAAAGAAAAAAGCTATAAAAAAAAAATTAGAAAGAAAAAGCCTGGGCGGACTCCAGCTCAGTACCGCCCCTAAGGGGAGGGTCGGCTACTCAGGGTCCCGCCCCGCCCAGCGGCTCCTTGCTGCTCTTGCGCAGGCGCAGTGGTACAGCGCTTCCGCCCTAGTGCGCATGCTCCGCGGGGCCACGGTTCTCCGACCGGCTGTGGTAGTGTCAGCTCCTGGGAAGGAAGTTTCCGCTTTGCACCCCACCCGGATCACGGTTCTCTTGTAGGACCGGCTCCCTCCGGCTCCACATCAGCGCATCCGGATCATGGGGTTACCCAAGGGGCCGGAGGGCCAGGGGCTCCCCGAGGTGAGGACCTCTGTCCCTGACACCCTGGGGTTGCTGGGGAGAGAGGGCCGAGCCCGGGGCGGCGGGCAGGGACCGGCTTGCGAGGCGGGGGGACACTGTGCGGTTGCTCAGACGTGTCTGCCCCAAGGCGGGCCCTGGGTACCCTGGAGGGACAGCTGACTGGTCCCCGCTGCGTGCGAGGGTGCAGCGTGTTGCTGGGTGCAAACTTAAAGGTCCCTGGGTCCTCTGGGGACAGGGGCAACAGCCAGATCCCTGCCCAGATGCAACTTCACACATCACGAGGTCCCCGGGAGTCCCTGCCTCGGGTTGTCTGGAAGCCCCTTACGTTGCGTGCGAGACTGGCTTCCCGAGGCCAAGACTGCTGCGCTCAGGAGTCTCAGCAGTCACGAGACGTTCAGTGGGACTGTCCTGCCCCGGCTGTGCAGAGGGCGGTGACCTTGGGACGCACAAGTCTCCTCCTGCGGGGGTCCAGGTGGCCAGCCTCTCATTTCCCTTTTGTCGAGAAGGAATGCCACCTTCCCAGCTTGTAGACACCCCGCACCCCGGGCCCGGGAGGATGGAGGAAGTTTGGGAGCCGTGCGCACATCGGGGTGGTGGCAGAGTTGGGGACACCCTCTTTTGTGGTGTCCTATGCCTGGACAAGAAGACTGAGGCTTGTACTAAAGAGGGACGACCTTTCCATGTGTGGCGTGGTTGTAGTCAAGCACTCAGTCAGTACTCGTTCCATCCTAGGGACAAGATTTCCACGCTTGCTCGGCATAAAAGCTCAACTATCCTCTTGGGGCCACCGTTCGAACTTGGCTTCTTTACTCAAAGCCCAGAGCTCAGTGAAGAGTCCCAGTTTCCAGAGAGAGATAGGGGACACCCCTGCTGCACCCGACCCCTTTCTAAGGTTGGGTTTGGCAGAAGTGTGTCTGGTTCTCTGACTCTGTGCCTAGTACCCATTGATATTCCCCAGCACCGATCTTGCCTCCTTGTGCCCCTCACAAATCCTTTTGTTACATCTTCATCCTACTCATTACAGAGTCACTGTGTTCTGTGCTCAGGTGAGGATATAGTAGTGGAAGGGCTGACGTGGTCATCAGTTGTCACAAATCCTGCGTTAGGTAAAATTTCATGTTGCGTCCTGTTCTGATTTCACGGGGGATTGTGAAAAGTGGGGTCTGCACTGTAATATTTCAAGTTTCCTTGGCCACTTGAAATCTGTCTCAGTCTCTCTCTCTCTCTCTCTCTCTCTCTCTCTCTCTGTGTGTGTGTGTGTGTGTGTGTGTGTGTGTGTGTGTTGGAGTGCATATGTGAACACGTGTGGAGGGTAGGATACAGCCTCCCTTGTCATCCTTAAGAACACTGAAAACCTCCTTTGAAACAGAGAAACAGAGTCTCATTGGCTTGGAGCTCACCAGATAGGCTAGATTGGTTGGCCAATGAGTCCCAGGGATCCTTTGGTCCCTGGGATTACAAGTGCACACCACCGTGTCTGGTTTATGTGGGTTCTGGAGTTTGAACTCAGATCCTCATGTGGGTGAGGCAAGCACTTTACCAGCCGAGTTATTCTTCTAGCACTAAGGCCTGGGCCTTCTGCTGTAGAGTCCTGTCCAGGCTTCTAGCTCTACCTTAAATCCCTCAAATTAGTGGGTGTTTTTCTAAAACTAGTAAACAAACTACTTTTATGAGTTTGCTTGACTCTTCGTGGACTGCTGGGGGCTTGGGTCTGGCTTGTTGCTCTTTTCTAGTCTGTTCTACATACATAGAGAGTTCCAGATCCGCCAGGGTGACATACATAGTAAGACCCTCCTTCAAAAAAGGAAAAGCAAAACACAGGGAAAACAAAGCAATGCCTGTATTATACAGTGTGTGCATAGGTATGCATTTAAGAAAAAAATGTTGGCCTTGTGTCCTAAAAACTACAGCACAAGGAAAAAACTTAAAAGATCCAGACAATGAGGGTTCATGGTAGAGTGCTTGCTTAGCATGCTTGAGCCCTGGGTTCTAATCCTAGCACAGCAAAACTTAGGTGGTGGAGCATGCCTGTGGTCTCAGCATTGGGTGGTGGAGCATGCTTGTGGTCTCAGCACTGGATGGTGGTGCATGCCTGTATCTCAGCACTGGGTGGTGGTGCATGCCTGTGATCTCAGCACTGGTTGGTGGTGCATGCCTGTATCTCAGCACTGGGTGGTGGTGCATGCCTGTATCTCAGCACTGGGTGGTGGTGCATGCCTGTAATCTCAGCACTGGATGGTGGTGCATGCCTGTGATCTCAGCACTGGGTGGTGGTGCATGCCTGTATCTCAGCACTGGTTGGTGGTGCATGCCTGTATCTCAGCACTGGGTGGTGGTGCATGTCTGTGATCTCAGCATTGGGTGGTGGTGCATGCCTGTATCTCAGCCCTGGGTGGTGGTGCATGCCTGTGGTCTCAGCACTGGGTGGTGGTGCATGCCTGTGGTCTCTGCACTGGGTGGTGATGCATGCCTGTAATCTCAGCACTGGTTGGTGGTGCATGCCTGTATCTCAGCACTGGGTAGTGATGCATGCCTGTAATCTCAGCACTGGGTGGTGGTGCATGCCTGTATCTCAGCACTGGGTGGTGATGCATGCCTGTATCTCAGCACTGGGTAGTGATGCATGCCTGTATCTCAGCACTGGGTGGTGGTGCATGCCTGTAATCTCAGCACTGGATGGTGGTGCATGCCTATATTTCAGCACTGGGTAGTGATGCATGCCTGTATCTCAGCACTGGGTGGTGGTGTATGCCTGTAATCTCAGAACGGGGGAGGCAGGAGAATCAGACATTCAGTGTCATTGTCCTCAACTGTATGGCAAGTTCAAGGCCAAACTCAGGTACATGAGACCCTGTCTTAAAAGACGAAACAACATTCCTGTCACCTGGCTCTCATTAACCCAGTTAATTGACGCCATTCGTTTTTTAAGCCCCTTTGTGTATATGAAAGGAAGAAAGAAAGCTAGACCCTCCTTCAGTGAGCTACGGTCCAGAGCAGGACAGTTGAGAGTTTATTTGGCCTGGTTTAAGGGTCATGGTGCTCATTCATCCTCGTCAGTGCTCTGGTTATAGATCTATTTATTTTTACTTATGTATATGTCTGTGTCTCTTCATGTGCAACTGAATTTGGGAACCTATGAAGGCCAGAAGAGGGTGTCAGATACCCTGGAGGTGAGTTCAGGTGGTTATGAGCTGCCTGGTGTGGGCTAGGGGAACTGAACATGGGTCCTCTCGAAGAGCAGTATGTCCCCTTAACCACTCAATTATCTCTGTGGTATCAGTGTTCTGAGTTTAGTAACTAGATGTATTAGCCAGTGTGGTGGTTGTTTATGACTTCAAGAAACGATGGTCTTTTGTTTTCTGTGTATCAGCCCCATGGCCCCATCCCATTTTTCTCCAGTGCTAATGGGTAAAGTGAATTTGGAATCAAATGTCCCCACTCAGTGTCTTGTGCCAAAACTTACCTCGCTGGTTCTCTTGCAGAAAATACAGTTCTACATTCTGGGGTGAGTGGACAGAGGCCTCAGCCGTCCACTTGTGCAGGCAGTCTGCAGGAGTGCTGGATATATGAATTGAGGTGGGAGATGGTCCTTCCGGGGTGTAGTGTTCTCCTCTTGGCAGTGTCTTCATGATACATGGTGGCTGAATACTTGAAGGATTCCGTGTGTGTGTGTGTGTGTGTGTGTGTGTGTGTGTGTGTGTGTGTGATCTACACATGCCTGTGCACATGTGTATGGATGTCCACATGTGTGTGTGAGTACATGGGTATGTGAGGATGTGTAAGTGCATGTGGAAGCCTGAGGCTGACTTCTTCAGTCCCTACCTTATTCATTGAGGCAAGGCCTCCGAGTTGAACCCAGAGCTCACCAGGTGGGCTAGTCTAGGTACTAATAGCTAGTTTGTAGTCTTTGTCTTCCAAGTGTGGAACCACAGGTGGGTCACCATGCCTGCCCAGCCTTTACCTGCCTTCTGAGGAGCTGAACTCTGGTCCATGTGCTAATGTGGTAAGTGCTCCTTCTGAGCCACCTTAGGAGTTGTGAGGAATAGTGCAGTGATTTCGGCTGACATCACCGCACTTGGCAATGTGACTATGGCACCAGAAGGATCTATCTCATTTCCATCAAGATGGCCTTTACCACTTACACATCCCTTTTGTTCTAGGTGGAAACGAGAGAAGATGAAGAACAAAATGTCAAGTTGACTGAGATTCTGGAGCTCCTGGTCGCAGCTGGGTATTTCAGAGCAAGAATCAAAGGCTTGTCTCCCTTTGACAAGGTAAGAGAAAGCCTTGCTGACCAGGAGGCTAGTCTTCAGAGGACAGCATGATTAACCAAGGAGTGGAGGGTGAAGTGATTGTGTTTTTATTCCCTCTGTACCCGTGACTCCATTCTTCCCAAGCCAGACTTCTCATGGATGCACTCAGACTTCCTGTTCAAAGAGAATTATTCGTCAGTAGTTGCAATGGGATCCCCTTTCTGTGCACAGTGTTTTAGGAAATGTAAACAAGGAAAAGAGCTATTTCCTCAGGCTGGGAAAGCATGAGGACCTGACTTAGATCCCCAGAACCCATGTTTAAAAAAAAAAAAAAAAAGCCAGGCATGGTGGCATGCTTGTAATTCCAGTACTGGGAAGTGGAGACCGGCAGGTCTCTGGGGCTCCCCGGCCTAGCCGGCCACGCCAAATTGATGAGTTCTAGGACAGTGAGAGACCCTGTTTCAACTAGTGGACCTGTGGCCTCTATGTGTGTGCATGTATGTGTATGTACACATGGACACATGAACGCTGCTCACACCCAAGAAATTGTTCTCTTTTTCAGAAACAGTTTGGGTGGGAATATAAAGTATGGGCCGAAAATAATACTGAACCACACACTTAGAAACAAGGCAGATATTCTGTAGATGACAGCTGCTATGTTTAGAGGAGGGAGCGTCACCAAGGATGGAATCTTAAGATTTATTTTCAATGAAGTGTATATGTGTGTCAGTGTGTACAGGTGCCCGTGGAGGCTGGAAGAGGGCATTGGATCTTCTGGAACTGGAGTTACAGTGAGGGAGTTGGGAACCAAGCTCAAGTTCTCTGCAAGAGCAGCAGGCACTCTTAACCACTGAGCCATCTCTCTCTTTTAGATTAAGTGAATTGTGAATAGTTACCATGCATAGGACACAGAGATAAACAAATAGGCCTTCGTTCAAAGATCTCCACTGCTACAGGGGAGAGTAGCGAGTGAGCCGACAGGCAGGGACTACATTATATGACACCGAGTAGATTGTGTTCCTCAAGCATCTGGGACCAATATCAAAGTAGGCCAGGAAACCTCTGGAAATAGAGCCGCGTGCTCCGGGGTGTCGCCCTCTCCTGTTTGCAGCAGAACCCGCAAGGGATGTTTTATAAGAAGCGTGTCCAGACCTCCTCCATTGCAGGTCTGGGCTGGGGACCTGGAAATGTGTATTTTATTGTACATCCATCTCAGCTTTAAATAAGGAGCCAGAGAATGTCAGCCTTGCTGCCCATGTGGCCGGTTGGCAAAACACATAATTCCTCTCAATCTGGCGGCACTCAGCAGGGCTAAGAAATCTCCCACTGGTGTGCAAACATGAGGATCTGAGTTCAGTCTCCAGAACATATGTAAAAAGCTAGCCGTGGTGATGGGCAGTTGTACTCTCAGTACTGGGGAGGTGGAGGATCCCCGGGGCTCCCTGGCTATGTGAGCTCTAGGTTGAGTGAGACCTTGTCTCAAAAACTTCAGGCATAGAACAACACAGGACACCTGATGTCTCTCTGACTTCCATATGCTCACGAACAGGTGAACACACACAAACACACCTATCACACACACAACATACAACAGAAATCTCTGATCACATAATGTGTGACCCTTTCCCGGGAAGAGGGTCAGTGAGTGATAAGTGCCATTTCATGATGACAGTCAGCTTCTCAATGATACTGGCATCACTTCACGTGCTCAGTAACCACGCCGGGCCAGTGGCTTCTGTCACACACGGTGTTGGGATGGACATTGTGCCACCACGGCAGAAGGATTTCCAGCAGTGCTGGTTCGTGAATGGTGGGTAAGGAAGACACCTTGCCTCTAAAGATTTATTACTGGGAGGGCTGTGGGGGTAGCTGTCAGTAAAGTGTTATATATGCATGACGACCTAAGTTCAACCCCCAGAATCCACACAAAAACCTGGGTGCTGTGGTGGGTACCTGTCATCCCAGCACTGGGGTCATGGAGACAGGGCTCTCTGGCTGCAGCCTAATCAAATTGGCCAGTTCCAGGCTGGTAAGAGACTCATCTGTCTCAGTAAACAAGGTCTACAGTGTTTGGTGTCTGACCTCCACATGCATGCACGCACACGTGTGCATACACACCAGATATTTATAGTTTTGTGAACTCACTGAGTCTGTGTGAACTGTTCAGGAATTCAGTTCCCACCCTGCGCTTCTCTTCGTGAGGGTTCGAGAGAAACTGTATTCTCCTTTCTTGTAGGTAGTAGGAGGAATGACGTGGTGTATCACCACTTGCAACTTTGATGTGGACGTTGACTTGCTCTTTCAGGAAAACTCTACAATCGGTCAAAAAATGTAAGTTCCCAGGCGTTTCCATAGAAAGATCTAATGGGGGGGGGGGGCTTTATGGTGGAGGTGGTGTGTACGTGTTTATATGCATACTTTTTCATTTCTCATGCTGTAAAGCTGTATTTAATCTGGTGGGTGTGTGTAAGCAAGCCAGGAGATGACTCTTGTTCCTCAAGTGCTGTCTACCTTTTTAAAAACAGGGTCTCTCCCTGGCTTAGAACCTGCCAAGTAGGCCGGGTTGACAGGCCAGTGTGTCCCAGGGGACTGCTGTCTACCCTGTCCAGGGCTGGGATTACAGTGGTGCATCACCATGCCTGACCCCAGCCCCCCTTTGGTTTTAGGATTAAACTCAGGCCCTTGGGCTCGAGAGACTTCCCCTTACTACCCTGAGCCATCATCCCCCAGCCTAAGCTTCAGTTTCTTAACCCACAAACATCGTGCTTTCTCCCGGTTTCTAAGTATGCAGAGTAGACATTTTAACATCTCTATTTGGCCTTTCACCTCTAGCTACCACCCTAACATTACCTTCAAAACGGTAAGGGCATAATGTTTATGATAACAGTTAATTTTCTATGATTTATAGGCAGGTAGATTCTTAAATGTGTAATCATTTTTATAGTAATTACTAAATATAGGAATGGGATCAGAAAAAAAAAAAAGAAAGAAAATGCAATCTTCTTGACCTAATGGCACTTAAAAATATGTGTGTATGTAAGTTTGTGTGCATGTGAGTGTGTGTGTGAGAGAGAGAGAGAGAGAGTGTGTGTGTGTGTGTGTGTGTGTGTGTGTGTGTGTGTAGATCAGAAGATAACTTGAGGGAGTCAGTTTCTCCTTCCACCATTTAGGTCCCAGGGATTGAACTCAGGTTGTCAGGCCTGCTGGCAAGTCTCTTAACTCACTGGCCACCTTGTCAGTGTAAATGGTGCTTTTTAAAGGAGAAAACTGGTAGAGCCTCTTCATTAATCCTTTCAATAAATATTTATCAAGTCTGTATAAGTACTGCGGGTCAGATGTTATTCTTGGAGCACACTACAGAGATGCTCCCTGCCTTCCTAAAGCTTAGAGCTAGTATGGCTCAGACTACAGATAGCAAATAAGGAGTGAAATGTGGGGCTGAGGAAATGACGTTATGGTTAAGAATACATACTGCTGTGGCGGAGGACCAGAGCCCTGTGCTCAGCATCAAGGTCAGGCAGCTCACAGCTGCCTGGGCTGAGTCTTAGTCATTTTTCTACTGTGGTGATTAAAACACCATAATCAAATGAACTTGGGGAGGAAAGGGTTTATTTCACTCACCTTTCCACATCACAGTCCATCTTAGAAGGAAGGCAAGGCAGGAACCTGGAGGCAGGAACTAGAGGGGTGCTGCTTACTGGCTTGCTCTCCAAGGCTTGCTCGGCCTGCTTTCTTCCACAGCCCAGAATCACCAGCCCAGGGTGGCGCCCTACCCAGTGAGCTGGGCCCTCTCTCCCCCTATCAGTATCTAATTAAGAAAATGTTCCACAGGCTTGCCCACAGGTCATTCTAGTGGCTTTTTTTTCTCAGTTGATGTTCCCTCTTCTGACGTTCTTAGGAAGTCCGAGTTCCCCCGGCAAAGCAGAGGGTGGCTTGTGACTGTCTCTAAGAAGCCCCCCTGACTTCTGACGTGCCCTCCCCCTTGTACTTCCTTTCCTGTCGCTCCTGCCGTCGGGGTTGGGCTGGCAGCTATTCCCACTAGTCGCCGGGACTGTCAGGACGACTTGGCTGTAGTTTCTGGGAGGCAGTTTTAAGAGGCTCATAAAACCCGAAATGACTTGCTGTATCCTTCCCTCCGGGCATTTATGAATTGCCCGATTAAGCTGACTATGAGGAGTGGCCAGGGAGAACCCTCTCCAAAGGCCAAAGGTTGGCTGTGTGCTGCTGAAGTCTCAGCCTCTAGATTTTGAGCTACGAAATGGTCCGTTTGCAAGCTATAGCTTTGTGGCCCACTAGAGGGCGCACCCCTCCCGCTGAAGAAGATGGTACTAAAGAACAGCGAGATGGCATGCTGATCATAAAGACCCACACTGAGCCTGCACCTAGAACCAGCAGAGCTGCTGGTCTCCATTGGCTCAGTGTAGAGTCTGGGTAGATGATCCCCAGCACCACACGCAATAGGGCATGGTGGCACATGCCTGTAATACCGGCCAGCACCAGCACCCAGGTGGAGGCAGGAGTATAGGCCTTGTCTACTTAGCAAGTTTGAGGCCAGCCTGGACTGTATTAGACTTTGCCTTAAAAAAAAAAGAAAAGAACGAATGAAGGAAGGAAGGAAGGAAGGAAGGAAAGAAAGAAAGAAGAGAAATAACAAATGAGAAGAATCAGTTTTGAGACCTTACTGTTATGCCCAGATCGAAGGGACCCCCCAAAGACCACCATGGAGACTGAATCCCGTATGTAAAAGCCAAGAGCCTGTATTTCAAGCTTGGAGCGTGGACTCTGATGCAGCGGTGCGAGCAGAGCCTGGGCAGGGTGGGGTTTATCAAAGCAGAGGCTGGGGTGAGGGGGTTTCCAGGGTTCAGGACCCTGACTGGCTGACATTTGTCTAGGGGTATAGGGAATGTTTGGGATGTCAGGTACTTCCCCTTAGATGCTGGTCCATCCCTGGGTAGGGTCAGCTCATAGCTTCTACTGGACCCCAGTGTTGCCTGCCAGTAAGCCTGTCACAGAAGCTGGGCCTGGGCCTTTAAGCCTGCCATGGCAGTTGTGTGGTCAAGCTGTCTTGCCCCCCCCCACACACACACATATGCACACAACTGAATTGTGCTTCTCATGTGCCGAGGTTTCTTTGGAGGACTGCTTAAATTTTAGAGATGTCTTTACAGCCTCTCAGTGCGTCACTCTGCTTTTTTTTTTTTTTTTTTTTTCCGGACAGAGCTCTTTCGGAAAAGATTGTCTCGGTTCTCCCAAGGATGAAGTGTCCCCATCAGCTGGAGCCCCACCAGATCCAGGGCATGGACTTTATTCACATATTCCCTGTTGTGCAGGTAAGGGCTTCTCTGTGCATTCTTGTCTCGGAACTAAGAGTTCCTGGAACACATCTGGCTCTCGGCAGCCCAGCCTGGATCTTGGGTGTAGTGAGCGTGGGATGGATATGGTGCAGCACAGTTGATTGGGATTCTGGTCATCATCCTTAAAAGGCAGCTGGTTTGCCATGGACCGAAGTTCCGCACTGGCCTCTGCTACAGTCTCTCAATGTTCCCATCAGATGGTTTTCTATTTCTTTTCAGCTCTGTGTGTGTGTGTGGTCAGTGGACATATGTTAGTGCACCAGTGTGGAATTGCACACGTGTGGCAGCATACAAGTGTGTGTAGGTGTCCGTGTGTGTGCATGCATATGAGTGCATGCATATGAAAGCCAGAGGGTAGTGTTGGGCATTGATCATTAGGTGTCTGCTTGCCAAGTAGACTAGACCAGCTGACTAAGACATGTGTTTTTCTCCCACCCTGGATCTGAGTCTGTGAATGTAGGTAGTCTGTGGGAATGCTTGGGGAGTCATGGTAGGAAGTGACTGTGTCAAGAGGTTCCCTCCACTATCTTTGACAGTGGGAACTCTTGAACAGGTTCTCTGAGAGGCTCCTGGGATGCAGCCTTCTTTACCTTCTCCACTGGAGCACACTCTCTATGATCCATCAAAGGGCATCTCCGCAGTTGGAATAGAAACAGGCATGAAAGGTCAGAGTCAGGGTCCAGTGATCCACCCACCAGGAGGAAGAGGTGAACTCACATGAGCACTCCTTGGTCAGTCCAGTTTTTGTTTGTTTGTTTGGTTGGTTGATTTTTTTGTTTTTCGAGACAGGGTATCTACATAGCCCTGGCTGTCCTGGAACTCACTCTGTAGCCCAGGCTGGCCTCGAACTCACAGAGATCTGTCTGCCTCTGCCTCCCGAGTGCTGGGATTAAGGGCGTGCGCCACCACCGCCTGGCTACATGGTTAGCTCTCACTGTCAATCTGCCACGGCCTGGAACCACAGTGGAGGGGATTGGAATGTGTAGGTCACCATGGCCTGTGGGTATGTCTGCGAGGGTTGTCTCGACTGCCATAACTGGTGTGGGAAGACCCAGCCTGGAGCGAGCACCGTTCCTGGTTTGGGTCCCCGGACCCGGCGAGAGTAGAGAAAGCTAGCTGAACCCGAGGTGTGCATGCGTACCTCTCTGCTCTCGACCGGATGAGAGTGAGTGGCGGCAGCCCCTGACTGGACTTCCTCCCAGTGACGGACTTGTCGCCTGTACCTGGGAGATGAAGCCATTCCCGCTCTTGCTTTGTTTTTGTAAGGATCTTCTAGCACAGCAACAGAAAGGAAAGTAGGGCAGACAGCACATGGCCCGGGGCCACGGTCCCTGGTGGGAGCTGCAGCGGCTCCTCGGGTTCTTTCTGCCCTGCTTAGGATGTCAGGCAGTGTCGGCTGGTGCTGGGCAAGGTCTCATAGCAGAAATGTGTTCTTCCCAGGATATACACTGTAGTTTGAGTTGTCCTGCCTGGCCCACAGTCAGGACAAATCTCTCTCACCCGCCAGGCCCATAGATGCTCAGAACCAACCAAGTAAACACACAGAAACTTATATTCCTTATAAACTGTATGGCCATTGTAGGCTTTTTGTTACCTATTTTTTTTATCTTAAATTAACTCATTTTTGTTAGTCTATACTTTGTCACGTGGCTTGTGGCTTACCGGTGTCTTTACATGTTGTTTCTCTGTGGATATCACTCTGTGTAAATAAAATTCTGATTGGCCAGTGGCCAGGCAGGAAGTATAGGTGGGACAAGAGAGAAGAGAATTTCGGGGTTGGGGGAAGGCTGGGGCGGGGGGACACTGCCAGCTGCCGCCATGAGAAACAACATGTAAAGACACCGGTAAGCCACAAGCCACGTGACAAAGTATAGACTAACAAAAATGGGCTAAATATAAGAATAAGAACTAGACAATGGTAGGCCTGAGCTAATGGCCAAACATTTTAAATAATATAAGTGTCTGTATAATTATTTTATACATGGGTTATGAGACTGCAGGGGCTTAATAAAACCTGGAGAGAAGTTCTCCAACTACAATACACAGTGCAGGAGTGTGTCCCACGGTATATGTAGCATGTTGTTTTCATGAAGCCCACCTGTTTGGAGCACCTGCTTCCTAATGTGAGTCCTTTACTTGTGCTGGCTGCCTTCTACACACGCAGAACTTGAGTTATTGGAATGACTTTGATTCCCAGATAAAGAGAAGTGACTCCACAAAGTTGTTCTCCGACCTCCACATCCAAGCCATGGCATGCCTGTGTGCACCCTGCACGCAATTAATAAAGAAACAAACAGACAAAGCAACTATAGAATTTCCCCGTTCCTACAGCAGTACGTTGCGATGGGCCATATATCTAGATGTCCAGGCAACTCAACCTGGCCAAATATGCTATGAGCTTGGCAAACCCCCAGATTGCTTTGAGGATGTAGGAGTGCTCTTTGAGGAGAGACTGTCAACTCTGACAAATGGTTCTCTCTTCCAGTGTGCTCCTGAATGATGGAAAGAATGAATGAAGAACAGGAAGGAGAAGTAGAGGCTCAGTGTGTGCACTGTCCAAAGTGTGTGTGTGTGTGTGTGTGTGTGTGCACTGTCCATAGGGTGTGTGTGTGTATATGTATATGTGTGTGTGTGTGCACTGTCCACAGGGTATATGTGTATGTGCACTGTCCACAGGGTGTGTGTGTGTGTGTGTGTGTGTGTGTGTGTGTGTGTGTGTTTTGTGCATATTTATGTTTGTGCATGTGTTGTGTGACAAAACTTTTCCTGGGGGGAGATACACACATGTCTGCTCACCTCAGATAAGGGAGTCCACAGCAGACCAAAGTATGGATACCACCGAAGTCCAACCTGATGAACCAGTGAGTTTTATTAGTTACTTGCAGGATATGGGTGAGGGCTTACTTACAGGAGCAGAAATGACTCAGTATATCTTCGTCACCAAGGCCCACCCAAGCATGGCTGACAGCTCACAAGATTTACCTGGAGCACACTGCACAGCCTGCAGGCAACTCAGCAGGTTGGAGAGTGTCCTTTCCAGGTCTAAGCCTCTTCCGGGCAGCTGCCCTGGTTTCTGCTTCTTCCCATCAGCCGGTCTGGTCTCAGAGGTGTCTTTGCAGCTTTGGTTGTCTGAGAGTCTTCTCTGCAGCTTGCTTGCCTTCCTTCTGTCTGAGGGAATCTCTCAGCTTCTGTTGCTCACTCTGGCAGGGTAGGGCCTAGTGAATCTGGTCAATTTCAGGGACTTCCTGTTGTTACCTTCTTGTTTAAAGAGTTTTCCTGTAGGATGGAATGTTTCAATCTTGGAGGAAAATGTTCCACAACAACACTCATGTGCGTTTTAATTACATGGAGTTTGAAGTTGGAAAGTGGGAGGAGCAGAGCTGGGGGCTTCTGGACACCAGCCTTGTGGGACTAGGAACTGTAATAAAAACCCATCTGGTGTGTTTTGTTTTGTTTTCTTCCACCTGGAGTCATGTTGATGTCTGTGTCCTGGGCTGGAGCCAGAAACCATGTGGAAGTCCATGATCTGTGCTCCCACTGCCTGTAAAGGGCCAGGAAGCATCTTCTGCAGTGTTATCGATGACTGCAGACTCATAGTTGAGAATGAGAGATATAGAAAGCTGCTGTAACACTCCTACCCCAAAGCATTAGTCTGCATGTGAAGTCATTGAAGAGAACTCTTAAAAATTGTGATAGGGACACTGAAGCGCAGCTCTTCACAGTCGATGCTTCTGGTGGGGACGGGTTGGGGAGGACTCAGTTTTCTTTAAGGTGCTGGTCACTGGGAGATTGACCATGCTCTAGTCAGTATATGGGCAACACAAATTGGACTTGGTATTTTTTTTCTTCTTTTTTTTGGGGAGTGCGGGGGGTCCACAGGGGAGAGGACTGAGAAGTGAGTGTGATTGGGGTGCATTATGTGACATTTCCAAATAATCAATAAAAGCATTATGTCAATAATAACAATGGTAATAAAAACACCTGTCCAGTCACCTGACGTGGAACCCCTCCCAGTCGTGACTCCCAGCTTTAGAGCTTTGTAGCCGTAGATCACTGAGCAAAGCAATGTAGTGTCTCTGTGAGGTCTGTCACACTCAGAGCCGGCTACCTTAAATGTCACGGGGATTTGGAGAACGTCCCTCCAGGGACCCCGATGCCTCAGGCTCCATGCATCTTCTCCTACCTGCAAGGATTTCTTTCATCTAACAGAAGAGGGTTGCACCAAATGTTCTCTGTGGTTCCTGTCACCTCACACTTTTCTCGTTTCTCCCCAGTGGCTGGTGAAGCGAGCTATAGAAACGAAGGAGGAAATGGGCGACTACATCCGCTCGTATTCGATATCCCAGTTCCAGAAGACCTACAGCCTCCCGGAGGTCAGCACTGTGCGCCACTTCCTTACTTATTATGAGTTTTTCTCTTTTTTCTTTCTTCCTCTCTTTCTTTCTTTCTTTCTTTCTTTCTCGGTCTCTCTCTCTTTTTCTCCTTCTCTCTCTTTTATCTAATTTGTATTGTGTGTGTGTTTGTGTGTTTACATGAGTGCAAGTGCCTGAGGAAGCCGAAGAAGTCACGGTTCCTGGAGCTAGAGCTCTGGGAGGTTGTGAGCCACCTGACATGCGTGCTAGGCAGCCGACTGTGTCCTCGAAGGGCAGTGAGAGCTCGTAACCACTGAGCCATTCTCCAGCTTGCTGGGGCTTTTTTCTCCCCTTTAATCTTTAATTTTATACCTGTGTAAGTAGATATGATCATCTACTTCCAGCTCCTTCCACCCACCCTGGACAGTCTCTAGCACGTGCCCTTCCCACGCCTGGCCTCCTCCCTTGTTTTCCGTCACCCCCCTGGTTCAGTCAGTGCTGCCTGCTGGGACGTTGGCCGATCTTGGGCAGTGGTCACAGATACAGTGAGCTCAGGGGTGCAGTTTCACAGCCCCCCTCCCCATCCCCCAGCTTGCATGCATTCTCTCTGTGTTGTCCCCGAGCCGTGCAGCAGTTGACGTGCATTCTCCTTTAGGGCTGAGCACTCAACAGGCACTGATCTCGGGCAGTCTGGCCTGTCGTAATTCTCGGTATTAACTGCCCACTGCAGAGGAAGTGCCCCCAGCCAGGTTGTGTGTGCTCTCCTCCCTCCTTGTTCCTCGCTGGTGTAAGTGTGCGCTGAGAGAGTCCTGAGGTGGGGTCACGTAGGTTCTCCTGCACCCCACCCTCCACCTGGCACCTCTGAACAGCCTCATGCTTCATGCAGCTGCTCCTTAGATGGCACTGAGGGTGAATCTCTACAGTTGTGTTCTTCTCTTTGTATTTGACTCAGAACTGCTTTGACGAAGTTGCGTGTATTACAGGCATGGCCGTGTGTGTGTGTGTGTGTGTGTGTGTGTGTGTGTGTGTGTAGAGACCACAGATTGACATCGGGTACCTCCCTCAGTCACTCTCCACCCCTCCTTTTATTCTGTTTTCTCTCATTATTGAGATAGTCTCCCATGAACCTAGAACTCATAGACTCATCTAGACTGGCTGATCCAGGGCCGGGGTCACAAATATGTGCCAGGTTGCCTGGCTTATTTCTACTTGGGTCCCGGGGTGTGTCCAATTCAGGGCTTTATGCCTGTGGGACGCACGCTCTACTGACTTAGCCACCTCCTCGGCCCACAGTTCTATTTTTGTAAAAAGCTTTTTAGGAGACTACTTGCGTGGCACATTTCCTGTAGGCACAGTCTGTGATGATTGCGACAGTTGAGTATACTCAGCACCATCAAATGCTCTGGCACGTGGTTGCCTTCCTACCGCATGCGGACAAATGCTCAGTCATGTAGGTGCTGCTGCCCCATTGTGCAGATGCAAGAACTGAGGCTTGGGGTTTAGGTTCTTACTGGAACTTGCAGTGCTTTTGAGGACTGGGCAGGCGGGTGTTTGTCTGAATCACTGCTCTCCATGGCCTTTCTCTTACTTACTGTAAGGCCTGTGAGCGTTATCTGCAAAGGCCCTTGCTCTTTCCCATGGGAGATACATTCCAATGTATAAGAAAACTGAGAGCTGGGGAGATAGCTCCTGGCAAGCAGGAGGTACTGAATTTAATTCCTGAGTCAACATTTTCAAAGCTAGGTTGTAGTAACAGCCCTGGAGAGGCGGAGACAGGCAGGTCCCCAGGGTGCCCAGGCTACCCAGTATAGCTTATTTGGCCAGCCTCAAGACAGTGAGAGACTCACTCTCTCTCCAAACAAATGAAGTGTGGACAGCACCAGAGGAAGAACAGCTTTCCTCGTCTTCTCCCCTCCACATGCATGCACTCACACATGCACCTGCACATGCATGACACAAACGCAGATTTGTACTAATTCATGCACAGCAGTGATCAATTGTTTGCTGAGGGAGCTTTGTATGTCCAGCTGAGTTTAGTCCTCAGTAGAACTGGTTGAACTCCTGTGTTTTTGTCTTGCAGGATGATGACTTCATAAAGAGAAAGGACAAGGCCATCAAGACTGTTGTTGACCTCTCCGTAAGTCCCCTTGCTTCTGTCCCAGCGCAGCATAGCCTTCAGAGAGCCCCTGTAGAAGTCACATGTCACCCAGGAGCTGGAAGCAAAGGGTGTGTGTTAGCATCCCTGCCTGCTTTACACACTCAGCACCAGGATACAGGCGCCCACCGGCACGCCCCGAGTCCTTAGTTCCAGTTTTAAGGAGAAGGATTAGAATGCAAAGCCCCCCTTTTCTCCACCGGTGGCAGGAGGAGCAACAGCTCTTGAGAACGGACGATGAACTGGAGATGGTGAATGGCACTCACTGCCCCGCCCCCACCCCGTGATGGCTCTGGGAAGACAGAGTGGCTTTGAGCTTAGGCGGGAAAGTCGCCATACGTGGTGCGTTTTCATCACCGGAGTCTTACACATGACCCACTTCCCTGGTGGGGGTGGGGAGCCTTGTTAAGATGCTCTGAGCCTGAGCTGGGAGATGAAAGCCTCTGGCCTTGAGCTGAAGAGAATGGAGCCTGTGTGCCCAGTGCGCAGTCTCTCCTTTAGAAACAGCACACGGTGTACCGTGTATCTGGTGTGTGACTTCATTGTGTCGTAACACGTCTAACATTCTATTCGATCTCATGTGCAAGGCTGTGACCGTAGGTAAGAGGAGGAGGAGCCCAGGTGTTAGTCCTCACCTTTCACCTTGTTTAAGAGAGAGTATTTTTGTTGTTTCTTGGCTGTGTACAGCAGGCATGAGAGTTTCTGGTGATTCTCCTGTCTGTACTGTCTGTCCCGGTAGAAGAGCTAAGATTAAATATTCTCAAATTAAGCTGGGTGGTGGTGCATGTCTCTAGTCCCAGCACTCGGCGGGCAGAGGCAGGCAGATCTCTGTGAGTTCAAGGCCAGCCTGGTCTACAGAGCGAGTTCCAGGACAGCCAGGGCTACACAGAGAAATCCTGTCTCAGAAAAAAAAAAAAAAAAAAAATTCTCAAATTCTACATCTGTTCTTTTCATAGCTTCTGGGGATGTAAACTCAGGTCCTTATGTTTCCGTGGTGGGTGCTTTTACCCACTGAGCCCTTCCCCAGCTGAGCTACTTTTTTGGTGTTTAATTAGTGCTTAATGTTAGTTAATAATGAGCCACCCTGGCTGGGTAGTGGTAGTATATACCTTTAATCCCAGCACTTGGCAGGCAGAGGCAGGTGGTTCTTTTGAGGCCAGCCTGGGCTACAGAGTGAGTTCCAAGACAGCCAGAGCTATTACATAGAGAAACTCTGTCTTGAAAAACCAGTAATAATAACACTAAGTCACCCAGCTTAAATATGAAATGTGTGTTTAATGCGGATGACAGGGTTGCATTGTAAAATTAGAAGTTGAGTTTGTCTGGCTTTGTGAGCTTGCTAGGGAATCTTTTCAGAAAAATAATTCTGGACTGAAGTTTGTGTTGTCCCATAGTGATGACACTGAAAACAACAGGTCCCTTGGTGACACGAGGTGAGACGTGGAGAACTCAAGTGACACACACACAGCCACTGTGTCCTTCTTGTTTGTGGGCTCCATGCCGTCGTGGGAAGTGATAGAAAATCTTTAAAGGTTTTCTTTACAGACAAAATTTTACCATATACCCCTTGACTTTCTCGAAATCACGTTAGTCCTCCTGCCTCCACCTCCCAAGTGCCAGGATTACAGGTGTGCACCTCCATACCCAGCTTAGTCACACAGTTTGGTTCAGATGCCTGCAGCCTGGAGGAGTACCTGTGCTGCATCCATGAGAAGGCAGGGACGCAGGAGAGCCCTGCTCCTGGAAACAGGCACGGGGCGAGGTGGGGTCTGTGTCTGGAGAAGCATGCACAAATGAGTACTGTCTGTCTGTCTGTCTGTCTCGCCATCTCCATCATTTGGTATCCAGGGGCTTTTGATCTGTTTGCTGTCTTATTCATGTGAAAAATTAGAAGGATGGTGGTTGTAAGTTACAGCTGTTTGCTTTTGGGTAGGGTGTGAGCGCCTGTGGTGCCCTGGTGAGTGGGAGGCGGTTTACGTACAGCTTCTTGCCTGAAGCGTGTCTGTTAGAGATGCTGCAATGGTCAGCTCTGTGTCAACTTGACCCAGTCTAGAGTCACCTAGGAAGACAGTCTCCATGAGGGACTGTCTAGAGCAGGCTGGCCTACGGGGAAATTGTCTTCACTGTTAATTGATGTGGGAAGCCCCAGCCCACTGTGGGCAACACCATTCTATAGACGGGTTTCTGGACTGTGGAAGGGTGCAGAAATTGAGCTGAGCACCAGCAAGCAAGCGAGGTGCATCATGTCGTGCATTTCCCTCTGCTCTTACAGTGGATGTGACGTGGCCAGCTGTCCTATACCTGCCTTGATTTACCTGCCTTGATGGACCGTCACCTAGAATTAGGAGCTAGATAGACCCTCCCTTCCCTAAGCTGCTTTTTGTCAGGGTTGTTTTTTTTTATCACAGCAACAGGAAACTGGAAGAGTCGTACTAGGCTGTGAGGATGAGGGAGTGAAGGTCAGCGGAGATAGCTTGCTCTTGAGCAGGGCGGTCGTGACGTGCTGGAGTCTTGAGTGTAGAACACAGGATTGGGAGTGGTGCTTCACTTCTCTGCATTTCAATAAGGAAGTTGTCCCTGGCAATTGTGAGGGCAGCGATCAGAGGTTTGACACTTGGGTGGTCGGTGGTGTTCTCCCTGCCCTGCCATTTCAGATGTGGACTCAGGGGTGTCCCTGTGACAGATGAAAGCAGCTGTAACTGTCCCCGCGAGGAAAGCTGCCATCCGACACACAGGAGTTCTCTGTTTTAAGGGTCACCTTAACTTTTTAATGCCATTTACATGTCCTTATCACTTGCCAAGGCAAAATGTCAGAGCCTGCGAGGAGAGATGATCAGAGTGAGGGAGGAAAGAGTCCCCATTCGGTGTCATCCTGTCCCTGTCACTTAATGCCTTGTTAGCTACGGACCAGTGAGGTGGCTCTGTAATCAGGACGCTTCCTAAGCTAATGACCTGAGTTTGATTCCCATGCCCTGGATCCCTGATGGAAGGAGAGAACTGACTCCCATAGGTTGTCCTCTGACCTCTACTTGTGCCCCATGGCACATGTGTGTGCCCTCCCCCAGCTGTGTAATAAAAAATTAAGCTCCGTGCGGTTTTTTCCATGAACAGAAAACAAGAACGATGGACAGAGTGTACGGAGTAACCAGTGCTGGGCTGGCATGTGCTCAGAGCAAACCAGTGTGGCTAGGGAGATGGCTCAGTGGGGAAGATGCTCCCTAGAACCCACATGAGAAAGCTAAGCATGGGGACATGTGCTTGACGTGCAGTTGGCAGGAGATAGGACAGGAGGGTCCCTGGAGCATGCTGGCAGACAACCTCACCAAATAAGTGAGTTTTGGTGAAAGTGAGAGACCCTGCCTCATAAAGCCTCCCTCTAGTGCCTGTGTTTGCATGTGGCTGTATGCAGGCATGTGCGCACACACTAAGCAAGCAAACAAATAAATAAAAGTTAATTTAAAACAACAACAACAAAATAAGGTAGAAAGTGACTGAGGAGCACTTCCATGGCCGCCCTATAGCCTCCACAGTTATGTGTACTCCCAAACAAACATGTACAAAAGGAAAAAAAATAGTAAGCTGATTCTGTATAAACTTTTTAAAATGTTTGGTTTCTTTATTGTATATGTATACATGTGTGAGTACCCACATACAATGGGGTACTCCTTCCGTGTGGGTCTCGGGGATTAAACTGCAGTCATAAAGCTCAGCAGGTAAGGACGCTTTCTTATCCACTAGCCATGTGGCTGGCCCTATGTAACTTTGAAAAAGTGAACATAATCATATACCAAACAGTATCGTTCGTTACTCTCAGACTTGAAATTGACACAATCATGTTAACAGTGAATGAGACACTGGGCATGTCCTGGAAAATCTGCTAGTTCTCCCTCCTTTTACAGTGAAAAATCCTAGCTGAGATCTGTTCGAGGGAACCGGCTTTCTAGGCGGTGGCTTAGTGGCAGAGATGGGGGAAGATGCCTGTCGCTCTGAAGATTGATTTAGCAGTAGCTCTTTACAGTTGGCTTGTAATAGCAGCTGGTGTTTGGTCTTTATTGCTCAAGCAAACCGTATCTCAGCTACAGATGGTACAGTGAGTCTTGTGAGAAGACCAGCTAGGGAGGCGGCCCTTGGCCCATGCATGCCAGAGTGAATAGTACATGCAAGTTAGTAGAAGAGCCTTGAGATCAGAGGCCAAGATACCTGGGGCCCAGTGCTATCCTGGGCTAATGCTGCACTAATCCTAATGTTATTGTAGGCTAATGCTCTCTTAGGCTAATGCCATCCTAGGCCCAGTGCTATCCTGGGCTAATGTCATCCTAGGAGAATGCTATCCTGGGCCCAATAACTATCCTAGGATCTTAGACAAATGATTTTATTTGTTGGGGTTTGATTTGTTTTTACTAAGACAGGGTCTCATGTACCCCTTAACTGCCCCTGACATCACTATGTAACTGAGGATGACATTGATCCACTTCCTCTGCCTCAGGAGCACTAAATTATAGGCATGTTATACCACACCCCGTTTATGTGGCCCTGAGGATGGAACCCAGGGCCTCACAAACGCCTGGCAAGCACTCTATCAACTGAGTTGCATCCCCAGCCCCTGTCTCTTTAATATTAAATTGAAAATAATACTGTATGCTCTGCCTCATAGTGGTGTCAAAGTGCCAAACGTTAGATGCATATGGAGTTCCATACTTGAGATGTACACAGAGCCAGCCGGCCATCGCTTTGCAGAGCAAGCAGTCCCCTTGGCTCTGGGTTTCCCTATGCTATTGTTTTGAAGTCTTTTTATTTTTAGAAGAATCCAATTTCCTGCCTTGAGTCATTGGCTCTCTCAATGGTCACTGAGGAGAATAGCAGTTCAGCTCAATTATGCAGCGCTATTATAACAGGAGAGCGTGGTGGAAATTAAATTACACGCAGTCACAGTGTCAGAGGTTCATTCTGGTTTCATTTCTGTGTAAGTCTGGTTTGTGTTATTTATAGTTGGCTGTTTGTGTAGACACTGGGGCGAAATCGGGGATATTTGTGGCAGAACTTTATGAGAACAGCCTTCAAGCATCATGCTGGATAATTGCTGCAAAAAAAAAAAAAAAAAAAATGTGAGGTGGGCCGGTGAGATGGCTTAGTGGGCAAAGGGGCTTGCTGGCAAACCTGAGTTCCATCCCTGTAGAAAGAATCGACTTCCACAGGCTGACCTCTGACCCCTGCATGCACAAATGTGAGCACACATACAATGAATACATGTTTTAACAACTGAGATTGTGTGTGTGTCACAGATACTTGAAACTTTTCATAAAGAGAAGTAAGTAAACTAAGGCTCAATAAGCTAGATTATCCCCCAGGGAATAGTTTTAACTAGAGTACTAGTTATTTTAAAAGGGCTGTCGAAGTGTTGACTGTGGGGTTGGCTAGGGACAAGCACGTATGGGCACGGTGTCCACTGGTACACATACAGAGCCCCAAGTGGGTTTTCCTGAGAGATCACTGACTGCTGTCTTAGCATCAGGAAGGACATTTATTGGGGGTAAAATGACAGATCAGGCCATCAGAAGGAGTGGTTATTGAACATGTTATGTTCATGTTTACGCATCATGCCACACATATTGTTCAAGATAGATAGATGTCATATATATGCACATGTGCATATATGTGCACATTCAATCAGAAGGTATGCCATATAAAATAGATCTTTATTTATTGTATTGTATGTTTATAACTAAAACAACTCTAGCTAGGCATGAACCTGTAGTCCCATCTGCTCTGGAGGCTGAAGCAAGAGAATTTCTTAAGACAAGGAGTTCAAGGCCAGCCTTTGTCATAAAAGAGGGGAAAGCAAAAATCTAGTAATTTTTAAAGTCAGCAAAAAGGTACAGGGCATTTTAGTTTTCTTAAGCTTTTTGTTACTTAAGTTTAAGAGCACTTTTACAGGTGTGGCCCTCTGGAGAGTTTGTTACTGTGACAAAATACCCCAACAAAAAGTAACTTAGACAAAAAAAAAAAAAAAGAGAGAGAGAGCTTATTTTGGTTTTACAGTTTCAGGGGGATGGAGTCCATCATGGTGGGGAAGTCACATTTCATCCACACACAGGAAGTAGGGACAAGCTCAAAGCCACCCCAGTCACATACTTCTTCCATCAAGGCTGCGCCTCCTGAAGGCCCCATAATTTTTCCAAACAGCACAGGTGGGACCGAATGTTCAAACCCTCAAGCCTGTGGAGACATTTTACATTCATATCACAACAACCATCATGCTTTCCAGTGCTAACGAACTGAATGAATTGAAGTCTCCTTTGGAAGATCGGTGGGCGCACATATCTGATAGTGTTCCAGTTTGTGGCTGGGGTTGTGGGGAGCTCAGCCATTTAATGACTGTTCACTAGAAAAGCCATGTTCACAAGACCAGAGGAGACACCAGCCCTTCTGTGTTTCAAAACCAGACAATATAAAGATATTGCTCTTCTGATGTCATCTAGAGATGTGGTGTGGTTGTAATAAGACAGAGTTTGATAAGGAACCTAGCAGGTTGGTGCTGGAACAAGAATGGGCAGGAATTTGGATAACTGAACAGTGAAGGCAGGAAGCCTGGTCATAAAAGAAGCAGCATTGAAGAGATGGGTCTGTGGGGTCCGGTGCTGGGGGCGGGGGTGGAGGCTCCGAAGAACAGAAGTCTAGACTCTCCAGTGGACAGTGCTGGGATCTTTCTTTTCTTTTCAAAAAATATGACTTACTTCCTTTCTCAAACCCAAAAATGTTTTTAAGGCTAAACATAAACTATGATATGAATGTACTTGGTGACAATAACAATGAAGTGCTTTGTTTCTGTGTTTGCTTGTTTTTATTGTTCCTTGTTTAGAAGCAAGCTACATGCTATCATCTCCTCTCTGCTGTCTCAATAAAACACCCCAACAAAAGGCCAGAGGGAGTTGATTTGAGGCCACCATTCCAGGTGGGAGTCCATCATTATCGGGGGGGGGGGTGTCAAGGCAGGAACTTGAAACAGCTGGGCATATCCACAGTCGGAGCAGAGAGAATGAGTGCATGCACACTTAGTCCTCAGTCGGCCTTCTCTGCTCATCGAACGGTGCTTAATTGGACTGAGGAAAAATCTTCCTCCTGGTCGTGACCGCAGGCCGAACTGATCCAGACAGTTCTTTGTTAGAGTCCCTTCCCAGGTTATTCTAGATTGCATTGACAATTCAAACTAACAGTCACGGTATAAAATGTGCAATTAAGGAGACACTGTTGAAATGACCTTAGCTCTGTCCCTCAGCACTGGAGTACGAAAGCCAGATGTGGCAGCACATGAGGTGGTAATGGTACTCTGGAACCGGAGGCAGGAGCATCAGAAGTTCAAGGCCATCCTCAGCTACATAAGGAAGAAAGAACGAGAAGGGAGGAGAGAAAGAAAGAAAAGAAAAACAGAGCAAAGGCCAGTCTTGTCAGGGAGCTTCCGCCTTGACTGCCTTTCTCGGCACACGAGGCTTGTGGTTGTCAGGGGTGGAGGCAGCTCCACCATAGCCCTCACCTGAGTGTTCCTAAACCTTGTGCTCTAGTTTCTCTTCCGTTACTGTGATAAAAACCACCCTGACCAAAAGACAAATGAGGTGAGAGAGGGTTTGCTTGGCTGGAACTCCCAGGTCACGGTCCATTATTGTGGCGCACTCAAGGCAGGAACTGAAGGCAGCAGCCGGTCACGTCACAGTCAAGAGCAGAATGAAGGCACACACGTGGGGTGCTCAGCCTGCTTTCTCTTCTTTTTTACAGTCCAGGGCCCAACCTCAGGGAATGATGCCACCTACTTTCAGGCTCAGTCTTCCCACATGGCTTAAGGCAATCAAGACAGTCCCCCACAGACATGCTCACAGGCCAGCCTGACCTAGACAGGGTGAGCCTAGGTTGTGTCAGGTTGACAATTGGATTTGTCACACCTAGACTCTGTGTCTGTGGCCCCTGATGTGAGCTGACCAGGTGCCCCCCATTCTGGAGGAAAGGTCTACTCCCCCGGCTGGCTGGAGGCACCCAGCCACAGTCCAGGGGAGCCTCTCATGCTCCACGCCTTGCCTTTCTCGTCCCCTCAGGACACTTACAAGCCCCGTCGCAAGTACAGACGGCAGCAGGGAGCGGAGGAGCTGCTGGACGAGGAGTCCCGAGTCCACTCCACGCTCTTGGAATATGGCAGGTACGTAGTGGGTGCTGGTCAGCGCCTGTTTCCTAGCACCATTTCAAAAAGCTGGGGCTGCAGCGGCCACTTAGTCAAGAGTGCTTGCCTTGCAGCATGAGGGACCAAGTCCAGTCCCCAGAACCACAGAGAAAGCCCAGAGTGGAGGCACACACTTGTTACCCCAGCGCTGGGGAGGTGGAGACAGGGAGATCCAGCCTCAACTAAGCCTACTGGGTGAGCTCTAAAGCCAATGGGAGACGCCACCTTGAAAACCAAGGTGGACTGTGTCCTGAGGAACAAGGCTGTTCTCCAGCTTACATCTCCCTGCACTGACGAACAAACAAAAGAAACATAAAGGCTGTTTGAGTTTTTGTGTCCACTTACTAGCCCTCTCCCATTCCCAGGATGCTTTTCCTTTCCTAATAAACTATCTCTAGTCAGACAGGAGGGAAGGACAGACGGAATGCCTGCCGTTAGTTTAAGCATTCAGGAGGCTGAAGCAGGCAGATCTCAGTGAGTTTGAGGCTAGCCTGGTCTACAGAGTGAGTTCCAGGCTAGCCAAGGCCATATAGTGAGAGCCTGTACACACACACACACACACACACACACACACACACACACACACACACACGCTTCTGCCGGATTGCAGTTATGGCTTCCGGGTCAGAGTTTGTGTTCTATGCACAACCTTGATAGTTCTCTGGAAATGTGGGTGTTGCTGCTCATGGGCTCTGACCTCCTTGGGGAATTGGTGGTTGGGAGGCCAGGCCTGGAGTGCATTTCCTGGCCCTCCTTTGAAACACAGTTCACAGAGCACCTGTGCCCATCTCACCGGGCCCTACACTAGGCGTTGATTTGGGGCACAGATTGCTCTGACTAGAAAAATGAAATCGTAGTAGTAAGCTTCACTACTTCTTAAAAGTGTTGTGTCCTTAAAAACATGCAAGGACAGGCTTCTCTTTGAATGCTTTTCTCAACACTGGATGTTAACCTTCCCTGTGTCCTCCATTCTCTACCAGGGTGACCAATCCCTTGATGTGAGTATGTACCTTGTGCTTCCTGCCTTCGTGTGAGGAGAGTGTCCCTGCCCTTGTTGTGTGTGTGTGTGTGTGACACTAACTCTTTGTCACTGGCATCTCCCTGGCTGTCTCACGGTGCCTTCCTCTGGGAAACAGTGATAAACCAGAAGAAATTAGGCTTAACTATTCTAGCTTTTCAAGGAAAGACAGTTGTTGTTGTTGTTGTTGTTGTTATTATTATTATTATTTATTATTATTTGTCTGTGTGCGCCCTCGTATGTGTTTGTAGGTCAGACAACTTACAGGAATCAGTTCTCTCCTTCCACTTTTATGTGGGTTCTAAGAATTGAACTTGGGTCTTCAGGCTTGATGACAAGCACCTTTACACTGAGCCATCTCACCTGCCTCTCATGGTGTGTAATTATTTGGCTTTGTTTACTTGTTTGTTTTGAGGTGATATTCTGAGGTCAAGTCTCTTTCTTTCCCAAGTTGAAGCTAGTGTGTTTCCAAAGCTGCTGAGTTCATTCTGGTCCAAGCCCTGTGTGATGGCCATCCTCCCAACTCATCATTTACTGCTGAGAATGGAATGCTCTCCAATCCAGAGGCCATTCAGACTAGGGACATAATTTTGAGAGGGGACAGGGACTGTACACAATAAAAATGCATGGCCCCTTGTTAAAAATGATGAGCGAAGGCCTGGAGAGACGGCTCATTCGGTACAGTGCTCTCTCTACCATCTTGAGGACTCCAGTTCCATCTCCAGAACCCACAGTAAAAAGCTGCACATGGTAACATCCCTTGTTGTTTCAGGGCTAGAAGGGCAAAGGCAGAAACATCCCCGGGGCTGACTGCAGCCAGCCTAATCTAGTGGGGGTCGGGCCAATGGAGGAGCCTGTCTTCAAAGTGAGATGGACACACGCGCATGCGCGCACACACAGACACACTCTCCCTCCCTCTCTTTTACAAGTAATAAAGGAATGTAATGAAACTCTGATGTAGCCTGTCTGTATGGGTAGACAGGAGCTTCCAGAGGCTGAGCCATAGAATTGAGTCACCCAGATTTGGTTGTTGACATGAAAAACCAGCAGTTACCTCACAGGGAGTTTAAGTTTGGTGTTTTTTAAGAGCCAAATGTGAGTGACCATGGTTTGAATCACAGATTTAAGTTACCCCAAATTCCCTGTTCCACTATGAAAGACGTCTCATGAAGCTTTTATAGTAATAAAAGAAAGTCATAAGTCAAGGTACATTATATACATACATATATAATATATGTGTGTGTGTGTGTGTGTGTGTGTGTGTGTGTGTGTGTGTGTATGTTGGTGGAAACATTAGGTAGGCACAGGGATTATAGACACTTGGAGAACTCATAGCTATAAGCTATGGATGTTACCTAGTGACTTAGCCTTATGGTTGGTGAAAAATTAGGTGTTTGTTTTGTTTTGTTTTGTTTTGTTTTGTTCTTTGTTTTGTTTTTAAAGTAGTTTATCCTTGAATCAAATATAAGTTACCAAGGCCCAGGAACATGGATTCAGGATGCCCAGAATAGCGTATTTCTACATGGAAAGTTTCCTGAAACTCTACAGAACAAAAGGCATTTTTTTTTTTAAACAAACCAAGGAGATGTGTGTAGTGGGGCAGGGATGCTATATGGTGACATTCTTAGCTGCTGAGTTAGTGGACGCTAAAGACATTTGAAAAGTTTGTATCAGTTTAGAGGTGGCAGTGGATGACTATAGGAGGGTTAAGGCTAGCCCCAAAACATTCCAGCCCTCCACCACCCTGAAGTTGTAGTCCGTCTGCCTTTTTAAAGTCTGAAGTAGCTTTTTCCAGTTAACTTGGCAATTCTGATTGGGCTGCAGAGATTGCCATAATGTCCTTTATAGGTGGTGTGTAGACCCCAAAGTTCAGCCTTAGATTAAATCTGCCATACTTTGGCCCACTGCCCAGTAATGGCCTTTTTGACCTTTTCCAATTCTGTGTGATCCTATTGCAAAGTTAGGCAATGCTATGACATCTTTCTGCATTTTTCTTGCATTTGTGTTTTTTCATTTAACAAATGTTAGAACTTCAAACTGTAAAAGCAGCAGCATCCTCCAGGATAAGACTGCTGACTTGTGCTCAGGTGATTGGCCATAGCGGCCATAGTGGGGGCATGTGTAGGCCTAGATGAACAGGTCTTGGCTCTGGGCATGTACTGTGCACATGGAAGCTTTGCAGACATATTTTAGAGCAGAGAGCAGGTGAAGGGAGAGAACTGGTCAGACTGTGTAATTTTTTGTGCAGGCAGTAGATGGAGCAAGAGGTGCTTATATGAGGCTGAGCAGGGCCTGGGAGGAGGAAGGAAGATGTGAGGAAGCGGTGGGAGGCTGCCTAGGAGACCTGCATCTTGCTAAAGGGAGATGGGACAGAAATGATAGAAGAGGAAGAGAGGTGAGGCCGAAGACCCTGGACCAGTGAGGGGGGAGACCACAGACCCTAGACAGTGAGAGGAGAAGCTGCAGACCCTGGACCGTGAGGGCCCAGACTCTGGACAGTGAGGGCCCAGACCCTGGACAGTGAGGGCCGCAGACACTGGACAGTGAGGGCCGCAGACCCTGGACAGTGAGGGCCGCAGACACTGGACAGTGAGGGCAGCACACTGATCTCACAGGCCAGGCGAGTCCTAAGCAGGGACAGAGCAAAACCTTAATTTGTTTTGTCTTAATGCTTGCGTGCAACTTTATTTCTTTCCAAACTAAAATCTGTGAGGCTAGGTGTTTGCTTTATGCCTTTTGTTTTTGGTGAGTCTTTTTCTATATTGTTGTATTTGCTTTAAATAATAGAAAGCATAATTTTTGTTTGTTTTAAGCCAAAAAATAAACTAATTTAAGCTGAGATGCATCTGCACACCTAATTTTAAGGTTTCGTGAAGTGAGGGCATATTACTGACATTGTGTTTGGGTTGTGTTTGAAAATAAAACACAGCATGACTGGAAGTCATTAAAGTAATATTGGAGTCTGATTCGGCCTTAGGAAATATATTGTTTTTTTGGGAGAATAACTTTTATTTTAGTTAATAAAGCTGAAAGCTCCAAAGAGTTTAAAAATTTGCAACAAAATGAACTTCAGATGGCAATACATTGTTTACACAGATGTTTTAAGGTTGTTAGCTTGCAGTGTGGTTCTGAGATGCAGTTCCCAATTCAAAGAGCAATGAGTGCTCTTGAAGGATGCTCTGAACTTACTGTCTTAGCATTCCCTTTTTACAGCATTGGTACAGCAGGTAACATCACTGGCCACATCAGATCTGGAAGATTATGTTTCTGGGTACAGCATTTGAAATATTTTCTCCCAGCACTAAATAGTGCTTTTCATAGAAGAATCCAACCAAACCCTGGAGAGATGGCTCAGTGGGTAAAATGCTTGCCATATAAGCCACGAGGGCCTGAACTCAGTCCCTGGTACCCATGTGAAAGCCATCTGTGAGGGTATGTGCCTGTAACCCCAGTGCTGGGCTGGCAGAGTCATGAGAGCCCAGGGTCTCACCAGCTAGCCATTCGAGCTCAGTTGGCCAGCTCCAAGTTCATTGACAGATCCTGCCTCAGAAAAAGATGGAAAGTGACTGAGGGAGGAGACGTCCGATGTTGCTTACCAGGCCTCTGTATACATATGTGTGTCAAAAATACACTTGTTGGAATTTATCGTGATTTTTGGATAGTAATTAAACTCTTTCTCATGACTTACAGGAGATATGGATTTAGTCGCCAGAGCAAAACAGAGAAGGTAAGGAAGACCTGGAGCGGGAGGTGGGGGGGTGGCAGCCGGTGTGGGCTGTGTAGCGGGGGTACTGCTCATCAGGCCCAGGCTCCGGGCAGGCAGGGGCCCTGGGAATGTACCCGCCAACAGAAGCATCCCAGAGCAGCAGGCCTCACCAGCCCATACCTGCCCAGCCTGCTCTGGAGGCTGGAACTTGACCTGAAGCCCTGAGATTATCCGATCTCTTTCGGATGGGCCCCAGATACGTTTTCGATCACAGGCTACCTCTCTGCAGGCTTGTCTTACCTCTGCTGAGTCTCCAGCTCCGGTGCTCATGTTTCCTCATCTTCCCATCTAGGCGGAGGACAAGAAAGCAACGCTTGCTGCAGGGCTGTCGACCACAGAGAAGACAGACGCTCACGAGGAAGATGAGCTTCAAGCAGCTGAGGAGGTGCGGGCCCTGCGGTGGCCCTCCGAGGTTCCAGTTTGGGTCACTTGAGGGGAGATTTAGCTCCCATTCACAGCTCTTGCTCTCAAGCCGCCCTTCCACCCCTCACAGTTCCCTTTAGTGACATGTGGTGAGGTTCACCGCTAACCCACATTAAATCAGCAGCAGCTCAGAGGTTTCTCCGCAGAAACCTGGGCAGGCACTTACGTGGTCTCACCACTGTCCTCTTCTTCTTTCAGCAACGTATTCAATCCCTGATGACCAAGATGACTGTCATGGCCAATGAGGAGGTGAGTGCTGGGGGGGGGGTGGGGGTGTAGAGGAAACACAGAGGTGGGGACGCCCCCCCCCCCCCCCCCCCGCTCTGTTCCAGAGGCCTGGGGCAGGGAAACACCATCTTCAGAGCCCTCTGTCTTCAGAAGCCCTGAGCCCTGCTTCATTTGCAGGAAGATTTTTTTTATAATGCCTAGCATTGTCCAGGGCCTTCTAAGAGGGAGAGTTTAAGGAACCTGTTGGGATGATATATCCCTTCAGGGGCGGCTTACCAGCCTCTAAGGAAGAACAAGGGTCAGCCCTGCTTCTGTAACCATGGGAACCCATCTTCTTCTGAAACCCAAGTTGCCAGTGAGCCCTCTCACAGCTCAGGGCCTTCCTGAAGGATTAGCTATATCTTTCGATGAAAGTGTCTCTTTGAAGACCAGGAAACACCTGTGGGAATAAAGAGATACTTTAGAACCTATGGATCCTTTTCTATGGCTCGTGTGTGAATTCCAGGGCTGGGCATGAGGATGGAGAAGCTAGACCTGAAGGGAAGCTAGTCCCAAGTGACCAGGGCCCGAGAGGAAGTTAGCAGGGGTACTCAAGGCCTGGGGCAGTTAAGACGGATACCCAGGGCCTGAGGGGAAGTTATCAGGGGGTACCCAAGGCCTGAGGCAGTTAGGAGGGATACCTAGGGCCTGAGAGGAAGTTAGCAGGGGTACCCAAGGCCTGGGGCAGTTAGGAGGGATACCTAGGGCCTGAGAGGAAGTTAGCAGGGGTACCCAAGGCCTGGGGCAGTTAGGAAGGATACCCAGGACCTGAGAGGAAGTTGGCAAGGGTACTCAAGACCTAAGTAAGCGGAAGCTAGCATAGCTACTGAGTGACTCAGGAGATAGAGGGGTGGCTCTGACTTTGTTCCTAAGTCTTGTGGATGAGTCAGTGGTCAAAGCCAAGTCACTTTCCTGGGGCCATGCTGTGTGTTTTGTAATCTTATTCAGTCCTCTGGCGGGCAAGTGTCCCTGAGAATACGCCTCATTTGATTTCAGAGCCGCCTCACCGCCAGCTCCGTGGGCCAGATCGTGGGTCTCTGCTCTGCTGAGATCAAGCAGATTGTGTCTGAGTACGCGGGGAAGGTAGGTTGCTGCCTCCTGGAGCCTGGGCCTCAGGTCACACCCATAGCGTTGCCATCCCGCGTTCTAGCTCCTTCCCTGTGTAACCATGGAGTCTAGTTGGAATTCATCAGCCACCTTTGTCAGAAGCGCCAACACAGGCTTGACCATGCACAGGCGTCTGCGTTTGCCTATGAGCTAAATGCATTTTGCTCTGAGGGGCCCATTTTTTCTATAGATATTAAGGGGAAAGATGTCTTGAAATAGCAGGCCACATCTAATATGTCGCCATCTGCAGACCAGGCAGTCATCTGTTCCTTCCTGTCAGGCAGCTTATAACACAGGCTTGGTTTGGCAAATGGGCTGAGGAATGGTGCTTTTTGCCATTTAGGAGATAAACTCTATAACTCACCCAAGCCCAAGGCAAAAGTTTTTGCTCAACTTTATTAAAAAGTGTGTAAAATGAACAGAAGCCTCGGTCGTATTTCAATGTTCCTTTTTTTTTCTGTTCTAAGAAGAGGCAGAAGGACCTTAAATATTTTAGAGATACAGTGATGAACCATTTTAAGTGGTTTTCATTCTCATTTATTATTATTGTGTTGGTATGGGGAGGCAGATGATCACAGCATACATGTCTGGGCCAGAGGACAACTTTGTGGCATAGATTTCCCCTACCTTGATGTGGGTTCCAGGATGGAACCCAGGAGATCTGACCTTTACCCATGGAGCCACAGGCCATCCCCATTAAGTCACTTTGCACGTAACTGAGTCTGGTGTGGCTGAGCCATGGCCTGTGAGATCTGATTTGTAAGGCTGACTCCATTGTTTCATTTCCTGTTGCTGTGATAAAATACCCCACAAGAGCAACTCCCAGGAGAAAAGGCTCATTGGCTCCTAGTTGGGGGTTACAGTGCTCATTGGCTCCTAGTTGGGGGTTACAGTCCACATTGCGAGGAGGTCGCGTCGGGAGGGGTGTGAAGCAGCTGGTCACAACCGCAGTCAGGAGCAGACAGCAGTCACCTACTGTGCGCATGCGTGTTCAGCTCGCTCACTCCTTGTCCTCCTGCCCAGGGCCCAGCCCGTGAAATGCTGCCTGCCTATTTTGCCCATTCAATTAACACACCTAAAAATTCCCTCACAGTCATGCCCACAGGCCAAGCTAATCTAGACAGTTTCTCTGAGACTCCCTTCTGAGGTGAGTCTAGGCTGTGTCTAGTTTGCAGTTAGAACTGACGGTCAGAAGGGTCTTGTCTCTGTGTTTTTCCCTCAGCTCTGCTCCGAGTGTCATGTCTGCTGGAGCAGCTAGTTCTGATCTTCTTGTCTCAGGACCTTGAGAACAGCATAGTTCCACTCTGTCCTCTGCACTTAAACCTTCTGTGGTGATTGTGAAGGTCACTGTGTGTCTGGGGAAGCCATCTCCCCTAGCACCTGAGGGGTGATCTCTAAGCAATGGCGTTTCAGAGCAGGACAGTGACTAGATAGCATGTCTAGGGTGGGGTGTCTTGTTTTTCCCATCATCCCCATGTATGCTTCTGAATGTGGATTTTCTTATCTAACTCTCAAGAACTCCAGAGGTTCTCGATCATCAGAGACTGAGTCAGGAAAGATTCTGCTTACTGTAAAGGTTCAGTAAGCTCAAAGATTGCAGTACATAGTTGTGCAAAGAGGAATGTAAGTCACCTGCCCTGGAATCTTGTCAGCCACTCTCCTGAGTGCAAGGCTGTGGATCTCTCGCAGTCCTAGATTGCCGGTAATGAGCCTTATCAGCTTTCTAACAGGGAGGGAAACTAGATATGTTTCCATTCTGTGTGTGTCTGTGTCTAAGTATTATGTGTGTGTGTATGGGTATGTTTATGTGTCTGTGTGTATATATGTGTGTATCTGTATGTGTCTCTGTGTGTGTGCATGTTTGTTAGTGTGGGACATGCATGTGGAGGCCAGAGGTTGAAAATTGCTTGTGAGAAGTTGGTCCTCTCCTCCCACTCTGTGAGTCCCAGGAATTGGACTCAGGTTGTCAAGCTTGGCTGCAGATATCTTTACCTCCTGAGCCAGCTCACTGGCCCTCAACTAATCTCTCCTTGTAATTAATACTTTAACTGGATTTCATTGATTCTGGTGTATAGGTCTGTCCTGGTTTTTCCGTTTGTATCTCCTTACCTTAATACTATTTGTCAAATGATGTCGTTGTTCACCGTGACACACTTAAGCTTTACTCTGCTTTGTGTTTTCTAATGTAAAATCCAAGCTGACCTTTCTTTTGTTAGACTTCAGTTTGGTTCAGGTTCCATCATGCGGTTGCTGTGTGGTTTCCTCTTGGTGTTCTGTCAGTGTCTCCGGCCAAAGCCTGGTCGCCTTCAAGGTGGCCCCAGTTGTGGTGAAATGTCTTGGGTTTATGCGGCTAGTGGGGGGAAGGCCACACCTCTGCAGAGCTGCATAGCAGCTGGTTAAGAGGATGTAGCACACCCGGCGGGCGTTGTGGTGCACAGGAGATATCAGGAGCATGGGAAGCGTGAGGCTAGCCCTCAAGTGAGACCATTTAAGGAAGGAAGGGGAGAAGGCAGGGGAGGGGAGGGGAGGCTAGAAAGGGAACAGGAGAGAAGAAAGGGAGGGAGGGGAAGGGCTCCTCGTCGTCCTAGGGTCTGAGTCTGTGTTGAGTGGCTTGGGGAAGAGTCTGAGTCTGCGGAACCTTGCTCTGTGTTGGATGCTACAAGGAAGGGCCGGCAAACACAGCTCACACCCTCTCCTTGTCTCAGCACCGTGGGTTGGCTTGACACTGGGCTCTGGTGTTTCCTCTCTGATGGGGGTTGCTGCTGTTGGTTATTTCAGGAGTAATGCTGCTGTGGCTAGGGATGAGGGCAAAGTGCTCCAGGGAGACCCCATTAGTGCCCCTTGAGTAAAGCCCAGGCTGGATGGGGATCTGCGTGTACTTTCCTTTAGTGAGGAGAAAGGACCAAACTGCTTTGGGGGGCACGGGTAAAGTGTAAAAAAGATTTTTGTGAACAAGGAATAAATTGAAGAGCCTGCCTGGAGCAAGTGCCTGAAAGGTGCTGGGCTTTGGGATATAAAAATGAAGGGGAAATACATAAATAAATAAATGACAGACTCATCTTTCAGTTGTAAGGTTCACAGGTTCCTGACAGCACACTATGACAAGTGATCCATGTGTTTCAAAGCTGTCTGTGAGATGTGTAACTCAATTTAATGTAGTCCGTATGAGGCAGCAGGGTGAGAGGTGTGACAAAGCCTTTGTGGGTGTGATTCATGAGCATCCAGAGGCTCTGGGCTTGGTAGTCTCATCTCCCTAGTTCCAGCACCCAGTACTCTCAGAATGTTCCAGAAGGCATCACTGAGCCTTTTAGTGTTGATGTCTAGCTTTCCCAGTACATCAGTCCTGTCTTACAGAAAATAATCTGTTAACTATAATTTGCAGATACCATAACAGCTTGACTGTCCAAAACCGCTCTGAATCTACTAACCCCAGAAGCCTGTTTAGAAATCAGGGAAAAGATAGAAGCCAGGCCAGGGCATGGAAGGTCCTTGGAAGAGCAGGAAGGGGCAGCCCTAATGCTGCCACTAACCCACCACCTGCCATCTTGATACCCTGGCGCTCAGCCAGCTAAGTCAGCCTTAGCTGACATCACTGTGAGATCCTGATGGGGTCCTGGAGAATCCTGTAGGTCTGACTGTGTAGGTAGACCCTTCTTCTAGAAACACAATCTCCCTGCCCTCTCTTGCAGGTAGTTTGTAAACTGTTAATTCACAACTTTCCTTGTGTGTGTGTGTGTGTGTGTGTGTGTGTGTGTGTGTGTGTGCACATGTGTGCACATGTGTGCACAGCACGTACATAGAGGTCAAATGACAACCTCAGGTCATTACCTTCTACATTGTTTGAAGTTAGTCTCTCTTGTTTTGCTCTGTACTGGCTTGTACAGGCTTGCTGGTCCATTTGCTTCCTGAAAATTCTGATTCGACCTGTAGGAGTGCTAAACCATCTCCCAAGCATCCAAAATATTTTTTTTCAACTCTAAAAGATCATTTAATTCTTTCTCTTTTTACACCTTATTAACTTGTGTGCTTGTGTAAGCTTAGGGAAGAGGGGGGGTGTGCATACCATGGCTTACTTGTGGAGATCAAAGGCAGCTCTCTGGACTTGGTTCTCTCCTCCCACCATGTGGGTCCTAGGATTGAACTCATGTCAGGCATGATGGCAAGTGCCTTTACTCCATGAGCATCTCTCTGGCCCAAGATGATCTGATTCTTCCAAGCTGTCTTCTTGCTTGTGGCCTCCCTCCGTCTTCACACTTACTTGTACCTGTCTGTTGGTGGCAGTGTGGACCACATTCTGTTAACTGGACATCTCACTGAATACTGCAGTGTTGGTGCTGGGTAAATAAATATATAACATTATATCCATTTTTGTGGATGAAGGAAGTGTAGGTTCCAGAGGCTCAGGCCTCTCTGCATTCCTGTGCCGCTCTCGTGCATCCCTGGTTCAGATGCAGGATCACCTGCCTGCAGAGCAGTGCTCTCCATGCCCCAGTGTTGTAACCCTTAATGAAGTTCCTCATGCTGTGCTGACCCCCAACCATAAAATTACTCTCATGTGTAGATGTAACCGTCTTGTTAAATAAGAAACACAGAGCCAAATACAGAATTAATAGCCAAGAGGTCAGAGCAATAGCTGAGAGCTGAAAACCTTACCCTTCAATGCTGCTGCTGTCTTTTCTCTCCGCAAGAGGCCTACTTCCTGTGTCCTGTCTTTTTATAGACATTCTGTTCTGCCTTCTCATTGGTTGTAAACCCAACCACATGACCTCCTCATCACTGCTTGTCTGTACAGAGCTCCAGGTCTTCTATGGTTGGTATTGAGATTAAAGGCGTGTGTCTGCCCTGCTGGCTGTATCCTTGAACTCACAGAGATCCGCCTACCTCTGGCTCCCAAGTGCTGGGATTAAAGGCGTGTGCCACCACCGCCCAGTTTCTGCTATGGCTTGCTCTGACCCCAAGGCAACTTTATTAACATACAAATAAAATCACATTTCAATACAAATAAAATATCACCATACTTATGGCTTCTTTATGACTGTAACTTTGCCACTGTTATGAATCGTCACATAAATGTTTTTAGAGATAGAGGTTTGCCAAAGGGGTGGCGACCCACAGGTTGAGTGCCACTGCTTTAGAACCTGTCTATTTAGCCGTCTGGAAGGTCACTGGGGAGAAGTGGAACTGTGTGTGGCATCCATAGCTCTGCCTCCTGAGCCTGCACTGACTGACCATAGGCCTCCTCAGGCAAGCTTACCATTCCACTAGCCGCCTTGGGTGCTGTGTTCGAAAGGGATGAGTGTGCTAGCAATGGACCGCAGGAGTAAGGGAGCCTGGTACAGCCTGCAGCTCACACAGCACCTCAGCAAGGCTGCTGGGCACTGAGGTTTCTTTATTATTATTATTATTATTATTATTATTATTATTATTATTATTTATTACTATTATTTGTGGGTGAGTGTGTGTGTGTGTGTGTGTGTGTGTGTGTGTGTGTGTGTGCGTGTGTGTATATGAGTGGGGAGGGGGTACATGTGCATGTTCTGTATGTAAAGCCAGAGGACAACTTTGTGGAGTTGGTCTTCTTTTTCTACCTTTAACTGGGTTATGGGGATCAAACACAGGTCGTTGGGCTTGTACAGCAAGGGTGTTTTACCACTGAGCCATCTTGTTGGCCCATGGAAGCTATAGAAGTTTCTTTGGGGTTTCCAGTGATTTTCCCTGTCACTACAGAACATATTATGACATTCACACATAGCTCTTTGTAAAGTGTAGCATCTCAGTGCCAAAAAGATGGCTTATCCAATAAAGGCACTTGCCACCAAGTCTGGTAATCATGGTGGAAGGAGAAAACTGGCCCCCACAGGTTGTCTTCTGATCCCCATACATGTGTACACATGCACACACAAAATAGCAACAGTTTTGAAATAAATTGCAGCCGGGTGCTGCCACCCTCCTCATCTCGTTGCCATGGGGACATGTGTTTTAGGTCCTCAGGAGCCTTATTTATAGAAGGCATTCTTTTCCTAATTGGTCTTGGAATGCCCACCACTCCTGACCTTTTGGTTCTGAGGACTGTGCTCTGGCAGCTGGTCAGAACCTCACCTCTGTCTTGAGAGCACCTTTGTCTCAGCAGATAATTAGGCCTGGGGCTGGTCCAAGGATACACACACAAATACAAAGGAAGGAACCCTTCCTCTAGAGGATGTGGTTGCTATAGCAGCTCAGCACAGGTTTGTAGACATGAAACACACACGCACACACACACACACACATACACACACACACACACACACACACACATACGCACGCACGCACGCACATGCACACACACACACACACACACACACACACACACGATGATTTTTTATATTTTCATAAAATACATTATACTTAGATTTTTGACAATATCATACATGCATATAATGTATCTTGCTCATTTTCCCCCAACTACCCTCTCCCCGCTCCTCCACTGAACCCTTCTTCCCAACAAATCCTCCTATTTTCTTTCATCTTTTGTGTTTTGCTAGTGTGTGTGTTTGTCTGTGTCCCTCCTGAGTTTAACTAAGGCTACTTGGATATGCATAGGTGAGGAAGGACTATTTACTGTTGCATGGGCAGAACTTTCCAGTGGCCGCACAGTTGAAGAAAGTGACTGTCCCTTCCCCAGCAACCATCAACTGCCGAGCGCTCCCTGGGTCGCCAGATGACGCCGCATGAACTCCTTCCCGACCCCGCATGGCAAGTTGACTGGCTTGATCTTATGAGGCTCTCGTGCAAGTGGCCACAGCCATCTATGAGTTCATCAGTATGGTAGCCACATCGTGTCTAGTAGACTGATTCACAGCACCCCTTACCATCCTCAGCTTCTCTGTTCCTCCCATTCCTGTCTGCTTGTCTTCCATGCCCTCAGAGGGAGTGGTGGAGATGTCCCGTTTAAGCTGTGCACTCAACAGTCACTTACGTTCAGCACTTTGCCCAGTTCACATGGCAGTGTGAACCAATTGGAAAAGAACACCTCTTCAGTTCTGTCAATCACGTGCCTGGCCAGAGTGAGTAACAGCAACTCTGCTGTTGGAGCATGCCGTGTGTGTTGCCCAGCTCCCTTCTGGGGGTCCTGGCGACTCAGCGCTTGTCATGGCCCTTTGCCCGTGCTTGCCACTTTCTTTCTCAAGGCCTTTGCCTCGGAGCCTGGCCAGACTGTCTTAGTCATACCATCTCTCCTCATGTCTGTGTATTAAATCCTGAGCTAGTCATCTCTGTTTGACAGGCTCGGGTCATTTATTCTCCCCTCAGGCCATTGGTTGTATCCAAGTTGGGACTCTGTGGTTGGCAGTGACTCTATAGGCTGGGGATGGTGATTTCCCACAGGAACAGGCTGCTGTCATTAAGTTAGCACATGGTGCCTAGCACCCAGAGGCCCTCAGGGCATTTATGTACTAAATCTGATAGGATGGAGCCTGGAGAAAAAGTTAATACTTTATCTGCCGACTTGTGGCTCCTGTCTTCATGTTATTTAACTGCCCTGGTTTTGCTACTTGGCCACTGTTTTTAGGTTATGTATAAAAGCTCAAAACAGTTATAAAGACAACTTAGGGGCCTTTGGAAATGGTTTAGTCACACAAACATAAGAACCTGAGTCCACATAAAAAGATGGTTATGGTGGGCACATTTGTAATTGCAACACTAGAGAAGAGAGACTGGAGGATCTCTGGGGCTCACTGGCCAGTCACCCCAATCAATAAGCTCCAGGTTCCAATGAGAGACCCTGTCTCAAAGAAAAAAGAGTGAACAGCTCCTGAATAATACTCAAAGTTGATCTGTGGCCTCCACACACGTGCATACATGTCCACCCATACACACACACACACACACACACACACACACACACACACACACACACACACAGAGGGTTAAAAAGAAGCCGAATGTAGACCAGGGAGAGTGGATGGTCATATTCCATGAGAGCACCTCAGAAGGTAACTGACATACTGACATCTTATAGAATTGTAGGTGCTCCTGCATACATTGAACTGTCAGTACGTGTGTGTGTGTGTGTGTGTGTGTTTCAGTGTAAACAGGCCAGGCCTGGTTCTCTTGTCTGTCCTGCTGGCTTGGGTGCTCTGACCTCTCAGAGTGCTTGTGAGGAGTTTTTAAATTACATTTACATGTCGGGGTGGGTGTACACATCATAGTGAACACACATGGCCATACACACTCACATGGAGATCAGCAGGACAGCTTGCCGGAGTCTGTTCTGTCCTCGCCCTCTGTGGGTCCCAGGGATTGATTGAATTCAGGTTGTCAGGCTTGGTGACAGGCGCCTTTACCCACTCAGCCATCTCTCCAGCCTGCTTGTGAGTTATGACTGTGGATTCATCATATTTTACTGAAAGTTTTCTGTGGAAATTCTTGGAGGCTGAGGGTTGCAGCTCTGTTCTTCCAGGAATGATCTAGTTTTGCTGAGGGGGATACCTCAGCACTGATCCATTTTAGGGTCCTGACTGGCAGGTGTTTTCTGTGTGGTTTTGTGTTTTGAGACGGGGTCTCATGGAGCATAGGCTGGCTTCAACTCTGTTTGAGGATGGTTTGAACTCCTGATCTTCCTGCCTCCTTCTCTCAAGTGCTGAAATTACAGGCATGCACCACCGCACATGGCTCCTGGCTGGCAGTTGTGTAGGCAGGCAGGGAGCATTGTGGTTTAGATGGCAGAACTCCATGAAGCTGGTCCTGTCTTTATAGTATTTCATCGCATACCTTTTCCTCTGATACCAATCCAAGGATCTTGTGGGGCCTTTATTAATCAACTGTAAAAGCTAGACATTACAAGGTTCTGGAAACATACCCTCAGGGAAGTAAGCCACCTTCAGTGAGGCATGTGCCTTCTAGATTACCACATTCACTTACATTTTGGCCTCCCAGAATTCCACAGTGTTCTTCCTTGCCTGTAGCTTTGTGTCAGGAGGGGAACTGAGCTGTGCTTTGTCATCTGTTTGCTTGATTTCAGCTGGAGGCTTGCAAGATGCCGGAAATGGTAGTTCCTTAGATCACTGTGGAGAACTTAGATCCCATGTGAGGTGGGTGTCAGGGCCCTCCTTTCTCATCTCCGAGACTGTACTGTGACAGGAAGAAGGACTAAAGAGGGGAGTTCCTGAACTAGAAGGAAGTTAGAGCTGGGGACGCAGCTCGGGGGTAGAGTGCTTCCCTGGCCTGCACAGCGTCCTGGGAAAAAAGAGAAAACAGGCATGGAGGTTAATACATAGGTAACCTGCAGGGCTCATTCAATTCTGAAAGGATATCTTCTTAGGTATAGTAATCGTTTCTTATTTCTCTTGGGTATTTACCATTTTAAACGAGACTAATGCCATCAAGTGACATTTAGAGCCATCTCCCCTAAGAACGGGTATCATTTCTATCTGTCACATTAGAAAACATGAGTTCTCCAGCAGAGTCTCTTAATCCACACTGGGGTGTTTCAGGCACGTCCTTAATCTGCAATTGTTGAACAAAATGAGATCCGCACATCAACCCTTGCTCCTCAGTGGACATGAGGGTGTGTTTGTCAGTGGCTGGCCTTTTTTGACAGATGTTGTATTTTGTAAATAGACTGTTACAATGCCTGGGATTTAAACTTTTTCCCGTGGAGGGTTGGGTGTAAAGCCCCGTTCTGTCTTCTCCAGCTGACCAACTTTGGACTCCTGTTAAAAGTGCATCTTTGTCCTCATCACCTGCTCTCCTGCTGTACCTGCCCGTCGGCCAACATCAGATGGGCTGGGCTGTCCCAAAGACCTGTCTGTATCTGCCCTCAGTCTGGGTTTTCCTGGCTGTTAGGGAGATAATTTGGAAGAAATAAAAATTTTAGATTGTTCAATGGAAAGTATGCCTGAAAAGCAGTCAGACTTCGGTTGGCTAGCTAAGACCTATCTTCACTGTAGCCCCAGAATAAACTATTTCGTCTCAAAGCTTCCCAGCCGAATAAACAGCTTCCTGAAGCACATGTCTAGACGCAAAGGCTTGTGTAGTGGACCTGCACATACATGATTTGTCATTTTACCTAGACTAGAGACATGTATCAACATGGAGTTAATTCATATGAATTAATACTTTATAAGTGGAAATGTAAGAAACTTCAAGGGCTAGAGAGATGGCTCAGTGGGAAAGGTGCTTACCATGCAAACATGAGGACCCGAGTTCAGATTCCACCATCCATTTAAAAAGTGTGATGTGGCTGTACACATCCATAATCCCATCATGGGAAGATGGAGACTGGAAGATCTCTGGGGCTACCGGCCAACCCACCTAGCTGAATCAGGGACCTTCAAGTTCAGTGAGAGACCCTGTCTCCAAAGACAAAGTGGAGAATGATTGGAGATTCCCCAAACCAACCCCTGACTTCTATATACATTCATGTACACACATGCATATGACCCTCATGCACAGGTGCACATATCCACACAAACATGAAAGAGAGAGAGAGAGAATATCAGTCCATAGAATGTGTATTTTTACTCTTCACTCACAGATTTTGAAAGCCCTTGTTTCTTGGAGCACATTCTAATAAAGATATAATGAGGTTTTTAAAAGACTTTAGGGTTCTTCCTGTATGCATGCATTTTCTCTATATATGATTTTCAGTGAGAGAGTGAATTGGAGAGAGATCTTTCCTTTCCACAGAGTGGGTCAATTGTTGCACTCCAGTCACTGGGTAGATAGATTAGCAATTGTTACCAAGAGTCCAGGTTCTCTAGAGGAAAAAAAATGAGAGGGAGAGGGGAGAGAGGGAGATCTAGCCCCTGCAGTTTCTTAAATCTTCGTTTATAAAGGTTTAATTCATATTGATTGACTTAGGATTCTGAGGACCAGATCCATGTTGATACATTTCTGTAAGTAAAATGACAAATACATGTATGTGCAGGTCCACTATACTAGTCTTTGAGTCTAGACAGGATGCTTTATGTAGCTGTCCAGCTGGGAAGAGAGAGAGAGAGAGAGAGAGAGAGAGAGAGAGAGAGAGAGAGAGAGAGAGAGAGAGTGTGTGTGTGTGTGTGTGTGTGTGTGTGTGTGTGTGTGTTCTCTAGAGTGGCTTACAGGCTGTGATCTGGCTAGTCCAACAACGGCTATCTTCCAATGGAAAGTTGAAGAATCCAATATTGTTCAGTCCACTGGGCTGGATGTCTCAGCTATTCTTCAGCATACATCAGAATCACCCAAAAGTGGGCTCTAATACCAGTGAATGGATGCCTCAGCAACAAGATAGGTTAACTTGCCAGCAAGAGGGAGGACAAGCAAGCAAAAGCCTTCTTCGTCTATGTCCTTTGTATAGATTGCCACCAGAAGGTGTGGCCCCAAAAGATACCATCAAGAAAAAGCAATTGTGCCCAGCTACTTCGGTTTTACTTAATTCCAGTTGTAATCAAGTTGGGCTACATAATGTTCCAAAGATGGACTGGGTTAGAGAGTAAGACTTCGTGTTACACATACACACACGTGTGCTTGCACACACACAAACACATACACAAGAGAAGGAGGAAGAGAGGGAAGGAAAGTGAGAGGGGTAGCTCAGCTGATGGAATGCTTGCCAGGCATGAATAAAGCTTGTGCTTGATCTCCAGGATATACCAAGCATGGGAGTACACTCCTATAACCCCAGCGTTTGAGAGGCGGAAGCAGGAGGTCATCCTCTGCTGCAAAGCCAGTTCTAGGGCAGCCTGGGCAAACATAGAGCTGTGCTGTACAGGGGAGGCCTGTGATTGGGAAATGAATGATTGCAAGCAACACAGAATATTACCTAATTCTAATAGTAACATGAAATGTTCTCAAGCTATGCCTGTGGTGCCTTGGAGGTCAGGGTCAGGTACTAGGTTGTATATTAAAATCTCATTTGGAAATGAAGTGCAAGCTACACACAGGTCCAAATTAATACTACCATTGAGGATGAGCCAGTCAAAGTAAGTAAGTTACAGTGAGTTCGTAGTAACTCTGACTTTGAAGAGATTTGAAAAGGGAGGTCTTCCCTCCTTCCTGCCTGCACTTGTAGCCAAAGTTTTCCTGGTTCTGCCTAGCTCCTGTGGCCACGTGGACCCAAGTAAACACACAGAGGCTTTTATTAATTAATACTGCTCAGGCATTAGCTCAGGCTAACTGTTGACTAGCTCTTACACTTAAATTAACCAATCATCGTTTTATTTATCAACCAATCAGAGCAACACACATTCACAGCATACAGAAAGACATCCCCAGCATGCCCTTTTTCTTCTGTCCTCAAGTAGTTTTCAGCAAGAGTTTATCCTTCCTTGGGATAAGGGTTGTACCTCAATGCATAAAAAATTAATCTTAAAAAGTTAACTCAGTTTCCAGAAATCTAACCAGTCTTCATTCTTACTCTGTTACCAATAAGCTACCCTTAGACAAAAGCAATTCAAGGGGGAAGAGGTTTGTTCTGGCCCACAATTCAAGGATGCGGTCTATCATGATGACAGGAGAGTCGATCAACAGAGCCAGCAGAGGGATGTTTGGGCTCTGCTGGCTTTTCCCTTTTCTATAGTCTAAGACCAGCCCAAGTGATGGTGCCTCCTACTTTACTGTGAGTCTTATTACCCCATTTACCAGTCAACATCGTCCCTCACAGTGTGCCTTGGAGACTTGCCTCGTAGGTAGTTCCAGAGCTGTCAGGTTGACAGTTGACTGTCACACAGGGGCATGATAGTGGGCGTTTTCTGAAGTCCTGGGTTGTGATATCTAATGTTTAGTTTTCCTTTTTTTCTTTTATAATTGTGTGTGAGTGTGCATGTACACACACGTACATACAGGTGCTCTTGGAGGATAGAGCCATCAGATCTTCTGCAGTAGAGTGAATGGTGGTTGTGGGCTGCCGGACACAGCTGTGTGATGGAAACTGAACTCTGGTCCTCTAGGAAAACAGTGACCACTCTTAACTGCTGAGCTGTCTCTCTAGTCCCAAGGGTTTTCTGTTTCCTTTCTGGTCTGACAGCCCACAGTATACAGAATGTTACTGCTGGCTCCTCCCTGCACCCGTGCCCAGCCCACTGTCCCCAAATTCCAAAATCACTAAACAGCAAAACAAATCAACAAAACCCTCCGTGGTCTGTCAACAGCGGTGTGACTTGTCCAGGGAGAGCTCTAGCCTGGATAAGTTGTGCTGATGCCTGTGCAGATTCTCTTCCCTTGCCGTCTCTTGTTCCCAGCGCGGCACTTTCCAGACTTCCCATGAGCACTGATGAAACACGCTGGGACGTAAGTTACCCAACAGGTTTGCTACATTTAGGCTGGAAATACATGATTAGCTTGGGCATTTGACCCTTCAGTGAAGCCGTCTATTGTCATGATTGCTATTACATCAAGGTAAACCCTTCTGTTTCTTCTCCCCAGGACTTCCCCCAAGGTTCCTTTTTAAAAAAGATTGATGAGTGAGTTTGCCTACACACACACACACACACACACACACACACACACACACACACACACACACGTATGTATCGATATCACATGTTGTATGTGCCTGGTAACCATGGAGGCCAGAAGAGGGCATCAAATCCCCTGGAACAGGCATTATAAACAGTTGTGAGCCACCATCTAGGTGATAAGACCTGAACCACGGTCCTGTGCAGTAACCGTTAAGAACTCCTGATGGCTGAGCCATCTCTCCAGGTTCCTCCACTCCCTACCAGGCTTATTAGGACAAAAGTTTCTATTAGCTTTCTAGACCAAGTTGTTTCCTTCCTTTAAAAAAAAAAAATTACATTTATTTATCTGTGGGGCTGGCAGGGGTGGTGGAGTGGGAGCATCCGTGTCAGTCAGAGGACAACTTTTGGGTTCTCTTCCTCCCCTGTGCAGGGCCTGGGGATTGGTGGCAAGCACCTTTGCCACCAAGCCGTCTCTCCAGCCCTTGCTTCATCTTAGCATCATTCCTTAGTAATCGTCATCACCTCTTCTAGAAGATGTCAGTCATTTACCCTGTGACCCTACCCAGAAACCTCTCCTCTGCCTGCCTCCAGTTCTTACAGTCCCTGGGTCTGTTTGGCCTTCTCCATCCCCCTCCTCACTTGCCCATTTTCAGAGGCTTACTATCTCTCTTGGCCCTTTCTCCTTCTTGGCCCTGTCTTCTTTTAAGAAAGAAGAACAGAAGTAGGAGATAGTTGAGAAAGTGGTCTGTGGAGCGGGGAGCAGGTGGACTTACTGCTTATTATGCACGCTCGGAGATGACTAAAGTGTGCAGCTGTGTATTTATAAAATTTTAATGAAAGTGAATCAGTTTATAGCTCTTCTCATTTTTTATGACGTGTGTGTGTGTGTGTGTGTGTGTGTGTTTAAACATTTACCACTGCACTCGTGTAGGGATTAGAGGACAGCCTGTACCTATGGGAGTCTCCTGCCAAAGTTCTGGGGATCAAACCCATCAGGTGTGGTGGCAAGTGCTTTTACCCACTTAGCCATCTCGCCATCTTCAGTCTGTAACTCTCGATGATTCCAGATGGTCTCAAAGAAACCGCTAAGACCTCCTGAATACCCCACTATGAACCCCCACAGGCCCTGTTGCCTTGATGATTTCAGCATAGCCTTAGCTGGGCAGTCTATGCCCACGTTTGCCCCTGCTCCAAAGCAGACTCTGCTGACCAGGGCCTTAGTCATCATTTCAGACTCTCCCTAGAGTTTGGTTCTGAGCAAGACATTGTAGGTACCCTGGCTGGGAGAGACTGGCTGCCCAGAACTGCCTTGCTTACTGAGTAGGGCTGGACAACCTGAAAAGAGCTGAGTTCATTCACTGCTTTGGGTTTTCCCACAGCAATCTGAGCTGTCTGCTGAAGAAAGTCCAGAAAAATTAGGAACCTCCCAGCTGCATCAGCGGAAGGTCATTTCCTTGAATAAGCAGATCCTGCAGAAGACCAAACAGCTGCAAGAGGTGAGCGTTTTTATAATTGCACTCGGCTAAAGAAACTTCTTCCAAGAGGGGAGAAGTCGGGAAGATGAATGAATGAAGAGCCTCGTGGTGCACTGGTCAAAGGGGGCTCTAGTGCAGGCATGCTGCAGCCTTCAGTCCAGGCTAGCTGCATGAGTTTTTGTAAGCAAAGTGTAGGTGGATGATGTGTGCAGGTATGTGGGGGTACTTGTGTGCAAGTGTGCATACGTGTGCCTGATGGGCATGTAGGAGCCAAAGGCTGTTGTTGGGTGCCTTCCTTAATCACTGTCCACCTAGTTTACTGAGGCGAAGCCTCTCAACCAGTTTGACTTGTCTAGCTAGCTAAGTGGCCAGGGATATCCCTTGTCTCTGCCTCCTAAGCACTGGAATTGGAGGCAAGCTGCCACTCACCTAGCTTTTCACATGGATTCCATGGATCCAGTCTTCAGTCTTCAGGCGTGCGTGCATGCGTGTGTGCGTGCGTAAATATACAGGACCAGAATGGTGTTTCTTCATAAATGCATAGTGCTGTGTGTGCTAAGTGTCAGCTAAGCTATAGGGGTGAATGAAGACCAGGTGAGGGCCCTGCCTGCAAGGACCCTAAGGTGTAATGGAGACCTGCAGTAAGTGCAATATCCATCACACTCACTGGTTAGTTACCTGTGTGATGAGGGCTTGAGTGGGGAAGTCTGGGGAGCTGGGTGACTAATAGAGCTCACTGAGCCTGAGGTCACGGCTGACTGAGTCTGCAATGGTGAATGGGCAGTGACCGAATGGGAGGTCCGTGTGGAGATGGTGAGGAGCCAGGTGGAGACTTAGGAAGCAACCTAAGCAAAGATGAAGGGAGGAGGAGTTGGCCAGCTCCTTCCTGTCTGATGGTTGAGGTGTCTTGAGTGAGGTGTGCAGTGGGCAGACTGACGGCAGAGCACTTTCCTGGTCCACGTTAGGACTGTGGAAGCCACAGAGTGTTGCAGCAGGGCAGTGGCATGCTGCTGCCTGTCACTGTGTATGCTGTGGGATGTGGGCAGGAAGGGTCAGAGAGCCCCAGGCTTTAGGAGGCAGGTGCAGTAGGTAAACTGGTGATGGCAGGGAGTGGGAGAAATAAACCATTGTTTCCCATTTATTTCTGAGGGCAAGGCACATATGTCATGGAAGTCAGTAGTCAGTTTGCTGGGGTTAGTTCCTCCAGTCTACCAAATGGGTCCTGGGGATGAAACTCGGGTCATCAGGCTTGGTGGCAAGCGCCTCACTGCCGGAGCCATCTCACCAGCCCCAGTCATTTATAGGTCTTGGTGACAGGTAGGACTGTTTTGGAAGACCATATATTCTCCCTGGGAAGCAGACCAGAAAGAAGGCAGAGAGTGTGACTCAGGAACAGTCTTTGGATGATAAAAGCTCACATGTAGGCTGAGGACATGGCTCAGTTGGTAAAGGGCTGCTGGGCAAGCATGATGCCCTAAGCTCAGCTCCCCAAGCCCCATGTGGGAAGTCTGGCATTCAGTTTATAACCCTAGGGCTGGGGACGTGCCCCCACATTGGTTTATGAGTGTGGCTTGTTTTCTCTTTTCTGCAATCTAGGACATCAGGTCACGGGAGCTATATTGGTTTATAGGTGTAGCTCCGTGGTAGACTCCATGTTTATTATGCATGGGTTAACTTCCTAGCACTGAAATAAGTAAATATAGAACTGTTAAAAAAAAAACAAATAAAAAGGAAGTCCTGCAGTTTAAATTAGTTTCAGCCTTTCTGGGCTTCTACCTCCTCATAGTGAAAGAGGGAACCCATCGATGTCTGGACCAAGAAAAGGATTCTATTCAAGCAAATGTTGTTTTTTCTCACTTACAGCTGCAAACAGATCATACCAGCCTCCAAGCCAAGTACAGCGACATGAAGAAGACACTGGCGGAGGTAAGCGGGTCTGCCCCACTTTACTGTGACCTCGGGATGCACAGCCACCTCTCCTGGGTCACATGGCAGCAGTGTGGATAAACGGATGGCGGGGTGAAGCAGCACCATGAAACCTCCCTGAGGAGGGAGCCTTCCTCCACACCAGCTGACTTCCCCCGCATTCTCCCAGCAGCACTGGTCACGTGGTCACTGACCACGCTGGGCCCTCTCGTGACACAGACCTAAGCTTCATTTCTGCGAAGCCTGCCCTTCCAGGGTAGACTAATGTGATGAAATAGACTGCTTTTTTCCATGAGGTGAAGCGGGCATGGAGGTGGCGGACAGGTGGCGACAGCCATATAGCCACCCCAGGAAAGCCAGGATGCTGACTGGCTGCCGCATCAGTGGCCATGGGCTACCAGCTCTAATCCGTATGCATCGCAATCTGTCCAGTCACAATTCTGAATCCCTAGATGGAAGCCCAGTTCCTTTTCGATGAACACTGTCTTCACTGTATCTGAAGTATCTGTTGCTCTATAGCTGTTTGACACACCATTTTTTTCCTGTCTTCGGATGTTTGAGGGCTCTTGTTATATGCTCACCTGGTTTAAGATTTCCTCTCACCATCTCTCAATACTGTGTATGCTCTACAGCTCCTTGACTTGTTACCCTGGCCAAACCCCTGGCAAGAAGCAGCTTAAAAAGGGAAGGCTCTAGCATGGCTCACAGTTGAAGGACACAGTCCTTCATGGTGGAGAAGGCAGCAGGAACTCAAAGTGGCTGCTCACAGCACGTCCAGTCAGGAAGCAGATAGTTGAACACTAGTGCTCAGCTCAAGGCCTCCTCTCTCTGCATTGTAGGACACCAGCCCAGGGGATGGTGTCTCCCACTTGTAGGGTGGGCCTCCCCAGTCAGTGAACCTAAATGAAGAGAAACTCACAGGCTGGCCTTACCGGGCTGGTCCCTCAGACACGCCCAGAGCTGTCTCCTGGGTGATTCTAGGTCCTGTCGTGTTGACAGTATTAATGTTGCAGCAGCAGCTTGCTTCCACTGTTTCTCTGGAAGGGTGCTACCTTCTGTGTGGTAAATCAGCCCATGGCAGCAGACATCCAGAGCTGAGGAACTCCCCATTCTCTTTGCTATTGCCAGCCATCTGGAGCCCTCAGATGCTCTCCTGTGTAACCGAGTCAGGCTCCATTGCTTTGTCGACCTCGCTCTCCTGATACAGGCCCCAGCCCTACAAGCCATCCTTCCCACCTTCACTGGCTGTTCTCCATTGCTGTCTCCCATCTGTTCCCATCTGCCAGCCCGCTCTCTTGTCCCATGAGTTAACCTGCTTCCCTGGTCCAGTGTCATAGCCTGGGTTAGTTCAAGACTGGAGGTGAGAAGGGTTGATGTGACACCTAGCTGTACTGCCACTTTCAACTAGGAACTTTTGACACTTGCTTGTTTTTTATTAATGGGTCACATATTCACATGGTTCAAAAATTCACAAAACACAAAAAGTGAACTCCTGTAACCTGCCAGCTGTCTGCCCGTTCCAGGGCAGTGAGAACAGCTAAGATCTTTTCAGTCTTTTAAAGACTGTTTATGACTACATAGCAGTTATATTCTATATACTGGTGCACATTCCCTCCAAGAAATGTCTCTACATATTTATTTAGTGTGTGTATGGGGCTGGGCCATTAAGCATGCCACAGTGCATGTGTGGGGGTCAGAGGGCACCTTGTGGGAGTTGGTTCTCTTGAACCATGCGGATTCCAGGGACGGAACTCAAATTATCAGGCTTGGAGCAAGTGCTACAGTGAGCCATCTCGTCAGCCCACATGTACATATTTCTTTATATGCTTTGGGAGTTTGCTGTGTTCGTGATTTTAGACCTTCTTTTCTTTTCTTTTTTTTTAATATATTTATTTATTAATTTTTTTTCATTTTACGTACCAACCCCTCCCCTTCTCCCGCCTTCTCACCTCCCCCCCACTCTACCCCTGTCGACTCCTCAGAGTGAGTAGACCTCATTTTCTAGATCATTGTAAAAGACGTACTTAAACCAAACAGTGGATGGGGTGGGGAGAGGACTCAGTGGGTGACATGCTTGCCACATAAGGCCCTGTGTTCAGAACCCGATCATCCACATGAAAGCCTGGCATTAGTGGTGGCATTTGTCACCCCAGCAACTGGGACACGAAGACAAGTGGGTCCCTGTGGCTCACTGACCAAGTAGGCCAGCAAGACCTTGACTTTCAATTTCAATGACAAATCAAGTCTCAAAAAACAAAGTTGGAGAAGCAAAAGTTGAGGAAGACTTCTGGACTCCACCTGCACCTCACACACTAGCAAGAGCACACACACATAACATACAGGAAAGGACATCGCTGTGCGTTAAAATCTGCAGTCTCTTAAAATTTTTCCATTTGCTAAATCCAAAGAAGGTAAAACCATTGGTCTTAGTCAGGGTTTCTATTGCTGCAACAAAATACCATGACCAAAAAGCAGGTTGGGGAGGAAAGGGTTCATTTGGTTTACACTTCCATATTCTTATTCATCACTAAAGGAAATCAGGACAGGAACTCAAACAGGGCAGGAGCCTGGAGACAGGAGCTGATGCACAGGCCACAGAGGGGTGCTGCTCACTGGCTTGTTCCCCTGGCTTGCTCAGCCTGCTTGCTTTTTTTTTTTTTTGGAGCTGAGTATCGAACCCAGGGCCTTGCACTTTCTAGGCAAGCACTCTACCACTGAGCTAAATCCCCAACCCCGCTTTCTTTCTTTTTTTCCTTTTATTTATTTTTCTTTTGTCAGCTTGATACAGTATAAATTCTTATCCTAATAGTGAAATGTTTCATTGAGGCTTGCCCAGTAATGGAGTAAAACCAAAACTTATAAGCCACAGTCATCCTAGGGTCCCCCCTGCTATGTAGCCTCCCTGGCTCTGTGAGTTGCAGTCTGATTGTTCTTTGCTTTATATGTAGAATCCACTTATGAGTGAGTACATACCATGTTTGTCCTTCTGGGTTTGGGTTACCTCACTCAGGATGATATTTTCTAGTTCTAACCATTTGCCTGCAAATTTTTTTTTAATTTTATAATTTAATTTAATTTTACATATCAGCCACGATTCCCCTGTCCTCCCTCCCCTCCCCCACTCCCCATCTCCTCCAGGGCAAGGACTCCCCTGAGGATTCAGCTCTGCCTGGCAGATTCAGTCGAGGCAGGTCCAGTCCCCTCCCCTCCTCCCTTCACCCAGTTGCCTGCGAATTTCATTCAGCCTGCTTTCTTATAGAACCCAGGACTAGCTGCAGCCCAGGGATAGCCCCACCCACCATGGGCTGGGCCCTCCTCCATTGATCACTGATTGAGAAAGTGCCTTGCAGCTGGATCTCATGGAGGCATTTCCTAAATTGAGGCCTCTCAGATGACTTTAATATGTGTCAAGTTGACATAAAACCCGCAGTATCAAGAGGCTGGGAAGACTTAACCATGCCATGACAGTGGTATTCTGATAGTTTCTCTCTTGCTTCCCCTCCCTGTCTGCCTCTCTCTCTTTTTATCCCGCCTACATTTTACTCCAAGGCCATTGCTCTCAGCATTGCCTGGGCTTTCCTGCCTCTTTCTGCTGCACTCTGAAGTCATCGTTAGTGTTTCCATAGCCAGTGCACCATTTAGCAAGTTCTGACCTCCCTGCCGCCTCTCCCTCTCCATCCTGTCTGTCAGGCACATCTATTTTCTGAGTGCACAACCAAAGCCAATGGGCTCGGTCATCTATCCCAAATGAGCCAGGAATGGGAATGGACGGGGAGTGGGGTCATGGGGCACACCCTCCTGCTTGCTTTTCAGTCTCTGTAGCCAGTGATGCCTCTGCTCTGTCTTGCAGCTGAAGAATCATGGTGAGAAACTAGACAAAGAGCAGGCAGCCCTGGAGAAATTAGAAGCCAAAGCTGACCCGAGGTAAGTGGTTTCGGCATGTGCAGGAAATTGGCCACAGTGTCTGCTGCTTGATTTGTCTGATCAAGGCACAGACTAGCCGGAGGTCATGGGCTGGGGCTCCATTTCCATTCAGATAATGTCACATGAGCATCTGGAAGGGACCAGCAGTCCCCCTGATGCTCACTGAGATTCTTGGGCTGCACTGAGCCACCCACCTTCCCTTCGGCCCTCCTTGTGACCCAGGCAGTGGTGTGCTGGTTTGAAAAACCATGAACCAGGGCTGCAGGCGTAGAGGGTAAAGTGTTTGCTTTTTAAGCATGAGAACCTAGGTTTGATGTCCTAGATCCAACCTGAAAAGGCTGGCATGGTGGCACATGTTTGTAATCCTAGAGCCAGGGAGGCAGAGAAAGGCCCCTGGCACTTGCTGACCAGCCAGGCTAAACTACTTGGCAAGTCTCAGGCGAGAGAGACCTTGTCTCAAAACACAAGGGGGAACAAGCTGCTGAGGTAGCTCCGTGGGGTGAAGTCAGATGACCTGAGTTCAATTCCTGGAACCCAGGCAGTAGAAGGAGAGAACTAACTCCCACAGGCTGTCCTCTGACCACCACACCTGCTGCACAAGTATACTCACTCACACATACTAAATAAATAAATAAATGTAATAAAACATGTTGTAATTGAGAGAAAATAGGGGCTACCAACTGATGAACAATATCTGAGACTGTCCTCTAGCCTCCACATGGGTGTGAACACAAATGCACCACACACACACACACACACACACACACACACACACACACACACTGTTATTGATAGTGTTTACCCTGAGCACAGCTGAATAAATGATAAATGAATACCACTGAATCTCATTGATGTTTCCAAAGTTGACCTTCACATTCTAGAATCCTGTCCTGGGTGGTTTTTTGTCTCCTCCTGGGCTTGAAGGTCCAAATGCATAATCAGGAATGGAAATGATGACAATTTGAGGCATTCTCATTACACCCTTGGGGAAAACTAAGGGGATTAAGAGGAACTCCTTGTATTCTGGTTGTGGCTTTATCCTTGATTGGTAAAATGAAATGGTAATGGCCTGCCCCGGGCTGTTGGTCTTTCCTCCTCAGCATTCTGCAGAGCCTGAGAGCACTGGTAGCCATGAATGAAAGTCTGAAAAGCCAGGAGCAGGAGTTTAAAGCACACTGCCGGGTAAGTGCTGTGGCGTTGGTGGACAGGCAGCAGCTCCCTGTGGGTCCTGGTTTCCCTCCTCCGTGCTGCTGGGAGAGCTCTTTCCCAGGAAGGGATGAGTTTGCCAGTGGGAGCAGAGCACCTGGTTCCCTGTTGGCTTTTGTCCTAGCACAAACCAGTGAAAGTAAGGATGAAACATCTCCATTGAGTAGTTAAACCAGGCAGGCAAGATGGCTCAGCGGATAACGATGCTTGCCACCAAGCCTGACAACCTGAGCTCAGTCCCTTGGGCGCACATGGTGGAAAGAAACAGAAAATCACTCTGTAGGTTGTCCTCTGACCGCTACACACATGCTGTGGAGCACATAGGAGCATGAGTGCACACATGCAAATACACACCAGAGGCATGCATGTGCCTGCACACATGCACACAAGCACAGATATTAAAACAAACCACGTGTAAAGAAGTTAACAGTTACCTCCAGTTGGTAGCTTACCTGAGCTTTGTAAAGGTTCACCTTGCTTTTCTAGGAGGAGATGGCTCGGCTACAGCAGGAAATTGAGACCCTGAAAGCTGAGAGAACACCGGGTGAGAAGGTAAAGGCTTTAATTCGTCCCCAGTGCCGTCAGCTGCTTTCTGGCTGGTGTGTGGAAAGAATGCAGAGGCTCAGGGCCGTGACTTCCTGGGGAGACATGAGGAAACTTCCATTCGCTCCAGACAGAAAGGGTGCTGATGGGCAGAAGGAAGCCTTCTGTCAAGTCCAGTGTGGTGAACCAAAAGTATGATTATTGGGGTTGGTTATAGGGTTTTGGGTGTCCACGAGGGGAGTCCCTGGCAACTTTAGGCCAGCAGCCGCACTGCAGAGAGACCCACGTTAGTCCACAGCTTACCTCTTACGTGTCTTGAGGAGGGGAAGGGTCTCATGAGCCTCTCTGTCCTACATAACAGGCTGTTAAAAGGCTTGATGGTGTGAGGGTCTGCTGCTGCTCATCCCAGCTTCTCTGTTTAAAGATGGCAACAGCTACATCAACCACTAATCATGTTCCAAAAAGGACTGTCCATTTTCTTGAGCTGGGCGTACACGTCCCGGGTTGGTGAGGTGGCTCGGGCGAGGGCACTTGCTGCCCTTGCAGGGGCACTTCCCAGCATGCACGGTGACTCACAGCCTTCTGCATACCAGTTCTAGGGGATCTGACCATCTCTCCCTGCCGCCATGGTACTAGGTGGTGCCCAGGCATACAGTGCAGGTGAAACACTCATGAACATAAAATAAAAATAATTATTTCCTTTAAAAGAAAAAAGCCCAGCGTGGCTGCAAGAGCCTGTAACCCCATCACTGTAGTCAGTGGAGACAGGAGGATTGCTGGGGCTTTCCGACCACCAGCCTATGTCTACGTTCAGGGTAAAAGACAGAGAAATAGAACAGAACACTGGACACCTTCCTCCAGCCTTACCACATACCATACTCCACACACGAGTATACCTTACCACCCACCGCACTCTGCACAGGAGCATACCCTACCACACACCGCACTCTGCACATGAGCATACCCTACCACACACTGCACTCTGCACAGGAGTTATTTCTCAACTTTTTCCTGTGGATTTCTTGGATCATTTTTGTTTTTGTTTTTGTTTTTTAAGACAAGGTTTCTCTGTGTAACAATCTTGGCTGTCCTGGAACTCGATCTGTAGACCAGGCTGGCTCCCTGAACTCAGAGCCCCGCCTGATTCTGCCTCCCAAGTGCTGGGATTAAAGGCATGTACCATCATGCCCGGTGATTTTCTTGGATCTGAGCTGTTTTCCACTTAGCCTGTCTTTGTAAGTTTTTTCACTTTCCCTGAGTAGCTGGGATTACAGGCCTGAGCCACCGGACCCTGTGGATCTCTTGGATTTTGTTTTCCCTTACCACACTTCATTCAAAGCTTGCCTCCTCCCCAGATGTGGGGTGGTCATGGCCATGGAACCCACTCACTGAGCCTGCCCTGCACTTGTAGCAGGGGCATGGGCAGGGCAGTGCCCCACCACTAAGCCCAGCACTCTCCAGTGGACACAAGGCCATGGGAACTGCTGTCCCTAGCCAGAGAGAGCCAGGCTGAGAGCTGCTGTGTCATCTCAGTAGGAGGTGTCCCCCTCCATGAGGGAGAAGAGGAATGCAGCCCCGGATGCCCTGGGCACTTCTCCTGCACTGAGCCTTTGAAGGCATCTAGTCACTTCCAGTGGCCTCTGAATCAGCAGCGATCACTTCCCATCACTTCCTATCAAAGGCATTCTTCTGTTGAAAATGAACTACAAGGGCCGGGGAGCGGGCTCAAAGGGTAAAAACTACCTGTTGTGCAAGCGCAGGGACCTGAGTTTGGATTCCAGCACCCAGGTAGAAGCCAGGCAATGAGTAGGTGGTCACAGAAGGAAGCTCACTGGCCAGGCAGCCTAGCGAGACTAGCTGAGTTCCAGGTTCAGTTCAGTGAAGTGCTCACCATCAAGACTGATGAGCTCAATTTGATCCCTAGGTCACACATAGTAGAGGGAAAGAACAGCAAGAACAGCAAGGTGTCCTCTGACACATGCATGTGTGCGTGCGCGCACACACACACACACACACACACACACACACACACACACGCTAGCATGTGAATATATACACATGTCATAGATAAATAAATTATAACTTTTTTTTAAAATAAGGTGGAGAGTGATAGAGCAAGACACCAACATCGACCCACACACTCAGAAGAGCTACAGTGTAGCCTTTACTTGGCAAACTTGGAAGAACAGTCTAAAATCTGGGTTTCTCGAACAGTCTGGGCACTCTTCAGAAAAATGAGGTCCATTTCAGCCCCATAGTTGCTCCTCTCGGCTCCAGTCTGTGAAGCCTAGACACTCAGCTGCTGTCTGTCCCCTTACTGAGCAAAGGTGCTGACCCTGTTTTCATCCTTTCAGACTCTCTCCGGTGAAGAGCCCCAGGGTGCCCTGGCCTCCACCATGACTCACAACGTGAGTATCTCCTCATCCTTGGGACCAGCATTGTCCTGAGAGGACATGTCAACCTCTTGTCTATTCTCCCTGCACTGCTTTCCCGGCCTGCTGTCTGGTCTGTGCAGCCACCTCCTCTCTGCTGCCTTCTGGGGACATGGTACCATCTTAGACCTTTCATTCCTTAGATGGAAGGGACCTGTGTCAGCCACATGAGCTCGGTGGCCTGAGTAGTGCAGCGGGGAAAACTCCTTCTTTGCTGCGTGACAGCAGGCCACTGTTCTAGTGGCCAAACTGTGTGACAGGTGTGTCCAACTTGCAGCTCAACACAGTTAGAAACTCACAATATTATAAGGGAGTTCTTTGGTAACTTGATTGCACATTTTTCAAGCGTGAATGTTTTAGTGATGACTTCGTGTCACGTGCATTGTAAATGAATGGACGTGACTGTATTCCAGCCCACCTCTATCTACAGAAATAAGCAGAGAGCCGGACATGACTCAAAGGTATAGGCTTTCCATGGCATGCTCTAGTTTGCTGACCTCGTTATGAGTTAAAACAATACTTGTCGCACGTAAAGAGAGAGGAAGAGGGGCCTCCAAGCAGGGCCATTAGGGTGGTTCTTTATAACATGTTAGCACACTGGACAGGGGACTCCTACAGTGGTATGTTAGATGTCACCAATAGCTGAGCCCTGTCCAAGAAACTGCGCATGTGCCATATGTGTTCATGTGCATGCATGCCCCTTCCTTAATTTTCTCTGAGACAACACACTGTCCAGCTGTTTTCCCATGTCTAGGTTCAATGTAGAGCCACACCTATGTCATTAGCTCTGTCCAGAAGAACTTTCTGAAATGATGAAAATGTTTGCATAAGCATCTTCTCATGCATAGTGCAAGGCTATGGAAACTGGGGGACTGATTTTTTTTTTCTTACTTTAATTGATACAGGTTTGAATAAACATGTAGGGTTAGTGGTTATCATTTTGGATTATCATTTTGGATACTTCAGGTCCAGGCAGAAACATAAACAGAAAAGCAGTGTTAGCTGAAGCACGGAGACATAGAACAAAGACTCTTAAGGTAGTTTGTTGGCTCCCTTTTGGAGTGGAGTGTTCCAGGTTATGGGGGTGGGGGGCTTCAGCAGCCCATAGGAGGTACTCAGTTAAGAACGCTAAATATAGGGGCTGGTGAGTAAAAGTACTTGCCTGATGACATGAGTTTAATCCCCAGAACCCACATAAGGTAGAAGGAGAGAACTCCACAGAGTTGCCCTCTGACCTCCACAATCCACAGTTCAGTAATAATAAATACATTTTTTTTTTTAAAGAACATTGGATTGAGCCAGGATGCTGGCAGAAGAGGTTTAAGGATACAGCGTGGAAGTGTCTCATGGGTGGGAGGCTCTAAACTTGGCCAACTGAGAGAAGGAACTTAAGGCTGAGAGGATATGTTTAGCTGTACTCAACTTCCACAGACTCTTTCAGGGAGTGGAAGTCCCACCCTAGATAACCGTGGGCTGTTCTCACTCTTAGGAGGACCTGGACAGACGGTACACCATGGAAAAAGAGAAGCTGTACAAGATCCGCTTACTCCAGGTGGGTGTCCACAAGGCCAGTGGTGCACAGATGTGCCTGGCTGGTGTGAATGTCCTGGGACTGGACGGAAGGTGTGGAGTGGCCATGCTCACTGCTTCCTTTGTATGCAGTCACGCCATGATTTAAGGTGTGGCCGGCAGCAGCACAGATGTCTGCTACCTTCAACATTGCTATTGGAGTTGAACTTCACCCTGCCTGCAGAGTGAAGTATGATTAGCCTCGTGTTCTGTATGGAAAACAGAAGGTTCAGGGGGCGAGGGAGATGGCTAAGTGTTAAGAGCACTTGCTGTCCTTGCAGACGACCCTAGTTCTGATCCTAGAACTCACATCAGTTGCCTTCCAACCGCCTGCAACTCCAGCTCCAGGCGATCAGACATGCTTTTCTGAACTCCACAGGTCCCTACACTCATGTGCACATACCCCCACTCAATCACACACAAGTGCACATCATTAAAAAGGAAAATAAATTTAGGGGGTGCCGAAAAGATGGCTCAGCAGTTAAAAGTACTGGCTGCTCTTTCAAATGACCCAGGTTCAATTCCCAGCATCCACATGGCTGCTACAACTGTCTTTTACTCCGATTCTGGGGAATCCAGCACCCTCTTCTAACTTCCAAGGGCACTGGGCACCCACATAGTACATAGGCATACATATACATACAGGCAAAACACCCACACTCATAAAACGATAAGAAAAAATAATTTTTTTTAAAAGGAAACCTTTAAAAAAAGAAAAAAGCTTCAAGTAGACTTTTTCTCCAAAGGCAAAGCCTTGCATAGGTCCTCAAGGCAGGAATCAAGTTCATGTCTCCTTAGTAACTGGAGATCTGAGAGAGTGGTGTCACATCTGGAGCGGAGAGGTTGCAGAGCCAGCTGCAAACCTAACCACAGTTGACACTGTATTCCTAAGCCCATTATATTGCCAATGTCTGGTTCATGGAGAGTCAAACCCACAAATGGCCCTCGGCCTTGTGTTCTATGTTGGTTTGGGACATTTTCCTTGCCTTTGGGAGGGGAAAGCCAAGCTTTGGTATGAATGGCCAGGGGCCTTCAGGGGCCTGTGAAGGGTTATTCCCATCTTCCTGGCTCTTAACTATTCTGTGAGGTTAAATTTAGAGGGGTCAAGTATGTCCTTGATACAAGAGCACTATTCTAATTTTTATTTTAGTGTTTTGAGAGGGAGTCTTATAGCTCAAACTGCCTCAAACTCTATGTGTAGCCACAGCTGGCCTTGAACTTCTGATAATCCTGCCTCCATCTCCCAAGTGCTGGGATTATAGATATGCATCACCATGCGTGACTACCTTTCAAATATTTAAAGACGGCTTCTCAGCCTTCAGCAAGACCAAGAGCAAATATTTAAAGATACATAGAATTAATACAATCTGGGCCCTGCTGCTGTTTGGAGACCCTGACTGGCTACTTACTGAGCCCTGCATCAGGACCCAGGAACAAGAACTGGAATGGCCTGCCCTCTGGGAACTGGTTATTGGACGACAAAGAGCTGCCCGTTTGTGCCAAAGAACAAGGCTGTTTATGTGGGCAATGCCATTTAAATCACTGCTAAAGTGAGGCCGGGGCAGAACTAGAAGAGGGCTTCACAGAAGCCAGTAGGTTGCTGGGGGCCTGGCCTGGGTAGAGGCAGCAGGATCTGTGAATGGAGCTGGCAGGGAAAAGTGAAGTGTTGTAGCTACTGGAATTTAGCAATGACTGGATGAGATGGGGCTCAAGGGTGATGCTCAAGTGTCTGACCCAAAGGTGTGTACATGTGGAAATCTGGAAAATGGGCATCAAAGAGAAGTCTGGATTCAAGTGGCAGTGTGAAGAAGAGTGTTAATAAACTCCCAGCTGGGTGGGGAGTGGGGTTTGCTGGAAGTCAGCTCAGTTTAAAAAGTACGTGCCTTACAAGTGTGAAGACCAGGGATCAGATCCTTGGAAGCCATGTAAATTCAGGTGGACATAGTGGACCCACCTGAAATAATGCCTCAGAGGGACACAGAAGCCCAGAGCAAGCTGGCTCACAAGACTAGGCCTGTCAGAGCTCTGGGTGTGATCGAGACACCCTGCCTGCATGAATAAGGTGGAGGAATGACAGAGGATGATTGCTGCCATCGACTCTAGGTCTTCGTGCGCACATGTCTGTATTGCAGTGTGTGGATACTAACTACGGCTGTGGACATGTGGGCAGGACCCAGGACTAAACCCTAGTGAGCAGGTAAAGCAAGAACAAGAGAGAGGGGTGTGAGAGGAGCCAAGGGCTGCTCATAGAGGCTGAGCAGACAGTGTGGGTTGCCATGTCCAACTTCGATATGATAGTTTTTGTATTTTATTTTGTTATGTTTGCTTGTTATTCTGCTCTTTTCTAAGGAGAGACAGAAAGGGAGTAGAGCTGGAGGGGAGTGGAGATGGAGAGGAAATATAATCAGGATATATTGTATAAGAAAATAATCTATTTTTTATTTAAGAAAATTTTTATTCATTTTACATACCAACCACAGATCCCTCTCTCATCCCTCCTCCTGCCCCCCCCCCAGGCTTCCCCCCAACCCACCCCCCTTCCCCTCCTCCAAAAGGATAAGTTCTCCCATTGGGAGTCAGCAAATCCTGGTACATTCAGTTGAGGCAGGACCAAGGCCCTCCCCCCTGCATCAAGGCTGAGCAAGGCTTGCCACCATAGATAATGGGCTCCAGAAAAGTAGCCCATGCACCAGGGATAGATCCTGATCCCATTGCCAGGGGCCTCTCAAACAGACCAAGCTACATAAATGTCTCCCTATGCAGGGATTCTAGTCCAGTCCCATGCAGGCTCCACAGCTGTTGGTCTAAAGTTCGTGAGTTCCTAAGAGGTTGGTTCAGTTGCCTCTGTAGAGTTCATGATCTTGACCACCCCTTGCTCATATAATCCTTCTTCCCTCTCTTCGAGTGGACTCCAGGAGCTCGGCCTGGTGCTTGGCTGTGGATCTCTGCATGTACTTCCATCAGTTACTGGATGAAGGCTCTATGATGACGGGAAGGGTAGTCACCAATCTGATTACTGTGGTAGGCCAGTTCAGGCACCCTCTCCACTATTGCTAGAAGTCTAATTTGGTTGGGGTTGTCCTTGTGAATTCATAGGAACATCTTTAGCACCAGGTTTCTCCCTGACCCCATAATGTCTCCTTCTATCAAGGTGTCTCTTTCATTGCTCTCCCACTTCGTCCCTCCCCCAACTCGACCATCCCGTTCCTTCATGTTCTCATCCCCTGTTCCCTCCCCTCTATTGCCCCCTACCCCCAGTTTACTCATGGAGATCTTTTCTGTTTCCCCTTCCCAAGGTGATCCATGCATCCTTCCTAGGGTCCTCCTTATTTCCTAGCTTCTCTGGAGCTGTGGGTTGTGGTCTGATTATCCTTTGCTTTACATCTAGTATCCACTTATGAGTGAGTGCATACCATGTTTGTCTTTCTGGGTCTGGGTTATCTCACCCAAGAAGATCTTTTCTAGTTCCATCCATTTGCCTGCAAATTTCATGATGTCATTGTTTTTTACAGCTGAGTAACACTCCACTGTGCATATGTACCACATTTTCTTTATCCAAGGATATATTTTCAATAAAAGGGAAAAAAAGAGAAAAAAAGAAATATATATATATATGGGAAGTAGTTGAGGACTGGAGGAGCTAGCAGCTCAGACTCCTCCATTCAGCATGCCCCCGAAAACTTCTGAGGTAACACTGGAGTCAGGTGAGACCTCTCTGCTCTCCCAATCCCTGCAGTTAGGGAACCCAGGACAGATCAAAGTAATGATCCGGCCAGAGCCCGAAGCAGTCCTTATTGGGATCACTTACAGGGATGATGGTGAGGTATGACGACAAGGAGCAGGGATGACTCACCAACCACACACACACACACACACACACACACACACACACACACACACACGTGACGACAGCTGCACCCTGAAGCCCATGCACCATTTTCAGGCAGCGAGACGGGCGGGCCTCTCCTCGACACCTTTCCTGGGCATCATGGCTAGTCCATCTCCTCCGCCAGTGGCTGTTTGCTGCCTCCCTGGGGAGGGGTCTCGTGAATCTGGTAAATTTCAGCTTTCTCAGAAGGTGAAATTGGTTTGCTTCCTGAGTTTCCTAAGCCCCCTACTCCAAGAAATGTTCCAACTCGGAAGAAGTTCCCCTATAACATTTGTCAAGAGGAGAGAAGGCCCAGGAGCCGTGGCTTGAAGCATGCCTAGCTGCCAGGGTGATCCAGAAAGAAAAGGGCAAGAGGCCGGTGGCTGAACGGTGGTGTAGCTCAGGAAAAGACTTCTTTAAAGCGAAGGATTGGAGCAGATTTCAATGTTGAACGGCTATTGTATCCACAGGCACCCACACACACATGCAGAGCATTCTAGAAATAAAGGCACAATAAAAAGGTGGCATGTGTGCTGGTGTGAGAAGGCTCCCAGGGTAAAGATGCTTGCCGCTTGCCACCAAGCTTGATGAAGTGTGTGCTGTGTAAGGGTGGAGGGATGGGTTCATTTCCTCTGCCTAGTGAAGACTTAGAAGTATTTCTAGAAATCTTAGGGAGTCCAACAGAGCTATCATACAGTGCTAAGGAAATTGGGGTTTCCTCATGGGGTTCTTGGTTTCATTAATACAAGAAGTAAGAACACACTCAAATGGAAGATCAAGGGCAGTTTATTAATTAGAGTTTAAAAGACAAACCCCAGTACAGGCAGGCTATGAATCTCAGAGCTGCTGGAGGAAGCATGAAGGGAAGCGTGGAGGCCAGTCACACAGGAGGGGCAGGAGCTTTAAAAAAAGGAAAGCCTCATTAGTTAGCCACTCTAAAAGGATAGTTAGGCTCTTGCCAGGGTTAGAAAAGCAAGGACAGAGAACAGAGAATAGTACCGTCCTTCTGCATCTGGACTCAGAGAGGCAGGAAGGCAGAGCCAGCCACGCTTGATGGTGGCTCATAGGGACTAAATGGAAAATTAGCCTATCATAGCTGGCCTGGTCCCTGCCCTGTCCCACTGGACTAACTCTTAAGGGAGGAGACAAGGGCATGTCTCCACCTAGAGGTAGATGCCATCCTTTACAACCTGAGTTCAGTCCCCAGAACCCGTGGTGGAAGGAGAGAACTTCCACAAATTGTCCCGTGAATTCACTCATACCATGGCACATGCACAATAAACAAACAAATGTAATTTTTAAAAATTTTGAAGATTGGATGGTTATAATATTATATAATACCCTGACATTCCTGGGTAGAAGCAGCAGCATAGTGTTGGCCTGCACCTTCTGTCCAAAGCTTCACGGACTGGACTTAAGATTTGTTACAAGAGTGGGTTTCCTGCCTAGAGGCTGTGTTTCCCTAATGGAAATTAGAGCTCCATCCCTGCTGCTGGGACAGTCAGGCCAGAGGATTGGTGGGGCCATGGAATGGAGGAACAAAGGCTCAGCCCAGGTCCTGAGATTCAGACAAGAGCTGTGTGGAAGCTAAGTGACTTGCTTCTATGACATGGTCCTCACACAACTCTCTGTTGTCTCCTGTACACCTGACAAGACAGTCTCCCTGTCCAAAGGGTTTGAGGAGTCAGTTATGGGCTTCCAGGTAGACTGAGGAATTTGGAATGCATTTTAGAGTGGCAACATGTCATCTGGGACTCACCTTTCACTTCCTGTTCTCAGGTCAGTCACCCTGAGTCTTTCTGTGGTTCTGGTTAGCAACTTCTGCACATGTCAAAATGGAAAAGCCACTCACAATCCCACATGAGGATCCCAAGCCAGTAGCCAAATGTGTGTCTTTGTGGCTGGCTCAGCATGTGGGGTGCAAACAAATACAGAAATTCTTTTACCGAGTGTTCTCTCCCTCCCTGTCTCTTTACATTTAGGCACGAAGAAATCGAGAAATAGCAATTTTGCATCGCAAGATTGACGAAGTGCCCAGTCGAGCCGAGCTGATACAGTATCAGAAGCGATTTATTGAACTCTACCGTCAGAGTAGGTGCATTGATCAAACACAGACTGTTGGGCCCCAGGAAGGATGAGAGACCAGGGGCTCCATCCACTGTAGTATGATGCAGCATTGGTCAGAGCACAGTCTGCAAGTTCCACCCTGAAAAGGACCTTGCTTCATCATCAGGCCTGCTGAACAGGTCTATGGCCTGACTGTCCACTCTGTAGATGGGTTCATGATCTCAAGAGCCAGCTTGCCATGGTTAACTACATGCAGTCACCTGAGCCCCCTCTTCTTTCTAGTTTCTTATGAAGCATCCCCATCCCAGCATCTCCATGGTCCTCAATCATGCTGCATGGAGTCTCACTGGAGTTGCTTTAGGGCATCATATTCTCCTCATAATCCAGGACCAGTCTCCCCTCAGCTGACCCAGTGACTATATCATGTTAGGCTCAAAGCCACCTCCAGGGTCTTAGGGAGATGGTTCAGTTAATAAAGTGCTTGCCTTACAAGCATGAGGACCTGAGTTTGATCTCGATCCTGAGAAGGATGATGTTTAAAAAAAAAAAAAAAGTCTGTCGAGATAGCTCAGGGGTTTAGTGCACTTGTTCTTGCAGAGGCCCTAGGTTAAATTCCTAGCACCCACATGACAGCTCACAGATATCCATAACTCCAACTCCAGTTCCAGGAGATCCAGCACCCTCCATGGTCACCAGGCACACATACATGTTGTGCACATACATGCATGCAGACAAAGCATCCATGCACACATTTTTTTTTTTTTTAAGTCAGGTGTGATGGGCTGGAGAGATGGCTCAGAGGTTAAAAGCACCAACTGCTCTTCCAGAGGTCCTGAGTTCAATTCCCAGCAAGCACATGGTGGCTTACAACCATCTGTAATGAGATTTGGTGCCCTCTTCTGGCCTGCAGTCAAACATGCTGTATATATAATAAATAAATAAATCTTTTTTTTTTGTTGTTTTTTTAAAGAAAAAAAAAAAAAAAAGGTCAGGCGTGATGGTACACACACTGGGGAGGTGAAGACAAGTGAATCCCTGAGGCTCACTGAACAGCCAACCCAGCTTAGTGTGTGAGCTCCAGGTTCAGTGAAAGGTCTTATCTCAAAAATAAGGTGAAGAGAGGTTGAGGAAGATACCCAGTGTCAACCTCTGGCCTCCGCATGCCCATGTACCCAGGTACAAACACATATGCCCAGAGACAAAAGCTTCCATGACGGTTAAGTGTGCATAAGGCCCTGGCACACGCTGCATGGGTTGTTGGGATGCTTTGATCGGCTGATGTCCTTACACTGGGATTCTGATCTCTTTGGCAGTTTCTGCGGTGCACAAGGAAACTAAGCAGTTCTTCACTTTGTACAACACCCTGGATGACAGAAAAGTTTATTTGGAAAAGGAGGTATGAGCCTTTGATTTTTTGTTTCTTTTCTTATCACATTTTAAAATGTATTGCAGGGTGGGGGGACTGCCTACATGGAGGTGAGAGGGCAGCTTGTCGGTTCTCTCCTTATACCACGTGGGCTCCAGGACTAGAACTCAGGTCTTCAGGGTTGGCAGCAGGCATCTTTACACTAAACCATTGCACTGGCCCTAGTAAGAGCCTGTATGGGAAGAAAATAACTTAGATGAGCCACTAAGAGCATAGTAGCTCCAGAAGATTCAGGTGAGCCTACAGCCTGCGATGGAGGCGTTTAGTAGAGAGAGACACTGTGACCCAAGCATCCAGGTTTATCACTGCAAAGCAGGAGATTGCCTGGGAGTTCACTGTAGTGAAGCGAAGCTGGTGTTTACCTGCTCTGTCGTATCATGTGAGAAACACCATCATGCTTGGAAGATGACTTAATTCATAAAGTGCTTGCCTTCCAAACATGAGGTTCTGAGTTCAATCCCCAGAACCCACATTTAAAAAAATAAAAAGCAGGCATGGTCATATGCTTGTAATCCCAGCACTGGGGAGGAAGAGACAGATAGATCACTGGGGATCCCTGCCCTACCCCTGTCCTAGCCTTCTTGGTAAGCTTCAGGCCAGTAGAAACCCTGTCTTAAAAAGCAAGATGGATAGCATCATGAGGAATGGCAGATGAAGGTGTCTTCTAGCCTCCACAGGCAAGTATACTTACAAACACACACACACACACACACACACACACACACACACACACACACACACACAGAGAGAGAGAGAGAGAGAGAGAGAGAGAGAGAGAGAGAGAGAGAGAACAGAAAACCCCACACTCTTTCTGAAGTATTAAGGGTAAGAATGTCATTCCTGTGTTGTATGTTGTGAGTCTGAAGTTCAGGTATAGTTACTGCTTAGGGTTGAGCCAACAGGTTAAACAATGCCCAGCCAGGGAGACCCCAGATAGAGCCCTTCCTGGCAGATGCAGGGTCCAGATACGAGGGCAGAGACAGATTCCATGGGAACAGGACCATGAAGGATATGTTTTATCAGAAGCTCTCAGGACCACTTAGCAGCTGGCCATGTTGGCTGAGTTGTGGGAGTGGGGTGGTGGAAGACAGGTAGTATCTTCTCCCTCTCAGCTGACCCACCCCGGGCTGATAGCCTCAAAATAAAGAGCATGTTGGGGAAGACAAAAACGATCTGTGCTGGCAGTTTGTCCAAAGAGCCCTGCCACTAGAGTCCTCTCAGCTGGCATCCGGGTCCTTTACAGAGCTGCCCTTCCTTCCGCATTCTCACAATCATGCAATCGGGGGAAAAGTTGTCTTCAGGTAGATAGTGGTGGATTCCCAGAGGAAAACTCCACAGGCAAGACATGTTGCTCTTTCTTTTCTTCTTTCACATGTTGCTTTGGCCCACATGACAGCTCTTTATTCTTTCAGTGGTGGTAGCCCAGCCCAGGCAGGCTTTGCAACAATGACTGAGGTGGTGTGGGAAACCTTCTGCCTTTTACTTACATGGTTCTTTTTCCCTCCCCCCAGATTAGCCTGCTTAACTCAATCCACGAGAACTTCTCCCAGTAAGTACCGAATGCTGTCTTCCCCGACTGCCCTCCTGATCTTGCTGCAGTGCATGAATGGCCTGGTGCTGGGACGTGAACCTCTCACTTCTCCCCAATCCACTCAGGGCAGACAGGCTTTAATGAGAGGTTCTACAAACTATAATGCAGGGTAAAGAGCCTGCCTTGCACAAGGACCCGAGTTCCATCCCAGAACCCTCAGATGGAAAATCGAGTGTAGTGTCACTGTAACCCTGAACAGAGGGCATGGAGACAGGCAATTCCTGGGATCCAGTTTCCAGCCAGTGTAGCCTTTTTGGTGAATTCCAGGCCAGTGAGATAGCTTGCTTCAAAAACCAAGGTAGGCAGACCCTGAGGACGGATGCCTGAAGGTGTATTCTGTAAATTAACATACATCCTCCGAACTGGGCATTTAGCTCGGTAGAGGAACGCTTATGCAGAGCGTGAAGACCTGCCTCAGTTCCCAGCACTGCATAAGCTGGGACTTGTTAGTAGACATCTGTAATCCCAGTGGGTGGGAAGATAGGACAATCAAGAGTTTAAGGTCATTCTTGACTACAAAGTGTGTTCAAGGCTAACCTAAGCTACATGAGATTTTTGTCTCTAAAAATAAAATAAAATAAAATAAACTCATAGCAAGGACATCTCTATAAATCATATAGCAAGGTCATCAGGTCACACCAGCTCTGGAGTGTATCCATGGTGAGCTAGCCTACCCACCTTCCTGGTAGCCCAAGGCTTGCTCCCAGAATAGCATGCTTCCCTTTTCTAGCACAAGCCTCTGTGGGCCCCTGGCAGGAAACCAGAGACATTTTAAGACCAAGTTCTTCCAGAATCAGGGGTATCTATGTCTTTTCTAATTTAGACACAGCAGGACCAGGGCATTCTCCATCAGGCCTGAACCTGCATTGGGTCCTCAGGACCCACGGCATGCCAAGGAGGGAGTCTTAAAGGGGAAAAGCCAGCAGCCACAGTTTCCTGGGAGGTGCAGGTGTGGCCCCTGCCTTTGGGTCCTGCTTCCCTTCTCAGATGGTAGTGCCATCTCCCATGACAGTTGTGCTGTCAGCCCACTCACTCTCTGGGAGAATCCCCAGCTCTGTGAGCACTGATGTCCTGAGCCTCCTGGTTCCCATCCCTCCGTAGGGCTGGATATGGGTAGGAAGGTGTGGTAGGCACACCAGGAAATCTACCCCACATGCTGCCTCCAGCATGGTTTTAGGCTCCCCAGCTCAGATCTAGGAGTACTCAGAGCATGTCCTCTACTTCCAGGTGACATCTCCCTGTCCTCAGATTCTTAAAAACGAAAACTGAATTAATTTCTTAAGCAGTACATGCCATAATTCATGGCAAATGGCACTTTTATTATTCTTATTCACATTTTATGTTGAGAAAATACATATTGGCTGAAAGTTGAAAGGAAGAAGCTGAAAAGTCCTAGGAAGGAGAGCCCCCAAAGCTGCCTGTGTGCATACTGCAGCTGAAAGAGGTGCGCATGCCTGTCTACGTAGACTAACGGAGTAGCATAGTCTCACCTGCATAGTTTCCCTCGGAATCCCTCTCCATCTAGTTAAAGAAAGTTGTTCCTTCTGCAGTCCATTGCCACAGGAACATAGGGAGAATGGGAAAGAAGATTCACGTTCCGTTATTAGATCAGAGGTCTGGAATACTGACTGCACGCTATTCTTGGAGGCCCTCTGGGTCCACTGGGCCCTGCAAAGACCTAGTTGACTGTTGGGCACAGTCTAGGTACAGGGCTGACTCCACCCCCACCCCTTTCTAACAGCCCCGTGTGCTGGACCTACCTCTGCTGATTTCTCTTTCAGAGCCATGGCCTCCCCTGCTTCCCGGGACCAGTTCTTGAGGCAGATGGAACAAATCGTCGAAGGCATTAAACAAAACAGGATGAAGGTCAGCTAGCTTATTCTCCAGCACCGCAGCCTCTGTGGTGGTGAGGAGGTCCCAGGCATAGGTGTTCTATCCTGACTGCACCCTTCCACATCGCCTCCCCCCAGACATGAGCCGGTGGTGGGGAAGGTCTCCACACTTTTAACCATAGCTTCCCGGCACTGAGCATTCCTGTATCCAGACTCTGTGCTACCCCCCCCCCCCCCCCCCCCCCCCCCGCCGCCGCCGTAGACTGTATTAAATAAGCGATCCTTCCCCCTCCCCTGCTTCACAGTTAAAAGAACTGCCCTTCCCTAGCAACCTTCTCTTGTCCAGCCACCTCCTCCCTCATCACTATCTCATGACATTTCACGCCTAAACTGACTCCTTCCACATAAATGAAGCAGGGTGTGATAGCATGTGCTGATGATTCTGATGCTGGGGAGAGCAATGGAGGATCCCCGAGGCTCACTGCCTAGCCCTCCTAGCATACTTAGCCAGTTCTAGGCCACGCAGAGGCCTGTCTCAAAAACAAGGTGAGGGATTACAGCCGAGTTTGTCCTCTGGCCTATGCACACTTACGGGTGCACATAGACACTTGCACAAATACACACATGCATGCATACGCACCATCACTGCTACATGCACGAAGCACCTGCTCTATACAGGAAGTCTTCCTGCCTTCACCTCCTGCCTGGCTGATGTTCTACATTTAGCTTCAGAAAACACGGCACAACCATTCCTGGTTCTGCTGAGTTGCCCCTCCTCAGACACGCCCCCCACCCCCAGCCTTCTGCATCACAGAGTCCACATGCCCTCACCATCTCACCTCATTCCGTTTTCCTCAGCACTGATGCTGCTGAGAACTGTAATGTGCATGTGTTCAATGCTTGGTTGGTTGGTTTGGTTTGGCACGGTACCCATTGCGAGGATGATGTGCTCAGTGAGAACAAAGATTTTGCCATTCACTGCCAACTTTGGGCTCTCTGTAGGTGTTCTGTTACTATTTATCAAGTGAATAAAGGACCCGAGTTTAGTCCCTAGAACCCTGAGAAAATGTCAAGTGTAGTGGTGCTAATGTATACTTGTATTCCCGGAGCTGGGGACCTGAAGACTGAGCATCCCTGGGGTTTGATGGGGTATTTGGCAAGTGTCAGGCCAGTGATGGTCCCTGTCTCTAAAACAAGGTGGGGACACTAGGTGGCTCACTGGGTATAGGCACATGATGGAAGGAGAGATAAGTTGGCCTCCAGCCTCCACGGGCAACCTCCCCCAGCTTTTGGCTACTTTAGAGAGTCCCTTGGAGTCAGCATCTAGTGTCTGTGTATGATCAGAATCCTGGGAACAACCTAGAACATAGTCAAGGTAGTTGTAGATAGCTTATCCTGTGATGCAGTTATGCTAAGTGAAGGGTGATGGGCTCTTTTATTATAAATTCACAATTACATACATCAGGGTTACTCACCCACAACACAGCTGACATTCTGGGCCAGTTAATCCTTTTCCTTAATCACCGTCCTGAACCTGTAGGGTAGTGAGCAGGTCCTTCCTCGCTGTTGTGACACTCACTCAGGACCTCTTACAGACACTCAGAAATCCACTCTAAAAAGTAGTCCCCGGTCGAGAATGCCCCCCCAAACACATGCGGTCTACCTAATATTCCATGGCAAGTGAGCTTCCAACTAGGTTATAGAGCCTGCAGATGGTACCAAGTGGGGAAACAGGCCAACCTGAGACACGATGTTGGAAGCAGCAGCTGTGGATGCTAATCGGGGCTGCCTGTCAGAATGTAGTCGCTCACCGGAATGTCTCCAACAGATGGAAAAGAAGAAGCAGGAGAACAAGATGAGAAGGGACCAGCTGAACGATCAGTACCTGGAGCTTCTGGAAAAGCAGCGGCTCTATTTCAAGACTGTGAAAGAGTTCAAAGAGGTGAGAGGGCGAGGGCCGGACAGGGGGCAGCCCGTCAGGGGCTGCTTCGCCTCACCTCACTGGGCTGTGTCAGTGAGGTACTCGCTGTGGAAAAAGGAGTACTTGGGTTCGATCCCCAGAACTCACCCATATACAAACGTGTGCAAGCAAACACACACACACACACACACACACACACACACACACACACACACACACACACACACATGCACACATGCACACATGAACAAAATGAAAAGCAAATGTCCCATGCCGACGATGTTCTTGTTTATTTTTAAAGGTTATTCTGTCTCCTCTTCTGCCTTACTCATCTCTGCCTGGCTGACCCCGTTTTGTGAGTTAGCTGTGGGAGCTGACTGCCTGTCTACCGGCATAGCAGCAACTCATCCTTTCTTATGTCCTCCCAGCTCTGACTGTGCCTCTGGCATAAACCAGGTTGTAAAACAGGCCTGGTCTCTGCCCTCAAGGAGCTTCACTGTGCTGAAGGAGACAGATGAGCGGCTAAGAAACACATGGACAGAAGCCCCAGTGAACAAGAAATAATAACAGTAATAATAGTTTCCAACTTCACCATGCAGAGAGACAGATGCAGATTTGCAGCCAAGGTGGGCTCTCCAGGCTGAGCAGGGCTCTGCTCTGGGGAGAGCAAGAGCATATCAGGGAGCAGCCAAGGTCCTGGGGCTGGGGAAGAGCCCAGCAACTGATGTGGAGTACATACGTGATGCACACGTGTGAGCCTGTGCATGCCCATGCATGTCTGTGCAGAGACCAGAGGAGGATATCGGATGTCTGTTGTATACTGAGACGAGGTCTCTCACAGGTCCAGAGCTAGACTGGTCCCCAGAAAGTCTCACCGATCCTCTGTCTCCATACCCACAGCACTAAGGTTTTAGGCATGTGCGCCGTCATGCCCATCTTTTTGTGCAGGTGATGGGGATTCAGACTCAGGTCCTCATTCTTGCTCATCAGGCACACTGCCCACTGAGCCATCTCCCTAGCCCCTCAGCTCCCTTTTGGTTAGAGCCATGAGAAAGCTTTGGGAAGGGCCTGGGGTTGTTGCGGGTTTGCTCAGTGAAGGGTCTTGAGCTGTCAGGTGAGCAGCTCGAGAATTTGCCAGAGGAAGGACATACAGAGAGGTAACTGGTGTCTGAGGATACCGGACATCATTGGCAGGGAATGGGGCCAATGATGTCCCTCAGTGATGGCACTCAAAAGTGTTTAGTCATGGACCTTGTACCCCTCCTTATTGGAGAAGAAAGTACCCTTCATAAACAGCTCTCATTGCATCTCCTGCACACTCATTTCTTAAGGCTGAGAATACTCAGCATCTTCGCTGTTAGAACTTCTCACTGTTCACCTGCTGTGTGTGCCCTAAGGCTACCTTGCTCCCTTCTTGGGGAACAGTCTCCAAGGCCCCTTCTCTCCTCTTATCTCCCCAAGCAGACTGGCAAATAAGTGTTTCCTTTCTGTTTCTGTCCCCTTGGAAATTTTAGACGTTCTGTCTGTAGGAATGGTAGTTCCTGGTCTCCTGTCTTCAGCCCAGAGGCTTCATCACATCTGCCTTGACACAGCTCAGTAGGTCACCAAGGAGTGTCATGCCAGGAGACTGACTGACTTGTCAGAAAATGGCTACTAAGGGGCAACAGATGTAGGTAGAGTGCTTGCCGGGTAGTCCAGAACACCGGATTTGAACCCCAGCACACCCGTCATTCTAGTACTCAGGAGGTAGAGGCAGGAGGATCAGAGATTCTGATTTTTAAAAGTCATTTCTGACCTTGTAGCCAGGTCAAGACCAACCTAGGCTATGAGTCTCTGTCTCAAAAGGGGCAGGGCAAGGCAGGCAGGTACTAAGACTGAGTAGAAGGTTTGGGCATCTTTGGAGACCCCATGTGAGTACCAGTGACTAACAGTCATTGCTTCTCTCTGACTCTACTTTTCCAGGAGGGCCGAAAGAATGAGCTATTGCTGTCCAAGATCAAAGCCAAGGCCTCCTGAACATTCATCTCCACCTCTGTATGTTGGCGATATTTTTAATGGCATGTATAGACTACAGGATCTGAAACAGTTCTGAAAATGATGGTGGAAAGATACGGGAAGGTTCATTTCAACTCTCTGGATGGATGTTTTCTTTCTCCTATTTGTTTCTTTTCATCTCTCCTGGCTGCAGCTGGTGGACTCAGAGTTAACTCCATGGCTTGGATGACGCCTAGAACCCTGTGAAGAAACGTGGGCAATGCTTATTCACTGTGTCCACTCAACTTTTTCCTCCAGCAACACCGCAGTTATGAAGGTACCTGGATTTGTACGGGCCCTGAGAATAAAGAGCATTTATTAGTTGAGCAACTGCTGACAAATGAGCCCTGAGATAAATGTAGCAGAATACAGAACATTGCCCCTTCTCCTCTGTCACCTGGCAGGGGCCAGAGAGCAGACACAACCCCTACTTGACCCCTAAGGTGTCCCTTGTACTGTCTCAGAAGGCTGCTGAGGGAGCAGCCAGCCCAGTCCCGTGGCTGGCTTTGGCCATGCACCTACCATTGTGCCTTCTGTTCTGGCTTCTCACAGTGCATACGGACTTTAGGCTAGGCTGGGATGCAGAGCAGTCAGCCCACAGATGTAGAGGTAGAAGAGGTGAAGTTCAGGTTCACTAGAGTTCACCTGTCTATGTTGGGAAGACTGATAGAAAGTGACCCTTCATCTGGAGCCATGCTTCTCAGGTGTTTCCTTTGGCATGGCTGTGGGTGTGTCTAGCCCTCAGGCTACATGTGGTCAAGGAGAGCTGGCAGGGTGGCCCAGTGTCATCCCTTTAACCCTTGCACACCACCCAGGTTCACTTGATGGAAATACTGCAGACATACCTTCCATTTAGGACACTTCAATAAAAATTGAAGCTTCCCATATCCAGCCGGGCCTTGTTTGAGGCATATCCCATGTTCCTGCACTGCAGATGTCAGGGTCTAAGTGAAGATGTGTATTCTGTTTGGTACTGTCAGGGCAGGCATGGGGAAAGACAGCAGGCTCTGAGCATGGAGGAAAAGCAGGTTTTAGGGGCATGAGGACTCCGTGGAGGAAACAGTACTTGGGCTAGATCTGCAGGAATAGGATGTTAGCTGAGTTGGGAGGAAGGGCCTTTAATAGCCCCTAGAGCATTGGGTTCAGGCCCTGGAAAATGAGCAGACTGAAGCAATTGCAGAGTACTCCCCTCAGCAATCAGGAACCTAGCAACTGGGTCATGCTCAGTAAACCCCAGTGTGAGGTTTGTGCTTCATCCTGCATGAATTTAATCTGAACAGCAGGTTGGGACCATTTGACAGAAGCATAAATATGTGAGGCAGGTGGAGCATTGGGCAGTGACAGAAGCACTGTTCACTTTTTGTTTCCTCACATCTGTGATTAAGAGGCATGAATCATACATATATGAGGAAAGAGGTGTTGGGGCCCGGTTGGTGAGTTCTGCCTAGGTTCCATCCCTAACATCACCCAAAACAGACATGGTAGGGCACATTTGTGATGTGCTCTCAGGAAGTAGAGTCAGGAGGATCAGGAAATCAAGGTTATCCTAGGCTAAACAGCAGACTGGAAACCAGCCCAGCCTGCATAAGACTGTCTCCCACCCAAAAGAAAAGCCCAGGCAGGCTTAATAGCATCATCGGATCCTGAACCAGGGTCACTGAGCTGGGTAGGAGCATCAACACCTAAAGCTGTTCACCCCCCTGTGCCAACACACTTCCTAGTGAGCCATGGGCACACCTACCTGCACGGGGACCTGTATGGTCACGAGAGCATTGTGAAAAGTCTCAGCTAAAGTAAACACTTGTAAAATAATAAAGAATTTAATAAAAATAAAATAGGACTTTGAGGAAGAAGACAGCATTTTGACTGTGTTAGAACTATTCCAATTCAGAGGAGAGGATCATCCATCTGTCTATCTTGAGAAGAAGCTCATTCACCCAGAACTCTGGCTAATGTCAGTGTTTGTCCAGGTGTAGGAAGGGCAATGGGAGCAGGTGAGGTTCAAGGTTTCTGGAGTCCACTATCTATGTCTGGGAGAGATATGGAATGACTGATCTAAAACAACCATAATTGGTTTTGGAAAGGGAAACTTTTATTTGGTATTGTTTCTGGGGAGTTACCTTTGGTATGGTTGTAGGCATGTTCAACCACAGGCTCCCTGTAGCCAAGGATTGCTGTGAATGTGGCCCAACACAAAATTGTAAAGTAATTTAAAACATTGTAGTTCTTTTCCCTCTCTGTATTGTTTTTTTTAACTCCATTATACTGTGTACTCTGTGTAAACTTCGTAGATGACAGTATCATGTTATAATATCAAAAGGTTGGTCACTCCTGGTAGAGAGAAATTGGTCCCATTTTTTAATCCACAAGGCTTAATACAGATGATGAGAGGTTCATGTTACTAGCTCTATAGTGCCAGGTATGAACTCCCTCCTTAGGAGCAGGCCACAGATCTAAACAAAATACAGCTGGTTACCCCCTAACAGTCATGCCAATATTGCACCAATGCTCACATCTTGCCTGGCTGGTTGGTATTATAATTGCAGTTCATAACTGGGTAAGGCGTTTGTTGATGACGCCCTCCTCCCCAGCTGCCTGTGTAGCAACATCTGCCACCATGAAAGCTAGCCAGCAGGGAGGAAGCTTCTAGCTCGGATCTATCTCGATTTCTCTGTGACCTACATTCAAAGTATGTGGTACCTAAAGTAGTGTCTTTCCATCTGGTTCTGGTGGCCAACCGTGAGCAGTGGCCAGCCTATATTGTTTTGGAGGTCCTGGGTTGGCTGAGTTGGTTGAGTACTCTTTGAATTAGGCTTCAGAAGCCAGCACTTGCAAGTCCTACATGTGCTCCCGACATCCTGAAGCGTAAGACAGCACCTTTGTGGGTAATTCCAGCATGAAATAGGCTGAGGAGGTTCCCTGAGGGCCCAGGGCTTTCCAGAATCCATCTGGAGACTGTTGAAAGGGAGGGGCCTGTCCAGGCAGAAAACATGTCCAGCAGCCCTCTTACTACCTCACAAAGTGCCATTCCCATGGATTGTCACTTTGGCAGACTCTCAGCTTGTCTATCTTGAGTAAAGTAGACACTACCTGAAGGGGTAGCTGGGACACCCAGCCTGGCCTGCAGCCTGTACATTCTGCATTCCTCCTGCCTCCATGGTTCTAGCCTACCTGCTCTCCAGGTGATGGATGGTCGGTTTAAGGGGACTGGACATCCTAGCAATAACTTCTAACAGTGACTTTGACTTGTGAAGGTTCCGGTGGTTGAATTGAAATATGCTCTGAGAAAACTGTTAAGGAGGTGTTGTGTGATGGAGTCATTGCCAGGGTTGGTCACCAAGAAAAAGAACACCTTAATGCAGAGCAATACAATGAAGAGTAATATGGGTGCTACTGTCTGTTCTTGCAGCTGGGCGTGGCCAGAGAAAGAGCCTTATGAGATGCATCTTAGAGTCTGCCATGCTCTCCCTTCTAGCAGCAGGGGGTAGTAGGCCAAGGTTGTCCATAAAAAGTAATGGAGAGCCAGGGAGATGGCTCAGTCAGTAAAGTGCTTGCCTTGCAAGCATGAGGACCTGAGTTCGGATCCCCAGCATCCATATAAAAAGGCAAGCACAGCAATGTGCTCTTGCTCTTATATTCCCAGCACTAGACAGGCAGAGACAGAAAGATCTCTGAGCCTCACTGACCAGCCAGACAAGCTGAACTGGTAAGCTTCAGATTCAGTGAGAAAACCTGTCTCATAAAAATCAGGCGGAAAGCAATCCGAAGACAACTGAGTTGACCTCTGGCCTTCACTTGCACAGGCATATACATGCACATGCACATACACACACCCCATACACTTATAGGAACTTGTACATACAAAAAAAAGTAATGCATGTTTTCTGTCCTCTCAGAATAAATACAATGTATAAGATCATGATCAGGGTTTTAGTACCTCATCTGCAGTGCATTTACATCATGGGGAATTTCTCCTTCTGTATCCTCATCAGCCTGTATCAGTTTCCTAGCTGGGCCGAGCTCACCCTCTGTGGATATTTTCCTCATATGTCCTCTGACTAGGCTCTGTCCTCTCCCTGACTTGAGGTAGTGGCTTTCCATGATCATCTGTGTGGTCCCTTTTACATTCGCCTCCTGATCCACAGTCCACCCACCACATCCCTGTTGTCCTAACGACACATGTTGATGTTCAAGGTCCCCAGTCCTTTGCAAGGTCTACATCTTCCCTCTTAGGAATGTGTAAGCGCAGCAAAAGCAGGGACCTTGCATACCTCGTTGTGTTTCCTCAGATGGTCAGAACATCCCACTTGGTTAAGTCGGCTCCCCAAATTGTATCTTTACATCCATCCTGTAGTAGCAAAATAAAGATTTAACCTAATCCTTGCTCAGGTTGAAACAGGCTGGCAGTTCTAGTCTGCAGCATTAGAGAGGTTCTCTAAGGTATGTGTTCATTAGTCACTAACCTTGAAGGTTGGAATGGAAAAAAGTTTTCTAGAAGTTTCCAACCTTTAACCAAGATCACCTTTTGGAGATGTCCAGTATTGTGGCAGGGAGGGCACATTACTGTCAGAGAGGATCATGATGAGTATGTTCTTCCTTCAAATGTGGTAGATGCATCTTAGCCACATGAATCCAAGAAAATGGGAGGTGCTGTGCAGCTGTGGGCAGCAGCCCGGTGATGGCAGAGCTGAAAACCTGTAGCCTCCTCCTCGGAGGACAACTGAACATGTGTATCACAAATCCAAGCGGACCGCCTTTTGAACCAGCAGTGCCACGTCTAGGAACTTTTCTTATGTACAGAAACTTTTATTAAAGCAACATTTGTAATAACAAAGAGTTAGAAACTATCATTAATTCAGAACAGAGGTGAAAAATCTCGGCCCATCTCTACAGTGGAACTTTTTGCAGATAGTTAAAATAGACCTGCAATATGTATCCCAGGGAATGTCTACGGATCTTGGAGCCACATGGCTAAGTGGGGTAAGGAAACATGTATGCACATGCATGGAATGCTAGTGTTTGGAACAGAGATAAATACACGTATTGTGGGTGTGTGTATGCATGTGTGTGTGTACATATACTCACACATATGCTCGTGATGCATCTGCTTGCCTGTGCCCAGTGTCTCTGAGAAGTGGCACAGTAGCCTGGCAACCTCAGTTGCCCCCTGGAAGAGGGTGGGAATGACTTTTCACCACTTGTCTTTTGTATTCTGGAATTTTGTACCATGTACATGCATTATCTACTAAAAAATAAATAGTTTTTGAAGTTTAATTTGGTTTCATTTAAAAAAATCATGGGAGAAGATTCCACTTCCATTAATCTGCTTGCTCACTCTTTCTTTCTTTCTTTCTTTCTTCCTTCCTTCCTTCCTTCCTTCCTTCCTTCCTTCCTTCCTTCCTTCCTTCCTTTCCTCCTCTCTCTCTCTCTCTCTCTCTCTCTCTCTCTCTCTCTCTCTCTCTCCTCTTTCTTTCAGGGTGGTGGTAGATAAATGGTATTGAGACAGGGTCTCATGTATCCCAGACTGGCCTCAAACTCTATATAGCATTGGTGAGTTTGAGCAGAGAGTTTATGTAGAACTGGGTTTGAATCCAGGATGTCTTGTATGAGTTGAACATTCTACCAACTGAGCTACACCACCCCTCCCCCCATTAATATGTTTGTTTTTGTTTTTGTTTTGTTTTTCTTTTCTTTTGTTTTCCAGACAGGGTTTCTCGGTGTAACCTGGCTGTCCTGGAACTCGCTTTGTAGCCCAGGCTGACCTCAAACTCAAAGATCCAGCTGCCTCTGCCTCCTGAGTGCTGGGATTAAAGGTGTGCGCCACCATGCCCAGCTAATCTGTTTCCTTGACAAATATGACGGAGACAAAAGTTTCTGAAGGCTTTCCCCGAGATGTGTGTGTGTGTGTGTGTGTGTGTGTGTGTGTGTGTGTGTGTATGAGACAAGGACTTATGTAGCCCAGGCTTGAACTTTGTCTCAGGCAGGGTTTCTATTGCTGTGAAGAAACACCATGGTTGCGGCAACTCTTATAATAGAAAAGGTTTAATGGGGTGCCTTACAGTTCAAAGGTTCAGTCCATTATCATCATGGTGGGACATGGCGGCGTACAGGCAGACACGGTGCTGGAGCTGACAGTCCTACATCTTAATCAGCAGGCAACAGGAAGTGGTCTGTCTCACTGGGCGTGGCTTGAGCATATAAGAGACCCCAAAGCCCGCCTCCACAGTGACATACTTCCTCCAACAAGGCCACACCCCCTAATAGTGCCACTCCCTTGGGGGCCATTTTCTTACAAACCACCACAAACTTCCTATACAGTTGAGGATGACTTGAACTTCTGATCTGCCTGCCTCCATCTGAGTGGGATCACCAGGCATGTTGCACTATACTTGTTTTATGTGGTAGTGGGTATCAAACCCAGGACCTTGTGCATGATAGAAGAGCACTCTACCAACTGAGCTACATCCCCAGTCCCCACTCTTTCTATGTTATTCTTGGACTTTCTTCCATGTTTGCTAACTTTTTTCCTTCATCTTTGTGTGTGATGTGTATGGGAGAGTAGGTGAACATTTGGCACAGAGTATGTGGAGGTCAGAGGGCAACCTTGGGTGCTAATCCTCACCTTCAGTCTTGTTTGGAGCAAAGGTTCTTGCTCACTGTCTTACAACCCAGGCTAGCTGACCTGAAAACTTCTGGGGATCCCCTTTTTCTGCCCCCAGTTGTCATAGGAATGCTGGGATCACAGACACACGCTTCTGCGTTCAGCTTCATTTGGGTTCTGGCAATTCGGACTCTGTCCTCAGGATTTCACAGAGAGCATTTTGCCTCCTGAGCCATGTCCCAGCTCTGTTTTCCTTACTCATGGTATACACTTCTCATCCCCACTTTGGGCTCCTGCCCTTGGGGCATCAGCAGACTTAATGTGAGTTTGGGGGCTTCGGCTTGTTCACCCTCTTGCCCTCTCTTGAGAACACACCCTGCTCACCAAGGAGACTCAGAAGACAACCAAGAGCTGGAAAGGCCCACCTAGACCATAGGCATCTGAGCAAGGTGAGAGCAGTTTGTTCTATGGGCCACCCAGGTTTTTGTAGCTGCACAGCTGACTATGGTTATTAGTGTCTTTCAGCCAAAAGGATTTGTATGATATAGAGGCTTTGTTGGTGTGGATTGTGGGTCCACAGTGAGCATCACACTCCCAATCTTGGAGTAGGTACCATAGTGTGCCAAGAAAGGAACACCACAGAGGTATTTTGATTGCTTATACACACACACATGCACACACAGGCACACAGATGCACAGACACATAGGCATACACACACAAACCACAAACATGCACGTAGGCACATGCACACTCGTGTGCATAGGCACACAAGGCACATAGACACACAGTCACACACGTGCACACACACACATCCTCACTCGTGTGTGTGTGTGTGTGTGTGTGTGTGTGTGTGTGTGTGTGTGTGCCTGCAGGCATACATACATCAGCAAACTTCTCACAGTTGCCCTTCCTGTGGATAGAAGAGACTTCTCAGCAGGCCATGTGAGGAGCTTCAAGGAGTCCTGGTCTCTGGATCATCCCTAGGAATGCCCATTTAACTGGTCTAAAGAGTATAAAGTAAGGAACTAGAGAGATGGCTCAGCAGTTAAAGTAGTTGTTGCAGAGGACCAGAGTTCAGTTCCCAGCATCCACACGGGGTAGTTTAGAACTGCCCATAACTCCAGCTCCAGGGGGTCTGACACACTCTTCTGGTCCCTGCAGACACCAGCATATACACACACATACACTCAGTAAAAATAAAAATAATTCTTAAAAAAAAAAAAAAAAACTTTGAAGAGTAATATAAGCACCCAGGAGTATCTCATATGGAGTATTTAAAAAAGCAAACAAAAAACAAACAAACAAAAAAGCTGGACATGATAATATGCATATCTTTAATCCCAGCACTCAGGAGGCAGAGGCAGGTGGATCTCTGTGAATTCGAGGCCAGCCTGGGTTACATAGTGAGTCCCAGCCCAGTCAGGGCTACATAGGAGGCCCTGTCTCAAAATAGTAACAACAAAAACAAAACAGAAAAACCACTGAGACACCACAACACTAGGCCACCAGACCTCTATGAGAGTCTGGGTTGGTCCATGTGAATTGCTGAACACATTTTCTATTTTTAAATTGTATGTATCATTTATTTTGTATGCACATGAAGGGGAGGGCTGCTGGCACATATGTGGAGGTCAGATGGGTCTCAAGGCTCAAAAACAGGTCACCAGGCTTGGCAGCAAATGCCTTTATCCACTGAGCCATCTTGAAGATACCTGCATGGAACACTTTTTAACAAGGCTTCAGGTGAGGTGCGTGTTCCCAAACTAAGAATCATTGCCTTGTTGAGGATGTGTAGGAAGCTAATAAAGGTAAACCCCTCTGGTGGATAAAGGGTAAAGGAGAAGCTATGTCAGGGAGACAGTCTCAGGAGAGCCCTGAGAGACCCTACCTGAGGAACAGAATATTAAATAAAACAAAAGCAAATCAGCTTTGCCACGTGTCAGGTCTAATGAGTTATCAGTAATACCTAAACTACATCCTGTATGGGTTTGGTGGGGTTTCTGTACCACATGTACAGACATGTACCACAGTCCACTAGTAATGTCTGTCATGTCCTTCTGTAAAAGGCATGAGTCTGTCTGCCAAACAGTTGCCATCCTTCATAGGAACTCTTCCACATTCCAGGCCCAATGGTAGAACTTTCAAAATGTCATTAGTGTGCAGTGGAGAGAACTCCCCCAGGTCTCTGATGAATTACAAATCCTCTTGCTCTTCCTTGGTCTTCCCTTGTGTCTCCCAGCCCTTCTTATCTCTGCTTAGTGAAGAGGCTCTTGAAGGCATTGTTGTAGTTCTTATTAAAAGCTGTGTAAATCAAGGGGTTGAAGAAGGAATTGGAATACCCGAGCCACAGGAATATGCTTTTCCAGATGGGTGGCAGGCTACAGGCACAGAACGGGCTGATGAGCTCCGTGAGGAAGAACGGGATCCAACACAGCGCAAAGACGCCAATCAAGATCCCCACCATCATGGCTGCTCGCTTCTCCTTCTGCTCCCGCCATGAGTCTCCACTTGTCTGGAAGGTCACCGTGGCCCTGCAACGTGCCGTGAATACCATCTCGGCCTCCTGAGGTGCCTCCTTTGCCTTGGAACGAAAGGAGATATGGAATTAGAGTAACAGAACAAGAGGAAACGCTGAACAGAAAAATTAAAGTTAGCTATTCTCAGTTCTGCCAGAAAAGTGAGGTCACAAGGCTCAGATGCCCTTTCCAAGGTAGAAACCGGCGACTGCAGAGACTCACAGCTGAGAGAAATAGGCACCCACACACAGGAACAAATCAGAGGGGCAGGAAGCAAAGCCCTGACATACCTGAGTGCTAAACGCTCCAGATGTGGCTGGGCAGACAAGAATGTGTTTGCTATGCAAGATGAGGACCTGGGTTCAATCCCCAGAACCTATCTTAAAAATTCCGGACATGGTGACATGCTTATAATAAGGAGCGCTGGGCAAGTGGAGACGGGAGGGTCACTGGGGCTCACTGACCATCCAGTCCAGCCAAACTGGCAAACATCAGAGTCAGTGAGAGACCCTGTTTCAAAAACACCAGGTGAAGGGGGCTAGGGAGATGGCTCAGCAGTTCAGACCCCTAGTTGTACAATCATGAGGACTGTAGTTTGGATCCCAATATCCTTTGTGTGCCCGCAGCCTCAGATCTGGTGGAGTAGGGTGAGAGGGAGGCAGGATTGTTGAGCTTTCTAGCTTCCAGACTAATTGAGAAAATATGAGCCCTTAGGTTCAGGGAGAGACCCTGCCTCAAAGCAATAGGCTGAGAGTGATACAGGAGAACACCTGATGTCATCTTGCTTCTGCACACAGGCATAGGTATACGTACTCTCACACAGACACATACACACATACATATATCATTTTAAGACACATGGTGGAAAGTAACTAACGAGGATGCCTAACATCAACCTTACATCCGCACACACATCAGCACACACACTAACAGAAAGTTCACAAAGAACTCAGGAAAGGAAGTGGGCAGCAAAAGTATACACTTCAATAGGTTTGTCCCTTCAGAAATCCTGCCCTGTCCTTTAAGCAACTAGTGTGTGGGGATCACTTTGTGCTTATGGCAGGTGACAGGGAGATCTGTTTCGAAACCCATCAGATCATTTTATTGTTCTGAACAAGGCTTAGTATCAAGAGAAGTTAATTAACCAGAGTCTAACCTACCTTGGAGAAGATAAACATTAAAGTCAAATACCCTTTAACCTTCCGGTCCCACCTGAGGATGAGATAAGCAAGCATGTGTCCAGAGCACCGGCCCTCAATGAGTCTAATGGGGGATATGGAGACTGAACTCAGATCCTCATGCTTGCCCCAGTTTGCTTTTGAATAAAACATTCTTACCAAAAGCAACTTGAGGAGGAACAGATGTGTTCAGCTTACACTTCCAGGTTAAGTGTCAGTCCTTAGGAAAGTCAGGGTGGGAACACAACAAGAAGTGAAGCAGAGCCACGGAGGAATGAGGCTTACTGATAGAGCCCAGGCCCACTTGCCCAGGGACAGTGTCGCTCACAGTGGTCTGGGCCCTCCAACCTCCAGTGTCAATCACCAATTGAGACACTCACTCACAGGAGTGAGCACAGACCAACGAGACTAAGGCATTTCTTTATATGAGGTTCCCTGTTCTCAGGTGTGACTCTAGATTTGTACCCAGTTGACACAAAAAGTAACCAGCAGTACAGCAAACACTGCCCACTTAGCCATCTTCCCAGCCCCGGATTATCCTTTTAATGAGCACGGGATCTGTAGTGATGTCCCCTTCTTCATTTCTGATTCTCATTACTGACATTTTTCTTAGCTTGTCTCAAGTTTTACTCTTTTAATTGATCACTTAAAGAACCAGCTTTTGGATTCATTGATTTTCTCCACTGTTTTCCAGTTTTCATCATTGATTTCTACCTTTTTTAAAAATTTCTATTCTGACTCTTACTTTAAGGTTTATTATTTCCATCTTGCTTCCTAAAGTAGAAATTTGCATAAGCAGTACTGAAGGAGAACCACAAACTAGAAGGATTAGCATTACTCAACTTTAGGACAAACTAAAGGAGCTGGATCTGGGCTCTGTGGTTAAGAGAGCTTGATGCCCTTCCAGATGACTGGAGTTCAGATACTAGCTCCTATGTCACAGCTCAGAGTTACCTGTAAGTCCAGTTACAGGGGATCTGATGCCCTCTCTGGCCTCTGTGCATACCTGCACACACATACATATAGTCACACAGAGACACATCATATACATAAATAAAAATAAATCGTTTTAAAAACACTACAGGTCTGAGCGGTGGTGGCGCATGCCTTTAATTCCAGCACTCAGGAGGCAGAGGCAGGTGAATCTGGTCCTTCCAGTTCGAGCCTGGTCTGCAGAATGAGTTCCAGAACAGGCTCTAAAGCTACACAGAGAAACTCTCTCTCAAAAAAGCAAAAAAGAAAACGTACTACAGTCAGGTGATAGTAACACATGCCTTTAATCCCAGCATTTGGGAGGCAGAAGCAGGCAGTCTCTGAGTTCAAGGCTAGCCAGTTCTAGAGTGAATTCTAGGATATCCAGGGCTGCTGTGGAATAATCCTTTTATACACTGTGTGAATATATGTTGCTATATATTCACTGAGTGATAGGATGAGGAAAGGCAGAGTCAGAGAGTTGCCAGCCACATAGAGAATGAGCCTGATAGACAAAATGGGATAGAAGTAAAAGCCACGAGCCTCAGGGCAGCACATAAATTAATACAAATGAGTTAAGTTTTAAGAGCTAGTTAGTAACAAGCCTGAGCTATTGACTAAGCATTTATAAGTAATCTTAAGTCTCCATGTTGGTTATTGGAGAGCAGCTATGGCACGGGAAAACTCCACCTACACAGGGCTATACAGAGAAACTCTGTCTCAAAAAATCTAAAACAAAAGAAAACAAAGCAAACAAATGAAAAATAGTAACAACAAACAAGTGCTGTTAAAGTTTTAGTAATCAAGAGTATGTTGTGTTGGCAAAAGAGCATATAAATGCAGTGGATCAATGGAACATGGAGAGCCCAATAATAAATGTTGTTAGTTGTTTTTTATTCTAGTCTCATGTTGGAACACCAAAATGTAGTTGGTTGTTTTTGCTCTTCTGGGAGGCCTGCCACCCAGCTCCCAAAGAAATCACACAAAGAGGTTTATTCTTATTTATAAATGCCCTGCCTTAGCTTGGCTTGTTTCTTGCCAGTTTTTCTTAACCTAAATTAGCCTGTCTACCTTTTGCCTCTGGGCTTTTGTCTTTTCTAACTTCTGAATACTTTATTTTCACTCTTACTCATTGGCTGGCTGGGTAGCTGGCCCCAGCATCCTCCTCTCCTTGTTCTCTTGCTCTTTCTTCCTCCACCCCCAGATTTCTCTTTCTATTTATTGTCTCTGCCTGCCAGCCCTGCTTATCCTTTCTCCTACTTGACTATTGACCATTCAGCTCTTTATTAGATCATCAGGTGTTTTAGACAGGCACAGTAAGACAGCCTCACAAGAGTTAAACAAATGCAACATAAAGGAATGCATCACACCTTTGCATCATTAAAACAAATGTTACACATCATAAACAAATATAACAAATCTTAAAATAATATTCTACAACAAATAAACCTACATATATGTAGTGTGTGTAGTGGTTAAATTGTCAACTTGATGCAATCTACAATTACTTGGAAAGAGAATCACAATGAGAGATTGGCCTTTGGGCATTTCTGTGAGTGACTGTCTTTATTACATTAAATGACATGGGAAGACCCAGCTTACTTTAGGTAGTAACATTCCCTAGGTTTGAGTCCTGGACCATGTAAGAGCAGAGAAAATGAGCTAAACAGTAGTAAGCGTGCATTCATTTTTCTCTGCTCTTGAGTGTGGATGTGATGTGACCAGCTTTAAGTTTCTATTGTCTTGATTTCCCCACTCTGATGGACTGGATCCCAGAATTAAGACTGAAATAAGTCCTTTGTCCCCTAAGTTGTTTTCATCGGGGTATTTTGTCAAAGCAATAGAAATGAAGTTCGGGCATATAGTCAGCCAATCTTTGGCAAGGAAGCAAAAGTAATAAAATGGATAAAAAGTGTTTTCAACAATTGAGGCTGCAACAGCTAAACATCCACTTAGACCTTACCCCTGCCCAAAACATACTACAAAACATATCACAAGGTAAATATGAATCTGTAGGAAATACTGTAGAAGAAAATCTAGATAAGTTTGAATTCATGATGTCTTTTGAGATGCAATACCACAAGTACAATCATTAAGGAAAGAATCAACATGCTACATACACATCAATAAGTTAAAATTCTCTGCTCTCTGGAAAACATTGTCAAGAGGATGAAAAAAACAATCCATAGTCTGAGAGGAAATAATTCCAAGAAAACAGACAACAACAAGCTTACCTAAAATGTAAAGATTCTTGAAAGTCAAGAATGTGAACTGGGCTGAGAAGATGGCTCAAGGTGCTAAATGCTTGCCCTACATGTATGCACCCAAGTATACATTCCCCAGAACCTATACACATGCCAGCCAGGCATGGAGACCTGCCTGTAATCCCAGCTCAGGTCAGAAATGGACAGAACCCCTGGGCAAGCTGGCAAGCAGGATCAACTGAGGGCTAGAGAGATGTCTCAGTGGTTAAAAGCACTTACTCCTCTTCCAGAGGACCTGGGTTTGATTTCCATCACCAACATCAGGAGGTTCACTGTAACTCCACTTCCAGAGGATCCATTACCCTCTTCTGGCTTCCTTGGGCACTGTGTACACATGTGTATACTCAACACACACACACACACACACACACACACACACACACACACACACACATTTAATATAATAATAATAATAAAAGATTAGCCAAAAAGCAAGCTCTGCATTCATTGAGAGACTCTGTCTCAACATATAAGCTAAAGAAGGATCAAGAAAGATATCCAGTGTCAACCTCAGATCTCTACACATGTGCCCAGACACACATTTGTGGCCCTTACATGCAAACATACATACACATACACATAAACACACACACATATACATGCAAAATAGGAATGTAAAACAATCTATTTAAAATAGGCAAAAAAATAAACCTTTAACAGACACATAACTAAAAAATTCATAGTTCTATATCTCTTGGTGTGGCAACATGGCACACTGGGTAAAGATATTCGATGCCTGAGGATCTGAATTTGATGCCCAAGGCCCACAAGGTAGTAAGTAAGTGAGAACAGACTATAGAAAGTTCTGCTCCAGCCTATACATTTGCACACCAAAGATAGATGAATGGATTGATAGATAGATAGATGATAGATAGATAGATAGACAGACAGACAGCAGACAGATAGATGTATTTTAAATGTTTTAAAAGATATACATCATAAAAACATGAAAATATGCTCGACCTCATGCCATCAGATAAGCAGACATCAAAACAACAATGAAATGTTGCTAAAATGGCGTGAGAGTGGAGCAAGCATAGCGCAGTTGGTAGAGTTGCTTGCCTAGTGTGCACTAAGCCCATAGTTCCACCACAGCAGCACATAAACCAGGCATGCAGCATGCACCTGTGACCCCAGGACTCAGGAGATGGAGGCTGAGGAACCAGTTATCCTCAGCTACAGAGCGAGTTTGAGGTCTGCCTGGGATACTTGAGACCCTGACTCAAGAAGTAAAATAATGGAACACAAATGGTGAGGACCCACAGATAAGGAGATCATCTCACCCCTCATCAAAGAGGCTTCTTTTGGCTGCAGCAGGAGACCGTTACCGAAAAGCCACAACTAGTCAAAATGCAAATAAGTGACCATGGAATGCTCATTCCCAATTGATATATAACACAACACAACTCCTGCACCTTACTGCGGCTCAGAGAACATTAGCAGAGAAAGGGTGGAAAGATTCTAAGAGCCAGAGGACCAGGGAATCTACTGAGAGACTGTGCCTTCTGGCTATGACAGGGATGCTCTACCCATAAAATGTCGACATGACGACTGCCCAAACAAGACTTGAACAATTCCAATAATTATTGATATGCCAATATGGACTGATGCAATCCCATGGGGCCCCATTCTTAGATGAAGAGCTACAAGCAATTAACAATGCTGAGAGAGGAAGTACTCTTACCCAGGAACGAGCCTCTGATTAGTTGTCCAATACCAAGTGGTCAGCCCTAGAAACTTACCATCAACACAGTTTATATGTAAGTGTTTGGGATGTTTTTGTTGTTGTTGTTTTGTTTTCTGAGAGAGGGTTTCTCTGTGTAGCAGCTATCCTGGTACTCTCTGTGTAGACCAGGCTGGCCTTGAACTCATAGAGATCCACCTGTCTCTGCTTCCTGTTGTAAATATAACAACAACAGTTTAAAAAAAAAAAAAGGAAGCCCCATGAATTTGGGAAGGAAGGGACATGGGAAAGTAGGAGCGAGTAAAGGGGGGGATATAATTATATTTTCATTAAGCTTTTTAAATTTAAGAAATAAAAATAAACCACGTGTGGAGGCTCTCACCCATTTTGATGAAAAACAAAAGCTGATCTTAAAAAGGTTTATCTATCTGCTCTTAAAAAGGTTTATCAATTTAAACACATAAAACCTGCCATGTGGCTTTTCTTTTGAGACAAGACCTCATTTTGCTGTCCTGGCATCAAACTCACAATTTATCTGAAGATGATCTTGAACTTCTGATCCTCCTGCCTCCACCTCCTTCTGGAATTACAGGCATGCACCACCATGCCCAGTTTATGAGGTCCTGGGGACCACACCTGGGACCTCATGAATACTAGGCAAGCCCTCTGCCAACTGAGGTACATCCCTAGCCTCAATACTACGTGGCTAAGGCAACACAACGCTATTCTAGACTTACCAAACACCTCTCCATTTTTAGTCAAGAAACCTATCAAAAATCCTTGAAAAATATATTGAAAATAGAGGTTAAGGTAAGATCTAAAGATACTTTGGAAGAGAGAATAAAGGTCCCCACAAGGCCAGATGCCAAGAACAGAAGCTTTTGGGTCAGACCCATGGTTGAGACTAGGCAAGCGTGTCTGCTTCTCCAAGCCTGCTTGCCCATCTGGGAAGCAGGCTGATGAGTTTCTGCTGCTCCACAGAGCCTTCGAGGAAGAGGAGCACTGAATACACATTCCATGCCCAGAACAGCCCCCACCACACGCATCCACCTGTTCCATATTCATGGTAGAGACCACGACTGGAATTGGAGCCACCAATGGAGCAGACACAGGCCCTTACAGAGTCTGCTCTAGAGAGACAGTCTGTCCACATTAACATTTCAACGGATTGTATAATTGCTATAGTAAATGGGTTCCTTATAAGTTATATATTAATTCTGCTCTGCCTAGATTAAAAAACAACTCCAAATGCCTCTGTATCATAAATTAGTTATTAGACTGGGGAGATGACTCAATGGGTAAAATATTTGCCAAACGAGTGTATGGACCAGATTTCAGGTTCCTAGCACCCATGTCAATGCGGGTCAGGCATGACAGCTCACCTGTAATCCCAGCAAGGGAAATGGAGACAGTATCCCTTGAGCAAGCTGGCTAACTAGACTGACAAAACCAGCAAGCTCTGGGTTCAAATTAGAAACCCTGCCTCACTTACCCTGAGAAAAGGCAGATAGTAATCAAGCAAGACACCTAGCATCAACCCAGCTTCCACATTCATAAGCACACACACGCCTGTGCACCCACACTTGGAAACTAGCATGTACACACCAATATACAGACTAATAATTAGCTGTCATTTCTGCACATTCTCTCTCTCATACACGCATATATACATGCACACCACACACACACACACACACACAGAGAGAGAGAGAGAGAGAGAGAGAGAGAGAGAGAGAGAGAGAGAGAGAGTTTTGTTCACCTCTTAGGTTACTAGCCTCCAAAGAATGCTCTTATCATCCTCTGAACTCACTCATGACTCCCTGTACTAAAACCTCATTTTCTGCTTTTGTAGCAATTTGGGTGATTATGTGAGTGATGTCTGAATCTCAACTAGAGGAAGGACCTATATCTTCGTACAGGAACTACCTAGCGTCAGCACCTGCTTCCTGGCAGTACCCAGGAAATAGCCACTTAACCAATGGCTTAGTGTTACAACACAATGGCTTACATCTGCCTCTCTCTTCCTTCTTGGAAGATGACAAAGAATAACTGTTTACAGCTCTTCTGATGGTTCCTTCAAGGGCACTGGACTCTGTCCTCACCACATTGTGCTTGTCCATCGTGTCTCACTTTAGCACTGCTAAAAATAAGCACTAGGGAGGGTTTCCAGGTGGTCTGGCTTTGCAGTCAGGATTCTATTCAGGACTACATTTAGATTCTGTCTCCTGGCCCTCTTCCCAAGAGCTCTACCTCTGTTTGTTTGGGAATATCACTACATTGGTCTAAACACAGATGCATGGAAATCTGGGCAAAATAAGAGCCTTTTCCTTTGACAGTGTACACCCCAGCATCCTCTCTACCTGTCACCTGAGGAGAGACTATGAAGGGGCAAATAATTGTGGCAGTAAAGCAGTCTCTGGAGGGCTAGGGTGATAGTTCACTTTGTACAGTTCTTGCCTTGCAAGTGGGACAACCTGAGTTCAAGCCCCCAAATCCATGTCTTAAAAGAAAATGAAAGAAAGCAGAAGGAAGGAAGGAAGGAAGGAAGGAAGGAAGGAAGGAAGGAAAGAAGGAAGGGAGGAAGGAAGGAAAGAAGGAAGGAAGGAAAGGAGGAAGGGAGGGAGGGAGGGGAGAGGGAGGGAGGGAGGGAGGGAGGGAAGGAAGGACCAAGGTGATGGCTTGTACTTACAATTCCAGTGACAAGGAGGAGGAAGCAGGTGGATCCAAAGAGACCTGGGCAGGGCCTAAAAAACACCCCTCCCTGTTCCCACACAGAAGTCTCTCTCCCCTGGGGTATCTGCAGGTGTATTCTGAAGAGGAAGCTGAGAACTGCCCCATCGATAATGAGCTGTTGCAACTTTTCCAGTGCCCAGCTCGGAGGGCAGAGGACAAAATTACTAGCAAGTCCAAAACAAAAATCAAGGCCACTGGGAGAGACAGACTGTCCCATTGTGTAGCACAGACCAGCATCACATACCACAGAAGGTCTAAGGGATAAACAGCTGTATCCTGAAGTTATTCCAGGAACGCTTGGCCATCTCTTTGGAGAGGGAGTAGCCTCCACAGAGCACAAGAGGTAGAAAGCGACTGCTCTGTCCCCTTCCTCTCCCACCCAGGAAGTGCTTACTAATGGGCACTTTCCCAGCCATCCCTCTGCCCGTCTAAAGGACCTCCCAGTCACTTGAGTCTGTCCACTGAAGAATAGAAAGTGTAAGAAATGGATGGGGTAAGTTAAGTCCAAAGACATCCCGAGGGAAGGGAAGAATAAAGGGCAAGTCTACTGATGAAATCTTTCATTTCAAATAGACCCACTCCACAGGGGACGCAGTGGGCTGACTCCACCCATGCACTGTCAAAATGTGTGCTCAGAAGCTTTCCAGCCTGAGCCTGACCCCACACACAGAGGGACACTGGAAGAGAAGGGGACTTCTGGAGCAACCTCTAAGAAGATATAAAGGTCTCAGTTTGTAGCTCAGTGGCAAAGTTTGGATGCATACAGGAGGCCTTAGGTTCAGTGGTAAATACTGAAAGAAAGGGGTGGGGGGAGGGGGAGGGAGGGAGGAAGAGAGAGGGGGAAAGGGAGAGAGAGTATGAGTCAATTGCACACAATAATTCATTTTCACTTTTCCAGTTCAAAATGTGATGTCTGCTAGAAAACAGGAAGACAAAACAGGACATGGTGGTGAACATCTATAATCCCAGAGCATGGTAGTGGAGACAGGTGGCTCCCTGGTGTTCAGCTGTCCAGCCAGCCTAGTCTACTTAGTGAACACCAAGGCAGTGAGAGACCCTGGCTGGAAAAAAAAATGTGGACCCCAAGGGAAAACAACTGAGGTTATCCTCTGGCTCTCATACACAAATGCATCCACACATACTCAACATGTAGACAGGAAAATGGAAAGGTGCTGTGGAGAGCACGAACCTCTTGAACTAACCACCACTGACTCATCCTCCCATCAATCCTGTGTGACCTTTACAGGACCAGATGGTCTGCTGCAAAAACTAGAAATCCAGTATGTAGCCAAATCTACAACTTCTTAAACATCAGCATGACGCCACCAGCAGGAAGTTTCATTCCTGACCTTCAGGGGGGTCATCACCCACATGCAGGCAGGCTGAAAATGGTACATGAAATGACCTTCCAGCTACATCTTGTCTTTTGAGTGGGGTTTCCCACTGGCCTGAAGTTAACCAAGTAGGCTCGACTAACCAGCCAGTGGGTCCCAGGGATGCACCCATCTCCACCTCCCTACCTCTGGGATTGCAAGTGTTCACCAACACTCTCAGCCATGTGTCACGATTCTAGGGGTCCAACACAGGTCTTATGCTTTTAACGAAAGAAGTTTATCCACCGAGCCATTTCCCTAACTTCTGAAGTAGCTATTTCTAACCAAAGATGCCAGGCCAAGCTTGGAACACCTGGGGCTTCGTCTGTCTGCCTCAGGCAAATGCCAAGTTTGAAAAGCTACATCCCAAACATCACCCACCATAAAGAGAGCGTGATTATCATGACTGACAACTCAAAACAGGAAATTTTCTCAACTGCCTCTCATGTGTAGAGGAAACTGTACAAATAAGGACATTTTCTTGTAAAAATAAAAGCCGAGCAGAGTTGGCTTGACACAAATAAGCCATCTTGTCAGTGCAGTGTAATACATACAAAAAATATACAGGTTGGCCAAAGTCTTGAGTAAAGTACACTTGTCCTCATTCTTATGTTTAGGTGGATCTTGTTTTGCTGCTGAGTTTGGTTGCTCGGCACAGGCTAGGATGCACTGGGATTAGCACTTAGAAAGGGAGATGTAAGCAGGTTACATCTTTGTTTGATTGAGGTTAGGTTACATTTATGTTTTCAGCTTTAATTTCATCTGGACTAGGGGAGGTATTACTAGTTTGGTCAGGAAGGTACTAGGATATTGTGGTTCCTGGCTTTATTTCTGTTGTTGTGATAAAATACACTGACAGAGGAAAAAAAAAAACCAAAACAAAAAAAAAACCTCAGAGAGAAAGGGAGAAAGGCATGTGTTCGTCTTCTGATTCCAGATTCCTGTCCATCACAATACAGAAGTGACAATGAAGGGAGCCTGAAGTCACCAGTCACATCATCTCCACAGTCCTGAGCAGAGAGATAAAGGCACGCAGGCCTGCTAGCTCGATTTCCTCTCTTACACAGTTCAGGACTCCCTGCCTAGGGAATGGGGCCAGCAAAAGTGGGCTGAGTCTTCCTACATCAATTAACCTGATTAAAATAACCCCCACAGACATGCCCACTGGCCAAGCTGATCTAGACTATTTCCCAATTAAGACTCTCTTGTCATGTTATTCTAGGTTATCTCAAAGGTGACAGTTAAAAATTAACCATCAGCTCTTGGGAGGCAGAGGCAGGCAGATCTCTGTGAGTTCAAGGTCAGCCTGGTCCACATAGACAGTTCCAGAACAGCCAGGGCTACACAGAAAGAACCTGTCTCAAAATGAATGAGAAAGAAAGAAAGAAAGAAAGAAAGAAAGAAAGAAAGAAAGAAAGAAAGAAAGAAAGAAGGGAGGGAGGGAGGGAGGGAGGGAGGGAGGGAGGGAGGGAGGAAGGAAGGAAGGAAGGAAGGAAGGAAGGAAGGAAGGAAGGAAGGAACTAACTCTCTTGTGGTATTAAATATTTTTCTGGTTTTTCTCACCAGATTTCTCACAAGAAGCAACTGAAGGGAGGAAGGCTTTATTTTTGCTTATGATTCTCAGACACAGTCTGTCACGGTGAGGAAGCCACAGTAGCAAGAGGTAGGAGGCATCTGCTCACATTGCATTCTCAGTGAGGAAGCAGAGCATGAGAGGGAAGTAGGGCTGGGATATCAAGGCTCATTCCAGGTGACCATTTCTTCTAGAGAGGCTCTGCCTCTTGAAGATTTCACAGCCTCCCCAAGAAGCATCCCCAGCTGGGAGCCAGGTACTCAAACACCTGAGCCTATGGGGGACACTTCTCATTCAAACCACGACAGAGGTAGTACTGTGCAATGTCAGAGTGGAGGAGGATTTCCTGCATGCCCTACCACTAAAGAGTAACTCAGCACAATTCCACCCCTGCCTTCTGGAGTTCTTTCTCTCCATCACAGGCTGCTTCTGCTTGGTCAGTCAGCTGCCCTTTCACCTCTTGCTATCACCTTCCTAGATGGAAATGTGTCTAAAGTGAACAGCAAGGGCTGGGGATGGTGTCAAGTGATAGTGTGCTTGCCTAACAAGCACAGGGTCTTTAGTTTCCTTTTGATCTCCAGCAGCACAACCAAACTGAATCAAAGTAATAAGTAAACAAATAGATAGACAAATAAATAGATAGATAGATAGATAGATAGATAGATAGATAGATAGATAGATAGATAAGTAAGTAAGTAAATAAATGTTTATTCTACTAAAGTCAAAAATGAAAAGTCAAAGCAAGCTTGGCAAACCTTTCGGGCATCCATTGCACTGTGATTTTCCTAGGTGCATAACTGGATTGATGTAGCTATTAAAAGTCAGCCCTACCCCTGCAGCCAAAGAGAGAAGCGATATTCACCCCAGGCATTTCCGAGGGACCTTTCAAAGAACATCATTAATTTTGAATAAAGCTCTCCCTTCCAACATTTTCCAATTATAGACTTGACATTCCTGTTTTGTGTGTTTTTTTTTTTAATTCCTCTGTCATTTAATTAAAACGAAAAAAGAATCTACTTTTAAAAGCGCATGCCCTTGTCTGGTAGCCCAGTATCTGGGCTGAGTCTGTAAAAGTAAAACAAACTACAGCAGCCTTTCCCATGTCAAGCTCTCTTTAATTTTGACTACTTTCCTGGTCCACACATTGTGTTTGTGTGTATGTGCACATGGGTATATCTGCATGTGGATGGAGTCCAGAGTTCTGTGACATCGAGGTGTTTTCCTCAACTCTGGTCCATCATACTGTTTTTGAGACAAAGTCTCTCTTTGAGCCTGCCGCTCCACTGATTCAGCTAAACTCGTGGGCTGTTCAGACATCCTTTCCTCGGTCAGTTCTGCAACTCACCATGAGCCAGGACTATGCAGACATTTTTTTCATAATTCAGTTCGTGAGACCCTCACCGGGGGCCTTATACATTTGGGGATGTGGCTCAGTAGGTAGAATGCTCGCCCAACATGCACAAAGCTGTGTGTGGGCTTCATTCCCAGAACTATATAAACCAGGCATGGTGGTGCTTGCCTCTAATTCCAGCTCTTGGGAAGTCAGGAGAGAAAGATCAGAAGTTCCAGGTCATCCTCAGCTACTCAGGAAGTTCCAGGTCAACTTGCAATACCTGAGTTCCTGCCTTCAAAAAAATTAAACTAAATGAAAAGTAAATAACTAACTTGTTGAAAGATGAGAAAAATGAGGCATAAGGGTAGTAAGCAATGGATGTCTGGAATTAGAACTACAACACAGTTTCTCTCTCCCAGATCTCCAGAGGACATCACTAGGCTTGGGATAAACAAAGGAGAGGGACAGTGAATTTGTTTTAAACACACACACACACACACACACACACACACACACACACACACACTGTCAGGGGAGTGGCTGCTACAGTTTCGGGATATGGTCACTGGACTGTGAAGGATCTGGAGTCATTGGCAAAAAAGGGTGGAAGCTATAGGAATTTATTTACATATATTAAGGTACATGACACCCCACCGCAGTCCAGAACAGTCGGTCTAACAGGGATCAAAAGTTGGCAGCTCTAAACCTGACATGGGCAGAACCACTCCAGGATCTAAGGAATGAAGAGTGCTAAGTGAATCTACACATATGTGCTTGTGTGTGTGTGTGTGTGTGTGTGTGTGTGTGTGTGTGTGTGTGTATGTGTGTATGTGTGTGTGTGTGTGTAACAATTATTCATCTGTGTGCATGTGCAGTCCATGTGGAAGTCAGAGGACAAATCATGGGGATGGAACCCAGACTGTCAGGCCTGGTAGAAAGTGCCTTTACTTAGATAAGCCATCCTGCCTGAGCCCAGCTGATTAAATGTGACTTGATAACATCAAGAAAGGCAGGCTGGGATGTAGCTGAGATGGTTCATTGAGTTGCCTCCCATTCAGGAAACCCTGAGTTCCATGCCCACCCCACCCCCATTGCATACACGGACTCCATTTCGGTGGTGAGGACTGGAGGACTAGAAGTCCAAGATCATCCTTGGCTACAAAAAAAGTTGGAGTCTAGTCTGGGCTTCCTGAGACTCTGTCTTAAAACACACACACACACATACACACACACACACACACACACACACACACACACACACAGAGACAGACAGAGATATACAGAGAGACAGAGACAGAGACAGACAGAGACATACAGAGAGACAGAGACAGACAAACAGACACACAGAGAGAGAAACACACACACACACACACACACACACACACACACACACACACACACACACTTTTGAGGTTTGGAGATCCAGCACTAGTTTTAATGTGCACGTGAAGAACCCATTTTCACAGGTGCATATCCCACAGGTGGTTCACTAGAAGCACCAGCCATAAGCCACTCCGTGTGAGCTCCTCAAGAGCAGATGGCCGTCTCCTCCCGCGTCCCACATGCGACAGTTTTTCCTCTTAGGCTCCAGTATCCCAGCTCTGTCCCATTCTTCCCTTTCTCTAAATTTCACCCCTCCCAGGCTCCCCCACCCCCAAATCCACAACCAGCCCCTCTCACTTGCATGGTGGCAGGCAAAGGCACCACAGCCCTCCGTCTGCGGCCGAAGCGAAACTTGGCGGCTTTGTATATCTTCCAGTAGACGAAGAGTACCACCGCCAGAGGCAGGTAGAAGGCTCCGCAGGTGGAGAAGACTGCATAGGAGGGCTCCTGGCTCACCTGGCAACGCTGCAGCCGAGCATCATAGGCTTCGCCCCAGCCAAAGAGAAGCGGGGCCAGCGCGATGAGCGCGGACAGTGCCCAGGTGACCCCGATCATGAGCGCCGAAGCGCGGCGCCGGGTGCGCAGCGTGTACTGGAGGTGACGCGTGATGGTCCAGTAGCGGTCCAGGGCGATGGCCGCCACGTTCCAGATGCTGGCCGTACAGCACAACACGTCGAAGGAGATCCACACGTGGCACAGACTCCTGCCCAGCTGCCAACGTCGCCCAGCCGACAACTCGCTTACCAGGCTCAGTGGCATCACCAGGGCCGCCACAAGCACGTCCGAGACGGCTGTCGAGGCCACCAAGTTATGTGGCACGCGGTGGAAGGTGCGGACGCGCAGGATGGTCACCAGAACTAGCAGATTCCATACGAAAGTGGCAGCGATCAGCAACACCAAGAGAGTCACCACGAGCACGGTGAAGACAGAGAAGGGCGGGCCTGGCAAGATGAGCCCACCTGGGGTGGATCCCAAGCCCCTGCCTGAAATTGGGCTGTCACTGCAGCTCTCCAGCCCCGGGGCAAAGGCGATGCCAGGAGTGGCGCCTGAGAGGTTAGAGACTTCCATTGTTCAGGGACTTGGGCTCCTGGGCAGGGGATGCGCTTGTGGTTGCATGGACTGTGGGTAGGTAGTGAATAAGAGGGGCACTTCGTGCAGTGTACCGCAGGAAGTCTAAATCGCGCCACCCTGGTCCTTTTTCCAAACTGCAACCTCCCTTTGGCGCTTCTTTCGGTGGCTTTCGTGGACCCTCTTCTCCAGTTGAGAAGAAAAAAATGAGTGGGACCCCTGAGTGCAGCTTTGCCCAGTGCATCAATTTCTCCCGGTCCCTTTGTGGTCTTCAGGGTCATCGGCTGCTGAGGGCTGGAGAGCGATGTCTGAGCACAGGGATAGCTCAGAGAGACCTCTCCTGGATAGCGGCTGGAACCCACAGGCTCCTGGTGTGGGCTGAAGGGGGCGGAGAAGGTTTGGAGCCGCCACCAATGGGAGATGGAGCTGTAACGCTGTCCCAGCTGTCTCCTGCCAAGGCGGGTGGAGAGAATCCTAGCAGCCGTAGCCGCCTGGGAAGGTTTCTAACAATCCTGTCATGATTCTGTAGCCACTACTTCCGCACCTCCCCCGCCTCCTTCCCCCCCACCCCCCGCCCCGACCTCCGCGGACTTGGTAGCTCGGCTAGACACTGAAGACATGGGAGTCCCAGACAAAGTCATTGTGGTTTCCTGGAGCCCCGATTCTACCTGTATCCGGGGCAAGAGTACCAAATATTGGAGGACATGAAATAGAAAGTCCTAAGCTCAGCTTCATCCGGACTGTTTGGTGCCCAGCTCATAGGCAGGGCTTCTTGGGCACTGCAGTTTATCCTCCACCCCCACCCGTGCGCTTTGTGCAAAAAAGCTCCAGGCTGAAGCTGTTGGCAGAGGTCTGGAAGAGGGAAGGACAGTTTCCAACCTGCTTGCCAAACCTCTAATTTCTGGTGCTTCCCTGTGCCGATTTCTAATAGTTCTCCCACCCTCTTCCAAGTTCAAGCCAGAGGTTTTGTTGTTGAAACTTTAACTTTGTCTTGTGGTGCTGGGGATGAACTCGGGGGGGGGGGGGGGGTTGCCCATGGTAGGCAAGTGCCCAGCAGCTGCTCTCTTCACCTTCCACCAACATCCCCTTCTCATTTTCATACTTTAAATTATTTTTACGTTTTTAAAAGGGTGTGTGTGAGAGAGAGACGGGGGGGGGGGGGGGGGGAGATCATGAAGTCAGAGAAGAACTAAGGAAAGGAAGTCAGTTGTCTCTTTCCACCATGTAGGTCCAGGCATGGAACTCTCATCTATGGAATTCAGATATTCAGGCTTGGTGCCAAGTGATTTTACCATCTTTTGGGGCCCAGTCTCCTGTGTTAAAAAGCATTATCAAGGGCAGTGATGGCACAGGCCTTTAATCCCAGCACTTGAAGCCAGCCCGGTCTAACTAGCCAGCTCCAGAACAGCCAGGACTAAAGAAAAACTCGCCTCAAAATAACTAAACAGCATGTTACTCATGTTAGATAGAGAAGGAGGCCAAGCTGGGTGTTCAGAAGAGCTACTGGGCTCTGCAAGCAGCTAATAAATTTCCAAGGTAACCCAGGAAGGCCTCCCAGGCTAATGCAGGAGAAAGGGCTTCCCCCAGCTGGTGTGTGTGTGTGTGTGTGTGTGTGTGTGTGTGTGTGTGAAGGTCCTAGGTTTGTGTCAGCAACCATCTTCAATCACTCTTAAACCTCATCCACTGAGGTGGGATCTCTTATAATATGGCTCTTCTCTATTGCCAGCTTTCTCTGTGGGTCGCCAGCTCTCCTCTGCCATCTAAGGCTGCATTTACCTGAGCTCTGGGGAATCCAAATTCCAATCCTCACAACTGTGTGGCAAATGCTTTAACTGCTGAGCCATCCCTCAGCTCCAGTGCAAAACAACTTCCTTCTCTAATTCTGGCACCTGTTTCAGAGAAATACTTTTTGCAATGATACTCTCCCCAACTTATTGAACAAAGAGAGAGAATGCCAAAAAGGTAGAAAAATTCACCTTGCACCAAATTTATGACACACTTTTATTCTTAGTCTTTGCTCCTCTCTCCACATACATTTTTCATGACAAAAATCAATTTTTTATTTTGCCCATTTCCTTTAACATTTTTCATGTTACTATATATTCTCTTTGTGGTTTTAATTTATGTCATATCATTTATCACTTGAAAGACTTTGAGCAACTTAAGCTCTCTGAGACAGCCTTCTTATCTTAAAAAAACAAAAAACAAAACCTGAGGATAATTGAAGTTGGAGAGACAGCTCAGTGATTAAGAGCACTTGCTGTTCTTGTGGAGGATCTGAGTTCAGGTCCCACCAGCCATGTAAGGCAGCTTACAACCACCCATAACTCCAGCTCCACGGGACCTGTTACCCTCTTCTGGTCTCTGCAGGCACCTGCACATGGGTGTACACACACACACACACACACACACACACACACACACACCTTAAAATAGTTTAAATGGAGATGATCATACTTCATGTGAGACTGTTATGAAAATAAAGTTAGATAAAGCCAGCAGCATGGGGTGTGCAAGCATTCAGTCAGTGCTGACAATTTCTGCTCTTTTTAACTCCATGCCCAGATCTCATGATTAATTCTTTTCTGATATTCAGTGTGATTGTGTTTTTATATAGGTCTTAATCTGTCAAGTATTTGTAGTGACGAAACACTTGATTGCACAGGCTTTTTAGTTGCCTATACCAGTGCATTAGTCACTTTTCTGTTGTGTACCAGTGTCCTAGCTGCTTTTGTTGAATACCTGCTTTAAAAAAAAAAAAAAAAAAACTGAAGCAAGGGAAGGTTTATTTTGGCTTACAGTTTGAGGGCATGAGCCATCACAGCAGGACAGGCATGGCAGCAGGAACATGATGCTGCTGGTCAGAGGCAGATGAATGCTCGGGCTCAGCTCTCTTTCTCCTTTTCTTCCAGTACAGGATCCCAGGCAATCAAAGGGTATAGTTCACATCCACAGTGGCTTAATTAATCTATAAAGTCGAAGGCATGCCAGAGGTTCCATTCCTAGGTGATTCTAGGTCCTGTCAAGGTGACAGTCAGTACAAGCCATCACAACTAGCAACCTTTTAAGGCACAGTTACCATGTGCAGATGGGAAAAAGGAGAGAGATTTGTCGACTTGCTGCAAATGAATTGTGGCCTTGCCCCTCACTCCCCATATAATTAGATTCTACCCCTCACTCCCAAATTCGTATGCTTAAATCCTGCCCCATAGTATGGTACATTTTAAGATAGGACCTATAGAAGGTAAAGGGTTAAAAGAATCCTGACCTGAGAGAGTCCTTGTAAGAAGAGACACTGGGGGCTGGAGGTTAAGAGCACACTCACTGGCTGCTTTTTGAGAGGTCCTGAGTTAAATTCCCAGCAACCACATGGTGGCTCACAACTATCTATAATGAGATCTGGTGCCCTCTTCTGGTGCGTAGGCATATATGCAGGCAGAACACTATACATAATTAATAAATACATAAATCTTTTTTTTTTAATTTTTTGAGACAGGGTTTCTCTGTGTAGCTTTGTGCCTTCCCTGGATCTCGCTTGGTAGACCAGGCTGGCCTCGAACTCACAAAGATCCGCCTGCCTCTGCCTCCCAAGTGCTGGGATTAAAGGCGTGTGCCACCACCGCCTGGCCATAAGTCTTTTTTAAAAAGAGAGAGACCTGGGCTGGGGAGATGCCTCAGTTAGTACAGTGCTTGCCTTGTAAGCATGAGGACCTGAGCTTGATCTCTGAGAACTGTAATCCCGTCCCTGGAAAGGCCAAGACAGAAGGATCCCTGGAGCTTACTGGCTGAATAGGTGAGCCTGGGTTCCAAGTCTCTTCTAATGCATGGCAATCTCTTAACTATAACTCCCTGTAAAATCAGAATCAAAAAGCAGATCATGTACTTCCAACACAAAATGCAACAGAGATACATTACCAGTCAAAAGGGAGTTAAGGGAGCATAATGAAGAAACACTGGACCAAAGCAAGACGTAAAACCAGCAGAGCAAATTCCAAATTCTTCATCTCCATGTCTGATGCCACTCTTCAGAACTCCAGCTTCCGTCATCTTTGTGACCGCAACACCCCAGATGGGCTCATGTAACTGAATGTTGGGACTGTGAAAACTTGGTGCCATTAAAAGGACAAACAAAAATTAATTAAACAGCAAACACACAGTATACCTGAGATGGTTTCTGGCCCCACTCGCCTGTGTTGCACATCATCACTGAAGCCTTGGTTCTGCACTCACAGCATGCACACTTTGCCCGTCACATGCCATCGTACCAGAGTCACGTGATACCTATGAGCACTCCCTGGAACATCCCAGCTCACACTTGAGATAACTGTGTGACCAATTGCAGTGTTTCCTTTTAAATTGATTTCCTTTTAAATTTATTACTACTACATATTTGTGCTTGTGGGCAGGTGTGTGTATGTTGTATGTCCATATGCCATGGAGTTCGTGCAGAGATCAGAGGATAACTTTAAGGAATTGATCTTTTCTTCACTGTGTGGGTTCTTGGGATTGAACTCAAGTTGTCAGGCTTGGCAACAAGCACTTTTGTCTGGTGAGCCATCATACCAGCCCAGAATTGAAATACTTTTACACCATGTACAAAGCTTTGGTTCTTATAGAACTAGAGTGGTTCAGAGGCAGCAAGATGAGTCAGCAGGTAAGGGCACTTGTCAAGCCTGATAGTCTGAGTTCCATTCCCGGAGCCCATATGGTGGAAGGAGAGAGCTGATTCCCGAAAGCATAAGGAATTTTGGTTTGGGTTTAGTATACAATTTCCAACAATTTCTGAAATAGTCCTAAAACATAACTTCTACCATTTTGAACTATGTATTTACATGAAGCAGTGTTCTCAACATTGACAATCATCAAATAAAAATTGTTGGGAGCCCTGCGGCCTAGTTTTGGACCAGTATATGAGTGCTTGTCCAATGGGTCTCCAGATGAGGCAAAAGCCCACGGGGACAATCTCACTTGTGGACTTCAGGACAGCGCAGAGTTGGGACCGCACGGCCTGCATGTTCTTTTCTCTCTGGTCATATTAATGATTCCCTTGGCAGTTGCAGTGTCATTTTGTCAATCATGTATTGGACAGATGTGATCACTCCTGGAAACCCCAGTTTTCCTTGAATATCTTCCCCTAAAATTCTTTGGGAGCTGATGCTTCTCAGGTTTCTTTTCTGGGGATGCCAGCTGTCAGTGCTGACAGGATCGGAGGCAATTCACCCCTATTCCTGTAAATATGCTTTGTTAAGTTTTGAACGATATTGTTGTTCTTGAAAATGTGTGTCTATGTCAATCACCTTTTAGTTTTGTAAAGACAAGATGTAGCTGGCTCCATATTTGGCCGAGCTAGAAAATGTAAGTGTTGTTTTTAATTCCAAGATGTTTTGATGTAGAAGTTGGGGGAAAAAACGTATATGACATATTTGTTTTTGATAGAGGTTAACATTGAAGGACGGGAAAAACTTGTTAGTGTGGAAAAGCATGTTGTTTTTTATGTATAAATAAAGATGGCTGGAGCTTTTTGGGGCCGGCCACTTGTGTGAAACTCATCTGGTGGTCGGACAATTCTTCCTTCTGATGCCCCTTCCTTGTCTCAGGACCTGAAGCCAGGCTGCTGCTACATTTTCTTCCAAATTTAATGACTGAATTAAAAATGTAGGAACAGTGTGATTATTCCTTTTTCATATTTCTATATTGTACCTGAGAGATATGTTATGGATTCACTGTTCCTTTAGCTCTGGGTTTTGAAGAGAGACAATGACAAAGAGAAAATTTAAAAAAAAAAGAGAGAGAGAGAGAGAGGAGATATTTGAAGCCTTGCCAAAATCAATTTATCATTAGAAAATGTTTATTTGCTCTACCATAATATATTTCAACAGTCTAAATTTTAGTTCTTTAAAGGATAAAGGGACTCATTTTCCACACTGATCCATTACCTATGCATTCTTTTATAGAAATTATCCACTTTAATAAACTTCTGTTGTTGTTGTTGTTGTTGTTGTTGTTGGTGGTGGTGGTGGTGGTGGTATGTGTGTGTGTGTGTGTGTGTGTGTGTGTGTGTGTGTGTGTGTGTGCGCGCGCACTCAGTATGGAACATATGGAGGTCAGAAGACAACTTTCAGAAGTCTGTTCTCTTCTTTCATTAAGATTAAACTCAGGTCGTCGGGCTTCTGTGGCAAGTTCTTTTACCACTGAGTCATCTCCAGGGCGCCATCTAAAAACGATCCACTTTTAGAGGACTCTTGGTATTTATTTGGTTATTTATCAGTTTAAATGCTTAGCTAGCTTCCTTGTACATCCTAGACCACCTAGCTAAGGGATGGGACTACCCACAGTGAGTGCACTTGGACCCCAACATGTCAACTAACAATCGAGACAATTCCCCACAGACATACTTGGGCCATTTTGATCTACAGGATCCGTCAACTGAAGCTCTCCTCTCTGGTGATTTCCAGGTTGGGTCAAGTTGGCAGGTGAAGCTAACTAGGACAAGTACCTTTCATCTGCCAGAGACCAGATACAGTTCTAGCATAACCATGTTGCAACAACATGTATGAAACAGTTTAGAGATACCTAACAAAGGCCGTTGCTTTCTGGAGAGGGAAGAGCACACCTTTTGGGGAAAGGCTGCTTCTGACTTGGACATTAAATATGGGGATTTCACTGAGAAACTGGAGGGAGAGGAGGTAAGAGCCATGCCTGTCAGGAGAAGGGTGAACAAAGCAGGCAAAGAAGACTAACAGAATAAAACTAAATCATTAGTGAGCATGTTTAGGCAGCATCCCGCAGAGAAAGAGAGCAATTGGCAGTTCATTCATCCCCGGCCCAGTGGTAGTCTGTTTACTTCTGGCTTGTCAATCTTTGACTTTATAGAAAATTTAAAGCATGGAGGCATCTTAAAACAAAAATTAAAAACAGGGCCAGAGGGATAGCTCAGAGGATAAAGGTGCTTGCTGCTAAACTTCACAACTGGAGTTCTATCCCTAGGTCCACAAGGTAGAAGGAGAGCCCCAACTCCTGCCCCTGACCTCCACACAAGCACCTTGGCACCTGCATCGCCCCATCTAAAACATGTATAAATAAACACATACAATAACATTGTGTTTCAACAATTAAAAAATAGATGTTCTGTGTGACCCAGCTCTACCACTTGAGTCCCCAAAGGACTCTATAGCCTACTACAGGGATGCATGCACACCCATGTTTATTGCTACATTATTCACAACAGTAGTGAAATGGATCCAGCCTAGATGGCTGTATTAGCTATGTTTTGTTGTTGATGATGTTGTGATAAAATATCATGAGCAAAAGCAACTTAAGGAACAGTCTTATTTTAGCTTATAGTTCTATGGGGCTGGATGACCATATTGGTGGGGTAGGCAGGGTGGTAGGAGCTGGAAGCTAGAAATCACATCTCCACAGTACATTGGAAGCAAGAGTGAGCAAACCAAAAATAGTGTAAAACAATAAACCCTCAACACTTCCCTCTAACGATGCACTACCTCCATCAAGCCTGTACAAAGACTCTACAACTTCCCAAACAGCATCACCAACTAGGGATCAAGGGTTCAACTACCTGAGCCTATGGAGGACATTCCACATTCAAACTGCTACGCAACGGATACACAATGGACTTCCATTCAGTTGTGAAGAAAAATGAAATTATGTACTTTGCAGGAAAATGGGGAACTCTGGAAAGTATTATATCAAGTAAGATGACTCAGACTATGAAAGACAAACACTACATGTTCTCTCTTATACATGGGTCCTGGCTTCCAATATTTATATGTATGTATATGAGAAAGGGACTGTAGGCTAGAAAACTAGACAGAGACTACACAGGAGCAGAGGGACAGAGATGTTGAGGAAAAGAAATGAGGGAACAGCTGAAAAGAAGCTGCTAGGAATGGTGGGTGTGAGGGGCACCGGGCCACTGGGGAAGTGGAGAAAGAAAATAAACAAATTTTGTTTGAAAATACCATAATGAAACCTAGTACTTTGTTTTTTGTTTTATTTTTAAGATTTAGTTTTTTTATTTATTTGTGTGTGTGTGTGTGTGTGTGTGTGTGTGTGTGTGTGTGTGTGTTTATCAACATACATATATAGGTTGCCTGCAGAAGCCAGAAGAGGATGTTGGGTCCCCTGGAGCTGGAGTTACAGGCATCTGTGAGACACCAGACGTGGGTTCTGGGAACTGAACTTTGGTCCTCCACAACAATGGCACATGTCCTTAATCACTGAACATCTCTCCAGCCCTAAGATCTAATACTTTTTACACTAATAAAAATTAATAAAAAGGAGACAAAGAAAATGCATGTAGAACATATCTTCTATTTTCATTCAGCTGGGCCTTTCATCTCTCTAGACCTCCCATGTCTCCTGTGATTATCTATTGTGCTGTTATTAAAAACCATTCATTGTTTGATATTGGTGCTCTTGTGTGTTCTTCCAGATGATTCTTAATATTACTTTATCAAGCCCATTTCCTGTTTCATTAGCTCTTAGACACTAACTACTTAAAGAAACTGCTTCTGAGCTGTGCTTCTGCCCCAAACCCAGCTCTCTTGGGACCCTGGACTCCACCTGTACTTGGACTTGGATGCAGCATACAGCAGGGGGCTGTTTCTGCCTCCCCACTAGATGGTAAGTTCCTAGTGGATATGGGCGGGGCTCTCCATGATGCTGCCCACTGGAGGCCTGGCTGACACCAAGGAAACCAGAAAGAAGGACAGAAGAGAAGAAGGGAGAGAGGGAGGGAAAGAGAGAGAGGGGGGAAGAGGAGAGAGAGAAGGAGGGGGACCTAACACCAGCTCACTGAAGATAGAGGCTATTTCCGGGTGTCACCAGGCATCAGGGAAGGCATGTAGTTTTAAGGAATGAGGAAAATCTATCTGTGAGCATGAGGCCAAAAGAAATAAATGACCAGAAAGGGAGGAGGCAGGGCAGCTGGGGAGGCAGCTTGGTTGGCAGAGTACTTGCCAAGCATGCACAAAGCACCACATAAACTGGGCATGGTGACAAACACCTGTAATCCCAGCACTCAGGTGGCAGGGGCAGAAGGGTCCAGAGTTCAAGGCCATCCTCAGCTAGAAGTGAGTTCACAGCTAGACTGGGATATATGAGATGCTGCCTTGCGGGGAGGAGGGGAGGGATATATAGAAAGAATATGGAATTGTTTTTAATTTCTTATTTTATTGTAATCTTTAGAGTGGAAAGAGACACTTGGCGGGGCTGAGACTGTCCTGTGGTACAGCTGACATTGTACCTCCCCAGGATCCACTGCGTCTCAAACTTGAGCACATCAGTCACCTGGTGCAGTAAGTAGCTAACAGACAGATTTCTGACCCTGCCCTAAGTGCTAGCTCTGGGCTGGGGACAGGACATTGTACTTCTAACAAACACCCTGGGGCTGCGGCTGGTCAGGGACACCCTGTGACGACCATTCTGGGGTAGTGAGCCATTGACTTCTACTTCCCTTGTCTTACCCCCAGTGGATGACACCGCTAACTATCCCGTGTCAATCACTGCACTGATGACTACTCTATGCAAAACACTATGAAGCCTTTTATAAAACACCGTTAAGTGTTGTTTCCAGTCACTGTGCTAAGTCCACCACGGAAGTCATGTAAAGGAACCCATGCAAATCATTTAATTTCCACAACCTTATGTGATACCTACCCATTTTCAGAAACTAAATTTTATTAAATTTCTCCTTTGCCAATTTCCGACATGTAGTCCATTCTGATTGCTTCCCCCGCCCCCACCTTACCGGTCTCTTCTCCATATTCATGTTGTTTCATTTCTGTGACCCACTGTTTAACAGAAGCTGGGTTTGGATCTGTACAGTGAAGCCTGGTGAACTCGTTGGTGACCACACAACCAATGGCTTCCCCTCTCCAAGAATTCATCAGTAGCCCATAGTTCACCAGAGAGAAGTTATGCTCTCTAGATCCCACCCCCCCAGCCATGATTGACAGCTGGCAGGCCCTGTATAGTGCAGGCAGTCACAAGTCTTGTCTGCACAGCCTGTGCCATACCCAGAAGACAGCATTTCGTAGCCCTTCTCCCCATCTCCCAGCTTTTACCGCCTTTCTGCCCCCTCTTTCATTATACTCCCTGCGCCTTAGGGGGGCAGTCTAAATGTCTGTGTTAGAGCTGAGCACTCTGGTCACTTAGTCTACGCACCAAGAACAGTCGCGTGCCTCTGTATTCACTGGCGCAACCCGTCAGAAACAAAGCATCCTCCGGCTTTAGTCCCTCCTCACCTAGACAGCATTGCAAAGCCCCCAGAGAAGTATGTTCCCTGAGTTATTAAATCCGCTGTGACATCTGGAATGAAGCATCAACTAAAAGAACATGAAATGAAGGCGTCGCATGGGATCTTCCCACCTCATCCTGTTCCAGTCTGCTCCCAGGCTCCCGAGCCAGCTTACCAGCCCCCACCTGTGGCTTTCAGAAAGCATTCTCCCTTCATAACTCTTACCTGGTTTCATCAAGGTTTCAAGAATATACATGGAGACTAAACAAAAATATGTCCACACACCACCACCACCACCACCACCACCACCACCACCACCACCACAACAACAAAACAAAACAAAACAAAAAACTATGCATGGTGATTATAGAACCATTACTGTGGTTACTTGAGACTTAAAGATTACTTCTCCAAGGTGTATCTTAGCCAGACACCTCCATTATATCTACATTGGAGATAAATGTGAGATTGATACTTAAAATGATTTATATTTATTTGCGCTCTCTCTCTCTCTCTCTCTCTCTCTCTGTGTGTGTGTGTGTGTGTGTGTGTGTGTGTGTGTGTATGAGAGAGAGAGAGAGAGAGAGAGAGAGAGAGAGAGAGAGAGAGAGAGAACGAACATGTGGAGATCAGAAGATAACTTATAGGAGTCAGTTCTTTCTGCCATGTGGTCCCAAGGATTGAACGTGGGTCATCAGGGTTGGTGGCAAGTGCCCATACTCATTAAGCCATCTCATCAGCCCCTAAATGTGGTTTGTATCCTCTGTTCATGGACGCATGCCATAGCTTCATCTGCCTTTATCTAACTATTTTTAACGTATTTGTTCCGTTAAGTTTTCTGCTGAAATTTAATGGTTCAAAACATATTTTCCTCCTCTTTGGATAAAAGACTGTCATTAATATTCAGCCATGCAGAAGCTTTTGCTCTATCTGAGGAAACAGTTCTTAGCATGGTGCAGGTCCCAGCCTCCTCACTGCTGGGGTTTTGGCTTAGTTGAAAGGTAGGAGGAAACCATTCATCCAGGTAAGTGCCAGGCCTACCTCCAGCCCACTGTCAGTGTCCGTGGATCAGATGGAGAGAGCAAATGGTTCAGGAAACATCTAGGCATAATTGCCATTTCTTTTTCCTCCTGTGTGGGTGTTGGAGCTAATTTGTTTGCAGGAATGTGGGAGAGATAGTGCAGTAGAGTAATTGTTCCTCCACCTCCTGTCTCCCAGTTTTAATTAGCAGAACAACTCCGTTTCCCCAGCTGCCTTGTTTTATATACCCAAAAGTCATTTTTTAAATTTCCATGCACTCAAATGCAGCTCTTAAACATGCCTGTTTCTCAGGAAGAGCAACAACAATCACCAAGAACCGGAGCTTTTCAAGAATCAACGATGAGAATAGAGAGCGGCAACTTGCTGTAAGAACCCAGTCCACTCAGGTCACATGACACACATATTCTCCCCAAACCCTGCTCCCATCCTGCTTTGCAGCAATTTCTTCTTACACAAAAGTTCCAGCATGGAAGAAAATGCCTTAAGACACAGGGGAGCTCATGAAAATTAAAGGAGCAAACAACTCAATAGGGCCAAGGAAGTCCCTGAAATCAGTTAGATTCACTACGCTCCTCCCTCCCCAAACATACATGAGCAGTTGTAAGGATGGGCTCTACAAATGCCAAGGCCAGCAGAGTAATGACCTGTGTGAGGCAAGAAGAAAATCTGGTTCAATGTGGCTCAGGATCGGTGTTGTTTGAGACTTCTAGGGCCTGACACCGGGAGGTTTATTTTAGTATTCTACATTACAGTACAATACAATTTGGAAAAAAGTTTCCTTATACAACACAATCCCATGTGTACCAGGAGGCATCATTACATCAATCTCTTCTCAAAGTACATGCCACTTCTTCCACAAAAATGGATTCTAGAGATAGGTGACATGTGTTAACTTAAGGTCTCCGTCATACAGATAGCACAGAGGTCAGCTAGACTATTGGCCACCTCCCATCCTGGTTGTGGAAGTTGAAGGGGAGCCAGGTGTTGCCTGGCCCTACAGATAGTGCAAGGGTGACCCAGGCTGTCAGGTACCTCCATTCCTAGCTTTCTGGATGAAAAAACAGACTATACATCTTCTTCTTTGAAAAGACAAGTCTGCATGTCTAACATTCCTGGTTTCCTTAGTGTTATTTGTGAACACAAAAGCCTTTATGCTCCCAACAAGCAGTGAGGACTGCTGAGAAACACTACAAGAAGTTCAGATCAACTTAGCTGCCTGGAAGAGACAGAGACCAGCCAAATTCCCAGGAAGAGGACCAGACAAAATATCTTACCTAGAAAAGACATTTTCCAGCTTGTTGTGCTGCCTGTAAATTCTGAGGTGAGCATCAGCTTCCCAGCTTTCGTGAACTGTCACCCTTGCTGGAGTGGGCTTTTGGTAATGCAGCTGTCTTTGAAACAATTCTGTTCCTATAAGCAACCCCAATAAAACTCCTTGGTACATACACTGATAGGGCTTAACACCAGTGATGCCATTTTATCTCGGTCCATCAAAGAGTTGGTAACAAGATGAATGGGTTTTGACTCCTCTGATGGACACATCCCTCCTGGGAAAATGAAATCTATCATTTTCTGAATTCACAATTTTTCACCAGGCTGTATTAGACGGCATCTTCCGGTACCCTTATTTGGAAACTGTTCAGGCTGCAGCCAGTCAGGGCCTGACTAGCTCACCTCAAGCTTGCTCCTATCCTACCCCTAAAGCTCACTTCTGTGATTCTCCCCAGGGCTGTACTTTCCTGCCACCCTGAATGAAGCCTGGTACATTTAATGAAAGCCTGTCAGCATCTGGTTAGTTCCTCCTGGTGAATTTTCTGTCATGTACCAAGTTGGACTTTGGTGACGTCCTTACTTTGGTCTATTGTCAGTTCCGTGTCTGCGGTGAGTAGATGTTTGCTCATGTTTCCCTAAGGATAGTGTCACACAACCACCCCCCCACACACACACACAAACACGACAGGATGGATGAGGGACTGGTAAACCATGTTTATCATACTCTCCTCTGCATTTTAAGCAGCTCACAGAAGGCCAAGTTAGGAAGGAAAGATGGAATGAAGCCTGGAAATATTCTCCATTCTCCTTGCAGCTAATTTACATCCAGAACCCTCAGTTCATGAGTAAAGACCAGAGAATCTAGCCCCACATCTTGTCATGGAACCCATAGACCTAGAAAGCCAACAGATTCCATTTCTAGGTTCCAAGAATGAAACAAGAAAGGCGGTTAGATAACAGAATGAACCAAAGAACTCCACGGCTCCTGATATTCTGAAGCTCATCATTGAGAGCTGTGTTGCCAGGGAAATCAGGGTTCCCTCTTTGGAGTTTAGTTTTGTCAATGAGAATTTAGAAATGGACTCAGAAGTAAGTTAAAGGCAATCTTACTAGAGTTTAAGAGAAAACAACAGAGCAGACAGGCTAGGAGCCTCGGCAGCTGCTGGGAGAAGGGAGATTAAGGGGAAAGAGAGAAGGCCATGCCATTTGTAAACAGCTACAGGGGGACAAGGGAGTGGGGAAGCATAAGGACCAGGAAAGCATGCCCCCAGCTTGGCCAGGGTCTGAAGGCAGGGCAGGAAAAGGGAGAGTAATGCTTTTATGAGCAGCTCAGAACCGTGTGCAGACTCATTTGTAGTGCTGCACAAGGATACTCTGCAAGTAGGTGCATGGGACAGATCCACTGTCAATCCTTGCAGTGTCTCTTCTAGTGAGAATCAAGTGTCAACGTAGCACATCTTAGAACCACCTGAAAAAGGAATCTCAGTGGAGTAGTTGTCCCTATCAGGTGGGTCTGTGGACATGTCTTGGTTCTCTTGATTGATGTAGGAGGGCCCAGCCCATTGTGTGTGGCACCATTTTCCTGGGCTGTATAAAAAAGCTGGCTAAGCATAAGCCAGAGAGTGGGCCAGTGAGTGAGCCCACAAGCGTCAGAGTATTTGATCACTATAACTTGGAAACATGAGCAGCACCTTATCAAGAGGCTGGTTACTCCTCCCGTCTCTTTACATGTTCTCAGGTTGAGTCAGCTTTACTGGGTACTGGGCTAGGTGATTGATAGGCCCAACTGGATTACCTGTTAAGGGAGGAGACCATAGTGATCTTCTAATCGTGGAGCAGATCCGAATGCCATTTCTCTGCCCAGGGCCAGAGGTGTTCCACCTTTTCAAGCAGGAGGATTAATAAAGAGAGTGACCAGGGAAACAGAAGGCAGGTCCAAAGGTGGCCATGAGAGAGCAGTTCAACCTCAACAGCCTCTAAAAGCTTTTCATCAACACTATAGTTAGAGAAATAGAAATAACAAAATGATGCTTGGTAAGTTTCATGGACAGATGTACAGCCTTCTAAAATGCCACATGTTGATCAATGGTGGCTGTCTAAAGTTCTAAAGAAAAGCATAAAATGTTTTTCGAAGATTTCCTTTACTTCATGTGCACACGTGTTTTGCCTTCATGTATGCAAGTGTGCTGTTCCCAAGGAGCCTGGAAGAGGATACTGGATCCTTGGAACTGGATTTAGAAAAACAGTTCAGGGTCTGGAGAGATGGCCCAGAGGGTGAGGGCCCGTGCTGCTTGCTCTTCCAAACCTGAGTTCATCACCTAGCACCCACACCACGTGGCTCGCAATCACCTGTACTTGACGTTGCAAGGAATCCCAGGTCTCTAGCTTTTGGAGGCATTTGCACTAATGTATACATGCAACCCCACTACCAGACACACACACACACACACACACACACACACACACACACACACACACATAAAATAAATCCAATTTAAAAAAACAAAACAAAACAAAAACTTGCTATTCTGCCTCACACTCCATGAAGAATGCCTGTCCCTTCCCTCCCCTCCCCTGCCCTCCCGACGCCAGTTCTATCCAGGATCCCTGGAGCAGAAGACATTCTACTTTCTAAAAGCCCTAGACTTTTGTTTCTCTCCCTGAGGGTTTTCCAAAGTAAATTCAAACTTAAGACCTGCAGAGAAGGGCCTTGGAGAGCCCATTTCCTTAATGGGCTCCAAACCAGAAGGAGGGAACAATGCTTTCTGGTCCCATGCATCTTCTTGCAGGCTGATCTCTCTCTTCACACCTCTGCTTTCTTTTCTATGTCTCTCCAGTCTGGTTCAGAACTATCTCCTTAGAACCAAGCTCACTCCTGTAGGTAGCGCAGTGAGTCACTACCAGGCCTCCTGCTGAGAATTTCCTTTATGTGTACACATTTGGATTCTGACTCATTCCAGGCATATTCTTTATCTTTATCTGTATTTCTGTTTTCCTTAGCATCTAGAGAAAGCTGGACTCCGGAAACTCTTCCTTCAGGCAAATGTTTGCCCCTTAAAGTATGGCTTGGAGAGATAGCTCACTGTTACGAGTGCTCTCTGTTCTTACCTAGGACCAAAGTTTAGGTTTTAGCACCTACATGGGGTGGGTCACAATTGCCTGTAGCTCTAGATCCAGGGGATCCAATGCCCTCTCTGGCCTCTGTGGGCACTTGCATTCATGTACATACACACGCACTTAAAATCAAAAATCCTTTTTTTTTCTTTCAAGACAGAGTTTCTCTGTGTAGCCCTGTCTGTCCTGGAACTCGCTCTGTAGACCACACTGGCCTCAAACTCACAGAGATCCACCTGCCTCAGCCTCACAAGTGCTGAGATTAAAAGTATGTGCCACTGCTGCCCAGCCTAAAAATAAAAGATTTTTGAAAACATGGTTTGTGTGTCATTCCTTAAGCACTGTTCACCTTGTTTTTGGAAACAGGGTCTCTCACTAGCCTGGAACTCTAAAATTTTTCTCTTGGTCTCTGAGAGGTACAGAAGACAGAAAAGACTTTCAAAGTTCATTGTCTTTTCTTGGCTACTAGATTTCCTTTATCCTTTCCTTCATCTTTCCCATGTACTTACCCAACAATGATGAGCCAATGCCTTATTTGCCAGTTCTGAATGCAGACGGAATGGGAGGGAGTTCTGGGAAGCCCCACAAGCTTGGTGGTCATGCCACCTCAGCTGGTAGCCAACTGAGTACCCTGCTGAGGTCATAAAACTTTTCTTTTTTTAAATTTGTATTTATTTTTCAGATTTCTTTATTTTACTGCATGCGTATGATTGGTTTGCCTGCATGTTTCCATTTTTATTTTATAATTTAATTTAATTATACATATCAGCCACGGATTCCCCTGTCCTCCCTCCTCCCCCCGCCGCCCCCCTCCCCGCAGACCCTCCTCTATTCCCACCTCCTCCAGGGCAAGGACTCCCCTGGGGATTCAGCTCAGTCTGGTAAATTCAGTCAAAGCAGGTCCAGTCCCCTCCTCCCTTCACCCAGGCTGAGCAAAGCATCCCTGCATAGGCCCCAGGTTCCAAACAGCCTGGGGGCCTCCCAAGCAGTTGAAGCTAATCAACTGTCTCACTTATCCAGAAGGCCTGATCCAGTTGGGGGCTCCTCCGTGATTCTTTGTATCTGCTTCCATCATTCATTGGATGAGAGTTCTAGCACGACAGTTAGGGTGTTTGGCCATCCGATCACCAGAGTAGGTCAGTTTGGGCTTTCTCTTGACCATTGCCAGTAGTCTATTGTGGAGGTATCTTTGTAGATATCTGGGGACCTCTCTAGCACTTTGTTTCTTCCTATTCCCATGGGGTCTTCATTTATCATGGTCTCTTTTTCCTTGTTCTCCTTCTCTGTTCTTGATCCAGCTGGGATATCCCGCTCCCCTAAGCTCTCTTTCCCCCCGACTCTTGCCCTTCATTATCCCCCACACACACACATCCAGTTTGCTTATGTAGATCTCATCCATTTCTCTGTCATTGGGCGATCCCTGTGTCTTTCTTAGGGTCCTCTTTTCTAGGTAGCCTCCCTGGAGTTGTGAGTAGCAGTCTAGTCATCCTTTGTTTTACATCTAGTATCCACCTATGAGTGAGTACATACCATGTTTGTCTTTCTGAGTCTGGGTTACCTCATTCAGGATGATTTTTTCTAGATCCATCCATTTGCCTGCAAACCTCATGATGTCATTGTTTTTCTCTGCTGAGTAGTACTCCATTGTGTATATGTACCACATTTTATTTATCCATTCTTCAGATGAAGGACATCTAGGTTGTTTTCAGATTCTGGCTATTACAAATAATGCTGCTATGAACATAGCTGAGCATGTGCCCTTGTGGTATGATTGAGCATTCTTTGCGAATATGCCCAAGAGTGGTATAGCTAGGTCTTAGGGGAGATTGATTCCCAATTTTCTAAAAAAGCACCATATTGATTTCCAAAGTGGCTGTACAAGCTTGCATTCCCACTAACAGAGGAGGAGAGTTTCCCTTGCTCCACATCCTCTCCAGCATAAGCTGTCTTCAGTGTTTTTGATCTTAGCCATTCTGACAGGTGTAAGGTGGTATCTCAGAGTCGTTTTGATTTGCATTTCCCTGATGATTAGGGATGTTGAGCAATTCCTTTAATATCTTTCAGCCATTTGAGCTTCCTCTGTTGAGAATTCTCTGTTTAGCTCTACAGCCCATTTCTTAATTGGACTGTTGGGCGTTTTGATGCCTAATTTCTTGAGTTCTTTATATATTCTGGATATCAGCCCTCTGTCAGATGTGGGGTTGGTGAAGACCTTTTTCACATTCTGTAGGCTGTCGCTTTGTCTTGCTGACCATGTCCTTTGCGCTACAAAAGCTTCTCAGTTTCAACAGGTCCCATTGATTGATTGTTTCTCTCAGTGTCTGTACTACTGGTGTTATATTTAGGAAGTGATCTCCTGTGCCAATGCATTCAAGACTACTTCCTACTTTCTCCTCTATCAGGTTCAGAGTAACTGGATTTATGTTGAGGTCTTTGATCCACTTGGACTTAAGTTTTGTTCACGGTGACAGATATGGATCTATTTGCAGCCTTCTACCCATTGACATCCAGTTATGCCAGCACCATTTGTTGAAGATGCTCTCTTTTTTTCGTTGTACTGTTTTGGCTTCTTTGTCAAAAATTGTATGTTCATAGGTGTGGATGTTAATGTCAGGGACTTCAAATCGATTCCATTGGTCCACATGTCAGTTTTTATGCCAGTACCAAGCTGTTTTTATTACTGTAGCTCTATAGTAAAGCTTGAGGTCAGGGATTTTGATGCCTCCAGAGGTTGTTTTATTGTACAGGATTCTTTTAGCTATCCTGGGTTTTTTGTTTTTCCATATAAAGTTGAGTTTTTTTCTTTCCAGATCTGTGAAGAATTGTGTTGGTAATTTGATGGGGATTGCGTTGAATCTGTAGATTGCTTTTGGTAAGATTGCCATTTTTACTATGTTAATCTTGCCTATCCATGAGCATGGGAGAGCTTTCCATTTGCTGACATCTTCAATTTCTTTTTTCAGGGACTTAAAGTTCTTGTAATATAGGTCATTCACTTGCTTAGTTAGAGTTACCCCAAGGTATTTTATATCATTTGTGGCTATTGTAAAGGGTGATGTATCTCTGATTTCCTTCTCAGCTTGTCTATTGTATATAAGAGGGATACTGATTTTTTTTTTTTAGTTAATCTTGTATCCTTCTATGTTGCTGAAGGTGTTTATAAGTTGTATGAGTTCCTTGGTCAAATTTTGGGGGTGACTCATGTATACTATCATGTCATCTACAAATAGGGAAAGCTTGACTTCTTCCTTTCCAATTTGTATCCCCTTGATCTCCTTATGTTGTCTTATTGCTCTGGCTAGCACTTCAAGTACTATATTGAATAAGTATGTGGAGAGCGGCCAGCCTTGCCTTGTTCCTGATTTTAGTAGAATCGCTTTGAGTTTCTCTCATTTAATTTGATGTTGACTGTTGGCTTGATGTAAATTGCCTTTATTATGTTTAGGTATGTTCCCTGTATTCCTGATCGCTCCAAGGCCTTTATCATGAAGGGGTGTTGGATTTTGTCAAATGCCTTTTCTGCATCTAGTGAGATGATCATGCTGTTTTTTCCTTTCAGTTTGTTTATATGGTGTATTACATTGACGGACTTTTGTATGTTGAACTACCCTTGCATCCCTGAGACTAAGCCTACTTGATCATGGTGGATAAGTGTTTTGATGTGTTCTTGGAATCTGTTTGCTAGTATTTTATTGAGCATTTTTTGCATCAATGTTCATGAGGGAGATCAGTCTGTAGTTCTCTTTCTTTGTTGCATCGTTGTTTGGTTTAGGAACCAGGGTAATTGTAGCCTCATCGAAGGACTTTGGTAATGTTCCTTCTGTTTTTATTGTGTGGGACAATTTAAAGAGTAATGGTATTAACTCTTCTTTGAAAATCTGGTAGAATTCTATGCTGAAACCATCTGGTCCTGGGCTATTTTTGGTTGGGAGACTTTTAATGACTGATTCTATTTCCTGATTCAATAGAAGTTATTGGACTATATAAATATCTGGTCTTGATTTATCTTAGGTACATGGTACTTATCCAGAAAAGTATCCTTTTTTTAAAGATTTTCCAGTTTTGTGGAATAGAGGTTTTTGAAGTATGACCTGATGATTTTCTGGATTTCCTCATTGTCTGTTGTTATGTCCCCCTTTTCATTTCTGATCTTGTCAATTTGGATGCTCTCTCTCTGCCCTTTGGTTAATTTGGATAAGGGCTTATCTATACTGTTGATTTTCTCAAAGAACCAACTCTTTGTTTCATTAATCTTTTATATTGTTCTCTTTGTTTCTATTTTATTGATTTCAGCTCTCAATTTGATTATTTCCTGTCATCTATTCTTCCTGGGTGACTTTGCTTCTTCTTGTTCTAGAGCTTTTAGGTGTGCTGTTAAGTCACTAGTGTGAGATTTCTCCAACTTCTTTATGTGGGCATATAGTGCTATGAATTTCCCTCTTAGCACTGCTTTCATAGTGTCCCATAAGTTTGGGTATGTGGTATATTCATTTTCGTCGATCTCTAGGAAGTCTTTAATTTCTTTCGTTATTTCTTACTTAACCCATTGGTGATTCAGTTGAGCATTATTCAGTTTCCATGAGATTGTAGGATTTCTGTAGTTTTTTTTGTTGTTGTTGAAATCTCGATGTAGTGGATAGCCATCCCAGCATTGGCCTGGAAGTTCCAACCCCCATTGAGGCTTCAGTAATGATCACGCCCACAAGGCGGGGCAGAGGAGGGAGCAGAAGACCGAGGATCAAGAGGAGGTCGCTCTCTTGGTTCAGGGACGCTGGACGCAGGAGGTAGACCAAGCAGAGTTCTCCAGAGAACACCGCCGGACTGTGCTATACCTTTGCCAGACCCTGCAACCTACCCCTTCATTTGTAAGTTACCCTACAAAATAAACCTCCCTTTTAACTACGTGGAGTGGCCTTAATAATTTCACCAATATCTCACTTTAAACCATAGTGGTCTGATAGAACACAGGAGGTTATTCCAATTGTTTTGTATCTGTTGAGATTTGCTTTGTGGCCAAGTATGTGGTCCATTTTAGAGAAGGTTATATGGGGTGCTGAGAAGAAGATATATTCTTTTTTGTTAGGATGGATTGTTCTGTAGATACTGATTAAGTTTATTTGAGTCATAACATCAATTAAGTCCTTTATTTCTCTGTTAAGTTTCAATTTGGCCGATCTGTCCAGAGGTGAAAGTGGAGTGTTGAAGTCTCCCACTATTAATGTGTGGGGTTTTGTATGTGATTTAAGCTTTAGTAATGTTTCTTTTACATATGTGAGTGACCTTGTGTTTGGGGCATAAATGTTCAGAATTGAGACTTAATCTTGGTGGATCTTTCCTGTGATGAGTATGTAATGTCCTTCTTGATCTCTTTTGATTTATTTTAGTTTGAAATCTGTTTTGCTGGATATTAGGATGTCTACACCACTTGCTTCTTAAAACCATTTGATTGGAAAGTCTTTTCCCAGCCTTTTACTCTTAGGTAGTGTTTATCTTTGAGTTTGAGGTGTGTTTCTTGTATGCAGCAGAAAGATGGGTCCTGCTTTTGTATCCATTCTGTTAGTCTGTGTCTTTTTACAGGTGAATTAAGTCCGTTGATATTAAGGGATATTAATGACCAGTGATTGTTCATTCCTGTTATTTATTTGGTGGTAGTGTGTGTGTGTGCTTCTCTTCTTTGGGGTTTAGTGCTGTGGTGTTATCTATTGCCTGTGTTTTCATGGGTGTATCTGACTTCCTTAGGTTGGAATTTTCCTTCTAGTGCTTTCTGTAGGGCTGGGTTTGTGGATAAGTATTGTTTAAAACTGGCTTTGTCTTGGGATGTCTTGTTCACTCTGTCTATGATGATTGAAAGTTTTGCTGGGTATATTAGTCTAGGCTGGCATCCATGGTCTCTTATTGTCTGCATTACATCTGTCCAGGTCCTTCTGGCTTTCAAAGTCCCATTGAGAAATCGGGTGTTATTCTGATGGGTTTGCCTTTATAAGTCACTTGGCCTTTTTCCTTTGCTGCTCTTAATATTCTTTCTTTATTCTGTACATTTAGTTGTTTAATTACTATGTGGCATGGGGACTTTTTTGGAGGGTCTAGTCTGTTTGGCGTTCTATAGGCTTCTTGTATCTTCATAGGCATTTCCTTCTTTAAGTTGGGAAAATTTTCTTCTATAATCTTGTTGAATATATTTTCTGTGCCTTTGAGTTGGTATTCTTCTCTTTTCTCTATCCCTATTATTTGTAGGTTTGGTCTGTTCATGGTGTCCCAGATTTACTGGACATTTTGTGTTATAATTTTTTTGGCTTTGGTATTTTCTTTGACTGATGAATCCATTTCCTCTATTGTATCATTTACACCAAAGATCCTCTCTTCCATCTCTTGTATTCTGTTGGTTATGCTTGCATCTGTGTTTCCTGTTCGTTTACTCAGATTTTCTATTTCCAGCATTCCCTCTGTTTGTGTCTTCTTCCCTTTTTAGGTCTTGTACTGGTTTCCTCATCTGTTTCATTGCTTTTTCATGGTTTTCTTTCAGGGATTTATTGTTTTCTTCTGCTTTATTTGTCTTTTCCTCTAGTTTTTTTTTTGTTTGTTTGTTTTTTTTTTTTTACATAGCGTTCTTCCAATTTTTTGTTTGCCTTTCATGTTCTCTATTGATTTCCTCCATTTTTTTGTTTATCTTTTCCTCAATTTCATTTTTTATTTCTTCTTTAAAAGCCTCTAGCTTTTTCATGATGTTGTTCTTAAGGTTGCTTTCTTCTGCTTGTTCCATTTTGTGATGTTCAGGTCTAGCTGTTGGAGGAGGGCTAGGTTCTGGTGATGCTGTATTGCTCTTTATTTTGTTGTATGTACTTCTGCCTTGATGTCTGCCCATCTCCTCGTGGATTTGTTCTTGGTCTTAATCAGCGCTCTTGGTCCAGACCGAGCTGACAGATTCGACGTTTCAGGAAGCCTCTCTTGGTCCAATGAGAGGTGGCAGATTCTCCATCTCAGAAAGCCACTCCTGGTCTAATCAGGGCTGGCAGATTCCCTGTCTCCTGAGTTTACTTTTGGTCCAATGATGACTCTTTGTCCAATGAGTGCTCTCTCTTTCTCTGAGCCAGGTGGGAGCTCTGAACCAGAAGGGAGGTGAGGGCTGGTCACTAAGTCTCAGGAAGCGGGGTGTGGGTGGGGGTGGGGTGGGGGGGTATGTGTGTCTCAGGCGGATGGGTGTGGGGACAGGGCGTGTAGATTGCACGGTCTGCTGGGAGGTCTTGGAGAAGGCGAACCTTTCTGCAGGAGCCTTGCCAGATGGCCGATGACCGGCAACTGGAGTCAAGTTGGGTGGGTCTTCCCTGGGAACTGCTGGTACCCAGGGATGGGACCTAGGGGCAGGCCTCCCTGGATATGACCCCAGACACTCACCTCTGGTCCGGATGGGAGCTCTGGGCCAGATGGGAGCTGGGGGCTGGTCTCCAATTCTCTGGAAGTGGCTGGGGTCTCAGGCAGATGGGTGTGGGGTCAGGGCGTGTAGATTGCAGGGTCTGCTGAGGGGGTATGGGAGAAGGGGAACCTTCCCGCAGGGGCCCTGCCTGATGGCTAGAAACTGGGGCCAAGTTGGGCAGGTCTTCCCTGGGAACTGGGACCCAGGGGCAGTTGCCTCCCTGGGTATGACCCCAGACACTCACCTCTGGTCTGGATGGGAACTCTTTTGCCTTCATGTTTCTACGTGTACCACATGCATGTCCAATGCCCATAGAGGTCAGAAGAGAGCATTAGATCCCCTGGAACTGGAGTTAGTGATGGCTGTGGGCCACCATGTAGGTTCTGGGACTCAAACCCAGGTCTTCTACAACAGTGACAAGTGCCCTTAACTTCTGAGCCATCTCTCCATCCCATGCTTTGATGCTTCTCACACAGCCGCCTGGCCTATACAGAGGGGTGCATGGTAGTTTGAATAAGAAATGCCCTTCAGGGGCCCCTGTGCTTGAATGGCTGCTCCCCAGTTTTGCACTGTTCAGGAAAATTTGGGGACCTCTAGGAGGCTGAGCCTTGCTAGACGAAATATGCCACTGAGGGTGGACTTTGAGGGTTTATAGCCTAGGTCTACTTTCCTATTCTGTCTCTTCCTGCTTCCTGTGTGTAGATGAAATGTGATCACTCTGCTTCCTGTTAGGTTAGACTCACTCTCCAGCTGCTGTACCTCCTTCTCCAGGATGGATTGTGACTTCTCTAGAACTGTGAGCCCAAAGAAGCCCTTTCTTCCCTAAGTTGCTTTGGTCAAAGTATTGTAGCACACTACGAAGAGAGTAACTAATACAGGTGCCCACCTCCTTCGACGTGGAGTGACCGCCTTGTTTCACTCTGCTCCCGATTAGACCCAACAAGAGAGGTGGGAGGGGAGGGGAAGAAAGGGCAGGAAAAGGGGAGGGGAGGAGAAGGGAGGGGAGTAAAGGGGAGGGGAGAGGAGGTAGCCTAGTCAGTAAAGTGCTTGTCCTGCTGTGCAGGAAGGGCTGAGTTTGACCCAAGAATTTATGTAACAGAGTGCAGGGTCTTAGCTGCTTTTCCTTTGCTGGGATAAAATACCCACACAAAAACAACTTAAGAGAGAGTTTCTTTTGGTTCACACTCAAGAGTTTCAGTCCACTGTGCTGGGGAAGAAGCAGCAACAGGAGCTAGAGGCTAGATTGGTCACACTGCAACCAATCAGGAAGCAGAGACCGGGGAATGCTTATGTTCAGTTTACTTCCTCCTTTTAATACAACCCAGGATCCCAGCCTAGGGAGTGCTGTCACCCACAGTGGCAAGATGTTCCCATCTCAACCTAACTAAGATACCCTACAAGCATGTGCAGAGCCCCGTCCCCCAGGTGATTCTAGAGCTCATCAAATCGACAGCTTGAGATTGACAATCGCATTGCTTATGGTTGGCACATGGTTGTTATCTCAATGCTGGGAAGATAGGAGAGGATATATCCCTGGGGCGTGCTATCTATAGACAGTCTGTCAGCCTAATTAGCCAAATTGGAGAGTTCCAGGCTAGTGAGAGACCCTGTTAAAAAAAACAAGGTGGCTTGCTTAGGGAATGACAGCCGGAGTAGTCCTCTCGCCTCCACGCATACACCATGAACACATATATACGAAGAGAGAACGGAAGGACTCTTTGTTCTCTTCCATCTCCTCCCTCCATTCCTCTTCCTCCCTGTCCTGCTTTCTCTTTAGGTCGTCAGTGTTGACACCAGTATTCTCTTTAAGGATTGAAGAATTTCTCCCCCTAGTAGCTCAGAAAACTATAATAAATGCCCTCCATCCACGTCTCCTTCTGGAAACACAAAACCTTCTAGGAGTGGCCAGTCTGTTGTAACAAAGGATATAAAGCCTTTCACTACAACCTTTCACTACAACTGAAGATGAATCTGTAGGGTCATCCCACTTTAGAATGTCCTCAGATTTCTGCTGAAATGGTGTCAGAGCTCAGCTTCTTCTTTGGCTTAAACCTTCCTTCACTTCCTGTAGCTGATTTCCACCCACAAAACCCCCAAGAAATTAATTAATCTTAACATGTGTGTTCTAGGGAACCTGACCTGCAGCAGTCAAGATGAGTTGGATGCAGAAGAAGCAATTGAATGGACAAAAGAATGTCTGGGATTGGAGAGATGGCTGAGTAGGTTTTGGAGAGATGGCTGAGTAGGTTTTGGAGAGATGGTTGAGTAGGGATTGGAGAGAGATGGTTGAGTAGGGATTGGAGAGATGGCTGAGTAGGGATTGGAGAGATGGCTGAGTAGGGATTGGAGAGATGGCTGAGTAGGTTTTGGAGAGATGGCTGAGTAGGTTTTGGAGAGATGGTTGAGTAGGGATTGGAGAGATGGTTGAGTAGGGATTGGAGAGATGGCTGAGTAGGGATTGGAGAGATGGCTGAGTAGGGATTGGAGAGATGGCTGAGTAGGGATTGGAGAGATGGCTGAGTAGGGATTGGAGAGATGGCTGAGTAGGGATTGGAGAGATGGCTGAGTAGGGATTGGAGAGATGGCTGAGTAGGGATTGGAGACATGGCTGAGTAGGGATTGGAGACATGGCTGAGTAGGGATTGGAGACATGGCTGAATAGGGATTGGAGACATGGCTGAGTAGGGATTGGAGAGATGGCTGAGTAGTTAAGAATACTTGCTGCTCTTGCAAACTGGAGTTTGGTTCCTAGCACCCATGTTGGGCAGCTCACAACCTCCTATAACTCTGGCTCCAGGGGATCCATTGCCCTCTTCTGACCTCTATAGGCATCCATATACACCTAAACACAGGTAGACACACACATGCAAATAAGTACAAAAAAATGTAAGTCTTAACAAAAAATGTGCATTAACAGGATGATTGCAATACAAGTCAGTGGTTAATAATGTGTCATTTTCCATTCCAATATCACATGCACAGAAAGACACATGAACATACATCAAGACAAAATTAGCCCAACCACATGGGCAAGGAGCAAAACAGGGCCAGAGTCCAACAGTCCACTGGTAAGGTAGGTCTCCAATAACCTAAAGAACTTCCACTACTGGAGAGATGGCTCACAGTTAAGAGCTCTTTGTGCTCTTGCAGAGTATTTGAGTTCAATTCCCAACACCAATGTTGGGTGCCTTATAGACATCTGTAACTCCAGCTCCAGGGGATCCAATGCTCTCTACTGGCCTCTGTGAGTACCCGCACACACATGTGCACATACACATTTGTTGGAACACAGGCCAAGAATGGAATCATGTGAGAATTCTGAGGGCTTGTGAGAAAACTCCATGAAACAAACATACAAACAGGACAAGAGTCTCATGACCTCAGTTTTTTCATAAACACAGAACTGTTTTGGAATGTGCTTTTGCGCCCCTCCCAGGTGTGTTAGATAGGAGAGAGCTTGCTTTCTATTACTCATTACAACTGGCTATTGTTGTTTGTTTATATGCCTCCATGGAAAAAAACCATGTTTTTGGTTATGTTTGGCTTTTTGCCACATGTGACTTACTTGCCATGCATGGCTTAACCTTGTGGTTGAGCACTTTCCTCATATGACTCTTAACCCTTAGAGTATAAATTGTCTGAAGCTCTGAATAAAGTTGGCTATTGCATGAGACCATAATCTGCCTCATTTTTAGGCCCCACTCTCCCAGATTTACATTGCTAACTAGAGCAGTAAACACCCACCCACAGACAGGCACACAGATATACATATAAATAAACAATAAACTCAACCTCAAAAAAAATGAAAAGTATTTCCTCTAAAAAATGAAAAGTATTTCTTCTAAAGTCTCCAACAACTTTGTAGACTTCTTTTTTTGGTGGGCATAAATAAAAATAAAAAATAAAAGAAAAATTTGAACTATTAAAAAAGAACTGTTTACATCATGGTGACCAGAAGGAGAGAGGATAAAAAGGAGGTGGCTGTGAGTAATAAACACACCTGTGGCTTCTCAGTCTGTTTCTCCAGAATGGGGTCTCATTAGGTAGCCCAGGCTAGCCTCATCTCACAGGTCTACCTCAGCCTCCAGAGCAGCTGGAAGTACAGGCCTGAATCACCACAGATTGATCTGTTTTTGTGTCTGGATTATGTTCCAGCTTCGCTGATCAACCTCGCAGAATTCCTGCAGGCTAGCTCTGTACTCATCCTTTTCTTGTTCTGAGCCCTTCCTCCGGTTTGCATTAAGCTGAGCAGCTTGGATGGGGGTTGGAGATGGGTAGGTGGACACTGGAGGATGGAGTGTAGTTTCCCACAGTGAGTTTTGTCTGAGCTGGTGACACCAGCACTTCCTGGTGGCCTCGAGACCTATCCATCCTATGTCTGTGGCCTTAGGTTTTTCTCAGTGAGTAGATTTTCTTAGATTACTGATATTTTCTCCTAGGCACCTTCAACAGCACAGTTCAGTTCACCGGTTGCCCATATCATGTTACCATGGTAACTTACTATGCCATGGAAAACAGACGCTGAGAGTTGAACTAAAAGAAACTGAAGTAAAATTAAGAATACTCCAACTCCAAAATCACCAAAAGACACTTGAAAGAAGAGCATTTGCATCCCAGGCCGGTGAGATGTCTCAGCTGGTAAAGGCTGATCTCTGGAATGCACATAAAAGAGGAAAAAGAGAACTGACCCTTCTGACTTTCAAGTGTGTGTCTTGGTACACAGAGCATGCACACACATAACTATAATAAACCAATACAAATTTTAAAATAGTATTCTCATCCCAAAGCACTAAGAACAATTTGAGAGGCTAGAGATGCTAATTATTTTATTCAATCATTACATAATGTACACAGGTATTAACAGAGCAAACACTGGGGCTGGGGAGATGGTTCAGCAGAGAGGAGCTGTTGCTGTGTGCACATGAGGACGTGAGTTCAAATACACAGACAGCACTCACACGCAAAGTCAAACATGGCAGCATGTGCCTGTAACCCCCACGCAGTGGGGAGTGGAGACAGGAGGATCACTGGGGCTGGCTGGCTGCCAGCCTGACTTCAAGTTTAGTGACAGACCCTGTCTCAAGCCAGTAAGACACACACAGCCAACCAACACCAACTAGGGCTGACAACTTACATACATTCAGTCCCTGGGTCCTACATGATGGACAGAACTGACTCCCTCTGGTTGTCCTCTGACCTCCACATACATGTGATGATACACACACACACACACACACACACACACACACACACACACACACACACAGCATCCCACCCCATCCTACCCAATAGTCAGATCTGAACTTCCAGTGGTGCTGTTTCCTTGCGGGTTCTAGCTCTAGAGCACACATGGTGTGGCCTGTGTCCCCACCCACCTATTCAAAGACAGTTGTGCCATTCTTCAAATCTCTCTGGCATCATATCTTATGCTCTGATCTTGATTTAGAAATCATTTATTTATATATTTTTGTATGTGTGGGGAGTTTACGTGTGTAGAGGTCAGAGGACAACTTGTAGAGCTGATTCTCTCCTTCCACCATGTGGGTGGATCAGGGATCACATTCTGGTGGTCAGGCTTGGCAGCAAGTGTCTTTAACCAGATATCTGGTTGGCCTCTTATTCTGACCTTTTAGCCTCATAGAGATACCGAGATTTGCAGTGTGTCCATGTGAGCAGTCCAAGATTATCATAGGATATCAAAACCATTATTTGGTTCTGTAACTCACTGTATAGACAAGGCTGGTCTTGAACGTGTGATGCTCCCGCACACCCAGACTCTTCTCAGATGCTCAAACACATCTGTGAGAATGAGGTCCAGGGCACTGCTGCTGTGGTCTGGTCTGCTGTCAGCAGCTCTATGCAGGATCAGGCTTGAGGCTAAGACTTTGGTCTCTGCTCCCCCACACAGCCCTATATCTGGACTCTGGTTCTCGTGGCTTCTCCTGCGTGTGTCTTCTATTGGAAGAATGAAGGACAAAAGGCCACTTCAGCTAGCCTTAGTGTGGAAGAGTCCCAGCTCTGGGGCAGATTCGGGCCTGAATCCGGGCCAGGACACTTACTAGCTGTCATGCCCTCAGCTGATTTGTGTTAAATCCTTATTAACACTAGGATGAGTTCGTGCCTCTCCGGTTTGCTCGGATGCTTGGAGAAGGCAAGGCACCGGAAGGGCTTATCTCAGGAAAACCAGGTGTGATGAAGCATGCCTGCAATCCTGGTGCTCCTGAGTGATAGATGAAGATCAGAGCTCAAGCCAAACTTAGCTCAGAGCCTAGTCAGCATGGGGTCGGCTCCATCTCTTCAAGGGCTCTGAGCATGAGAGGGCTTGGCAATATGTCACTTTGTGCATCCACAAAGACAAATCAAAGCTCCACTGCTCCAGGCCCAAGTTGCCTCTGTCAACTCAGCAGGTCCTGACAAGGTAGCTGTCCTCTGGTGTGGGCCTATCTCAGAGGCCCTCTGCTGGCAACATGGGAGAATCATGAAAATTGAGTTTTGAAAGACTGCTTTTAAAAAAATGATGGCCTGACTCATCTTGAGCCTACTTGATGGGGAGAGGGTGTGAGGAACAGGCTCTTTTCTGTTTGACTGCTGATACTGACAGCCTTGGTTTCTGTGAGCTCATGGCTTGATCATGCATGTGATCCCTGGAGCTATAATCCCTTCCTCCCTTCCTATGAATGAAGGAATGGCCCAGAGAGGGAAGTCACTTCCTCAGTGTCTCACTGTAAGTTCTTCAGAGATACAAGAGCCACTGTCCTTGAGGCTCCGATGTTCTCTGCTTTGCCCTTCTCCAGATGATAATCCCCACGGAGGCAGAGCATCCAAAGTTCCTACTCCCTAATGCCTTGGAAGCTTTTAGATCCAGGCCAGCTCTTCCAGGCTGAGCTTACCTCGTGTTCTTTCTTTTGATGTAAACTTGCCCTAGATGTTCCCAAACCCAACTGCTTGAAAGTAACTCCTTTCCCTGAGCTCAGGAGCTGTGGCCCCAGAATGGGGATGCAGCCAGCAGCCTGACCAATTCACAAACAGCAGACAGAAAGCGTTGCAACTTTGGGTTCTTAGAATGAATACAAAGCCAGAGTGATTAAAAAGGAATCTGGGGCTGGGGATGTGGTTCAGTGCACAACAAAAGCCCTCAGTTCATCCACCAACACTGCAAAAACAGTTCTGGGGTGCATGCTTATAATCTCAACACTCCAGGAGGCAGGAAGATCAGAAGTTCAAGATCATCCATGACTATACAGTTTGGCGTCAGGCTGGACTATATGAAATCTGAAAATTTTTAAAAATTTAATTAAAAGACAGAGAATTGGAAAACAACTTATCTTAGTTGTTTTGAGATTCCAGGTAGCCCAGGTAGGCCTCAAACTTGCTTTGAAGCAGATGATCAGAAGATGACCCTGAACTTCCGCTTCTACTTCCTGTGTGCTGGGATTAAAGATGTGGGCCATCTTGAGTTTGACGAACTAGTGAATGACTGTAGAGAACCAGCTTGGAAAATACTTAGGAAAGAGGGTGGGCGGCTATGTTTGTTGCCAGTGTGACTTATCAAGGACAGCTGCCGCCTGGATGCTCAGTGGGAACCAGCTGTTCCCAGCGCTGCAGCCTCAGCACCCGAGTAAGTGGTTATCCTTGTTTCCGCTCCTTCAATCTGTGTCTGATTCAGAGTGGGCAGATGTATTTGGCTGATTTAGACCAGGAGAGCTGGTTGCTTCCTCCACTGGTGTAACAAAATGCCTGGCAGGAACCACTCTCTGAAGGGTTTATAGTGGCTCAGAGTTGGAGGGGAAGACAGGCAGTGTGAGCGGCATGAGGCATCTGCTGTCACAGAGAATGCTAATGCATCGCAGGACCGCAGCCTAAGCTGTCACCTTCAGAGTGGGCCTTCCCTCCTTAGTTAGGCATTTCTGGAAATATCCTGAGGCATGTTTTCACAGTGATTCTGATTCCCAACCAAGTTGACAGTCACTATTAACCACCAGCAGCCTTTCAGGATAAAATGCTAAATGCTAAATGCTGTACAGCAACTTAAAAGCAAAAACCTTCCTTCCTATCATAGGTGTGGATGCTGAGTCAAGAGGGGAGAACATCCTTCCAAAAGGTGCAGGGCCAAGGGAAATATGTTTTATCTCATGTGTGGATACCAACCCACAGACTGAATGGGCAGCACTGAGCAATCCCAGGTTGCCTATAGCATGCTTCTTCCCACACAAGGCATTCAAAGGCACAGCTGCTTCCCTCTGGTGAGCCTGGGGATCTGCCTCCTGAGGATAGTAATTGTTTGTGGATGACTATACATATTAACACCATTTCCTGTGTTGGTCTTTCAACTGGCCAAGACCAAAGCAGAGTGCCAGGTTCTCATGCCCATGATGAACACACAGGAGACAGAGGTGTAGATGCAAATGTGAGGCTAGCCCGCTCTACATAGCAAGTAGCAGGCAGAGCTACATAGTGAGACTGTCAAAAGATGGTCAGGGCAGACAAGGTCCAAAAAGACTTACACATGGGGACGGAAGAGTTTACAAATCCAACTACATTAGCAACTCTAGCAGGTTCCCTGCCCCACCAGTGATCAGCTAAAAAACCTCCTGGGGTGAGGAAAGACAATCTCAGTGTCTTGTCTGCAGGGACTGCAAGAAGGTAACAGCACTCATACACATACAGGTATGTGTACACATAATTAAAAAGAAAAAATTAGGAAAGATCCCTGTAGACTTAATAAGTGCCAGGTGTTAGAACTTAAGAAACTAAGTAGCCAGAATTTAGTGGCATCTAGCAATTTTGGATTTCAAAGAATGACGACAAAATACAGCTTTGTAGTTAAATGCCACACTCTGGAGTGCAAGGACTCCTAAGATCTGGCTGAACCACTGCTCAATTTGACCTCTGCTCACTTTTGGCTGTCATTTCAAGGGACTTCGTTTACAGGGCTCTTAGGAAATCAGTTCTGACCCAACCCACTGTTCAGGATGAAGTTTCAGAGTGCTCGTAGCTGGGGTTCATCCCCTGTACCCTGGCCTGTCGAGATAAATGAGCATTATCCGTTTTCTCATTTTCATGTTTGTGAAGAGGTCTGTTGATCACTCCACATTGAGACAGGGTCTTCTTTCAATCCAGAGCTCATCAATATGCCACCAGGCTGGCCTTGAACTCAGAGATCCGCCTGGCTCTGCCTCCTGAGTGCTGGGATTAAAGGCGTGCGCTACCACTGCCTGGTGCATGCTTTTAATCCTAGCATTCTTAGGAGGTAGACAGGAGGCTCTGTGAATTCACGAGCAGCCTGCTCTCACAGTAAAACTGTTCCAGAAGACTTTGCTAAGTTACTCGATGGTCTCTCACCTCTCTCGCTGTGAGGCGACAATGTCTAACCTCTCTCTCCTCCCTGTCAGGACACTTCAAACATTTCTTACTCCTACAGATGTGTGTATAGGCGTGTGCCTGTCATCGCACCCGTGTGTAGGCAAGAGGATAACCGTGGCTGGCAGTCTTGCCTTCCATCTTCTTAAACAGTATTCTAGTTGTGACAGGGCAAGGCAGTGCAGAGGTTCCTCCATCTTGTATTTTTGCTGAGGCCATTTCATGCTTAACTAGAATTTGATCTAGATGGAGAATCCCATGGAAAATTACCCTATTCCAGGAATCTGAGGTAAAGATGCCCCAGGTAACTTAGCTTGTTAATTTGCTTGCTCGTGCAAACCTCTCCCTCCAGCTGCAGAACAAGAAGTTGTCTAAGGATTCACCCGTCTCTTCTTCCATCTTGCTGTAGGGATGTTGGAATTGCATAGGCCCTACAATGCCTATATTTTATGTAGTTTCTGGGGATTTGATGTTATTCATCTCCCCAGACCAATTATGTGTTCTGAAAAAAACATTAAAAAACAAAACCCATCCAACCAACAAAAACCCACCATTTAAAAGTCAGGAACAACAACAACAAAACAATGTAGGGGCTGGGGATTTAGCTCAGTGGTAGAGTGCTTGCTTAGCAAGCGCAAGGACCTGGGATCGATCCTCAGCTCCAGGAAAAAAAAAAAAAGTTGGGAACATACAAAAGGGCATCATTTTTATGCCCAGTTCATGTGTGTGTAAGGTGCAGAGGTCAGAAGTTTCCTTGGCATATCTTCCTCAGTTGCTTCTCACCTTAGTGTTGAGACAGGGTCTCTCACTGAACATGGAATTGCATTTGGCTAGACCAGCTGGCCAGGAAGCTCCAGGACCCGCCTGTCTGTGGCTCCACAGCACTGGAGTTCCATGTGCTGCTGTGCCCGGCACTTTTGTGGGTGCTGCATTCAGGTCCTAGTATCTGTGCGGTGGACACTTTATCCACTGAGTCATCTTCTCAGCCCCAGTGACAGACACCACTAAAGGTGTTCATTAATTTCCTTCCAAGTCTTTGCCCTTCTATATCTGCAGCATGGTCAGGGGCTCCAGGTTATTGCTGAGGTCCAGGAAATAAAAAAACAGGCCTATTTTCGTTATATCACCATGACCCTCCTTATACCAAAAGGAAAAGGTACAAAAGGCACTGCACAATGACATGGTTTGTTTATGGGAGTATTTAAAAATAAAATATCATCATCATAGTAAAGACAGAAAGATCCTAAAGGTGACTGGAAAAGTTCCTTTTTAAAGAGAAAAGGGAAATTAGGGTAAGGTCAGTCCGGGTGGAAAGCCGTTCCCTTCAGTGAGAGAACTGCCTGCGGTCTGCAGTCTTCTTGCTGATGTGTTTAAAGATCTTGGACTTCTCTACTTTCTTTGTTTTCTGGTAGCCGAATCCACCACCTCCTCCTCTCTTTTTAAGCTTGCCATCATGGCTGCTCACGTCTACAGGTGAGTGTTAAGGAAACCAAGCAACAACAAGGACAGGCTACATTAGAGGAAACCCCAGCCTGCCCAGCACCACCCCTGGGCCAGTCTCTGCTTGACAAACCGAGACGAGACGTGGGGCCTGAGGCTAAACAAGGGACCTACAGGAGACCAGGAGGGACAAAAAGCTGCACACAAAACGAACAGGAATGACTTTATCCAATCTGTCCTGGAATTCCCTCAGTTACTACAGCAGCATTCAAAGTAGTCTTCTTATCTGGTTCTTCTGAAAATACAGTCAGTCACACACACACACACACACACACACACACACACAGAGAGAGAGAGAGAGAGAGAGAGAGAGAGAGAGAGAGAGAGAGAGAGAGAGAGAGAGAGAAACAGACCAACTGGGAAGTTCCTTTTCTCTTTACCTGGAGCAAGGCTTAGGTTTATTTTCTGTGCCAGCCTTACCATTTCCTTGTAGCTAAATAGCCCTCCGACGGCTATGAGGCTGGGCATTCTGAAAGTGCTTATCCACTCTCTTCAGCTGCTACTTCCCATCTCTCTGCTTCTACTCAGAAGACACAACTACCTGCCTTCCACTGACAGTCACCCCCCCCCCCCGCTCTCATATTATTCTGTGTGTATGGATGTAGTGTGTTTTAACTGTGAGATGTTTGGTTCTCTCTGTCCACTGTGGGTCTAGGGACTCAAACTTGGGTTGCCAATCTTGCTTCTATCCACCATGCCATCCTTAGTCCTTTAGAGACTTAAACCCTGAGCTGCCTTATTCTGGTAATTCCCACCTCAGTGACAAGTCCTTGCAGACCCTCTTCCTAGTCCCATGTCCTGCTACTGCAGACAGATAAACACGGGCAGGATAAACTCAGAGCCTTTGGCTGGCAGTTGTACCAACTCACCGCTAAGCCCCAATAGCCTTGATAAGGCCCTTAATCACAGCACAATGTAATAACAAAGAAAAGGATACTCAGATCCACGAAAGGAGGGACCTTAAAACCAAAAGACAGAGCGACCTGAGGCAAATTTAAGTTGTTCACATTAAAGATCTGCTTGAGAGAATGCGAGTCGTACGCTCGGATGTAGGACTTGTATGCTTCTTGTGCAGACTTATGGAGAAAGTAGTTCTTCTCAATCAGCTTTTCCAGCTGGAACAGAAGGAAAAAAAGGCAGACCTCAATGATTAGAACAGTTATCCTACAAAAATACCCATCCTAGCACACTTGATTTGGCTTTGAACTCTCGGGAAACCTTAGGACCCCACAGTGCAAGCCAGCATCACTCCCAAGTGGGAGGGAGCTTGGGAGAGTGACTACAAAACTCTGTAAGGCAGTACTGAGACACAGGCGATCTCTTCCCCAGAAGACAATGAAGACAAACAGCAGCATACCTGAGACTGAATATCAGAAACTTTAGACCAGGAGAAGTCAAACTGATTCAATGGAACCTAGAGAAACAAAGTTCACATATCAGTAAGAGAGGCACTCAGTTTTAGCTGCATGAAAGGCGAAGTGTCCCATAAGTAGCAACAGCAGGGACAGCCTGGGCTTGTGGAACCCCCGGGCCGGACTGCGATTTGCTGCTTGCTGCCTCCTGTCATTAGGGCGTTCCATCTCTGCCCTGCTGAGACTGCACGAATCCCGTGTGGAAGCCTGCATTTCTTCCCTCCTCAAAAGCTGAGGGAAGATGAGCAGAAGGCTCTTCCCTAGGAGCTTCTGGACCCTGACCTTCAGGGTGATAAATGACTACCTACTTTTCCCCTTTTCCTAACAGGGTTTCACTATGTAGTCCTGGCCAGTCTTGAAGCTGCTGAGATCCCCCTGCCTCTGTGTCTTGATTGCAGGTGTGTAATCCATGTCAGATGACTACCTCTTTTTCTCTATACCAGGAGAGGGGCCTCAATACCACTCTGCCTTGTGTCTGGAGCATGGGACACCAAGCCCATGCTTGGATGACTCCAGCTCCCAAGGACTCATCACTTATTACCTCTTACTTAACTGGGAAAGCTGAGAACCTGTGTTTATGCTATAGATTGGGGAAGAAAACAGGTCTGTAAGGGCTGGCTCCTGCCCTCCCCTCAGAGAGCATGCTTATAGTCCTATAGAGCACGCAAGTAAGTGATGGAGCAACCTGGGAGCACAGGTTAGAGGTCAGATAATGCACTGAAACCAGCATCCTGTGGAGATACAGGAAGAGCAGCTGGCGAGGGTGCAGAGACCTCAGGGCAACTTCAGGGAACTGTGCCATATTGTAGGAAGGGGAAAATCCACGTGGTAAGACTGTGCCAGGAGGGTGTCACGGTGCCAGTTTCAGGGCAGGCCCGTCATGTACCCACTAGGCCTATCAATAAGCAGGCCAAATGCAGTCTGGATGCATTTCTGTTCTGGCAAGCTGGCCTAAGGGCAAAGCCAGGCAGGTTGGGGATGAAGGAGACCGTGACCAGAAAATACACAAACCACTTTCCTAAAGAGGCAGACTGAGGAGGAGGCAGAGCCAGGGGCGGTGGTCAGCTCTGAAGGGAGTGGCAGGAGGCTGAGTTGAGGGAGGAAGCAGAGCTTCAGAGGGAGACTTGGGAGCATGGGGACCAGAACGTGTGGGCAAGAGGGAGGAGGAAGAGGAGGCAGTGGCTGGCACAGGAGAGCAGATCTGCCGCTCTACTCTGAGGTCTGCACAGCAGACTGCAGGGATGCTGGGGAGTGGGTGGGGTTGACCAGGTCTGCAGAGCTCCAACAGGAAACAGCTGGGGACTGAGCCACAGGTCCATTCCTGTCCATGCCTCCCGGGCCAGGAGCACATATCATCTTAGTGACCGCAGCACCTGTTCTGACAGCACCATCCCAATTTCAGCTAACCCCTACTCTACATACAGACAGTACCTGAGAAGAATCCTCACAGCAAGAAGACTTTCCTCCCGACCTAGACTCTCCAAACAAAGGCCCTGATTACCTTGGATTGCTTCAGGTAACGAAGGAAACCCAGCTCTTCAGGGCGTAGGATGAGCAGGGCGTGCCCTCTCCCATTCAGGCCCCTGGCCGTTCTACCCACACGATGAATGTATTCCTGTGGCAAGACAAGAAAGCTGGGTTATGACCTCTTCGTGAGTCTACAACCAGCATATTAACTGTGTCCTGTGATTGAAGGGAGCGTGCCAGCACACCTGCACAAGATGGTGTACCAATCACAGGGCAGGGCCACCTTCACCTTCACCACCCCTGCTGACATCGGGCCAGCATTCCCTCTGCAGACACCTTAACAGGGTCAAACACCAAGGCAAGAGAAGCTGCACACATCAGCATGCCAACATGTAAGAGAAGCCTCAAAGCCAGTCACATCAACACTGATCCAGTAAGATAACTATTAGGTATAAGTTCATCTTCAAAGAAACCTCCTATGAAAATTATGTTTCAATGTTAGCTGACAATTCACTGTAACTCATTGCTGATTAAAAGGACTCCTTTTAGCCAGGCAGTGGTGGCGCATGCCTTTAATCCCAGCACTCGGGAGGCAGAGGCAGGTGGATCTCTGTGAGTTCAAGGCCAGCCTGGTCTACAAAGCGAGTTCTAGGAAAGACGCAAAGCTACACAGAGAAACCCTGTCTTGAAAAACAAAAAACAAAAGAAAGGACTCCTTTTGTGTATGGTGTACGTATGCACGTGTGGAAGTCAGAGGTGCAGGCCACGTGTCTAACTCTATCACCCTCCACCTTGTTTTTCGAGGTGGGACCTCTCACTGAACCTGGAGCTTGCTGTTTCAGTTAGGCAGCTGCACAGGCCCCCAGATCCCATTGGTCTCCATCTTCCTCCTTTCTCCTGCCACTGCTGGGGTTATGGATGTGCTTTACAAGGCCTGGCCTTTACAGAAGTACTTATCTACTACAAACATCACTGACTTTTATCTACTTCCTTACACAAATGCTATTTCCTTCTGACACCAGTTGGACACAACAGTCCAAGGATCTCACATTCCTAACTGGAAATCATAGACACCCGTCAAACCTCTTTTCACACCCCCTTTTGGTTCCACAAGGTCCCTAACACTTATCAGCACCAGTAATACCCTCCAGGGGACCGAGTGGCTGTTCCGTACAGGTAAGCGTCATTGATGTGAAAGGACATGCTTCTCTAGATAGCAAGTGCACTCCTTCACATAGATCCATTCTGAAGACAGCTGTTACCTTGGGGTCATCGGGAGGGTCATACTGAACAATCCAGTCCACTTCGGGGATATCCAGCCCTCTGGCGGCCACATCTGTGCACAGCAGTATCCCTGAATCTGCGTTGCAGAATTGGAAGAATGTGGTTGTTCGCTTATTCTGCTTTTGCTTTCCCTAGATTCAAAAACAACAAGAGCACAAAACCCATTCAAGTTGTTTCTGAGAGGAGAATGTAGAACCAGTCAACTGTGGAGCTGCTACCACACTTTAGCTCACGCTTACTCTGGCCCAGGCCCTACAACCCCAAATAGACCCCAAGCCCTTTGAGAAGACGGTGTCTCTCACTCCTTTCTTAGTACTTTAAGATTATATAACACTAGTTATGACAGTTTCGTGTAACATATCATATATTCCACTCACACTGACCCCATCACCCTTTCCTGCAGATTCTTTCCTCTTCCCAACTCATGCCCTTCTCCCTTCATGTCTGTGTGTGATCTGATGAGCTTACAGAAGCATGGGTGAGGGGTGCTTGCGGGCACATGGCACCAACCCGTGCTACCACTGAGGCAATGCCTAACAATCATTAGCTTCCTGTAGATCCTCAGGGAGGGGTGGAGCCTGAGCTCCTCCCACTGTCCAATCCTCAAGTAACCACAGCTGCTCTCAGATCCTTGTCCCCTCCCTGAACACACTGATCATCAGCTGGGAGATGAACCATTCAGATTGATGTTCAGATTGCAATACCCTCCAATCCCCAAATGCACAGAACTTCACTCACAGGCTTACCCCTTCCCAACAAGCTCATAGCCACCACTTACATGGATGGCCAAGACAGGCAGGTCAATGTAGTTCAGTAGCTCATAGTGGTACTTCACAGACATACATGATGAAAAGAAGACCATCACTTTCTTCTTCCGGTTCTTCTTAAGGAATGTAAAGAGCAGAAGGAACCTCTTCTCAGAGGGACACACAACATATCCCTGAAATGGTGCAAGTGAAGAGATTACTCACAAAGGCATTTTTTATCTCCATTAAGCAAAAAAATGTGTCTGAACCCAGTGATATACAGCAGTGCCTTTCTGCCACATTTAAGGACCATATCAACTCCAATTACATGGAACCTTTTAGTCATCAAAACTTTACCTTGGGGCTATGAAGACAGCTCAGCGGGTAAAGGGTGAATGCTGGTTAAGTGGCAGCTACCATGTAATCCCAGTGCTCAGGAGATGGGATTAGTGGGGCAAATTGGCTAGCTAGATTAGCTAAGTCTGTAAGCCCTGGGTTCAAATTAGACTCTCAGTATTCAAATGGTGAGTCATCAGGAAGATACCTGACATCACATGCATGCATACACTCTCTCAAACACACACACCTTTTCAAGATGAAACTTCTTTTTCTTGAACTCAGACCCGGCACCTCGTCTCTACCTTGCACGGCAATGTGCCTGCTCCCCCAAGCCAGTGTCCTCTCTATCACCCAACTTCCCTGGCACTTTATGTTATGGAGATTACTAAAAACAAGTTCTAGCTGCATTTCAAATCAGCAGCGACTGATAATGCTTCCCACATAAAAAGCAGACACTGGCTAGACCACTGAGTTCACTTGTCTGTTGCTCTGACTCACGTCCGTCAATCCATTTGCTCTGTGGATCATTCTGAACAAGCACAAGGAAACACCAAGTAAGACCCTACGTCTTTCCTTATTTACTTTTTAATACGTATAAGATACTTATTATAAACAGTACCTGCTCAAGCCCATCCACTGTGGCAACCTCTTTATCGTCATCAACACCCACATACAACGGCTCTTTTTTCAGAGAAATTCTTGCCAAGTCTTCAACTTTTCGAGTTTGTGTGGCAGAAAAGAGCATGGTTTGCCTGCGTACTGAAAAGACACAATAACAACCAAACCTTCCAAAGAATCTCATAATCACTTCATGATTAGACTTCAAGCAGAAATTCCAGGAAGAGGGGATAAGCTATTGGTGTGGATTCTCCAGGCATCAAGAGTAAAAAGGTTATATTGTGAATTTTAGGTCTATAAACATGGTAACTTAGGTGAAGTGGACAAATCCATGCTAAGCAAACGAAACCCAAGAGATGGGTAGTTAAGGTTTCCCTAGCCACCATCAATGCTTTCTTGAATATATTCATGAGAAAAGGAGCCAAAGAACCCCACGACAACTTGGAGTGAAGATGTATAGGAAAGGTCAGCAGCTGTAAACAGCAGACAGATCTGTTAACCGCTGAATGAATAAACGTACTATACTCACAATGCAGCACCCATGAGAACCTAAAGTAAGCTGCATGGTAAAAGGAGTACACACTGCCTGCTCCACTACACCTACACGTTTCAGAAAACATAGGCTCATGTACAAGGACAGAGAAAGCTGGTTAACAGTTGAAACAGAAGCTACTTGTATGAACTACTGAGGTGGAGGACATGCCCATCATCTTGCTTGCAGTTTTGATTTTTGAGGGCTACACACATTAGAGTATCAAACACTACAGATTTTAATTTGAATGATCTACTTACTATGTGTTTGTGTGTCTGTGTACTAAATAAAGTACCCTCAGAAGCCAGAGGGGTTAGATTCCTACTTCCACAATGGGCTAATTACATCAGGTTTCTTCTGTCAATTATGTATGTCAGTGCAGCATTGTATAACAAGAAGGTACAGGATCATGGCTTTCTTATAAACAGAAGTAATTCATCACGTAGAAAGACTTCTGCCATGAACAGAACACAGAAAGAAAGACTGCCTCCAAGGAGACAGGAACAGGGACCACAGCAGAGGAGGGACTCAGCCCAACAGCTCAACTCCTACAGGAATCTTAGAGCCACAGTAAAATTCCAGTATTAAAACAGTACTTGTCCTACAAGACCTCCAACCACGGACCTCTAACCACTCTGTGAGCCCCATGCAGATGCCGCCTACTTACCAGGCAAAAGTTTAATAATTTGCTTTAATTCTTCTTCAAACCCAACATCCAAGATACGATCAGCCTCATCAATAACCAGACACTGGAGATTCTTGTACATAAACCCTGGAGTATTCTGCATGTGGTCTAGGAGCCGGCCTGGGGTGGCCACGATGATGTTGATGCCATTGACGAGCTTCTGCGCTTCAGCAGACCTGTTACTGCCACCCATGATTAGCCCGTATGTGTGGACATGGTGCGTCATCAGTTCCTTCAGAACACCGAAGGTCTGCATGGCCAGTTCTCTGGTAGGAGAGAGAATCAGGACTCCTGTTCCTAAAAGGCAAAAGGCGACAGAAGGCCATCTCCACAAGTCCTTACGCGGCTCACCTCCTATTAAATGACGGCAGGAAGACACAGACACTTACCATTCCTGGGCATGAACTTCAACTTGACAATGAGCTCGATGACAGGGATGAGGAACGCAAGGGTTTTGCCGCTGCCTGTTTTCGCAGCTGCCAGAAGGTCCCTTAGCATTGCAGAAGAGAAGGACATTCATTGAAGCATGCAGATGCATACTCAACACCCCCACAGCTACGAGCAAGTTCTAGGCACCAAGTGAGAATCCCAAAACATGGTCCCTGCCTAGCCACCTCGGTATGCACCTAACCACAAAGAAAGACTGCTATAGTTTTCTTCAAACACTAGTAAATTACCAAAGCCTTTAACACAGCCAGGCATGAATCTATAGAGAACAAAATCAGTGGGAACACACACGTATTTCTTTTACAACTCCACAGTCTTGAGAGCAGACAGGAAAGTCCCAGTATCGGTGTCTACCATACCTGCCTTCCAGAAGTGGCCTGATACTTTTGTGTTGGATCTCAGTCATGCGCTTGAAGCCCATTTCTTCGATAGCCTTCAGGGTGTTTTCATTGACGAGGTTTGCCAAGGAAGCAAATGAAGTGTCTTCAAAAGCACCTGAGTGGAGGATTGGTCACGTCAGCAAGCTGCTCTGCTCCGAGTGGAGGCTGCCACAGCCGCCTAAACCCATGCCAGCTCTGAAGCGTGTCTCAGAGCAGGAAGGGACTAATGCTCAGTCACTGCCGACAGGCAATAACGAGAAAACACAGAGAAATGACAGTGTAAACACTAGGGCTGGACAGAAGGCTCCGTGGGTACAAGCACTTGCTGCTGCTGCTGCTGCAGAGGACCTGGGTGTGGTTCAGCTCCCACAGTGGCTCTTAACCATCCATCATTCCAGTCTCAGGGGTAAAATGACTTTTTACCCTCACGGGCACCAGGCATACATGGTGCACACACATACATGCTGGCAAAGTACCATAGACATACAAAACAAAGAAGTAGACAACCTGACTCCAATAAGATTCCCAAGAAAGTGACAGCATCCTGTGGCTCTTTATTTAGTAGTCAGAGCACCAGAATGCTCCCATGACCCAGATACTCAGCCATGCCCTGACCTCAGCTGCAGCTTCTCGGCTTGGCAGTAATGGTGGTCCTTATTTGTGACTGATGGTCACCTCCAGGCTTTCTTCCTTCCGGTTGTGGGAAAACACACCCATAACCAAACCTTGACTTGCATTTTCAGTGGGGCATTTGATAAATAAGTATATAATAGTTTTTAAAAATAGGCTTTGTTAAGATTTTCCCCCTCAAACTGGAGGCCAAATAAGAATTCTGAGCAAAAGACTCCTAGCAATGGGGGATCCAGAGCCTGAACCATTGACCTACAATTTGTCCTGCCTACAAGACGTGTTGAGGTAATGGTGGTGCAGAAACTGTGGGAGTGGGCAACCAATGACTGGTTCAGCTTGAGACCCATATCATGAGAGGGATCTCACCCCTGACATTGCCAGGAGGGCCAGAACCCAGAGGCTGGACGGCCCCGAGACTTAGGACAGAACTAAACATAACTGGGAAGAAACAAGTCAATGAAATGATTTCTAATGATGTCTGCTGTACTCATAGATTGGCGCCTAGCCCAACTGTCAACAGAGAGGCTTCACCCAGCAACTGAGGAAACAGATGCCGAGGCCACAGCCAAACGTCAGCTGGAATCCTGTGAAAGAGGGTAGGGGAGGACTGTAGGAGTCAGTGGGTTCAAGGACACCGTAAGAAAACCTAAAAAAACTTAATGAACTTGGGCTCGCAGGGTTCACAGAGTATTTTAACAAGGAAACAAGCAAGCAAGCAAACAAAGTCTCCTAAGTCAAACAGCTCAAACAACTAGATAGTTCTGATTGGAATACTAAATTCCAATCTAAATTCTTGAACATTAAGGATCCCAGGAGCTGTGAGAACATGAAAAGATAAAAATATTAGGAAAGCAGAGAAAGAAAAGGAAGGATGGAAAAGCGCCTAGGTACCACAAAGTAGAAGATGAAGGGAAACAGCACAAAGATATAAGTTGTTCTTGCTCACAACTATTTTTCCCGGTAATGAAAAGTCACAATGGAACCTTCAACCATGCAAGAGAGAAAAGCGACACTTGTAAGGAAGAGTCCACGGCCGTCATCACCTGTCAGTCCCAGGGGCAGGCTGGGCACCTCCCTGTCACCCGGCTTCTCCACTCCATCTTCTGCGTCCTCGTGAGCCCCAATGCTTTCTTCAGTTTTTGCTTTTTTGATGTCTTGGTTTAAAAATAAACAAAAAGTAAACAAACAAAACCCCCTTTATTATTGAAAACCACAGATCTGTAATGTAGAGAAGTATTTTTCAGAGTTTAACATTATTCCACATTTATTTGCTAGAAACCTTTTTCAGGAAGAGACTTGTTCAATATTTAAAATTTTGGGTACAAATGATTTGCAAACAAAACAAATGCTTTGAAGTTTCAAAGTATTACACTATCCTTAAAAAGAATTTAAGCCAGGTATCGCACACCTTTAACCCCAGCACTTAGGAGGCAGAGGCAGGCGGATCTCTATGAGTTCCAGGCCAGCCTGGTCTACAAAAGTGAGTTCCAGGAAAGGCACCAAAACTACATAGAGAAACCCTGTCTCACCCCCCGCCCCCCAAAAAAGAAAAGTATTTAAGCTCCACTAACTAATATCAGGACAGCTCCTATTCACGAGGAAAGCAACTCAATTAAGCCTGAAGCAAGCGCAAGGATTCCTTAGCTGGGTGACTGAAACTGGATTGTTGGGAAGTCGTTTTAGTGGAGGAGGAGAGGCAAAGCCTCCAGCTTCTCACTTCTGTATTCGACTTTCACAGGATGGTCCCAGTCTACCTTTCTAGTAGATTCTACCCGTGACTCTTAACACTGCACACTGGGTTCACTGAGCTGGGAGAGGTTGCGGGCTCACCTACCTCAATTTGTCCCATCTCAACAAGTGGCTCATTCCTTCCTTCACTAGAATTTAATATCCCCTTCCTTCAAACACTGCCCTGTACTTTCTGCTCACTGGGAAATAAGTTTTTTATTTATTCCCAACTTTCCTACATGTTATTTTATATGCTCTGCAAAGAAGTCTCCTTACAAGGGAAGGGGTTATAGACAATACACGGGCAAAAGACAAGTAAGTTAAGAGGTACTTTGTAAAATAACAAGAATCTTCACACAAAAAAGCCCAGGAAGATACTTCCCATCACCAGGCCAGATCCATACAGTGCTAATTAAAGTTCTGAAACTCTGAAATATGCAAAAATGCAAGCACTAGGACATGGCATATTCAGTTTATTTAAAAAGCTCAGTTAACTGCCCCCTACCCTTAGTAGAGTATTATAAATCTAAAGAAATTATTACCAAATGTGAGCTTTTCCCAAGGTTAGTAAATTTAACACATGACACAAATCTGGGGAAAAATTAAAACTCACGTCCCTTCTCCACCAATAAAATGTGTCTTCCAGCTGCCAGGCTAATCTCTCATGTGCTGGCGCACACAGGGGATGCTGTACACACACAACAAGGGAGGCGTGTCAGCAGCTGAAAAGCTACCTGAGTGATCAATCGTCAAAGAAAACACACCTACCAGGCCCACCATCATTTGCCATTTTCCTCTTCTTCTTCTTCTTCTTTTTCTTCTTTTTTGGTTCTGAATCAGGAGGAGGTGTTGCTGCTGTTCCCCCGTTGGTTAAAGTGGTAGGCTTTTGGGGTGATCTTTTAACCTTCGAGTTTTCCACCGTCTCTTCAGGCACACCTCCACTTGGTGTTTCTGCTGAGCCCACATTCACAGAATGTTTCACGGCTTTCTTAACTTTTCCGACTCTGACTTCTTCTTTAGGCACATCTCCGTTTTGAGGCTGTGACAGGCTCAGGTCTGATGCTTCTGTTAAAAACACAGAACTTATTACACTGTAACACGGAAGAGGAAGCTTACCTATAAACACTGACTTCTGAGAGAGAAACTCCATGGTTTCTGGAACTCCAACCATTTAGTTTTCCTTCTATGTTCACTATGGAAACCACCTGTTCATGCTCTATTACAGAAAAGGCAGTTTTGTTTTGTTTTTTAAGAAAAAAGTATCAGAAAAGTAAACAAAAACCTTATCTGTTTAAGGTTATACAGGAAAATGCCAACAATGTCACATAATTAAATCAATAGTGTTAGAAAGCAGCAAGGAGTGTATTTGATAAACATAACTGAATGACATTTATTTCATACTCCCACAACAATTGCTTATATAATTTCACATCATTCAAATCCAACTTTCCTAGACTTTGGTGAACTGAAAATTCAGTTAATGAAAACCACTTATTTGCCCTATTAAAGCTCCAAACTATCTTTACAAAGTTTCCCTGTTCATAGAAAAAAGGAGTTTACATTAACCACGTCAGGTAGCTACTAACTAGTGTTATAGTTATTCTACAGGAACTAAGTGAAGAAACTTGCCTTAAAGCCACTGCCCGCCTCCACCCAGGCTTTCTTTCAATGACTACCTGTTGCATTATTATGTGGGAGGTGATAATATACACCAGCACTCCACAGGGTCGCTTATCAGATATTTGCATTACGATCCGTAACAGGAGCAAAATTAGTTGTGAAGTAGCAACAAAATAATTTTATGGGTCTCGGCAGTAGGAAGGTTGGGGACCACTGATTTACATCTTACAGGTAACCTTAACAAGCTACAGAAACTGCAAGAGGAAAGGTGACATTTGTGTCAACTTTTCATTTACGTCGTTGTGGAAAAAAAACACGACGTTAAGGGATTTACAAACTAAGTTGGGCACGACAAGAACACGGGGAGGGTTCTGTGCTTAACATGTGATGAGGATCGCGGCAGGAATGAAGAGAACCCGCTAGGGCAGACGGTAGAAGACAGCAGTTGGGAATCCGTAGAGGAATTGATGGGAAAGAGCCGAGAAACAAAAAAAAAAAAAATCCTAAGCTCGGGCGGGAGAGGAGATCCAGAAATTAAATAATAAAAGGAATGGAAATGTATAGTACCTAGATCTAAAGTTCTACGTGGGGCCCAAAGTTGATGGGGGACTCTAAGATGAAGTTTTGCTGTATGCCAGCCAACGGAAGCCTGGGAAGCAAACCCAAGGCCTCCTGGCCCGACCCTGAACCAAGAAACCCACGCTGGCAAAGTCTGGCACCCAAACCACGGGGGGCTGAGACCCAGGCGGCCTGCTCGTGCCGTGGGTCCCAGGCGCCCGGCGGCGTTTCGGGGTTCCAGATGTCGTTCGCCACCGCGGGGTTCAGCACAGCTCACCTTGCAGCTTCAGGTTTCGCTGCCGCAGTTTGACGTTCCGCTTCTCGATCTTCTTGCGCAGGAGTTTCATCTGTAAGTGCGACATGTTGCCCGGCCGCACTAGCAAGCTGCGCCGAGCGGCGGGTGCACGTGCGCAGTTGGAACTCGGAAGTGTGTGTCGCGGGACCCAGCCGACCCGCGGGGCGGAAATGCTTCTTGGGCGGAAACGGGTTCCCGGCGCGCGGTAGCGGGCCCTTTGGAGACCGAGTTCCGCGCTGCGCCCCCTGGGGGAGTGGAGGACGCATTGCGGACGTGCTCGCCTCCGGTGGCGCGCGATAGGACAGAGGCAGCTTGAGTTTTCCAGAACTGAACAAAAAGGGCCGATTGGAAGAATTCCTCGTGGCTCAGACTCTGTGCCCTTCACTGCTAGAGCGGTGCCAATATCCAGTGAGAACACGTGTTTTGTTTTGTTTGTGGTTTTTCAAGATAGGGTGTCTCTGTAGGGAGATGTATGTATGTATGTCTTGGCTGTCCTGGAACTCGCTCTGTAGACCAGGCTGGCCTGGAACTCACAGAGATCCACCTGCCTCTGCATCCCGAGCACGGTTAAATCTTTAAAGCTTCTTGCTTGGGAGTTCTGTGAGTTCGAGACCAGCCTGGTCCACATTGCAGGGACTAAGCCAGTCCCTCCCACTAAAAACAAACAAAAGAGAACCTTGTTGCATAGGCGCTGTATTACATAAAATGTCTTTTTTACAACATAGTTATCCCTCAATTATTCAGGGCTTTCTAATTTGTTTGTTTGTTTGTTTGTTTGTTTATTTATTGCTAGTTGTGTGGTAGATGCAGGGCTTTCTTATCTATTTATCTATCTATTTATTTGTTTGTTTATTTATTGCTAGTTGTGTGGTAGATGTATGATAAACTCCATAGATAAAACACTGGCTTTTTACAGGACTTTCATGAAGACAGAAACACAGTTACAGAACACCAAGGCAGTTCATGCACCACCAGAGAAAGATCCTAGCCTCAGAATGGACATCGGAGTGAAGTTTTCATTCAGCGTCCATTATGCATAGACGTGTGTGTGTGTGTGTGTGTGTGTGTGTGTGTGTGTGTGTGTGTAGTAGACTGTGAATGGCCATGCCGACGGAGTCTTCGATGTTATAGTGCTGGGTATTGAACTCAAGACCTCTTTCATGTAGGCAGCCACTATACTAACTGAGCTACACACCCCTGCTCCTAAATGTGTACATATATATATATATATATATATATATATATATATATATATATTTTTTTTTTTTTTTTTTTTTCGAGACAGGGTTTCTCTGTGTAGTTTTTGTGCCTGTCCTGGATCTCACTCTGTAGACCAGGCTGGCCTCGAACTCACAGAGATCTGCCTGGCTCTGCCTCCCAAGTGCTGGGATTAAAGGTGTGCGCCACCACCGCCCTCCCGGCTATGTGTAGAAATTTTAATTGGAGCTGGGGAGATGGCTCAGTCTGGAAAGTGATTGCCTCGAAAGTACAAAGACCCGAATTCCATCTACTCCCTATAGAGAAAAAGCCAGTTGTAGTGGAGCTCAGTGGCCAGCATCCTGGTGAGACCAAGACCCAGGAGAAACCATGTCTCAAGGTGGCTAGTGCCTGAGAAATAACATCTGTGATGGCAATTCTTGGTTGTTAACTTGACCACATCTGGAATGAACTACAGTACAGAAATGGAGGGCACACCTGTGAGAGATTATTTTTGCTTGGTTTAAAGAGGACAGATCCATTTCTAGTCCAGACCTTTGAGGTAGGAAGACACATGCCTTTGATCCAGATCTTGAGGTTGGAAGATACACCTTTAATCTGGGCCACACCTTTTGCTGGGAGACTTTTGCTTATTGCCTGCTTGCCTTCTCCTTGCTAGCACATCCATTCTCCACTGGCTTCAGAGTCTACTTCTTTGGGATTCCAGCATCTACTGAAGACCAGCTGTGAAGGGTGACCCTAATTAGTCTTACCAATAAAAACCTGGAGTCAGAAATTGAAGTTGAAAGCTGAAAGATCAGAAAAGCAGAGCAACAGTCACTAAGCGATTGTTTACCTCTATGACATAGACCGGCTGGGAGGAGGATCCTGTCTCTATGTCTCCTCAGACTGAATGGGGGTCAAGATCCTGTCTCCACCCTGTTGTAAAATATTATTTTAAGGTGTGTTACTTTTGTTTATGTTGCATTTGTTTAACTCTGTGAAGCTGTGCTACTGTGCCTGTCTAAAACACCTGATGGTCTAATAAAGAGCTGAATGGCCAATGGTGAGGCAGGAGAAAGGATAGGCGGGGTTGGCAGGCAGAGAGAATAAATAGAGGAGAGAGATGGAGGCATGGAAAAGAAGAAGTAGCCAGAGAAGGAGGAGGACTCCAGGGGCCAGCCACTCCACTACATAGCAAGCTATGAAGTAAGAGTAAGATTTACAGAAGGAAGAGAACGAAAAAGCCTAGAGGCAAAAGGTAGATGGGATAATTTAAAGTTAAGGAAGGCTGGTAATAAAGAAGCCAAGCTAAAGCCAGACATTTATAATTAATAATAAGTGAGTGATTTATTTGGGAGCTGGGTAGTGAGCCCCCCAAAAGAACAAAATCAACCTTATATTCCTGTCTCCATCTCCCAAGTGCTAGGGTTAAAGGCGAATACCACCACTGTGCGGCTCCGTTTCTCTTTTAGACTGGTTCAATCTTGTGTAGCCCAGGGTAGCCTTGAGATCCTCATCTTCCTTCTCCCAAGTGCTGGGATTAAAGGCGTGTGCCACCACTGCCTGTCCCCTATGGTTAACTAGTGGCTAGCTCTGCCCTCTGATCTCCAGGCAATCTTTTCCACAACATAAAATATCACACAACACAGCTGAAACATCCAGCCATGTGAACTGAACAATTACTGGATTTTTGGATTTTCTGTTCATGGCCAGCCATTGTTGGATTAGCTGGACTGCAGCTTATAAATCATTCCAATAAATCTCTTTACACACACACACACACACGGATGTATACACACAGAAACAGCAACAGAGACAGAGATAATCATTCTATAAGTTCTGTTACTCTAGAGAACCCTGACTAACACAACGTCCAAACACATGCTTTGATTAACACACACACACATACAGACACATACACCCTGAGACATTTAATTTACACAGGCTGTGCCTCACCCGTTCTATTCTGTGAATTTTCTCCTGGGATCCTTAAACCAAAAGCAGTGTTTGTAAAGTAGAAAGTAGATTCATACACTTTAAAAGAGAAGGGCTTTGATTCATGGGATAATAGAAATCAGTCTATTTTACCAACACCTTAGAATTGTTAGAAATAATGGATACACCTGCTTCAATCTCTGAACTAGGGCTTTTTTTGGGGGGTGGGAGGTGGTTCTAGACAGGGTTTCTCTGTATAGTTTTGGTGCCTGTCCTGACTCTTTCTCTGTAGACCAGGCTGGCCTTGAACTCACAGAGATCTGCGTGGCTCTGTCTCCTGAGTGCAGGGATTAAAGGTGTGCACCATCTCTGCCTAGTGAACTAGGGCTTCTTTCAAACTTTCCTTTGGTTGTATTGGGGATCAAACCCAGGCCTTTAGGTATAATAGGCAAGTGCTTTACCAATGAGGGACATCCCCAGACCACATTAGGACTCTTGAAGTTAATTTCTGTGAACTTTCAAATGCTATTTTTCTGCAAAATTCACCATTCTGCAGTATATGAGAGTTTTCAAAGAGCCACATTACTGTAAATTGGCAGGCCTTGGTACCGTCTCACAGCCTGAATGTCTTTAGTCAATCAGAAGGCTGTTGGCAGAGTCTAGTAGGAACACTGTGAGAGCAACAGGGCCATCTAAATTTAGATATTCTCTCTCTCTCTCTCTCTCTCTCTCTCTCTCTCTCTCTCTCTCTCTGTGTGTGTGTGTGTGTGTGTGTGTGTGTGTGTGTGTGTGTATGTGTGTGTGTGTGTGTGTGTGTGTGTGTGTGTGCGTGCGTGCGTGTGCTCACGCGTGCGCCCCACATCCCCTGCAGGCCACAGGTCAATGCCCACTGTCTTCTTCAATAGTAAGTCTGTCTTACTTTTTGAGACAAGAGTCTCTCACTGAATGAGGACCTCACTGATTCAACTAGACTATTCAGCCAGCACTGTCCAGGAATCTTACTGTCTCTATCCATGGAGTGTCCAGATGATAGATGTGTGCCACTGAGTCCACCTTTTACTTGGTTGATGGGGAGTTAAACTCAGGTCTTCATACTTGCACAGCAGGTACTTTCCAAGAGTGATGGTGTGAATAAAAATGGCCCACTGGCCCATAAGGAGTGGCACTATTAGGAGGTGTGGCCTTGTTGAAGGAAGTGTGTCACTGGGGGCAGGCTTTGAGGTCTTAGGTGCTCAAGCCATGCCCAGTGTGACGTCTCTTCCTGCTGCTTGCAGATCCAGATGTAGAAATCTCAGCTACTTCTCCAGCACCATGTCTGCCTGTGTTCCTCCATCCTTCCTGCCATGATGATTATGGACTAATCCTGTGAAACTGTAAGCAGCCCCAGTTAAATGGTTTCCTTTATAAGAGTTGCCTTGGTCATGTATCTCCTCACAGCAATAGAAACCCTGACTAAGACACCTGGTGCTTTGTCTCTTTAGCCTCTTAAAAATTGTATTTTAATTACTGTCCATGGGAAACCTGGTCAGATAGATTCAGGATTTAGCTACAAATCTAAATGTAAATTATCTTAATTTCTTGGAAATCTTGATGTGGCTGATCTCATTTTTTAAAGGGATACCTGGTTACAGTAAAATTAATTGTTGTTAGGTGGTGGTGGTGCATACCTTTACTCCCAGCATTCAGGAGGCAGAGGCAGGCAGAGCTCTGAGTTTGAGGGTAGCCTGGTCTACAGAGGGAGTCCCGGGTCAGCCAGGGCTACACAAAGAAACCCTGTCTTGAAATAAAAACAACACAACAAAAACAAAAATAATTGTTCACTTTGGGCTATGCTATATACTCTGGACACATTTTATATCAAGTATTTATTAGACATTTGAAAATATTCATAATTAGCCATTGTGTTGGTATCTGAGTTGTAGGTTTTGGCCTGTCATTAAAATGTTGTCTCATGTTTTGGACTTCAATAGTTTTTGTTTTACATTTATATATTATTTATTTAGTATGACGTGTGTGTGTGTATGTGTGTGTGTGTGTGTGTGTGTGTGTGTGTAAATGCATACACATACCTAGCGTGTGTGTGTGTGTGTGTGTGTGTAAATGCATACACACACCTAGCATGTGTGTAGAGGTATGTGTGTGTGTGTGTGTGTGTGTATGTGTGTATGTGTGTGTAAATGCATACACACACCTACCATGTGTGTAGAGGTCAGAGGACAGCTTGTGGGAGTCGGTAGTTCTCTGAACTCACGCAATCCAGCTTGGCCGTAGGGTGCCTTTATCCACAGAAATCTCTTCTGCCCCTGAATAGTTTAAGGTTTTGTATATGCTAATGATGAGTTTAATTAGCTTGTGAATGGTCTGCTGAGAGGAAGCTCATTGGCAGTGTTCATGTTATCATACCCACTGTGTTCTGCTGTGCTTTGCTACTTCAGTTGGGTTCTAATACTTTCCAGTTTTGCTTATTAAAATATCTAGTTTATTAAACATGCCAGTTCTTCCCCAGCCCGTATTATCCCCTCCCCATCTCCTTTCCTTCATTATCTTCTCTACTTGCAGAGAGACCCAAGGAAAGCCTGGAAGACCATTCAGTTAAGAAAGGCACACAAGGAGGAAGGCCTTTAACAGAAAACTGGCACCCTCATCTCAGACCTCTAGGTTCCAGAGCTGTGAGAAAACACTGTTGTTTTTGAAGAAGGGTCTCATGTAGCCTAGGCTAGCTTCAAATTCAGTAAAAGGGGGTAGTACTTCCAGGTCAAAGCTGGAACGGCTACCCACTACATCTCCCCCTTTGTCTAAATAAGAAGGTTCTAACTTAGTACAAGACTATATACAATAGGAAAGATTATCAGATATTGTCCAGGAGTAATGAGGGATAATGACCTAGATAAGATAGAACTACAACCAACACGAACAATATCAAACATGAGACACATACTAAAGTCCAGAGAAGTCTTGAGAGTGGGTAAATAGCATGTTACAAAGATCATTCCAAAAGGTGTCCTGTCCTAAGGAACCTGAATCTAATACTTAATATGTTCTAGCTAAGGTTATATATATATATTAAGTTGTATATATATTAAGTTCTAACTATAACTGCTAGTCTTCAATCCCATCAAAGACCTGAGAAGGAATATAATGGTACTTGAGAAATGGAAGATGGATGCAGGCAACTTTCGGGAATCTTGCAAGAGTAGACAGAGACAGCTGGCAACCTGGACAGTCACCTAATGTTTCTAAGCATTGTTGGTACATTCAAATTGGCTACAGGCCTAGAGTATCTGACAGACCATTTTTAGAAGCAGGAATTTTGAAAGACCATCTTATCCTGTTTTGGCAGAGTTCAGAAGTCACTTTTTTGGTGTCCCACTTGTCCAGAAGGACAGTGTTTGTACTGTCAGCAGTTAAGGCAAGGGCAGTTCTTTGCCCAATAGGCCATTTTGTGCCAAGAAGACAAACTTCCGAATGGAAATGTCTTAGAAGCCCAACATTCTCTCGGGATCAAATTGGTGCTGCCGGGGGCAATTGATCAACAGAATTTTAAGTTATTTAAATGCCATATTCTCTAGGTCCATGAAGTGTTTGAAGATTACCTGTCCATCTGACCTATGTATCTGTAAATCTGGATAACCTAACTAACATAATTATAGAGATGACAAGCATAGGTGACTATAAATCTATAAGTCTTATCTACCGAAATAACCTAAGGACTAAGGCTTCATGTAAACAAGGTAAACAGTAAGCAAATGTACAGTAAAAGGATGATGACTACAAAGTTGTGACAATACACAAAATATCTTTAACAGAGGTAGGAATGTATAGTGCAATATGCAATATGACAATAATCCTGAATATATATCAATATATAAAATATTCTAAACAGAGGTAGAACATACATACAGTATGACAGATATAAATTTACATTTGTATTGATATACAAATATTTCAATATATATAGTAGAAATATATCTACAAATATAGTTTTGTATTTGTATCAATATACAAATTATCTTAAATAGGAATATAAAAATAGTTTACATTTGTATCAATCTTGTGCCTGCTTGGGTTGTTTTGGACTCCTGAACCCCACAACAATGCAAGTACTCATCTACCCATTAAGCCAAATCCCTCCAATAGAATGATGTCTCTTGGACGTACAGAAGTTAAGGCACAAAGTAACAAGAACCTATTTTACTAGATCACATCTCCACCAACTTTACTCTGAGAGACCCAGGCTTCAGCAGAATTGCAGCCATAACAAAAAGACCTGGGCAGGATGCCCCACTCCACTTCCCCTAACTTTGGCTCTAGTTACACAGAGAACCATAGACACCTCTCCCCAACAGGGAGAGGTCAATCAGAAATGGACAAACAACTCCAGATGTCCTTATGTTGAGACTAAAATATTGAAACTCCCCTAGACCCAAAATAGTCAATCATCTCAGTCTAGATACCCCTAACCAGAACTTGAGCCAATCCCAAGTCTGTAACTATGCAGTTTTGGAATTCCCTAAACCCCCCTTGCCTAACCACACTAAAAGCCCTCACCACATGATGCTTGTTGTCTCTCCTACCCTGCTGCTGCTTCAGATGGATGGAGAGGCCCAAGTTAACTCAAAACAAAGGCTCTTTGTTTTTGCATCAGATTTGGTCTCTTGGTGGTCTTTTAGGGGTCTGGACTTTGGGAACAACACTCTCTACTTAGAAAGCTTCTCATACGCTTATGGTTGATAACAGAGTCATGTTTTTCTACCCAAAATAATGTCACTGCAGATCTTTCTACTGGCCATCAAGATTAGCAACTAAGGTTGACAAAACATGAGCAGATGAATCAGAATTTCAGATGTTGTCTCTAGCTCAAAATTTTCAGATGGACTGGTTCTCACAATCCTTAAAAATCAAAATCTCTGTGGTAGAGGATTTTGATAGCTATCTTGACTCAAAAACCCACATGAATTCTTTAAAGGGGATGTGCTTTCTTCCTCCAGTAAAGTGTTCCCAGGCTAGTGAGATGGCTCAGTGTGTAAAGGAACCTAGTACACAGGCCTGATAACCCAAGTTGGATCCCTGGAATAACATGTAGGTAGAAAGAAATATCCAACTCCACAAAGTTGTTGTGATGTCTAACCATGGTTGTCAACTTGACTACATATGAAATGAACTACAATCCAGAAATGAAGGACACACCTGTGAGAGATTTTTTTTGCTTGGTCTGAAGTAGGTGAATGTTAGGGTCCTTGAGAAGTCCCACAAAAGAGCACTAGACACATACACAATCAGCAAGAGCATTTAATTCTCAAGAGTAAGAGAAATGCATCGGCACAATGGCAAAATGGTGACCTCAAGAGAAGCTCACAGGCACCTGTTACATAGCTAAAGGAATTCTAGAAGCAGCTAGGTCGCCCTATCTATGATTGGCTTAAGCAAGTGACAACTATGTTAGTACACTTCTAATTGGCTAGGGCCATAGTTTTACCATCTTTGGGCAAGTTTGGTCGAGTTCCAAGGGTGCAGAGGTAGAAAATTTGTCCCTTTGAACATTTGGTCATTTTGGTCATTGCCTTGAGATACTGTAGGGGATGGTCCAGGCTTGGTATGTGCTATCTCCCTCGTCCCTGCTGTCAGGGGCATTGATGATTGATTGTCCATTGTTTGTGATTCTTTCAGAAACTGTTCTGACAGAAGCAGTCTATTATGGCATCTGCTCAACTCTCTCATTCTCCCCTTGAGTATGAGTTTGGTCCAGGGGCTGACACTGGGATTTTAGCAGCATCAACTTAATGATATGCAGACAGGAATTATCATTTAGTTAAGGCACCAATGATGTAAGAGCCAACTACAATTAGCAGAAGCAGAAAGGCCAAAGGCCCTGTGATGGTTGACAGAGTTCCCTAAAGAGAAGAAACTTGAGAATGAGGATGGGGATGAGTTATTATTTTTTCTTAAGTCCCCTATGACAAGAAATTCCCTTTGTTCTAACATTCCAGGTGGAACAAGGAACAATGTATTCTCTTCTGTAATTATTTCCTGCTGAAACTAGGACATTGTTGTCAGGGCCCTGGAAGGCTATAATGTTAGTCAAAGACAAGGAGGGAATCTAGAAGCATCTGGTTCCTTGACCATCTAAAGAGACAGCATTTATATTGGGTGGATTGGTCCATATGAGCTTTTAGTAAGTTTAGGGCTCACAGTCATTTGGAGTAGGTTGTGGTCAGCAATTGATGCTTGGATGTGTCTGTCAGCCAAGTGGAAAACTGTTGCAACAAATGTAAATTAGGAACAGAAATTAAAGTTTATTTACTTAAAGGAAAATACTATATTTGGAACTTTTAGGCCCATAGTCTTAGTAATTGAGGAAGGGGAGGAATCTCAAGACCAGGAGAGAAAAATACCATCCTCAGAACTAGGCAGGTGGGGAAACTTAGGGTGTACTTATCTGAAGTCCTTTTGACTTGTGAGAAATGGATCTAAGGTTTTTTTTGTTTTGTTTTGTTTTTTGAGACAAGGTTTCTCTGTCTAGCTTTGCACCTTTCCTGGAACTCACTTAGGAGACCAGGCTGGCCTCAAACTCACAGAGATCCGCCTGGCTCTGCCTCCCAAGTGCTGGGATTACAGGTGTGCACCACCACCGCCTGGCTGGATCTAAGTTTTATGACCAGATTTTTGAAGCTTATAAGAATTTTTATTTTAAAAGAAGACATAAAAGTTTTAGATACATTAGTATTATCAATCTGTATTGAAATCCATACTGCAAGAAAAGCAGGTAACAGATATCTGTAAAATAGCAGGAGTAGACTCATACCATTGAGTCCTAACAAAAGCTATAGATTTGGGTTAAAAAGCATGTGCATTTTCTTCTTTTCTTCTGTCCAGACAGCCAGATATGGATTGGACTGAAATGTTTTCAGCCCAATGAAAAGTACCAGTAAGTCTATATTTAGAAGACACCCAAAGAAAATTTAAAATAATGAGCTTGTGACTAATAGCAGTGCTTTATCAGAGCTAGATTAGCAGCTTATCAGAATTATACTGATTATTGTTAAAACTCTGAACTTTTGAAGTCTCAATGTAATAATAGCATGTTGAGGGGAAGAAATCTGAAGCATTTCCCATATGTTAAATCATGTTTGAGACCTGTTTATCCCTTAATATGAAGCTGTGAGTAAGGCAAACCTGTCTGCCTTTTCTTATCAAGAGATATAATAACTTTACCTAGCATATTGATAAATGAACCAACAAGGTGGCTTCTTGTTGTTGGTTTTTTACTCTTTTAAGGAGCCTGCCACCCAGCTCCCAAATAAATCACACACTGAAACATATTCTTACTTACGAATGCCTGGTCTCAGCTTGGCAGCTTTCCTTAACTTATTCCATCTACTTTTTGCCTCTGGGCTTTTCTTATTCTCTTACTTCTGTAGATCTTACTCTGTTGCTGGTTGTATAGCTGAGTGGCTGGCTGCAATGTTATCCTCCTTCTCTGGCTCCTCCTTTTTCATCCCTCTTCCCATATTTCTCCTTCTATATATTCTCTCTCCCTGCCAACCCTGCCTATGCCTTCTCCTGTCTTGCTATTGGCCATTTAGACCTTATTAGATTATCAGGTGTTTTAAACAGGCACAGTAACACAGCTTTACAGAATTAAACAAAAGCAACATAAACAAAAGTAACATACATTAAAATAATATTCCCCAACAGTGGCTAGAGCTTTGTGGAAGAATCGTTGTCTGTTGCTGCTAAGCTGACAAAGTTATAGTTAGCCTAGCCATCAATGCCATCAGAGAGCTGAGAAGGATAAATTATATCTGACTAAGCAGAAGTGCAGACAAAGCAGCTTCTGAATTTATTAAAAATGACAGAGACTAGTCCATTACTTAGATAGCCATCCCAGGCTCCTGTGGTCTTTATAGCATTGGAGGCAGAAGTATCAGGACAGCATCAGTCTTTGGCTGACAGGACCATAAGGTAAGAGTTTTTTTTTTTTTTTTTTTTCCTGGGAAGACTGATCTTATTTTGTCAGTGTCTTGCTTGTCCATAATAGTTTGGGCCAGGTCCTGGTAGCAGGTGTTGCATTGGGGCATTTTGCCCAGTGGTCAGTGTTACCAACAATCTGGGTAGTGTTGGCAGGTTGTTCCATATCTTCTTTGGAGAACTTGGGAGTCATTGCTAGGAGCTGGGAGTCTCTGTCATAGTAAGCTTTTTATTAAATAATTTAAATGCCATATTCATCAGATCTTTGACAGGTTTGAGGACCATTATCTATTGAATATATCTGAGCTAAACAAATATAGGCTTAATTTTGAAAGCATATCTAAGTTTGGTAATAATAACCAGGCCATCATGTTAACTTGTAGATATATTAGTCAAATGGACCTCTTAGGTCCTGTTTTTATAAGTATTTCTTATTTATAGACATATATATATATATATCCTTAGACATTACAGGAGCAGTTAGACTGCAATTTTTATTTGCAGACCATAGATGTGATGTTGACAATTTTTAAGAAATAGGTTTGGACTTCTCCATGAAACTCTGAATAGCTAAGAGCTTTAGTCTTGTCATTTCATAGAAGGCCAAACATATAGAACCTTGTAACCAAGAGGGCTGCAATATGATGATTAATTATTAATCTGTATTTTAATTATATATTATATATTTAAATAAGTTTGACATGGGGACCTCAGTCCTTCTCTTCTCCTTTAAAGAACATGACCCCATTTCTAGCATAAATGTTTTTCCTTTTTATTTAAAATTATTTTAATTCATTTTGCATACCAACCACAGATCACTCTCTCACCCTTCCTCCCACTCCATCCACAGTCTCCCCCTAGACTTATCCCCCATACCCTCCTCCAGGGTAAGACCTCCCATGGGGAATCACTAAAGCCTGGTACATTCAGTTGAGGCAGGAACAAGCCCCTTCCCTCTGCATCAAGGGTGAGCAAGGCATCTCACCATACATATAGACTCCAAAAAGCCAGCTCATGCACAGACCAAGCTACACAATTATCTCCCATATACAAAGGGCCTAGTCAGTCCCATGTGGGTTCCACAGCTGTCAATCTAAGGTTTGTGAGTTCCTATGAGCTTGGTTTAGTTGTCTCTGTAGGTTTCCCCATGATATCTTGACTTCCCTTGCTCTTATAATCCCTCTTCCCTCTCTTTGGCTGGACTCCTGGATCTCAGCCTGGTGCTTGGTTGTGGATCTCTGCATCTACTACCATCAGTTACTGGATGAAGGCTCTATGATGACAGTTAGGGTATTCACCAATCTGATTACCAAGGTAGACCAGTTCAGGCACCCTCTCCACTATTCCTAGTAGTTTAATTTGGGGTCATCCTTGTGGATTCCAGGGAATTTTCCTAGTATCCCTCACCACATAATGTCTCCCTCTATCAAGGTATCTCTTTCCTTGCTCTCCCACTCTGTCTTTCCCCCAGCTAGACCATCCTGTTCCCTTATGTTCTCACCCCCTTCCTTCTATTGACCCCCCATCCCCAGGTTTCTTATGGATAGCTCATCTTTTTCCCCTTCCCAAGGCAATCCATGCAAACCTCCTAGAGTCCTCCTTGTTTCCTAGCTTCTCTGGAGCTGTGGATTGTAATCTGATTGTCCTTTCCTTTACATCTAGTGTCCACTTATGAGTGCGTATATACCATGTTTGTCTTTCTGAGTCTGGGTTACCTCACTCTGGACGATATTTTCTAGTCCCACCCATTTGCCTGCAAATGCTGAGGGATTTTTTTTTTATATGTTGTGAATATGTGTTTCTCTGATTGGTTGATAAATAAAGCTGTTTGGCCTATGGCAAAGCAGCTTAGAGGCAGGCAGGAAATCCAAGAGAGAGTCATGAAGAAAGGCAGAGGCATAGTAGACACTGCTAGCTGCCACCAGGAGAAGCAAGATGTAAAAGTACCAGTAAGCTACAAGCCACATGGCAAAGTATAGATTTGTAGAAATGGATTAATTTAAGTTGTAAGATCTAGCTAGTGAGAAGCCTGGGCCATAGACCATATAGTTTGAAAATAATTTAAGCCTCTGTGTTTTTACTTGGGTCTGAGTGGCTGAAGGACCAGGCAGGACACAGGTAAACTTCCAGCTACATGTAAATTTCATGATGTCATTGTCTTTTTACAGCTGAGTAATACTCCATTGTGTATATGTATCATATTTTCTTTATCCATTCTTTGGTTGAGGGACTTCTAAGTTGTTTCCAGGTTCTGATAATAGCATAAATATTTTGCAGTGAAGAATTATCAGATTGTTTTCTTTTCAAATTCAGTATTTGCAGGTATGAAAAATAAAGGAAATGTAGTTCATATCCCTTCTGGCCTTCTATGACTTCTTGTATATTCTCAGCTCAGGCTTTTCCTATCTCTATTCTTCCAGTTTAGCCAAATATTTTTATTTTAGTTAAATTCCTCTTTCCCTTTTCTTTATTATTCCAGTTTCCTGCCTTTTTCTTTGCTTTCCAGACAACATGAAAACTTTCACTAAAGTCCTTTTTGTGGCTTCTTTTACTAGTCTAGAATATTGTATAGATACAATATCTTAAACAAGACTAGAAATATATATGTATATATCATAATAAAATAACCTTAAATTTGTAACAATATATAAAAATCTGTACCAATGTGAAATATTTGAGTAGTTTTTTTCTTACCATGACCAATAATCATTAGTAACCAACTATCCTAAATGATGACAAGTATTTATAACATGAAATTTCAATAGCCAAAATCCATATATTTTTTTCTTTCCTGTGGAAACAAAAGCATACTTTTTTCCAAACATAATATATCTTTTTTCAACTTTTATTCTAAAGCCAAGACATCTTAAAGTATACAGGCTGGTTCAATCCAGCAGTTTCTTAGGCAGTGTCAGGACAGGAAAGAGTTAAGGTGGGAAAGTAGCAGTGGCAAGACCGTGGTGGAGGGAGGTGTTATCACAAGCTGTAAATTGTATCAGCAGTGAAGAACTTGGCTTAGGAAAGAAGGGGGAACAGTGGCTGCAAGGGCAGTACAGAAACTGGTGGGCGCAGAGTGTCTGGCAGTCAGTATTGCTGCAAACAATGGTGAATTTTGCCTGCCACATAATTAATTCCAGACTCTCTGTTTAATGTTTAAAGTCCTTGAAATGCTCAATGTCAGGAGCCTTAGCAGGACTTCCTGGCCAGTGTACCAGAAGTTAGGGTCCTTGAGATATCCCACAAAAGACCACCAGATATGCATGCAATCAATAAGAACATTTAATTCTCAAGAGTAAGAGTTGCAGCATGCTGGGACCACATATCTGACTCAAAGGCATAATGGCGATCCTGAGAGAAGCTCAAGGTCTTCTTTTATAGATAGCTAAAGGAATTCTAGAAGCAGTCAGGTTGTCCTATCTATGATTGGCTTAAGCAAGTTACAACTATGTTAGTACATTTCTAATTGGCTAAGGCTATAATTTTACCATCTTTGGGCAAGTTTGGTCAAGTTCCAAGGCGTGTGTGGGGGTAGAGGATTTGTCTTTATTTGGTCATTGCCTTGAGTGAGGCACTGTAGGGGATGGCCCAGGCTTGGTATGTGCTATTTCCCTCATCCCTGCTGTCAGGGGCATTGAAGATTGATTGTCCATTGTTCATTCTTGTGGTATTGTGTTCGCAAAAATATTGTGCAGGTAATAAACTTATCTGGGGTCAGAGAACAGATAGCCACTAGATACAGAGGCACAAATGGTGGCTAGAAAATGGAAAGAGTAAGCCATAGCAGAAGTTGGGTGGTGGTGGTGCATGCCTTTAATCCCAGCACTTGGGAGGCAGAGCCAGGTGGATCTCTGTGTTCAAGGATACAGCCAGCATGGTGACACACGCCTTTAATCCTGGGGAGTGACACAGAAAGTAGAAAGATATATAAGGTGTGAAAACCAGGCACCAGAGTTAGTTAAGCATTTAGTTAGTTAAGCATTTAGTTGGTTTAGCATAGTTCAGCTGAGACCCATTTGGGTGAGGACACAGAAGCTTGCAGTCAGAGGAAACAAGACCACCTGAGGAACTGGCGAGGTGAGGAAGCTGCGGCTTGTTCTGCTTCTCTGATCTTCCAGCATTCACCCCAATAACTGGCCTCAGGTCTGATTTCATTAATAAGAACTTTAAGATTCATACTGCACATTCTTCTTTCAGAAACTTGCTCAGCGTCAGGAAACTGAAACTGAGGCCTGATCTCTGACAAAAGACTAAGTGGCTGCTTGACTCTTTCAGTGAATCCATTTCTAGTCCAGAGGTTTGAGGTAGGAAGACACAGCTTTGATTCATATCTTGAGGCAGCAAGACACATCTTTAATCTGGGCCGCACCTTCTGCTTGAAGCCTATTAGAAGGACATGGAAGAAGGAAACTTTTGCTCTTTGCCTGCTTGTACCCTTATCTTGCTAGCACATCCACGTCTTCACTGGCATTAGAACTTACTTCTTTGGGATTCTACCATATACAGATTATGGTACCAGAAGTGGTTCTAGAACAACAGAAGTATAAAGATGAATCTTTTAAATATCTGGAATAGACTTTTCAATTTGCCAGCACCTATAGCTACTGAAGCCTCTCCAGTCACTTCCCCTCCTGGGAGCTCTAAGAGTACTGGAAGCCCATGGTATGATCTATATTACAAACCTAAGGAGATAAATGCATTTGATTATCCTTGTTCACCAATTCTGAGTGTTGATGGATTTGGTGACCCTGTATATGAAACTTTTGACAATTTGGGGGAAAATAAGGAAAATGTTGCTCCTGGTTGGTTGCTCTTAGCAACTCTGGATAAATTGATAGAGGATAGGAATGAGTTCCATGATACAATTAATCAATGTCTAGCATCTCAGAATACAGTGAAGGACAACAATGAATTTAGTAATGAAATTGGCTGGCTCCAGATGTGCCTAAATAGTCTAAAGGATTTTGTTTGTCCTGGAAGAGAATCTTCTCTGCAACAGCCACAGAGCTCGAGTTGTGGAAAATTAAACTGAATCCCTCATTATGAGGTTGGCTGACTTACAACAAAAATTCAAGTTCTAGCTTCAGAGTGTGTTGGCAGTTAAAGTGAGGGCATTGATTGGTAAAGAATGGGATCCTAGAACTTGGGATGGGGATGCCTGGGAGAACTTTGAACTTTCAGATTTTCAAGGGTTCATCTTACCTGAGGAAGTAGTACCCTCAGTCCCACTGCTTGAGATGTTGTCCTTTTCACTTTTGACTGAGGAAATTCATGTCATTGTCTATTAAACCAGCAGTGATTTTTCTGAAGGAAATGTCAGAAAAGACAATACTGATGTCCCTCAGGGCTCACAAATAGTTCCCTCTAGAGATATAACCAGACTTAAGGCAAAGCAGGCTTCTAGAGGGGAGGTAGAAAGTGTGGTCCATGAGAAGGTACACTACACTACTAACAATCTTACTGAATTTGCTAATTTATTCAAGCAGAAGTCTGGGGATTGTGTGTGGGAGTGGATTTTAAGGGTGTGGGATAATGGTGGAAGGAACATAAAACTGGATCAGGCTGAGTTTATTGATACAGGCCATCTCAGTAGAGAGTCTAGGTTTAGTATGGAAACTTGCACAGTTAATAAAGGTGTCAAAAGTTTGTTGGAATGGTTGACTGAAGCAATTGTCAAAAGATGGCTGACAGAAAAGGAGTTGGAGATGCCTGATGTCCCTTGGCTTAGAGTTGATGGAGGAATTCTAAGGCTCAGGGAAGTTGCAATGCTAGAGTGAGTATACTTTGTAAAACCTAATCCTCCACAATGGGAAGGTCCAGACACATGCCCTTCACTATCCTATAAGATGCAAAATGGTGAGAGGGGCGCCAGCACATTTGAAGAGTTTCGTTGCCACCCTTTTATTTATGCCAGACCTTAGGGTTGAAGTTGCTGCTGCTCAGTTGGACAAATTAAATGCAATGTATTTAATTGGGCCTGCAGGTGGATCTCTGTGAGTTCGAGGTCAGCCTGGGCTACCAAGTGAGTTCCAGGAAAAGGTGCAAAGATACACAGAGAAACCCTGTCTTGAAAAACAAAAACAAAAACAAAAAGAAAACCAACCCTCCCCCCCAAAAAAAAAAACAAAAAAAATTTTTTTTTTAATTGGGCCTGAGGTAGTGGGGGCCAGGCTGAAGCATAGAATTGCCAGAGGCTAGGTGACTGTAGGTATCATAATGGGCAGCACAGGCAAAGTGAATTTTATGGTGACATGACCTATGTTGACCTTTGGTACTGGCTAGTTAACCATGATGTTTCCAGGCATGAAAGAAATAAGAATCCTATTTAATTTTTGTTTGGTCTGTATAAGTGGAAACATTTTCAAACAAATGAAAGAAAAGTTACATTAGAGCATGGCAAAAAGGCAATCTTGGTCCATGAATCAATTTTCAGACTTGAGCCAGTTTGCAGACCCAGAACCCTTTGAGTAAAGGAATGGCCGAGTTCCCCTGAGGGAGGACCTTGATAAGACACCTACAAGTTTTATGGTTGCTTTTCCCAGTCCTTCCCAAAGGAACCTACAGACTTTTACAAGGGTAACCATACAGTGGGGGGAGGGAAACAAACAGACTTTCCAGGTTCTAATTGGATATTAGTTCTGAATTGATGCTGATTCCAGGAGATCTCAAGAAACACTGTGGCCCTCCAGTTAAAATGTAGGCGCTTATAGAGGTCAGGTGATTAACAGAGTTTTGGCTAAACTCTGATTTACAGTAGAATGTACCCAAACTCAGGTTATTTCCCCAGTCCTAGAATGTATAATTGGGATAGGAACACTTAGAGGTTGGTAGAATTCTCATATTGGTTCCCTGACATGTGGGTGTCTTAGCATTTTATTGCTGTGAAGAGATTTGACCATGACAACTCTTATAAAGGGAACATGTAATTGGGGCTTGCTTACAATTTCAGAGGTTGAGTCCATTATCATGATGAAACATGGCAGCATGCAGGCAGACATGGTGCTGGAGAAGGAAGCTGAGTTCTACACCTTAATCTGGAGGCAGCACACTGTCTCGCTGGGTGTGGCTTAAGCATATATAAGACCTCAAAGCCCACCTTCTCAGTGACACATTTTCTTCAACAAGGCCCCACCTCCTAATAGTGCCACTCCCCAAGGGCTAAGCATTCAAAAAATAAATGGAAGGCTTTAGAGTTGCCTTTGCTAAAGAAAATAGTGAATCAAAAACAGTATGGCATCCCTGGAGGAATTGCAGAAATTATTGCCACCATCAAGGACTTGAAAGATGCAAGTGTGGTGGTTCCCACCACATCTCCCTTTAACTCTCCTCTCTGGACAGTACAGAAGACAAATGGGTCATGGAGAATGACAGTTGGCTGTCACAAACAATCAGGTAGTGACTCTGATTGCAGCTGCTGTACCAGCTGTAGTGTTTTTACTTGAGCAGATTAACACATCTGGTACATGGTATGCACCTATTGATTTAGCAAATGCCCTTTCTCAGTGTCTGTCCATAAGGACCACCAGAAGCAATTTGTTTTCAGTTGGCAAGTACAGCAGTTTACATTTACAGTTTTACATCAAGGCTATATTAACTCTCCTGCCCTGTGTCATAACGTAGAAGGGAACTTGATCATTTGTCTCAGTCACAAAATAGCACATTGGTGCACTATATTGGTGGCATTCTTCTGATTGGACCAAGTGAACAGGAAGTAGCAGCCAAGTGCTTGGAACTCATTGGTAACACATGTGCATGTCAGAGGATGGGAAATAAATCCAAGCAAAATTCAAAGGCCTTTTATTTTTAGTGATGTGGGGCATGCTGAGACATTCCTTCTAAAGTGAAGGATAAGTCATTGCACCTGGCCCCTCCTACCACCAACATTTAGTAGTCTATTTGGATTCCCCACTTGGTTGTGTTACTCTGGCCCATATACCAATCTAGCAGTTTTGGAAAGCTGCTAGCTGTGTTTGGGGCCCAGAACAGGAGAAAGCTCTTCCACAGGTCCAGGCTGCTGTGCAGGCTGCTCTGCCACTTGTACCTTATGTTCCAGTAGACATGATGATGCTTGAGGTGTCAGTGGCAGAGACAGATGCTGTTTGAAGCCCTTGGCAGGCCTCTCTAAGCGGATCACAGTGGAGATATTTGAGATTTTAGAGCAAGGCTCTACCATCACCTGCAGGCAACTCTTCTCCCTTTGAAAGACAGCTCTTGGCCTGATATTGGGCCTTAGTGGAAACTGAACGTCTGACAATGGGCCACTAAATTACCATGTGACCTAAGCTGCCCATCATGGGGTGGGTGTCATCTGACCCACAAAGTCATAGAGTAGGAAGTGCACAGGAGGAATCTATTATCAAGTGGAAGTGGTATATATAGGATAGGGCCCAAGCAGGTCCTAAAAGCACAAGCAAGTTACATGAATTAGTTCCGCAAATGCCTATGTGTAGTTTGAGTTTTCCCGCCTGGCCCACAGTCAGGACAAATCTCTCTCACCCACCAGGCCCATAGACGCTCAGACACAACCAAGTAAACACACAGAAACTTACATTGTTTAGAAACTGTATGGCCGTGGCAGGCTTCTTGTTATCTACTTCTTCTATCTTAAATTAACCCATTTCTATTTATCTATACTTTGCCACATGACTCGTGGCTTACCAGTACCTTACATCTTGCCATGGCGGTGTCTGGCGGTGTCTTTCTCTACCCAGCCTTCCACCTCCCAGAATTCTCTTCTCTCTTGTCCTGCCTATACTTCTTGCCTGGCCACTGGCCAATCAGAACTTTATTTACACAGAGCGATATCCACAGCACTTCCCCTTTTCTTTTTTTTTTAAAGGAAGGTTTTAACTTTTACAAAGTACAATTACATATAACAAAACAATTATCAAGCAAGAATTACAGTTACAATATTAAAGAAGATATCCTATCTATCTTATATTTGTGAGTCTAAGGTTTTATATCTAACTTATCTTTTATCATAACTGAGGAAATTATAACCATCTAGTCTTCAACCACATCAAAGACCTCAGAAGGATATAATATTACCTGAGAACTGGGAGAAGGATGTAAGCATTTTTCAGGAATCTTTCAAGAGTAGACAGAGACAGCTGGCAACCTGGACAGTCATCTAATGTTACTTTGTAAAGTTGGGGCATTTGTCTTCAGCCCACAGGGCTAGAGTCTCTCGGTCACTTCTCTCAGTGTCCTGTAGAATATCTGGCAGTTTCCTTTGCGAAGCAGGAACCTGAAGGACCATTTTGTCAAGCAAAGTTTAGTGGTCACCTTTCTATGAGTCCTGCATGTCCAGTCGATCAAGCAGTCCAGGCAAGAACAGTTTCTTGTCCAAATGGCTATTTTTGCCAAGGTGAAGATAAACTCCATATGAAGTGTCTTCAATGCCCATCCTCCTCTCTGAAGTAAAATGGTGCTGTCAGGAGCAGACATGTCTCACTGTCCAGAAAGTTTAAATTTTAAAAATATTTTAAATGCCATATTCTGTAGACCTTTGAAGTATTTGAAGATTACCTGTCTATCTGAAATATCTCTGTGTATACCTAGAAGACTTAACTAACATGGCTATGAGTATGATTATCATAGATGACCAGTTATTAATCTATTTTTAATTATCCATTACAATTTTAAATGAGCTATATAAACATAATACCTTAAACAAGAGTAGAAATATACACACAATATAACAAAATAAACTTTAAGTTTGTATCAATAGACTAAAATCTATACCAATGTAAAACATTTTAAACAAGTTGTTGCTCTTTAGAAGTAAGTTTCTTAATCTACCCTTTTTTCCTATTATATCTATATCATATCCCTTTCTTTAGAAAGAGATCGCATTTATAATCAACCTGCTTTAAATAAAAATATTGTTTTTTTTTCTGTCCTACACCAGAGGGCTCTTCTGATTTGGGACACAAAAATCTCTTAACCTTTTTTTTTTAGCAATATGTTTGGGTTTAGAGAAGGAGTGAGCCAATTCCATCTCCAAAACCAGCTTGAAAATTTTGGGAAATTGGGCGTAGTTTCTCTTACAACTTCCTGCTGGAGGGGGGCGCTGTATCTTATGGGGAAACACATAAATTTTAGGATTATGGAGTAGTCTGTGAGGGTAAACCTCTTAGCCAGTTGCCTTGAAACTGTTGTGGATGTTGTATCATCTGGGCCATGGTGTCATCGGAGACCTTTCAGGTGGTCTTGGCTGATCAAACCTGATGTATCTTAATCTGGAACAAATCCACAGCCTCTGGCTTTCTGGGGAAACAAAAGCAGAGACTCCTTTCCAAAGCAACATATTCTTATATCCAAATTTTGAAGTCAAGGTATCTTTAAAATTTACATATTTGTTTAATTCAACAGCTTTTATGATCGAGTCTTTTTTTGTAGTTAAAAATCCCAAAGACAACATAAACCAGATTCTCTGTGTAATATCCATCTTTGTAAGACTGAAATGCCGCTGTGGCTGTTGGCTCCGCCCACCTCAGCTTCCCAACGAGGTGGTACAGTTTACCGCCAGCTCTGGGTCTAGAGCCATGTGTACCATCAATATCAGAAGCAGTTCTATCAAAGTAGTGCATAGCCCAGAAACTTTTTTTTCTTTTTATTAAAATAGAAAAGGGGAAATATAGTGATATTTTATTTGTATTGAAATGTGATTTTATTTATATGTTAATAAAGTTGCCTTGAGGTCAGAGCAAGCCAGAGCAGAAACTGGGTGGTAGTGGTGCATGCCTTTAATCCCAGCACTTGGGACGCAGAGCTAGGTAGATCTCTGTGTGTTCAAGGACACAGCCAGCATGGCAGACACACGCCTTTAATCTCAATAGCAACCATAGAAGACCTGGAGGTCTGTACAAACAGGCAGTGACGAGTAGGTCATGTGGCTGGGTTTACAACCAATGAGAAAACAGAACAGAAAATCTATAAAAAAGATAGGACACAGAGAGGTAGCTCTTTTGCAGAGAGGAAGAACAGCAGAAGCAGTGAAGGGTATGGTTTTCCACTTTTGCTCTGACTTCGTGGTTTTTAACTCTGCAATTGGTTCTGTGTTTCTTATTAACAAGCCGGTTACATCTACACCTATGGTTTCTACTCCTGTTACAATGCTGTCTGCAGCCAAGCATGCACCTAGAGCCTCGTGGGATGTTCCCTATGATTGGTTGATTGAGGAAAAGAAGACTAGGGCCTAATTTACTGATGGTTCTTATGCAGGCACCACTCAGAAGTGGACAGCATTACAACCCATTTCTGGGACAACCCTGAAAGACACCAGTGAAGAAAAATCTTCACAGTTGGTGGAGTTTTGGGCAGCACCCATGGTCATATATTTCTTTCGGGAGAAATGGCCTTTGAGATAGGAAAACACACAGCTTCAATTTAGATCTTGAGGCAGGAAGGCACATCTTTACTTTGGGTCACACCTGCTGGAAGCCTACATGAGGACATGGGAGAAGAAAGCTTTTGCTCTTTGCCTGCTTTCTGTCATTTTTCTAGCACATCTATTTCTTCACTGGTATTGGAGCCTACTTCTTCAGGGTCCCAGCAAATCCTGAAGAGCAACTGAGACACCCAGCCTTATGGACTGAGCAACTACTGGATTGTTAGACTTTCCATTCACATCCAGCCATTGGATTTTCTGGACTATAGCCTGTAAGCCATTCTAATAAATCCCATCTCTCTCTCTTTCTCCCTTTCTCTCTCTCTCTCTCTCTCTCTCTCTCTCTCTCTCTCTCTCTCTCTCACACACACACACACACACACACACACACACACACACACACACACACTTCATTCTATAAGTCCTGTTATTCCTTTGGGAGTAGTAACACATGCCTTTAATTTCAGCACTTGATAGGTAGAAGCTGATGGATGTCTGAGTTTGAGGCCAGTCTGGTCTACATAATGTATTCCAGGCATGTGTGAAACAGGGAGAGGGAGAGGGAGAATGAGATACACATAATAAAACCCTGAACAATTAAAAAAAAAAAGTTGAAGGTAGCTCAGTGATAGTAACAGCCACTGTTCTTGCAAAAGACTGGAGCTTGGTTCCCAGGACCCCCGTCAAGAGGTCCCCAAATCTTTTTAACACCAGCTACAGGGGATCTGACTTGCTCTTCTGTCTTCTGTGGCTAATGCACTCGTTTGCATACATACACACATAAATAAAAATAAAACAAAGCTTTAAACATGTTTTTGAAAGCATGGTAAGAGATTGGCTTATAAAATGCATATAAATCATGCCTGCAGATTTGGGTCCCATTTTTTCAGTTAATAAAATGCAGCCAAATGTATAGTTTGCCCCAAGTACTGTGTTCCTGTATGACTGCCCGGAAAATCCATGGATCACTGTTAAAGTTCAAATTCAGCACTCCTATGTATTCTTGAGGATTTGGATTATTCTTCTGACTTAATGAATTAAATCATATATTTTTTTAAAACAGGACTCAAAGGGATAAATACAACCTCTCACAAGTACTAAAAAGTTACCAAGGTAATAGTTGCATACATAAAAAGAAGAAAGTGTTGTGACATTTACAATGAAAAATGAGACTCCCACATCTGTCGTCCCCATGGCCACTTACTTTATCTTCCCAAACTCAATTTTGTAAATATTGTCATATTTCTAAGTAGCTCATATGTTATTTCATCTTAATTTAAAGTACTTAATTTAAAGCTTGTCCTTTGGAGACAGAAGACTTCTTATATGAACTAGGCTTTTTCTGAACCCTGGCTGTTGTTTATAGTGGTACTTTCTGCTCCATTCATTATAACTCTTGGAAATATTATCCCAAATGGAGTGGAGCTCTTTATCTTTCTCAAACATCTAATTGCTTTGTTTAGTCATTGAAATAACCAATTCTTTTTTAAATAAAAATGCATTTGGTGTGTGACTTCTCTCTCTCTCTCTCTCTCTCTCTCTCTCTCTCTCTCTCTCTCTCTCTCTCTGTGTTTGTGTGTGTGTGTGTGGTATATTTGAATGTGTTTGCATGGGTGTCCTATTCCTGTTGCTCTCTGTCTTATTCCTTGATATATAGTTTCTCACTGAACCTGGAGCAAGATTAGCAACCAGCAAGCCACAGTGGTCCTCCTGTCTCCATCTCTCTACAGCTTAGGGGTAGAAGTGTGTGACCACACTAGGTTTTTATATGGCTTTGGACTTGGGCTCTCATGCTTGCCTAACAAATACTCTTACTTGCTGAACCACCTCTTTAGTTCTTGTTATGCACTGCACTAATTTAAAAAAAAAGAAAAAAAAGGTCATTCTGGGTGTTGGCGCACACCTTTAATCCCAGTACTCAGGAGGCAGAGCCAGGCAGATCTCTATGAGTTTGAGGCCAGCCTGAGCTACAGAGTGAGTTCCAGGAAAGGTGCAAAGCTACACAGTGAAACCCTGTCTCAAAAATCAAACAAACAAACAAACACCCCCAAACAACAACAACAAAAGGGTTCTAGTATCATAGATATAAGATATAAGTTATTCTACTGGGTTCCCCTTTCTTGAAATCTCTATCCTATTGTTCCAGTCTTGCCAGCTACTTCAACTTGGTAATCGACACCAACATATTCTGCAAATTGGTAGGTTTATATTGCTTGATAAATACCACCTAATAGATTATAAAAGAAGCATATCGGGGAGAGAATTAACATGTATTAATTACAACAAGGAAGATTTTAAGACCTGACATCCAAGAGTATTTATCTTTTCTCTTATGTGTGACTTTTCCCAGACCATGCCCCAATTCACCAGAGCTCAAATCTCTTCTACAGAATGGCAGAGGGGCTGGAGAAATGGCTCAGTGGTTAAGAACACTTACTGCTCCTACAGAGGACTCAAGAGCTTTTCCCAGCATCCATGGCAGACATTTCACAATTGCACTTACTGCCTGCTCTAGGGCATCTGGTGATGCCTTCTGGCCTCTTTGGGCACTGTACACACATACATATCACACACATATCATACACACACAAATTAAAAGATAATTTTTAAAAATAGAATGCCATAGTGTTTGTATAGAACCTAGGTATACTCTCCAGAGCTCAAATCACATTCTAGCTAACTTATAACCCCTAATATAATGTAAACTTTGTGTAGATGGATGTTCTTCTGTGCTGTTTGGGAAATGACATGGAAAAATCTGTGCATGCTTGGTAATTGTTAATTGTTCCCCTAAATATTTTCAGTGTTGGAGAGGTTTGGGAGCATTTCTCAGTAACTGAGTCGTCACAAGGCAGGAAGAAGCCGGGGTCTTTGGGAGCATGTAAGTTGGTTACACGATGTGAGTGACGTTTTGTTACTCTCCCACAGGGGCAGTGTGGCCACTGAAGGAGGTGGTACAAGTTGTAAGAACACTGGCATTTGTCCTCACGTATAATTGGAGACATTATGTGTGAGGGGAATGGAATGTTACTCTTTCTACAGCTCCAAGTGTAGTCAGTCTAGCACACGAGGAACTGTCTTTCATCACACTTGATTCCCAAATATTTTCTGAGTAGTCATGTGTTTATTTATCTGCGCTTGGAATGGGGTCCCTGTCACATATATCTCCAAGGTATTTCCTACTACATTCATGTGTGTGAGGAAAATGCCTTCTAATCCCAATCTTCAACCCAGTACCACCTTGTTCATAACTTTTTCATGTTCTCTTCTGGTACAGACTATCATATTTCTAAATCATTTACATCATATTAGAGTCTCCCCTCCCCCACGTGTGTGTGTGTGTGTGCACTCACGAACATACGTGAGTGCAGGTGTATGAGAGGCATCCACACTTGGAGAGCTCAGAGGACAACTGTCAGGAGTTACCTTGCTTCTCTCTTGTTTTTGCCACTGTGCTGCCCACTCCAGGCTGGCTGCTTGTGAGCTTCTGGGTGATTCTCCTGACTCTACCTTCCATCTCACCGTGTGCGTGCTAGGAATACTCATGTTACCAGTCTTCCAATCACTTTCACTCCCAGAGCCATTTTCCTGGTCCATACCAGTGCATCCTAGCCTAAAAGCCTGGGGTCTCTTTGACTTTTGTTATCCTGGATCTCATTTGAAGCTGGTGTCTCGCTAATCCTTGTTGGTAAGACTGTCTCATAGCTTTTAACTCAGTCCCAGTTCAGAGAATGATTGTCTTATTGTTGGACACTGGTGAGAGTTTGTCATCTCTTTGGAAACCCTGCTCTTGGTGTCAAAGCTGCTGATAGTGTGTGAGTCACAGGCACAGCAGCCTGTGATGGTTTGTATTCGGAGCTCTTCCTTCAATAGTGTTCTCAATGTGGAAGTGTAAAGAGGCATGAAATGGCTTTGCTGAGTCTTTTCAAGGGATTAGGCATTTACTTACTTAAATACACAGTTTTAAGAATGTTTATTTTTTTAGTCCTCTGTGTGTGTGTGTGTGTGTGTGTGTGTGTGTGTTTGTGTGTGTGCGCACGTGCGCATGCGCGCACGCACACATGGACACCCAAGTGCCTGCAGAAGCCAGAAGAGGGCGTCAGTTGCTCTAGAGCTGTAGTTACAGGTGATTATTAGCTGAATGAATTGAACTGGCTGAACTGGGAATTGAACTCTGTTCCTTTGAAAAAGCAGCAAGTGCTCTTTACCACTGAGACATCTTTGGAGCCCCTGAAATATGTATTTTTGTTATTAATTGCTATTATTCTGGCATAGTATGGTTTGTTCAGTGTTTTTATTTTCTTAATATAATTTATAATTCATTTTTTAAAAATCAAAAAAATTTCGCATGCATGTCTGTGTGTGTGTGTGTGTGTGTGTGTGTGAATATACATACACATGTTACTGTGTTCATGTAGCAGTTGAAGGAAAGCTAGTAGTCATCAGTTCTTTCCTTCTATCATGTGGTTGCTGAGGCTTGAACTCAGGTCATCAGGCTTGACAAGTGCCTTTACCCACAGAGCCATCTCACTATCCCTGATTTTCTTGAAGCTTGAGAATCAGGAGCTCATGTGATCTGTAAATATAACTTATGGGTCATTGAGATGACATCATAAAGTATTGCTGTTTGGAAAAGACTTGGGTCTTACAGAGTTCAAAAGCACAGATATGTGACACAGACATTTCCAGATGGAGATTCATCTTATCTGTATGAGTCACTTCTTGTTCTGACAAAAACACCCAACAGAGCAGCTTAAGGAAGGAAGGAAGGGTTTATCCTGGCTCACAGTTTGAGGTGGCGAAGTCACAGCAGCCGGAGAGAAGCAGCTGCTGCTTACACTGCAGCCACAGCCAGGAGGCCGAGAGAGAAATGCTAGCATTTGTACTTTTGCTTGTCTGAGACTGCACCCTGTGGAATGGTGCCATCCCCATTCGGGGAGAGTCTTCTAACGCCCGGTACACCTCTCTGGAAAGCCTGCTCAGACATGCCTACAGGTGTGTCTCTTAGGTGACTCCAGATCCCGTAATGATGAAGAACCACCACGTCACCTGGAGATGAATGACAAGCTGTGATGGAGAGGGAATAGAGCACTAGAGGTGCTATGCCATTCAAGACAAAATGGGGGATCCCAGTGGAGTTTGGTGTCAGGAGAGCTCAAGGGAAGGAGCAAAAGGCCCCAAGGCAGATGTTAGAAAATTCAAGCTGACAGGACTGTGAGGTGGGTTTGGGGAGGTGAACAGCAGCCACTGTCTTACAGGACTTAAAAACCAAACTAAATTAGAATTTGATTTGTACTTTAATAGAATGCCATTGAAGTGTAGTGAGTAGTAGGTTGGAGAGATGGCTCAGTGATTGAGAGTGTGTACTGCTCTTGCAGAGGACTGGAGTTCTGTCCCCTACACCCATGTCAGACATCTTACAACTACCTGTAACTCCAGCTCTAGGGATTCAAGGCGTCATAGGCCTCCATGGGCAACTACACTCATGTACACATATCCTCACATAGACACACGTGAATACATATGATTTGAAAATATATAAAATTAAAACTTGAAAAAGAAAGGTACCCAATGGTACAGATTTTCATTGTGAAAAGTAACGACATATAGTGTGAAGAAAAATTAGGGAGGGAGGGAGGGAGGAAGGGAGAGAGAGAGAAAGATTGAGAGAGAGATTGAGAGAGAGATTGAGAGAGAGAAGGATGGAAATGGGGCAATTGCAGTCTGGCTGAGAAATAGCCAACTCAGAGGGGAAAAAGATATTTTTCTTTGGTAGGAGGCTGCTTAATATGAGATCAAATCAATCATGGTTGGGAGAGATGGACTGTATTCACTGAAGGTGCTGGGAGCCAGGCAGATGATAGGCTGTGCAGCTTGTTCTCAGGCTCTGACTGCCTCTGTCCTGTGATTTAGGCTTATTTCAATGTTACTCCCCAAATCATAGATCCCCACCAGAGGTCCCTAAAGCATTTCTGTCTGGTTTCAAGGACTGTGGTCTTTCAGTGAGTGTGATTAATAAAATACCCCACTGGCAATAGGACAGGTACCGTGGTCCCAGTTTAAAGTGTGTGTGTGTGTGTGTGTGTGTGTGTGTGTGTGTGTGTGTGTGTGTCTCAATATTTTCAGTAGAAGTGGCAGCAGTTTCTAAAGTGGTTTGGGTGTACTCTGAGTTTTATCAGTTTTTACTGGGCTGTTTAATAATCCTTTATGGCTTGGCATCCTTCTGATTTGGTTAAGGTGATTCTTTTCATGTATAAATTTGATATTTGTTTGATAGCAACAATATGTTTCACATCTTCTCAAATGAAAGGTGAAAAACAATTTGATTTTGTTCTCTACCTTGTTAGCAAGCTGGGAGTTTGTGAGGTGGCTTTGAATATGTGGTTGCTTCCATAAAGCCCCATAGTTTGTGTCAGAGTAAATGTTTTCTTGGATTTTCTGTTTCTAGAATGATGTCTTTCTTTCTTTCTTTCTTTCTTTCTTTCTTTCTTTCTTTCTTTCTTTCTTTCTTTCTTTCTCTGTCTCTGTCTCTGTCTCTGTCTCTGTCTCTCTCTCTCTCTCTCTCTCTCTCTCTCTTTATTGTTGTGTCTGGAATTGATCTCAGGGCCACACACCTCAGGATAGGAAGATGCTGTACCACTTTCTCTGTGTATTTGAATTAATACTTAACTTAATTCTAGTCCTTTTTGGGCTAATTGTTTAAGGGGTGTGTGATTTGTAGCCATAAAACCGTGGTCAGTCAGTTTGATCTTTTTTTTGTTTTGTTTTGTTTTATAAGATCTTTATTAACAGATAATTCACATAGTATACATTTTTCCTGTTAGCACAATTTGATAGACTTTAGTCCAGCATCCTCATAGGCCCCTGACACCATCACCACTTCCTGTTTTAGAACATTGCTGTCTTCAATTTCTTTCGTTCTTTCTTTTCTCTCTCTCTCTCTCTCTCTCTCTCTCTCTCTCTCTCTCTCTCTCTCATTGCCAATGCCATTTATTGATGGAGGGAAGAGGTCTTAAATGCAGGCTTACAGCACAATGGGAGAACCCCGGAGGGCAGAAGTTCGCTTCTGATGTTTTACAATCTTGCATCTAAGTTGTTAACGCCCAATATGAAGGATACACAGACAAGGAGCTTCCCTTAAGCACTCAGGAGGGTGGAATCTCACAGGGAATTAGCATATGGAGGATATCAAGGTCAAGGTTAGCAAGCAAGGCAACAGTTACCCAACCAGGGGTTCATGAATGCTAAGCAAGTACTCTACCAACACCCCTAGGCCCATTGATGGGTGTTCTTGCTGTATCCTCACACAGTGGAAGGGATAAGCAGCTTTCTTGGGACTATTTTGTAGGGACACTAATTCCATTCATGAAAGTACCACATATAACCTCAGTATTCCCCACAGGACCCTACCCTTAACATCACCATTTTGAGGATCAGGTTTCAACACATGAGTTGGGGGGCAGGCAAGCAACATGGAAGTGTTTTAGTTTTGTTTACTGTTGCTGTGAGAAAATACCTGAGACAAAAAGCAAGCTGGGGTGGAGGTGGGGGCTAGAGAAATGGCTCAGAGGTTAAGAGCACTGCTTACTCTTCCAAAGGTCTTGAGTTCAATTCCCAGCAACCACATGGTGGCTGACAATCATCTATAATGAGATCTGGCGCCCTCTTCTGGTGTCCTGCAGTGATAAGTGCAGACAAAACACTGTATATATAATAAATAAATAAATCCTAAAAAAAAAAAAAAAAAAAAAAAAAAAGCAAGCTGGGGAGGAAAGGTTCATTTTAGCTCACAATTCCAGATTCCAGTACCTGAAGCAGGGAAGTCACAGCAGTAGAAACTGGAAGCAGCTATTCACGTCACATCCACAGTCAAGAGCAGTCATCCATGTGTGTGCCTGTGCTCAGCTCTTTCCCACTCTTATGCAGTCTAGGCCCAGGGAATGGTGCCACCCATGGTGAGCTGTGTCTTCCCATTCTACAATTAACACATACACATACACATACACACACCCCAAGGACAGAGGCCAGCCTGATCTAGACAGTCCCTCATTGAAACTCTCTTTCCAGGTGACACTAGATTTTGTCAAGTTGACAATTAAAACTAACCATTACAAGGCCATAACTATTTTTATTAATCTGGGCTATTCATTTAAATTTTTAGAGGACTATTCTCATTGCAGATAGACATTGACAGTTAAAGTACCATGCTTAGTGAAATGATTTCTTTTGGTGGGGAGAGAGTCTCTCAATTTAAAATGAGATATAAGTAGTGAGGGTCTCTTGATTTGGAGACAGTATGATCTGCTTATTCTGCTAATATTTGTGTTGGCTTCTGTAGATTTAGCATTTCTTTTTTTTGTTTGTTTGTTTTTGTTTTTTGTTTTTTTTGTTTTTGGAGCTGAGGATCGAACCCAGGGCCCTGTGCTTGCTAGGCAAGCACTCTACCACTGAGCTAAATCCCCAACCCAGATTTAATATTTCTTATAGGAGTGAAGTATGATTGTTCATGTATTTTAGGATTTATAATTCTCAATCAAAACCAAATAGGATAACCAGTAATGATCTGAAAGACATAGAAGTAACTGCAAGTCCTCTGATCCTGTACTCAAGGCTCAACTTTTAGGCAGGAAGGCCAGGAAAGGCCAACACCACAAGCATGTGGGTAGAGATGCCTAGAGGCAGCTGAGCTCTCAGTGTCTATTTGTAAACTGGCAAAGCAGACCAAAATGCAGGTGTTTAACTGCCAGAATGGATCACCGAGGTTCCAGAATGCAAAGACTGTGTTCCTAATTCAGGCAAGAGCCTCTCAATAGAAACATCGTAAGGAAGGGAGAGTTTATTTAGGCTCCCAGTTCAAGGGTATAGTCCATCATATGGGGACAGCATGGCAGCAGGAGCTTGAGGTACTGTTCACATGGCATCCACAGTTAGCGAGCAGAGAGAGATGAACGCCCACCTCAGTTTCCCTTGTCTTCAGTCCAGCACTGACTGCAGCCATGAAATAGTGACCCCCACATTTAAAAGGATGAGTTTTCCTACCTCAGTTATTGCAATCTAGAAACTCCATTAGAGACATACCCCGAGGTTTGTTTCCATGGTGACTCTAAATCCCATCAGGTTTACATTAAGATTAACCATTATACCACTCTTCCAGGAAGCCTGGTGGTTTTCAGTCTACAGGTGCAGGAAGCATAGGCAGCAGGGCTGGGTGAACGAGGGGCTTAGACTCTGATGGAAAACTCACAACCACGTGGAGGAAGTGTGGACACTGAGGACACCACAAAGCACAGTGGGGTTTTAAAGGTTAGGGCAGCTCTTCAGGGGAATGTAAGCCACTGAGTTCAGCACCAGCCTTCTTACCTCAGTACAGCACCATGGCAGCTTCCAACAATGTGCGCAGGCTCTGTGGAGGGTGAGGCCCTCTTGCTCCCCATCTCTCCAGTGTCTTTGTATTCATTTTACATGTTAGAATTCTGTAAAAGGCTAAACTGTATGTTGGACAACCATTTTCATCCTACTCTGGGGCCACAATAAAGAAAAATATGTCTTCACCTCTGTCTGTGTGAAAGGTGGGGACAGGTATAAAACATCTCAGAAATGTTTATTATGCACTAAAATTAAAAATGTTGCATGGTAGATTCTAAGTAAAGGTTTTTTGACTGGGTGAATAACTGGATGTAGGGAGGCTACTCCATCTGCACCTTCCCCCACATTACTGGATAAGTGGGGCGGTAGAGCAGGACTCCTCTGCTGAGTTTTGTTGTGTTTGTAGATACCTGATTCTGTCTTCTAAGAACAACTCAAATAGACATGTGGCAACATTTGGCAAGGCACTTGTCACAAGTGCCTTCAAGTACTATCCAGCCATCTTTAAGAAACATCCTCAAAAGCATGTGGAATGAAAACCGATGATTGTTTCTCTTGCAGATGTGGATTTTCTGAGTCAAATCAGTAATGGATACAAGTGCAGTTTCCCTAGGTAATTGGCCTATTTAATTAAAGTGTTAGTTGTTCTTTTAAAGGAAATGGATTTATCTTCTGTGTGATAGGGGTGTGTGTGTGTGTGTGTGTGTGTGTGTGTGTGTGTGTGAAAATACAACTATATGCAGAAAAATTAGTAAGATAGAAACAGTGTGTGTGTGTGTATATGTGTGTGTGTGTGTGTGTGTGTGTGTGTGTGTGTGTGCGTGCGCAAAAGGCCAAATGGAAATTATACTTGGTCTTCCACACTTATTCAACTTACCATTCTTTTTTGCCCCATTTTGACTGGCATGTGTTACTTACACAGGATGACTTCATCCTGACTTTTCCGCAGATGCATGTAACATGCTTTGATCACATCCACCACTTCTAACCATCAAATATTCCCTCTAGCTCTCTGACCACCTTCCTCTTCCCCAATAGTCTTTCTAGTCTCATGTCTTGTTTTGTTTTAGATTCTGATAATGACAACACATGCCTTTCTTTCCTTTCCTCCCCTTCCTTCTCACCCCTCTCCTCCTCTCCTCCTTCCTTCCTTCCTTCTTTGCTCACTTGCATTTTTCTTCCTTCCTTTCTTTTCTTTTTTTTTTTGTTTTGTTTTGTTTTGTTTTGAGATAGGCTCTTACATAGCTTAGGCTGGCCTCAGGTTCAAAATATGGCTGAGAATTGCCTTAAGTTCCTGACTGTCCTGTCTCCACCTCCATGAGCTGGGATCACAGGTGTGCACCACTACACCTGTCAATATGCATCTTTCTGGGTCTGGCTTGTTCTTCTTAATCTGATGACCTCTCATCCACACATTTTTCTGATAGCTACACTGTTCTTTGTGCTGAGCAAGTCTACACACACACACACACACACACACACACACACACACACACCATGTTCATCTGTTGGTGGCTATCTGGGCTGAATTTATGGCTTGGCCATTTCTAGTAGCAACAGGATAAACACGGGTACACACTGATCTATACTGAATGCTGCCTTTGTTTTCCTAGGGATCAAGGAGGGGTGTAGCCGGATTCTGTAGCTGTTCTATTTTTTAAAAATGTAATGAACTTCCATGCTGAGTTCCACTGTGGCTAGACTAATTTACACTTTTACTAACAATGCATCAAGCTCCTGCCCATCCTCACCTTGGCTCTTGTTAATGTGTGTATTAATGGCATAGACACTATGAAAACAACATGACTGTTTTCAGTAAAAATTATTTACAAAAATCAGGTGGCACATAAAGTTGGAGCTTTGTGTATGGTTTACCAGTGAATTGATTTCTGTGTAAAGGCTGATGTTGGGGCTGGCGAGAACAGAGGACCTCAACTGATCTTCTTGTCTTTATTTCCTGGGTGCTGGGATTGCAGATGTGTGCCATCGGAGTCAATTTATGGTGTGCTGAAGATGGCTTTGTGTGCTAGGCAAGCCCCGTGAGCCATTTCCCTAGCTCCTACATGCTTATATTGTTTTTGGAAATATCTTCTGTAAAGCCATCACATGCATTTACTTTTAGGCTGACTTTGTGGAATTCAGAGCTTGTGCCCTTTGAGGTTGTTCATGCAACTCCCTCATGATGTGGTCACTGAGCGTCTTTGAGTGTCTTAGTTTCTCACCTAAGTTCCTGCTACCACACCTACTCAAATCCTAATTTGTGAGCTCCATTTTTCAAGGCTGATATTTAAAAGCACTTTTCTAATTCCAAACCCATTTGTCATTTGTGGCTATAAGAGAAAATAATATACATTTTTAAGTGCAGAACGGACATTTGGAAAGGAGGTTTTCGTGTTGGAAACCATTCATAATTAGTGCATAAACAACCGTATGTAATTACTTTTTCTTGGTTTACATGAACAGTGGTGAACACATGACAGTAGATGGCAGTATTTCATAATGAATAGTGTAGCCTCCATTCTGGTGAAGTGGGAAAAACATTTTTGTTACTCTGGAATTAAGACTAATAAACACAAAGCTGCAGAAAGTTTTGTGGAAGCCCTGTGCTCTTCTTCCCCCGTGAGCTTAATTAAACTCAATGAAGGAGCTTTAACTCCTGATCCTTGCTTCCTTGACGGTGTCTTTTCTCAGATCAGCCCCAGCTAGGACAGATGGATAGATAGCTCACAAAGCCAGAATCGAATGCCTGGATAGGGATGGGGGTCAGTGGTAGAGCACTGGGTTCTTATTCCTAATGTTGACAAACACCCTCCCTGCTGCTTCCAACCTCAGTGCCTCCTGGGTGTGGTCTTGTGCTCTGCTAGAGAGCAATGTTGGTATTCAACCTGTTTCTGCCATGTTTTCATTCTGGCTCTTTGACACTAGCAAATATTTCCTCTTTATGACCTCCAATTTTAAAATGTGCATATGAATATTTTTTAATGCACATAATAACTTTTAACATTTCTTCTTATCACATTTGTGGTAGTATGAATGTAATTGGCCCCCATAATCTCATAGGGAGTGGCACTATTAGGAGGTGTGACATTGTTGGAGCGGGTATGACCTTGTTAGAGGAAGTATGTCACTGTAAGGGTGGCCTTTGAGGTTTCCCATGGTCAGGACACCACCCAGTGTATCAAGTGACTTCCTGTTGCCTGCAAGACTCTCAGCTGTTCCTCCAGCACCATGTCTGCCTACATGCCACCATGCTCCCCATCATGATGATAATGGACTGAACCTCTGAAACTATAAGCAAGCCACCCCAATTAAATGTTTTCTTTAAAGAGTTGCTGTGGTCATGGTGTCTCTTCACAGCAATAGAAAACCCGAAGGCAATATATTAATATATATTAATGGGTTTCATTATGGCATTTTCATAATCATATTCTTCCCTTCTAATTCCGTTGATTTTCCTCTTCTCAAAAAGTCTCCTTTCATGTCTCTCTCTCTCTCTCTTTCTCTGTATGAACCAATAAATTTAATTAGGGTTGATTACAGGAGCATTGGTAAGGGATTGATTACAAAAGCATGGGTGAGAGGTTGTTCACAAGGGCATGGGTGAGGGTTGTTCACAGGAGCATGGGTGAGGGGTTGTTCACAGGAGCATGGGTGAGGGGTTGTTCACAGGAGCATGGGTGAGGGGTTGTTCACAGGAGCATGGGTGAGGAGTTGTTCACAGGAGCATGGGTGAGGAGTTGTTCACAGGAGTATGGGTGAGGGGTTGTTCACAGGAGCATGGGTGAGGAGTTGTTCACAGGAGCATGGGTGAGAGGTTGTTCACAGGAGCATGGGTGAGGGGTTGTTCACAGGAGTATGGGTAAAGGGTTGATTTCAGGAGTATGGGCACCTTACTGGTGGCTACACGACTGAAGCAAACATCTCTCCCTCCCTAGCAATGGCTAACTGCACATATATCCTCAGAGAAGGGCGGGGCTTCATAAATCCCTCCCCTTAGCAACAGTGAACTGTCAGTAAGTCTTTAGGGATGAGTGGGACCAATCTAGCTGGGGCTAAATTACAAGACTGCATCTCAAAACAAAGGGAGGGGGAGGAAAAAATGAGAATTGCAAATGGTAGCTATCCTATACTCATGGCATCCAATCTGGCCACTTGCATTTCTCTGTAGTTTGGACCCATCAGCAGCACACACTAGTGTACCAGTGCCTCAGCCCTGGAGATTTGGGTATAATGGTTCAGCAATGCTCCAGGTCCTTGGGTGACTCTGGCTGGCAGCTGTGCTGAGATGTCCAGTCTGTGGTGTGCTGTCTAGCTTACAAGGTGTCACCTGTAGAAGTGAAACCATGTCTCAGGCTTGTAGAGCAGCTGTGGGTCTACACCCAAGTGTCTGGAAGATGTTAGGGCTGATGGCTCTGCCTGGGCACTGTGCAGGTGGGCTGCTGACAGGTGTCTTTGGCAGAGAGGAGGTTGAAATGTAAGGGTCATGTGTACCACTCCCATGTGCTTCCTGAAATACAGAAACAAAGCCCCACAGGAAATCACGGACTGCATCATGCAATTTTGTCATTTCTCATGTTTTCTCTGTGGCTATCTGTTTTGGCTTCTGTTTGCTTGGATAACTGTGTGTCTATATGCTTTTTTTTTTTGTTATGTTGGTTTGTGTACCTGCTGCCTGTCTCTCTCTGTTTCTGTCTCCTTCCTTCTTTCCTTCCTTCCTCCCTTCTCTGTCTCTCTCTCTGTCTCTCTTTCTCTGTCTCTCTCTGTCTCTGTCTCTCTCTCTCTCTCCCTCTCTCTCTGTCTTTCTTTCCTTTTTGGTAGTGCTGGGAATCTAACCTAGCACCTCACATGCTAGTCAAGCACCCTGTTTCTCTGCTTGGCAGGCACTCTACCATCAAGCTGTATCCCCAGTCCTTGCCAGTCCTGTTTCTGCATGTCTATTTCAATCTGCCAGTTTTTGTCAGTCTGTCTGTCTGTATCTTCATGTCATTGATCTGGTAGGACCTGGGTTATGACCTCACCACTTCCGTTAGGTATATTAAATGTATACACATTTAATATATATAGCATCTGATATAGTGATGCTACTTACAGTTATTCTATATGATGGTAAAAAGGTCTAACCTTATTCTGCCTTTACTTTCAGTTTAGTAAAATCAACCTCAAGAACTGTCAGAACGGCATTATAAAACAGAGTTTCTGTTAGTGATCCAGCTTCTACCCTGTTGCTGTTCTGGTTTGAGCATGGTCAAGGTAGGAAAGGCTAAGCTAAGGGGTTCTAGTGGTCAGGCTTATTAATGCATTTTTTTTTTTTTTTACTTGCAGTAGTTTCAACTCATAAAAGCTTTATTATTAGGATATGTGATGGTTTATATTGACCTTAGAACCTAGAATCATCAATGGAAGGAACCTCTGGGCATGGCTGTGATGGGCTTACACAACTATGAGAACCAAGAAGGACACTCCAAGATCGGAAGTTGTCAAGCTGGTGACAGGAGAGAGGTGACCCAGTTTGATTCGGAGTCTGAAGACCAATTTGATTCCCAACTGAAGTCAAAGAGGCGGAACTTCTTCCCGCCCATCCTTTCTTTCTCATTCAAGTCTTTACTGGATTGGATGAGGACCACTCACTCCGGGGAGGTCTGTTCTATCCAGTACACTGAGTACTGATTCTCCTTTAGCCTTCCTTCCCCTTCACGCCTTCCATTCATGTCCTTAAGCAGATGTTTGGGTGTCATTTGTCCCTCAAGCTGAGGCACAGGGCTGGGGAGATAAGTCAGGAGTAAAGTGCTTGCCCTGCAGTCTCCAGAATTCACGTAAAAGAAGCCCTGTGTGTGTGTGTGTGTGTGTGTGTGCATGTGTGTGTGTGCATGTGTGTGTGTGCATGTGTGTCTGTGTGTGCGTGTGAATGTGTGTGCGTGTGTGTATGTGTGGTGTGTGTGTGTGTGTGAGTGCATGTGTGTGTGTGCGTGTAGTGTGTGTGTGTGTGGGGGGGGGGGGCATGTGCTTGTAACCCCTGTGCTGAGGAGGGGACAGGAGGATCCCTGGGCTCCTTGGCCAGTCAGGCTAGCTGAGTTGGTGAGCTCCAGACCAAGGAAGAGACTCTCTCTGAAAAGACAATGTGAATAGCACCTGAGGACAACACCTGAAGTAGACCTCTGACCTCCATATCCACATGCACACTCCACATCACACATGCACCCGTACACACGCACTCATACACTGACAGAGAAGTTGATGCTGTTGATATCTTTTCCTCCATCCTATCTCCATTACATCTAGTGGGCTTCCTTCTTTTTTTTTTTTTTTTTTTTGGTCATGTCTGGTTTCAAGGCCATTGAATGTGTGACTCCTTTTCTTTCTGTTCTAGCAGAACTAAACTAAATATAGCTTATTTCACTGGCAAAATAAAAATACATACATAACTCCCACTGGTGATATTACCCAGTGAGAGAACTCAGAGTTTGATTACATAACTATCTGGTTCCTTGTTAGCCCTCTATTTTGGGAGGAAAACTCACTTCCTGATGGGCTTACCCATGGAAAGAAAAGGATGCCATCCTTTGTGCCTGGTTTGCCAGCCTGTTTGTTTAGTAGGAAAGACGTCCTCTGCACACTGTCTCTGCATCCTGCTGCTCTTTCTGGGTCAGCTCAGGCCCCTTGACATTCCCATGCTGCTGAATCTCCTGTTGACCAGGACACAGCCCCGAGTTTCCACATCACTGGATCTCCTGTCAAGCAGGGTACACAGTGTGGGGCTTCTGGATACAAACAGTCCCTGAACATAACCCAGAGCATGAAAAATCACATCAATGATATTTAAATAGAATTTTAAGAGGTCTTAAAAAAACAAACAGTTCTGTCCAGCAGGAATAGAAAAACTAGGCCTGTAACTATGTGATAGAACTGTAACACCCTGTGCTAAATACTAGGTTTCATACTTTCTGAAAAATCTTTGTGATGAATTATGATTTTTTTTTTTTTTTTTGGTTTTTTGAGACAGGGTTTCCCTGTGTAGCTCTGTGCCTTTCCTGGAACTCACTTGGTAGCCCAGGCTGGCCTCAAACTCACAGAGATCCGCTTGCCTCTGCCTCCCGAGTGCTGGGACTAAAGGCGAGCACCACCACCACCCAGAGAATTATGATGTTTTTAAATGTATATCTTGAAATGTTTCCAACAGTGCCTTGCTTTGGAAAGCACAGGGTAAGAAGCAGATCAAGAATGAAAAACAGGCCGGGGAGAGATGGCTCAGTTGGCAAAGTGCTAATCGTGGAAGCGTGAGGACCTGGGGTCCATCCCCAGAACCCTCTTTAGAAAGCCAGGCATGGTGGCACATGCTTGTCATGCTAGCACCAGGGAGGAAAAGACAGGAGGGTTGCTGGGGCTTCTGCTGCCTGAACAGTCTAGCCTAATTGATGAACCCCAGGTCAGTGAGAGATCCCATCTCCAGAAACACAGGTAACTCCTGAGGAATAAAAGTTAAGGTTATCATTAGACACTCATGCACAAACATTTGTACACACACAAACAGGAACACAATATTAAAGATAATTAAAAGGACAGTTTATTCTGTTCTTACTGCAGTTGGAGGGATCGGGTGGGAGGTGGTAGATGGGGCTCTGGGATGAATCACACCAAATGGTACAGAATTGCTGGGGAGAAAGAGAGGGCAGGGTACAGAAAACAGGAAAGTCCCAAGCTCCCTTCTTGAGGATTCCAATGTCTGCTCTTGACAAGGAGAGGGAGAGGGTGCTGCATTTCCATCATGTACTTATGGATCTATCTTTTCTTTTGTTCCTGTTGGATAGAACAGTGTGCTTTAAACTCCCTCTCCCTCTCTCTCTCTCTCCTAATTTCTGCCGCCTTTCCTCAAGAGCTCTTCCCATTGCTTTTTTGAGACTAGTTTTTTCATCGGGACCTGGGGCCCATTGATTGGGCAAGCTGGCAGCCAGTCAGCCCCAAGACAGACAGTGTTTTCTACCACCTAGCACTGGGATGACAATCACTTACTATCATACTAGGCTTTTATTTTTTTTTGCTGCTTTCATTATAATTACAGCATTTCCCCCTTTTCCTTTCCTACCTCCAAGTCATTCCATAGACCCCTCCTTGCTCTCTTCAAATTCATGGCCTCTTTTTTTCATTAATTGTGGTTACATGTATCTGTGTATGTGTATATACATATAGATTCCTAAATAAATGAATACAACCTGTTCTATCTGTATAATGTTACTTGCATGCATGTTTTCAGGATTGAGTATTCAGGGTTAGATAACCAGTTGATGAGCTCTTCCCTGGGGGAGACCACTTCCCCAACTCCCAGCTTTCCTCAGCTGTCTGTAGTTCTTTTGGTAGGACTGAGACCTCATGGACTTTCCCACATTCACTTTGGCACGTTGATTGATGTCGTTCTTGCTCAGCTCATGTTTGAGCAGTCTTGTTAGTGAGACTTTATGGGTATCACTTCCAGTGTCACTAGAAGACACAACCTCACAGCAAACTCCCTGATCCTCTGACTCTTAAAATCTTTCTGCTGCTTCTTCCACAATATCCGAGAGCCTTGGGTGTGGAGTTGTACCCATAGGGACTGGGCTCCATAGTTCTGATTTTGACTGGCTATGATTTTCTGTAATTATCTCCATATGTTGCAAAGAGAAGTTTCCTTGATGAGGGTTTGGGACTACACTGATCTGTGGTATAAGTATGTGGTGATTTGAATAAAAATGGCACTATTAGGAGGCATGGAGTAGGTGTGGCCTTGTTGGAGGAATGTGTCACTAGGGAGTGGGCTTTGAGGTCTCAGAAGCTCAAGCCTAGGCAGTTTCATTCTCTTCCTGTTGCCTGCAGATCAAGGTGTCGAACTCTCAGCTACTTCTCCAGCACATGTCTGCCTGAGTGCTGCCATGCTTCCTGACATGATGATAATGGACTAAACCTCTGAAACTGTAAGCTAGCCCCAATTAAATGTTTTTCTTTATAAGAGTTGCTATGGTCATGGTATCTCTTCTCAGCAACGGAAACCCTAACTAAGACCAAGAACAACTGTTTAGAATGTAGTTAGGGATTATGCTGGTTTGATAAAGTGATGGTTGTAGGTTCTCCACCAAGATCCATGACTTCACTAGCCCTGTGTAGTCAGCCAGGTTTCCAGCACCAGGCACAATTTCCCTCCTTTTGAGTGGGTCTTGGCACAATTTCCCTCCTTTTGAGTGGGTCTTGGCACAATTTCCCTCCTTTTGAGTGGGTCTTGGCACAATTTCCCTCCTTTTGAGTGGGTCTTAGTCCAATTATATTGGTATTGGTTGCTGCTGGGATATTTGTGCTACTCTGTACCCTCAGAGTTATTATTGTGCCATGTTAGTCATTGTTCTGATTTATAGGCAGCATCGCTGGGTAGGACTGTTGGTTGCTTCTCTCCTTTGGAGCTTGCATGGTACCTTTTGGTACCATGAAAGTTAGTTCACAGAGAGGATGCATTAAAATGTGTTCCAGACCTGTGTCTGAAGTGCATGGATGGTGTTTTCAGCAATAAGGGGCCTAATGTCCGCCTCTAGAGGGCAACCAAGGGCAACAGTAATAACCTGTAATGGTTTGGGAGTCTCTTGGACAATCTTGACCAACAACACAAAAGAGACCTTCTCATACTTGGTGTTGAGGGTTTTGGTAGATGGTCTTTGACTCTCAGAGGAAGCATTGTCAGCCAAGATGGGAAAATTTCAGTTAAACTACAAATGTGTATTTATTTATTTACTTATTAATTAATTAATTAATTAAAACATATAGGTTTTATATGTTTTTTTACACTAGGCCTCTTACATGGGTTCTGGGGATCACACTTTATGCTTCTTTAGCAAATACTTCATTGACTAAGTCATCTGCCCAGCTCTGTATTTTAATCTTTTAAGTTTTATTTAAACACTGGTTGATACTTAAGCCATTCCAGACTTCATCTTGTGTCTCTGTTCTCTGGACCCAATTTCAGTAGCCACTGGGTTCGTTACAATCAACTGAGACGAATTCCCTGGTCTGTGACAGGTAGGGAGAGACCTGGTCCATTATGGTTCTTCTGGAATTCTGGTTTTTCAGTCAATGTAGACGTAGATTTTTTTTTTTTTGTTGTTGTTGTTGTTATTTTCTTTTTCCTTTTTTTTTTTTTTTTTTTTTTTTTAGAACAACAAAAATGGGAGAAAGAAGCCAGAATGGTTCAGTAACATTCTGTTTCAGGGTTGGCTGAGCACAATCAGGAATTTGATTAGTGGCACCAAGGAGGGAGATAGATGAAAAGAAAAATAAGGGCCGCCTCAGGAAGGCATGCCCATGTGATTGGCTTTGAGGAAAGCCAGGCAGGAGGCGCCTGGGGAGAACTGCTCAGCCAGGGGTGGAGCAGCATGCCTTTGAAACAGTCTCCTGTCGTTCACAGTTTACACCAGGCAAGCTGCTTGGAGGTTTCCTGTCCCACCTTCCCTTCTACCCCTGGAAGTACTGGGAATACAGACACATACTCCCACACATGCTACTGGGTTTGGGGGACCTGAACTCAGGTCCTCTTGCTTGTATGGCAAGTGCTCTTTCCATTGAGTTATCTTCAACACCCTTAAGAAGATGCCCGTGGGCCCCTCCCCCAGCAGTGTCATTAAGTCCCTTCACCTGGGCACACCTTCATTTGGTCCCATTCTGATGCATGTGCTCTGGGGCTATGGTGCCAATTTTTTCCCCCTTCCCTGTTTATCAGGGTATTTGTGGATGTGCACAGATAGCCACTGGGAAAATTTCCTGATACTTCTATTTCTGATATAAACAGAGGACTCTAAATGCAGCTTCAGAGATGTCTTGCCACAAAGGGGCATTTTAACCATGGGGAGCTACAACTGCCGGTATGCAGCTGTGGTTTCCTTGGTTACCTCATATCTGACTCACTGTATACTCAGCTGGGATGTACCTGAGTACAAAAGGCGTGAATCTGCATGACACTCTCCTCCCTCCTGCTCTTGCTTGTTTAGCAGCTGACTCTCTAGGTCCTTGATTAATGTTGGAAGGCAGGAAGGGAATACAATGTAGAAAGAAAGAATGCTAGACAAAGTGGTGCATGCCTGTAATTCTATCCCAGCATTTCAGGGACTGAGTAGGGCTATATATTAAGACCTTGTCTCAAACCAAAAAGCAAGCAAACAAACAACACAAAAAAACCCAGCAACAACAGGTATCTTAGGTAAGCTTGTGCTCTGGGTCTGGATCCTAGTTGTGATTACCAGCATGTGGTCACAGACAAGATGCTTGTTATGTGACACTGTTCCCAGTGAGATGTGAACAAATGTCTATTCACCTCAGATGGGGAACTGAGGACAGAACAAAGTGCGGATACCAGCCAAGTCCAAATTGGTGAACCAATGAGTTTTACTGGGGGCAGTGAAAAGTTGCAGGAGCAGAGAGGACTCAAAGACGTCACCGAAGCCCACCCCAGCACCGTGACAGCTCTAAAAGGCTGGAAATCTGGAGTGTGCTTCACAACCTTCAGCAGCTTGACAGGCTGGAGAGAGTATTTTTGAGAGTGTTTTCGGGACAGCTCAGCTACTCTGAGAGTGTCTCTTAGCAGTTCTTCCTGCTTAAATAAACTTGGAGATGGAGGGACCTAGTGAACCTTCTCAGTTTCAGGATATTCCTGAAGCTTCTGAGTTATTTACTTCCTGAGCTTAAGAAGCTTCCTTGAAGGAGCTTAGACCTGCCTAGGCTCAGTGTGCTGGGCTCTGCTGACTCCCCATGGGAGACCTTGATTTGTGGGTGTGGGGATGCGGGGATGCGGGACGCGGGGTGGCTTGGGAAAGAGGGCTGGGGAATGGGAGGAGGGAGGAGGATGGTCTGTGGATAGCATTGGAGAGAGCAGAAAATTTCTTAATAAAGAAAAATGAAAAAAAAAAGAAGCTTCCCTGTAGGATGGAATGCTTCACCCCCCCCCCCCCCCCCCCCCCCCCACCTCCCGTTAGAACACTCTGCTTCTTAATGAACTTCCCTCCAAGGTGAAATGCTTTATCTTGGAGAAAATTACTACAGAACACCAGTGAGCCTTCTCATGCTTAGCTTTGTCAGTCTAAAAGAGTGGGGATTAGTCAGACTTTTATAGAAATATTGTTAGAAGAAAATGAAAAAAAATTGAAGTATCAGGTATTTGGCATATGATCAATAAATGTTGTCTTTGTTATAAGTATCAGTAAAATGATGGCAGGAAAAACCCTTCAAAATCTATGTGTTGATTCCTTTGTCCCAGTATATATTAGTCAGGTTCTCTAATGGAACAGAACTTACAGAATGAACCTCTCTCTATATATATAAAGAGGATTTATTAGAAGAGCTTACAGGTTGTGGTTCAGCTAGCCCACAATGACTGTTTACCAACAGAAGGTCCAAAAATCAAGTAATTGCTCAGTCTGAGAGGCTGGGTGTCTCAGATAGTTTTCAGCGTACACTAGAATCCCAAAGAAGTAGCATGTAATGCTCGTCCCCGAAAGAGTGGACTTGCTAGAGAGAGCAAGAGCGAGAGCCAGAACAAGCAGGCAAGGGAGAGCAAGCGTCCTTTGTCCACATCCTTTCCAAGCAGAAAGTGTGGCCCAGATTCAAAGTGGATTTTCCCACCTCAGAAGACCTGGATTGTAAGTGGGTCTTCCCACTTGGAAAGATTTCATTAAAACAACAACAACAACAACAAAAAAAACCCTCACAGTTGTTCCCAGCCAAGTGGTTTTTAGTTAATTCTAGATGTAGTCAATTTGACAACAAAGACTAGCCATCACACCATAGCAATTGTATTTGGAAATAAGGACTTCCAGGAGTTACAGCATTTCCATTATCCTCTGTGGATTGGGCTCCAGGAACACCATGGACACCACAATCTTTGGATGCTATAATTACCTGTATAAGTGGCATAGAGTTTGCATATAGCATATACCTATGCTCTCGTATATTTAGCCCTGGAGATCATAAATCATCTCCAGGTTATTTATAATACCAAGTATAGGTGCTATGCAAATTCTTGTTAAACTGTATAGGAGGGAACAATGACAAGGGAAAACATCTGTGTGAGTTCAAAATAGGTATAGGTTTTTTTTTTTTTCTGAAAAATTAAAAAAAAAATTCTTACATGTATTTGTGTGTGGGAGGGGGAAGGGAGGCATGGAACAGCACACGTTGGAGGCCAGAGGACAGCACACTGGAAGGCTTCAAAATGGGACTATCCTGAGTAAGAAGGAAAGTTGTGTCATTACGTTATCCTAAAGGAAGGTAGGAGGTTACAGTTTTTGAGACATTGAACTTTTAATTCATCTTTTAAAAGAGTGAATCCCTTTCCAAAACACAATAGTTCGGATCCAGCTTTTGCCTAACAAAGCACAGTCTAATTTAATGTCTTAAAATAGCAGTGATTATTTGTTTTGCTCAGGATAATGTGACATTTATTTAGCCTAGATAGTATATGTCTGCTCGACCCATTTGCCAACCAGGTGGATTGTATCAGGAGCTGGAAGGACCTCTTGTGAAGAAGATACACCTGCGCTGGGCGATGGTGGTGCATGCCTTTAATCCCAGCACTGAGGAGGCAGAGGCAGACGGATCTCTGTGAGTTCGAGGCCAGCCTAGTCTACAGAGCAAGATCCAGGAAAGGGGCAAAGCTGCACAGAGAAACCCTGTCTCGAAAACCCCCCAAAACAAAACAAAACAAAACAAAAACACCAGCAAAAAGACACATCCACATGCCTGGCAGTCCCTGGAGCCCTCCTCCTGGAGCCCTCCTCAGGTTTCTTGGGCTCCCTCACAGTGTGACAGCTGGGTTTCCAGAGTGAGAGCTCCTGAGTCAGCAAAGATGAAGCTGCTGGTGATGGAGGTCTGGACTGGTGGGTGCCGTACGGACTTTGACTTAAGTGAAGTTTTAGGGCAAAGGTCTCCACTCAGGAAGTCTAAAAGAAGGAGGCTGGCCCATGGGTTCCAAATCACCAGTTAGAGACAAGAGGTGTGAAAATACAAAGAGGTTTGTTTAGTTTCTAGTGGGGAGAGGACTAGCTACCCCAGGCGTGTTTGACAGGAGCATTTGGCTGAAGTAGAGAAAATGCTGTGGCAGGTATGCACCATGAAAGGGTCTTGCTCAAGGTGTCATCTGGTTGGCCATTAGCTCAGGTCTGGCTCTGCCGGGGCTGGGGGTGGGGAGTGGAAGAAACTGCAATTGCCATGGTCACCTGAGGGGAGCAATCTGGTTCCCATGAGATGTTTCCTTCTACTCCAGGGTGCAACCTTACCTTGATGGATAATTGCTTTCATTTTGTGAGTGGTCTTGACTGTGAGGCTCACTGTTGCTTGGGGACAGTTTTAGTCCCTTGTCTCAGAGGTGCTTATGGATCATTGCTGTTGTTCTTGGAATTCAAGGTGACTTCAGGGCACAGTGGCTCAAGAGGAAGGTGGAAAGAGGCAAAGGCAGAGCTGGAGGGGGTGATGTGGCTAGTACCTTCCAAGGCATGTCAGTTAATTTGGGGAGTGGTGTTCTCTCTCTTTTTGTGAATGTGGTGCACTTGGGCCGGAGGACAATCTCAGGTGACAGTTTGAAACAGAGTCTCTCTTGCATTTTTGCTGGATACACCAAGCTAACCGGCCTACTAGCTTCTGGGATTCTCCTGTGTTTGTCTCCCATCTCCAGGTAGGAGTACTGAGATTACAGATTCTCCACTACTGTGCCTGCCTTTTTTTATGTGGGTTCTAGGGAATCAAACTCAGGTCCTCAGGCTTGCACAGAAGCCACCTCTCCAGTTCAGATCTTTTCCACTAGAATAGCAGATGGTATAAACTGCTTAAATTTAGAAACTTTTTGGAATTAAAAGTAATGTACTAGGGCTGGGGAGATGGCTTAGTTCATAGAGTGCTAGACCTGAACAAGGACCTGAAAATGATCAGGGGGTGGTGGCACATGCTTGTAATTTTAGTTTGAGGGACAGAGCAAGCAGATCCTTGGGGCTCACTGTAGCCTAGCTGGCAAGTTCTGTGCCAATGACAGACCCTGTCTCAAAAGAAGGTGGCTGGTGCCTGCAGAATAGCACTTGAGAATATCCCATGTCCTACACGTAGAAACATGCTCATGTACACGTACCCACATGTATCATGATGTTAGTATTGGTTGTCAACTTGTCAGGATCTAGAATCTAGGAGACAAGCTTCCAAGGGCTTCTGTAGGGATACTGTGCACGAGGTTAGCCTCTAAGGGATTATTTTGATGAGGTTAAGTGAGCTGGGAAAACTCACTGTAACTGTGAGCCACACCAGTCTACTGCCCGGAATCAGATAAAAGAAGGAAGTGAGCAGAACGCAAACACGTACCTCCATCTGCTTCCTGACTGTGGATGCTGTGTGACCCACAGCCTCATGCTCCCGCTGCCTGCCTTCTCGTGACAAACTACCCCAAATTGCAAACCCTTTCCTTACACTGCTTTTGTTGGGTATTTTCTGGCAGCAGTGACAGTCTGGCTTTGTGAACAGCATTGAAGAATTGCTACGTGATTCTAGGGTGATAAAGGAGGCTCTTCATGACACCTGGACCTTCGGGAAGGAATATAGTTCAGAAACTGAGCAGACTCGGGAACTCTCCAGGAGAAATTGCTTCCCACCCAGCACAGAGAAAAAACCCTAAAGTCAGTGAATCCCATGTTGTATGCATTATGCATTTCCCCTGCACTTTGTAAATAACACAACACACACACACACACACACACACACACACACACACACACACACACAGACCACCACATTATTCTAATCGAATTTAACCTTTCCTGATTGTGTGAAGCACAGAAGGTGTTTGTGTGTGTTAGAGCTCACAGTGATATTAAATGTTCATTAATGCAGCTGGGCAGTGGTGGCGCACGCCTTTACTCTCAGCACTAGGGAGGCAGAGGAAGATGGATCTCTGAGTTTGAGGCCATGTATTCTGGTCTACAGAGCTAGTTCAAGGATATCCAGAGCTACACAGAGAAACCCTGTCTCAAAAAGCCAAAAAAAAAAAAAAAATGTTCATAGTGCATAATCATTAATCAGAAATGTGCAAAGACATAATGTCTCATTAGTAATCAGTAAGTCATCAAATTCCACAGATGGTGGTCCCCCTCTTCACTTGTACAATGGCCAGTAATCCCTAAAGTGGGGATCATTCATGATGTACGACCTGCATCTCTGACAACAGAATCTGTCTCATCCAGAGGGCTGGGGAGATGGTCCCATGGGTAAAGCACCCACCTGCATCACAATCATGAGGACCTTCAGACTCTCAGAACCATATCCAGCTACATGTGGTAGTGTGCACCTTATGACCACAGCTCCTAAGGGTCGAGGAGAGGAGACTCCCTGGGAGCTTGCAGGCTGCTGGCCTGGTCTGCACAGTGGTGGTAAACAAGGTAAACAAACAGGTGGAAGGCAGGGAGGCACCAACACCTGACCTTGTCTCTTGACCTCCACATGCTCACTGTGGCACCTAGGCCTGCATTTACATACACTCACATGTGCACACTTGTGCACGCACATGCATGCATGATGGAAAAAAATAAGTCTTATCTGTAGAAAGGCTTTAGGCAGGAAGCAACCATGCATGTACAATTGCCACAGTATTCGTCCAAGGCAAATAGATGCTCCTTGGTGATAAGAGTCAGGTTAAAATTCAGTCAGATAACAGCTGAGAGTGGAGAGAGGTGGGGGGGGGGGAAGCGATCCTATTTGCTTTCAGAGGTTAGCTAACTCACTTATAAAAGATGCCATCCAGGCTTTTTTTTTTCCAAAGTCCATGTGCCATTTTGTGAGAAGGAGACACATTTTGATTTGGAATGAGGTCAGGATGGAAGGTGCTGCCTGTGTTTCCAGGAACTGGGTTTTCATTTTGACGATGTTTGTGAGGATTTAAGATGAGGCACTGTAATACCAGCAGCGCTATTTCGGTCACACAGCATACAAGGCCTGAACTGTGTCCAGTGTCAGTTTCGTCCCCACCTCCCACATTCAGCCTGGGCCATTTGGAGTCTCAGCCTCTGGAACACTGGTAGGCTGCACTTGTCTTCCAGCAGCTGCAGAGCGTCGGCCCTGCCGGTGTTCCTTTCCAACCCTGAGTTTTCTCCGTGGTTGTTTTGGGTAGTGAAGCTTCACCACCTGTAAGAGGTGACAGACAGCTGGCTAAGCAAAGTGGTTTCCAGGTTGTGGAGTGTTGTTAGCAGTGTGACATGCAGTGGTCCTTGTCTGGGTTTGACTCAGTAGTACCAGATTTTTTGAGTCTGTCTTCTCCTTTCCCTGCCTCTTCCTCTTCCCTCCCACACTTTCTTTGCCCCTTTCTCTGCCCCTCCACTTCTCTCTCCTTCTTTCTACCCACCCCCTTTCTTCTCCCTTTTCTTTCCCTGCCTTCCCCACTTTCTTCTCGTTTTCCTGTTTTCTTACCTCCCATCCCATTTTCCTTTCCTCCCTCCCTTTCTTTGTGGCTTGCTTTCTTTCCATGCTAGGACTGAACTCAGGGCTCTGTGCATCCTGTATAAGTGCTCTGCCCTGAGCTACATCCTCTTCTATCTTCCAGGTCTTCTCATCACTGCTTAGACTGATTTTTGATAAAAATGCTAAGTATCCAATTCTTTCATTCCCATCCTTTCATTCTGGTACAGTGTCAAGTCACTTTACTCCTTAGTAGTCCTTCTACAGGGTTGTCCACAGGTCTTTGAATCATGTGGTTGAGAACGTTTGCCACTTTGGGGGAAAAAAATTAGAAGATCTTGTTTATATTACTTACTGGAGTTTTGGGAAGGAGGACCATCTTCAAAATGCTTCTTTTTAAAAAAATATATTTATTTATTAAATTTTTTTCATTTTATGTACCAACCCCAGTTCCACCTCCCTTCCACTCTACCCCCATCCACTCCTCAGAGTGGGTACGGCCTCCCATGGTAGTCAACAAAGTCTGGCATATCAAGTTGAAGGAGTGCCTAGCCCCTCCCCATTGTATCAAGGCTGAGCAAAGTATCCCACCACAGGGAATGGGCTCCAATAAGCCAGTTCCAAAATGCTTCTTAAACTTTGGCTAACATTGGCTTTCATATTAATTTCCTCAGAAAAGTTGATGAAATTGTTTCTATCTTTCCAACAAATGGTTCAGAGAAATCTAAGATAGACTTAATTTTCAAAATATCCGAAATTAAAGAGTGTGAGAAAAAGAGTTACTAGTGGAGAAGTCGAAAGAAGGCAGAACAAAAGTGAGAAGCCCATTTGTCATCTGTTACTTGGTAATAGAGCCCTCCTGCTGGTTCCTGAGTGTTCTACAAAGCAAGGAAATGGGGCATTTACTTGTTCTGCTGTTCACAATTTGTCAAATTAAAAACCAGTGTATCCTAAAGAAATGTACAATTGAGCCTGGCAGATGCTGGGAGAGTGGATAAGTTCAGTTTCCAACACCCATATCAGGCTTCTCACAACCTCCTGTAACTCTAGCTCCTGGGGAATCTGATGCCTTCTCTGACCTCTGAGGGTACCGAGTATGTACACACACACACACACACACACACACACACACACACACACACACACATAGGGAGAAGGAGGAAGGGAGAGAGAGAGGGAGACAGTTTGTTTTTGAGAGATATTTGATTTTGATTGTACATAAAGAACAATATTCTTTGGGGAATTTTTCTAATGAGCACATTATGTAAAGTAAAACCATCTTTGACTTTGACCTAGATACCAGGGCTGCTGTGGGATGTTGCTATTATGGGTCTCCATATAGACTTATAGTTTCCCCATAGTTCATGTCAGTAAAATCTTCCAATGGGAGGAGAAAGGAGAAGGGTTCAATTGACCGTCTAAGCTCACAAATTTCTTCTGGTCTAGCTATGTTAGACTGTGCAGATGAAAGGAAACAAAATGGAATTTATATTCCCTTTAAAGCTGCTTTCCTCTGAAGCTTTATTATTATTATTATTATTATTATTATTATTATTAAGAATGTATGTCTGAGTGATTTTTTTTTTTAGCTGAGGATCGAACCCAGGGCCTTCCGCTTGCTAGGCAAGTGCTCTACCACTGAGCTAACTCCCTAACCCAGGTCTGAGTGATTTATATGTGTGGATGTGTGCAGGCTCCTGTAGTCATGCTCCACGAGGAGGCCAGAGGTCCATGTTGAATGTCATCACTTTCTATCTTATTTTCTGAGACAGGGTCTCTTGCTCAAGGCAGAGCTCACCAGTTTGGTGAGGGTGGCAGGCCACTGAGCTCCAGGGAGCCTCCTCTTTCCACCTCCCCAGCATTGGAGTTTAGGCATGTACCATTATGCCTGGTTTTGTACCTGGGTACTGCAGATCTGAACTTTCATTTCAAGCACCCTACCACATACCCATCTCCCCATCCCCTTCCTGGAGCTTTTGATAGACAGCAGGAGGTTGATGCTCCATGTATGATTCATGTTACACTTCCAGGCTGATGCTTACAGTGTGTGGACTTTCTGTTCTTAATTAAAAGTGGAAGCAAAGACTAGTGGCTGGCGGGTGGGTTAATGTGACCTGTGCAAACCCAGTCTCTGAAAGTGTGCTTTCATGGTTGCTGTCTGTCCCAGCTCTGCCAGAGGAAAGTAAAAGGGCAGGGGGCTGGGTATAATTCACTTTTTCTAAGTGTTTCTGTAATTTCTGTTTCAGGAATACGAGAATCAAAGAAGCTGGACTGATGGATGATAACAGTCAAGGTGGGTCACTGCCAAAAGGCAGGAGTGAGGATGTGAGGAGGCATGGTTGACTTGTGCAGATTCCAAGATAGCACTAAATGGGGCTCCCTGACAAGAGCATTGATCCGTTCTGCTTACTCAAGCAGAACCAGACCTTCTAGAGTTAGCACACTGCCCCCACAGTGCTGGGTACCAGGCAAGAACAAGACGGAGGTTGCGTCTCTCCATCTTTTTCTTTCTCATCTTCCACGGGTAGACTGATGTCCCTTTTGTCCTTCATGGATGCTTTAGAGCTCATGATTTGTTTTCCAACTTCACAGCATGAATGACCTTTGAGAGCAGGGCCAAGCCTACTAATATAGCCATGTAAAGATTTCAGTTCTATGTTCTGGTAATGCCAGAGGTCCTGGTGTCCAAGGCACTGTGGTCTTTACCCTGTTTTCTTAGTCAAGTGATAAAATGACAGTTAGGAAGTACTGCTAGCCACCCAACAGTGGGGTCCTCTGAACTTCCTCACTAGAGTAACTGTGGGGAAGCTTTGGTTTTAGGCTGAATTAATTTCAAACCTAGTTATTCAACTTGAGTGGTTAATTTTCAAATGTCAGCAATAGCAGAATGACCTTTTATTCTTGTGAACTAGCGTGGAAGGAACAATGCAAAATGTTCTTGTTAAAATTTCTTCTTTCCTCATGTGTAGATGTGTATGCACATGTGGAGGCCAGAGGATAGTCTTGGGTTTTGTTCCCTAAGAGCCATCTGCCGGGGCTGGAGAAATGGCTCAGAGGTTAAGAGCACTGACTGTCTGTAACTCCAGTTCCAGGGCATCTGACACCCTCACACCCACACACATAAAATAAAGCTAACTAAATTATTATCTTTTTTAAAAAAAGCCATCTGCCATGTGTTTTGAGAAAAGGGACCCTGGAACCTGGGGCTCACCAACTATAGTTGCTGGCTTGAGAACCAGCAAGATCCACCTGTCTTCACATCCCCAGCACTGGGGTTATAAGCAAGTGTTATCATGCCTAGCTTTTTTACACACACTGTGGGTATTGAGCTCAGGTCCTCATGCTTGCAAGGCAGGCACCTGACTGAGATGGCTCCCAAGCCTGTACCTTAGTTTTATGCTGAAAGATTTTTGAAACCTAAGACAGGTGTTGGTGGCGCATACCTTTAATCCCAGCACTCGGGAGGCAGAGCTAGGGGGATCTTTGTGAGTTCGAGGCCAGCCTGGTCTACAGAGTGAGATCCAGAAAAGCTACACAGTGAAACCATGTCTTGAAAAACAAAAAAACAAACAACAACAACAACAACAACAACAAAAACAAAAAGATTTTGAAACCTAATCGTTGAATTTTAATGGCTGTTTTGTTAAATGTCTGCAATGCCAGGAGAAGCAGAGGAAGCAGGGCATAAAATGTTCTTCCAATCTCCCTTTTTCTTGTGGTCCAAGCCAGGACTGCCATCGTGTGGAGGGCCTGTAAACACATGAGGGATAGCACGAAGTGGGGTTCAGATCCTTACCGCAACGCAGAGACCGTGGGACAAGAGAACAGTCACACTAGAAGGGGACATGTAGCCCAATCTTTTCATTCTGTAGTTATAGAAACTGTTCCCTTACACGTGTGTGGTGGGAGTGTCTTACAAACATCACAGGTTAATGGTAGAGAAGTATAGGTGTTCATTAACTTAGGAAGGGGTCAGTGTCCTTGTGAACAAGATGGAAGTTGAAAACAATCTCTCTCTCCCTCCTTCCCTCCCTCCCTCCCTTCCTCCTTCCCTCCCTCTCTCTCTCTCTCTCTCTCTCTTTCTCTCTCTCTCTCCCCCCTCTCCCTTCCTCCTTCCCGTCCTCCCTTTCCCTTTCTTTCTCTTCTCCCTCTCTCTCCTCACCTCTCCTTCCCTCCCTCCCTCTTCTCTTCACTTCTCCTTTCCTCCCTCCTTCTCTCCTCTCCTCTCCCTTCCTCCCACTCCCCCTATATGTGTAAGTGGAGACCAGAGAACCACCTTGGTTAGGGTACTATCCAGCTGTTGTCTTTTTTTTTTTTCTAATGTGTCTGTGTGTGTGTGAGTATGCACATGTGTGAGTAGAGATGCCCAAGGAGTCCAGAAAAGGATATTAGATTCCCTAGGGCTGGAGTTATAGGTAGTTAGTAGCTGCCCAACATGGGTATCAGGAAGCAAACTCAGGTCCTCTGCAAGATCATCAAGCGCTCTTAACTACTGAGCCATCTCTTGTTTTTGGAGACATGGTCTCTCATTGGTTTGGGACTCACTAGTTAGGCTAGGCTGTCTGGCCAATAAGCCCCAGTGATCTGCTCTCTCCACCTCCCCAGTGCAGAGTTACAAGTGTAAGCATCATTCCCAGCTTTTTAAAAAAATGTGAGTTGTGAGGCTAGAACTCAGATCCTCCTGCTTGTGAGGCAAACACTGTAGTATTCCTAGTCCCTCGGATCGTTATTCCTACTGAATATAGACAATTCCAGTATTAATTTAAAGGCAAGATAAAAAACAAACAAATAATAAAAAACCACGAACCCAATTGGAATTACTCTAACCTGGGGACCATCTGTATAGAGTTTGGAGCTCCCTTATCTGAATCCAGTGGCCTTTTAACATGACCAGTAGGACACTGGCTGTCACATGCATCCTGCTCCCAGGATGTCCTCCAGTATTACTCTTTTGACATGCCTTGCTTCAGGGAGTACATGGTGGCCTTCGTGAGTGTCTGTCACCCTTTGCCATGACACACTCTGGCTTACGAGAGATAAGGGAAGTTTTGCTAGCACTCTGGAAAGTTTGCTCTTCCCCAAAGGCATAGGTCCTTGAGAACAGAGTCATCTCCTCCTCCTCTTCTTCCTTTCTTCCTTTCTTTCTTTTTTCGATACGGGGTTTCTCTGTGTCGCCCTGGCTGTCCTGGAACTCACTTTGCAGATCAGGCTGACCTTGAAAGCACAGAGATCTGCCTGCCTCTGCCTCCCAAGTGCTAGGATTAAAAGCGTGTGACACCACGCCTGGCTGGATACTTCTTGTTAATACAGCGCCCGTTTTCTCTGGATACTGCTATTAGAGAGCACAGGGCTTGGGCTGTGCTGGCTTCCTTTGACTGCAAGATAGGCTCACAGTCAGGCAGCGCAGCTGGAGACTGGGAAGAGGAAGTCGTCCTCATCCTTTACAACTTTGTTGATCTTCTGAGCAAGGCTGGGGCTCTCTGCTTCTTCTTGCCAGGCTAGTAGACTCTCCTTTTGTTTAAACCAGTGGGAAGGGGTGCTCAGTGTATTGAAAATAAGTCAGGGGTCAGTGTTGTTGAAGAGCAGTGAATGAGAGGGAGTATGGAAGGAGATGAAGTAATGGTGAGTGGCCAAAGCAGGGAGGGTTTTGTAGCATGGCAGGGAATTTTAGCTTTTCTTCTGCGGGTGAGGGTCTTTGATAGGTGGTGCGCAGAAGCATGGTGTATTCTGAATTACATGTAACTGGCTCACTCTGGCCAATGTGTTGAAAATATACTCTAGGAGGAGGGTGTGTGCTGGTTTTTTCATGTGCATTTGTTTCCTCTGTCCTTCAACCCCCCCCCTCTCTCTCTCTCTCTCTCTGTGTGTGTGTGTGTGTGTGTGTGTGTGTGTGTGTGTGTGTGTGTGTGTGTGAATAGCTCTTTCTATCTGGATCTGTTCTATGCTCTGCAGATAAGTACTACACAAGATAAATATGGGAAACAAAGGCATAAGGAGTTGATAGAGACAGCTAAGGTCCTGAACATCTGTGACAGAAACCCTAGAGTTGTTTCTAGGATCCTGGGCCCTCACTCAGCATTTGAGTGGGCCTGAAGACTCTCATTCAGTGTGGGATGCTTTCCCACTTCAAGGTGAACACAACAGAGTACAGGACTGAGCTCAAGTGTTTCCATGAGCTAAAGGAGGTACAGAAAGAAAGAGGGCAAAGTTTGGATTCACCCCACTCCTGAAATTAGTTGTTGACTTTTGTCACATTCTAAAATCTAGTGCCTCGTTAGCTAGGAATCCCTAGAACACAGTTCCAGATATTGGTGATTCTAGAACGTATACTGAAGAGGGCTGGGGAGGGACATGGATTAGTTGGCAAAGTGCTGGCTGGGAAAGCATGGGGAAGCTGAGCTCTGTCCTGAGTAGCTACAGTAAAGCTGGGGAAATGGACACAAGGTCCTGGGGGTTCCTGACAGTTAGCCAAGCAGAATCAGTGAGATCCAGGTTCACCAGAGACTGACTCAGAAAGTAAGGTGGGTAGTGATTGAGGAAGATAGCCAACATGGATATGTGGCCACATCTACACACACATACCCCTGCTGCATGCATATGCACACATGCACCCAGGCACACACAGGCATGCATGCACACAATGCACAAATGGATGCACATGTGCATGCTGATGTGCATGCAGCACACATACACACCAGCATGCACATGGGTGCATGTAAATACAACACACACACATCAGCATGCACATGGTACAAGTACATACAGCACACACACACACACACACACACACACATCAGCATGCACATGGGTACAAGTACATACAGCACACACACACACACATCAGCATGCACATTGATACATGTACATATATCACACACACATATCAGCATGCACACAAGTACATGTACATATAGCGTGCATGCACACACACACACACACACACACACACACACACACACACACACACACACCAGCGTGCACACAGGTACATGTACATACTCCAAGCACCAAGAGGAAAAGGGAAACTTTTCCTTCACAGAGCCCTTGAAGGACTTGCCAGGAGTTCATCTGGAGCCAAGGTGGACTTCCTGCCAGCTCCCCTTGTCTTGTCTTTAGACCTCTGGTAATTATTGGACGAGGGGGCACTCATCCTTAGGGATCTTCAGGTGAGTAACTTTATCGAGAACCTGCTATGGGTAAGAAGCTTCTGTTTGGTCTTAATGAGTTCGCATGTAGCTAATTGAATGGCAGACAGGAAGTCCTGTGTCACAAGTTGATTTATGTGCACCACTGTGCTGCGATGGCCCTTAGTGTTGGTGAAGGACGATGTTCTTTGAATAGGTGCTGGATGTGGGTGTAGGGGCTCCCAGGCACAGCAGATGGGAGACACTCAGAGAGAGGAAATGATCCTCCTCCTCCTCCTCCTATTGTCCAGTATTAGCTGAACAGGAGGAAGCTGAATTTGTTCTTCATTTTTGTTCATGTCAAGGTAGGTTCCCTGAGCCTGGATTTTCTTAGCTGACGTCTCCCTACATCTTTATGGATCAGCTATAGAACTAGTGTGTTTTCTCATTTTGCTTAAAAACGGCACACACCTCAACTGAGTAGCATTGATTGTATTCCAATCCCCTTTGTTCACAGAACTGAAATCCCCACACTTTCTCAACGTGAACCAGTGAGTGTGTTTTTGTCTTGGATGTAGGAACATTCAATCTTTAAGGCTAATTACTTTGGCAGTGCCAGGGAAGGTTCAGCTCCACTTTTGAAGGTATTTCTGTGTGCAGTCTCCTCCCTACACAAGAAGCTGGCTCCTAGTTTTCATGAGCAGCAACTTTTCAGTTTCCACGAGGTTTGACTTGTGGCCACAGAGGAAGAGCAGAAGGAGAGAACATCCTCATGGAAATCCCGGGCCTGGGCCTCAGCTGCAGGCTGTGAGTCTCTGCTGGAGTGCTGTCTCAGATAACTCCTGGTTAGACTTAAATGTGCCCATGTCAGCAATGTGTGTCATGGAGAGGCTCATGCCCAGGAAAGCAGCAGCCACAGCTTACACACTTGACAAAGGGGGACCACTACATAAATCACGGCACAGTCATCCCACTGAATGCCTTGCTGCAGCTGGCACGGATGAGGCAGCTCAGTATGGTCTGTCTGAGGAAGATTTCATGTAGGACAGTGTAGACAAAGATGAGGAAACATTGGAAACATGGGAAGGGAAAGACCTCCTGCTCTGGATTCTGTTGAAGGCCATCATCATCTGTGGTGGTATTGTGTTCCCCAAAATATTATGCACCCTAATAAACTTATCTGGGGTCAGAGACAGAACAGCCACATCATTAAACATAAAGGATAGGCAGTGGTAGCACATGCCTTTAATCCTAGCATTCCGAGGCAGAAATCCATCTGTTCAAGGATACAGCCAAGCATGGTGACTCATGCCTTTAATCCCAGAAATTGAGTCTTTAATCCCAGGGAGTAATGGTAGAAAACAGAAAGGTATATAAGGCATGAAGACCAGAAACTAGAAGCTTTTGGCTGGTTAAGCTTTCAGGCTTTCAAGCAGCAGTTCAGCTGAGATTCATTCTGGATGAGGACTGAGACACTTCCAGTCTGAGGAAACAGGATCCGCTGAGGAACTGGCGAGGTGAGGTAGCTGTGGCTTGTTCTGCTTCTCTGACCTTCCAGCATTCACCCCAATACCTGGCTTCAGGTTTGCTCTTATTAATAAGACCTTTTAAGATTCCTGCTACAGTCATCAGGTCAATGTCAAGGATTTCAGCACAATTAACATGTGCTGTGGAGGCTGTGGCATAGAGACAATATTGTTATAGAGAGATGCTTCAAGTAAGAATGGTCAAAATCACAGAGTCAGAATAAGGCCCGAGCACATGTGGCCTCTCTCCCTTCCTTCTGCAATTTTGTAGGAATCTCACCGGAAACCCTATTTACTATAAAGCCATGTCATAACTCCTTGGTGCAGCCCCATGGCCCATGGTTTTACCTTATCAGATTGTAGTCCCACCCACGAGACCTCTGGGGCCAGCCTCTGTTCTCTTTTATTTAAAAAAAAAAGGAAATAGGGGGTTTAGTTTTTCATTTGTTTTATATAAGCAATGCTTTCAGGTGTAATCCAAATGATTTGTCTACTGTGAAGAAAAACGGTGGCTCTCCTGTGAGACGCCTGCACCCACGCTCAGGTGAGCCTGATTTTGTCCCCAAGCATTTCTCCTTCTCTTAGTCCTGATGCTTAAACCCCGTGTTAAAATGTCTTTTAAGAGATTTTATTACTATTTATAATTCTAAACAGATTTAAAAAATCTATTTTATGTGTATGAGTGTATTGCCTGCATGTATGTCTGTGCACCTCATGCATGTGGATGCCTGCTGCCCACAGAAGTCAGAAAAGGGTGTCAGATCCTCTGGAACTGGAGTTCTAGATGGTTCTGATCTGCTATGTTGGTGTTGAGAACAGAACCCCAGGGCCTCTGCAAGGGCGGCAGGTGCTCTTAGCTACAGAGCAAACTCTCCAGCCCAAGATTTTATTATTTTTAATTTGTTGTGTGTGTGTGTGTGTGTGTGTGTGTGTGTGTGTGTGTGTGTGTGTAGGCAAGTGCCTGAGGAGGCTGGAGGTGTCGGATCTTCCTGGGCTAGAGCTACAGGCAGGTCTAAGCTGCCCAAACCACTGAGCAATCCTCTCAACCAAGCCCTAAAACTGTCCTTACAACTCTTCTTTGAGATGTCCACACCCATGCTCTTGGACATGTCCTATTCCCCCACCCTCCAGGCGCCTTTCTATTAATCCTTGTATCTAAACCTGTGTTAAACTTTATTCTTAGCAGATTTGGACTCTGCTTCACACTGGTTCGTCATGAAAGTCATTTCTACAGTGAAGCTAAGCTTTACCTGAATGGAAAGGGAAGTGCTGTGGAATATTGTTTTAAGGTGTGTGACTTTTGTTTATGTTGCATTTGTTTAACTCTGTGAAGCTGTGTTGCTGTGTTGCTGTGCCTGTCTAAGATACCTGATGGTCTATTAAAGAGCTGGATGGCCAATAGCAAGGCAGGAGAAAGGATGGGCAGGGATGGCAGGCAGAGAGGATAAATAGGAGGGGAAATCTGGGAGAGGAGAGATCTAGGAGCAAGAGAAGAAGGGGCCAGCCACCCAGCTACACAACCAACAATGGAGTAAAAAAGAAAGATATACAAAAAAATAGAGAAAGGTAAAAGCCCAGAGGCAAAAGACAGAGGGGATAATTTAAACTCAAGAAAAGCTGGCAAGAAACTAAGTCAAGCTAAGGCTGGGCACTTATAATTAAGAATAAGCCTCCACGTGTCATTTATTTGGGAGCTAGGTGGAGAGTCCCCAAAGAGACAATGAGTAAGAAAACCACCAACAACAGGGAAGTCCTCAGGTTGCACAAGCATCATGGAACTGTGTTCATGCACCACTATCCCTAGCATCACAGATGTATGGAGTCAAAACAGCCAGCTTCTGTCCTGTCTTAGCGTCCTTTCTGTTGCTGTGACAAACACCATCACTAAAAGCAACTTGAGGAGGAAAGGGTTTACTTAGCTTACACTTCCAGGTAACAGTTCATCACTGAGGGAAGTTGGGGCAGGAACTCAAACAGGGCAGGAACCTAGAGGCAGGAGCTGATGCAGAGGCCATAGAGGAGTGCTGCTTACTGGCTCATACCCCATCACTTGCTCAGCCTACTTTCTTATAGAACCCAGGACCACCATTCCAGAGGTGACACTATCCCCAGTGAGCTAGACCCTCCCACATCAATCACCAGTCAAGAAAATGTCCTACAGATTGGCCTGTAGGCAATCTGATGGAGGAATTTTCTCAGCTGAGGTTCCTCTTCTCAGGTATATCTAGGTTTGTGCCAAGGTGACCAAACCCAACCATCACAGCTTCTGTGCAGTAGCTGACAGTGCTTCTGATCAGTTATTCTCATAAAGTGGCACTGGGTAGCTGTGGGTGCATGAATGTGAGCCTAACACAAGAAGAATCTGGTAGAGAGAGCTCCCAGGCAGCCATGAGATAGTGTGGATGATGGTACCCAAAGACCTCATGCTCGCTGCAGAAGTTGGGAGGTTTGTATGTGTTTCTGTGGCTGAGTAAAAGGAGAGCATACTCATATTTTCGCTACACACCTTTAAAACTTAGCATCCTGGGAGAACCACTGATGTTCCAGGCAACTGGGAGAACAAGAGCCGGCTCTGTCCTCACAGCTGTGTGAACAGGTGTATCACTTATCTTCCCAGATCCAGTAACCACAACCCTGCAAAGTGGTTTAAGAGACTTATACTGATAATTGATAAAAGGACCAGGCTCAGTAAACAAACGACAGCTTTCTTTTGTCAGGATCTTATATTGGGGACGCTGATGTCACAGCCTCAGCTTTGGTACTGACCTGGCTTGTTTAGACACTCACTGGGATTTCTTCTTGATCCTTAGGAAAAAAGAGCACATGCTCTACCATCCCCACTACTCTTAAGGCTTCCTCCCTTTGCCCTGTACCCGCATGGGCTCTTTCTAGTCAGAGCTCTACAGGCACTCCAATTTAAACACGTACACAAGTCTGTAGACGTGAAGCTGTGATCAACATGTGAGAGAATATTTGGCACTTGACTTTCTGGGTCATGGTTACCCCCTCAGGATATTTTCTTGGGAGAGGCACATCAGGCTTGGCCCCTCTCCCTGGGAGCTACTGGCTCTTGATGGTTATGGGGGGCATGGAGAAGCTTGTTATCTATATGGTGCAACATGGTTAAGCTCAGTGGATCATAAACCAAAACTAAAAGACAAAAAAGTACCAGAGGAATGTCTTGGGAAGAGGGGCCATTTCTGGGGATGGGAGGAACATAAAAAGGTGTAGGTGTGGGTGTGACCAGAATGTACCACATAGATGAATGAAATTGACAAAGAATAAAATCTAAAAAGAATTTTATTTATCATCATTACTATTATTTTTGAGATGGTTTCTCTGTGTAACTCTGGCTGCCCTGGAACTGGCTCTGTAGACCAGGCTGACCTCAAACTCAGCAATCTGCCTGCCTTTGCCTCCTGAGTGCTGGGATGAAAGGCGTAAGCTACCAAATCTGGCCTATTTATTATTATCTTCAAAATTACATTTATTCATCTCTTTAGGGAGTGGGGGAGGAGTGTTTACGAAGAGGTCAGAGGACAAACTTTGAGAGTCAGTTCCTCTCCTTCTACCATGGGGTCCCTGGGGACTGAACTGAAGTATCAGGCCTGGCAGCAGCATCCACTGTCCCACCTTGCTGGGCCAAGAATTTTATTTTTTTGACTGGCATATTAATGCCCAAAGACGGTCTGTGAAGTGAGATAGGCTGGGCACGAGGACACACATGCTGCACAATCACTCCTTCGTGAACTCTACAAATCACTCATGTGAACTCTATGGAAGTTTAAATTGAGGGTACAGTAGTGGGCACAGCAGCTGGGGAAGGACCAGAAGGAGGGACTCAGAGGGGCAGGCAACAGGTATGGCTGCTGCTTGATAGAAGAACACGTTCTGGGGCTGTTTCTGTTCAGTTGTTTCTGTCTGTTTCTGGAACCCCTTTCTGACTCTGCTTGTTGTGTGCAATTCTTCCTACCCAGGTAATTACCTCCCTGGTGAGCAGGCCTCCCAGGATACTGCCATCCCAAATGTTCTTGTCCCAAGTGAACACATAAAATAGTGTATCCAGTTTCTAGCACATTCCAGGGCTTCATTCTTCTCCGTGGGTCTCCTTAAGTTGCCCTTTGTGTGGGAAAGGGGCATTTGTCATTCAGTGAAAATTTGCCCCTGTTGGCAAAGCAGTGTGCTCCCCCTTCCCCTCCCCCCTCAGGTGAAGTGGTGACAGGCCTTGTCCTTGGTCACCTCAATCCCTCACTCCACTCTGACTCTGTCCCCTGTATCCTCCTGACTGAAGCAATCTCTGCTCCCAGCCCCCTCCCTAGCCTTCCTCTAATTCTGTGAGGGAAAGTGTAAACTTAAGGGCTACAGCACCAAGGTAAGTGGAGGCCAAGAGCTCGGAATGCTAAGCAGGCTGCTGGGGGTGTGGTCTCGCCCATCACTGACTAATCTTCGTCTCCGCACAGGTCTCTCCTGTAAGGTGGTCTGATAAGTTGTCAGAAACATGCAAAGTCTCTTTCAGACAAGTTTCCCTCTGGCTTGCACCAGGCTTCTGCCATTTCTTTCTTCCAGAATGAGATTCCTATGGGAAATTCCAAGTTTTGGGGGGTTATTGTTTCATTAGTCTGACAGCTAAAGGGAAGGCGTAAGTGTCTCTTTCGAGCATCTTCATCCTGCCGCAAAGGTTCCCTGGAGACAGGCTGGCTGAGCAGGGGAGGTAGTCATGTGTGAATGGCGGACGATCAGAGTCAGTATCTAGAGACATCAAGGCTGGACCCGGGGAAGCAGGCAACAGGCGAAGCCTCAAGGATATGCCAAGGATGCAGGCAAGGGTCACACCCTGCAAAGCAGTTGTAGACAGGGCTGGATAAAGCTTGCACACCTGAGCATGTGGTCCTGCTGCAAAACAGCCCTTGTGAGCTATGCTAAGTGTAAGCTGTGTCCCGGCATGCCCTGGCAGATAATAGCACATGTCTTTCAAAGCCATCTCTCATCAAGGTAGATTGTCACCATGGGACACCTGATAATGATTTTCCTGATAGTTCTCATTTGCTGGCAGCACAAAGCTCTGTCCTTGTCTTTCCTTGTCTGTTTCCCTGGGTTTCTTTTCCAGCCCCGCAGAAGCCCAGTGCATTTGAATCTGTCTTACAAAACTGCTCACCTGCTCCAGGCATTTCAATGATCATTTTTGTCATCTTCGTCCACAGAGCAAGGCTCCTAACCCTCTACCAAAGATAACTTCATTCATTCAGTGAATGAAGCCAAATGCTGCGGCTTTAGAGCCTTGTGGACCCATGGTGACACAGTCATTATCTGAGCACAATGTAGTGACCATTGCTTTTTTGGTCTTTGGGCCACTAAAGCAGCTCATTTCTGACATCAGAGGAAAGCTAGCATTTGTGGGTGCTGTTCTTTTAAAACTATTTTTTTCATAGTAAAGTATTATCTTGGATGCTTTATAAGATTAAGTGAAGAGGGCTTCAATTATTTTTCAGATCTACACCAGAGGCCTGTGATTTGTATTCTACACAAGTGTTCCTCACAGAAGACTTGGCCTGATGCATAATTCAGATTTGCAAATAGGTACCATGGAGAGGCCCAGTAGAATGCATACACTGTCAGAGTGGGTAAGAGTGGTCAAGGGGTCGGTGTCCAAGTCTTTTCCCCACTGGGTTATATTTTGCATCCTTCCTTTTACTATTGTCTCTTTAGGCTTATAAGTCCTGCAGGTTATGCAGTGAAATGATGTTGCTCCTTTGAAAGGACTCCACTGGACAGATGGCCCTCAAGCCAACAAGTTCAGCTTACTGTTTTTTCCACTTTACATTGGTATGAAACTGGTTATGTGATTGCTGGAAACTGTACTTCAAATCTTTTTTTTTAAGAATTAAAAAAAGGGGGTCCTGGGTTTTATAAGAAAGCAGGCTGAGAAGCCATGAAGATCAAGGCAGTAAGCAGCACCCCTCCATGGCCTCTGCATCAGTTCCCCCCCCCCCCACTCTGTGTGTGTATGTGTGTGTCTATGTGTCTACGAGTGCAGTACCTGAAGAGTCCAGAAGAGGGTGTTGAATTCTCTGCTGCTAGAGTTACAGGAAGTTGTGACCCATATGACATGGGTTCTGGGAGTCAAATTCTGTCCTCTGGAAATGCAGCCTGTGCTCTTAACCACCGAGCCAATAATCAAACCTCTTGTGCTTTTGGTATTTTTTCTAGGCCAGCAATGCACAGTATGATAGTTTTTGATACTGGTGTTGATTCAAAATATATAACTCTCTCATCAAAGGGAGTAAGTGATGGTTTATTTTGGAGCTAAGTATGAGTGACCATGGTTCAGGAGCACAGACTTGGGTTATTCCAGTTCTACATTCCAACATGGTAACAATGTCATGAAGTTTTTATAGTAAAAGAACAACAACAAAAAAATTTCAAGATACTTTTCAAACACCCTGGTTGGAACATCAGGTAGGCGGGTTACACAAAGCATGGAAATCTTTACCATAGGTTTCATATGTTATCTTTGGGCCTTTGGGTTGGTGGAAGCTCGAGGTCTGTTCATATATTCCAAAGGATTTGCCTAGTAGTCACAAAGATGTTAGGTCATGCACAGAGTTGGGCAGCAATTGGCTATTTTGGGTCTAAGACCAAGTTAATTTGGCTTTAGACCTCCAACATTCCACCTCTTCACAGTGCTTGAAAGTCCAAGTTTGAGCACTTTAGTTAACATGGCAGTGGCAACAAGCTGTGTGTCCCAAGTATATGCACTTAATCACCCACAGTGAGAATAGCGGCTCTACAGGTACTGTGTTGCTGAGCTAGGATGTTTGGTAGGTTAGGTGTACTAAAGGCATGTTTGACAAGATACATTAATTTATGACTGGCTTATTGGGATGTAACACCACCATAAGCCACACAGAACCTATGCTGTATACTTAATGGTACAGAAAATTTTCTGAGGGATGGTAGTAAGGGTCTTTTTCTAAAGGATGCGGGCATTTCCTGTATAGGATCAGAGATACATGTAGAGGAAAGGGTACTTTCCACCATTTACACAAAAATTGGTGGAGGAGGGCTCAGTCCATTGTGGGTGGTTTCATCCCCGGGCTGGTGGTCCTGGGTTTTATAAGAAAGCATGCTGAAAAGCCATGGGGATCAAGCCAGTAAGCAGCACCACTTCCCAGCCTTTGCATCAGCTCCTGCCTCCAAGTTCCTGCCCTGATTGAGCTCCTGTCCTGACTTCCTTTGATGATGAACTGTGATGTGGAAGTGTAAGCTGAATAAGAATAAACCCTTTCCTCCCCAAGTTGCCATGGTCATGGTGTTTCACCACAGCAATAGTAACACTAACTAAGATGGGTTGTATGATGGCTCATCTTGATTGCCAATGTGACAGAATCTAGACTCACCAAGGAGACAAACCACTGGGCATGACTGTGAAGGACTATGGAGATTAGGTTGGCCTCTGGGATGGCCTATGAGGGAGTCTCTAGATTAGTTTAACTGAGGTGCGCAGACTCACCTTGAATGCAGGTGGCACCGCTCCATGAGATGGGGGTCCTAGACCGTGTAAAAACACTAGAAAGTGAGCTAAACACCAGCATTCATCTCCCCTTGCTTGCGGAGAGTAGAGATGATCTGAGAGCGGCTTCCTGCCCCCATCTCTTCCCCACTGTGATGGGTCGTAGCCTCGCACTGTAAGATGAAATTAACCTTTCCTTTCTTGAATGGATTTTCTCTGTGCACTTTGTCCCAGCCACAAGACAAGGAACTACTACAGGTTGCTCATGAGCCAGCTTTAGAAAGATGTGGTGATGTTCCTTGTTTTGGTACCGGAAGGTAAGCAAGTGTCTGTGTGGCTCCGGCCTGAGGGGTTTAAGGGAGGTGGGGGCTGATGGAAGAGATGCAGAGAGGAGCTTTGAACAGATGTCAAGGAGGCAGCAGTGGCTTGACCATCTTCCCCCCTAGAAGCTGGGGACAGCTTCCCTATGGCCAAGAAAGATGGGGAGTGGAGAAAACTACATGAGGATGAGATTGGGACCCTTCCACCCACAGCACCTCAGGTAATGGAGGCTCTTCTGGGAAGAAGTCTCAGCAGAAGATCTCGAGGTCCTGCTTGCTCATCAGTCACAACTCACTTTCTAAAAGGCCTTGCCGAAGGTCGTGTGGTTTTTCCTGAGACAGTCCATGCACACCAAATAGGGTCCTGATGACATATCAAAGAAAAGGTTCTGCCCAAATCTAAGTTTAATGAATCAGTGAGTTTATTGGGGTACTTACAGGAGTGTGGGTGACTCAAGGGCAGGTGCATCACAGCAAAGCTCACCCCCGCATGGGTGATGACTCGAGAGAGCTGCGTCCCCGGAGAGCTCCGATGCAATATGCAGACAGCTTGACTCTTAAATTTCATTTACTTCTTAAGTCTTAATGAGCATCCTTCCAGGAGGGAACATTTTAATTCTGAGAAAAACAGCTACGCAACGCCAACTGTGTCGCCGAGCCTCTTAACAGGAACCAAAAAGACTGTCAATGTCCTCAAATTTCTGAGTCTGTTGTGCAAACATTTCCCTCTTCTCAGAGCTTCTGTAGGGATGTGTGACTAGGCATCTCACCAAGCTGTTGGACATAAAAACGAAGTGAGGCAATGTTGCTTGTATCTAGGTCCAGCTGAGCACCTGTATGTGCTCTATACTGGAAAACAGATGATGTTTTTACCTCAGAACCACAATAGGTATGAAGAAGGCCTCTGCTGTCCTTCACTGGAAGCCAGTGCACCCTGGGCAAAGACTGTCTTCAGCGTCTTTTCACATTCTCTATGTGTGTGTGTGTGTGTGTGTGTGTGTGTGTGTGTGTGTATGCACGCATGCGCACACATGGAGGCCTCTCATGGCAGCAGCGGCTGGCAGTGTCTCCTGACTCAGCCTTCCTGTTCCCAGTGCTCTCCTGTCTGCCTATCCCACCTATACTATACTTCCTGCCTGGCTAATGGCCAATCAGCCAGCATTTTATTTTTCAATCAATCAGAACAACACATTCACAGCATCCAGAAAGACATCCCCAGCACATAGCTGATGTCATGTTTTCCCTCAATCACTCTCCCTCTTGGTTTTCTGAGATAGGGTCTCTCAGTGAACCTAAAGCTCATCAGTTTGGCTAGGTTGGGTGTCCAGCAAGCCCCAGGATTCTCTTGCCTACCTCCCTCAGTGCTTGGATTATAGGCATGCAACCTGTGCCTTACGGATCTGAACACAGGTCCTCATGCTTATGGGGCAGCTACTTTACCAAGTAGGACATCTCCCTTGCCTCCTTTCACATTCTTTCTGAATACCCTCTCCTGCTCATCTTCATCCACATTTCACCCCAGGAACCCAGAATACACCTGGTAGGTGTTGGTTGTTCCAGGTCCTCATTCTGACAGAAGGCATTCCACATTCTCCTTTCTCCTTCTTCTTGGCCCTAGCCAAGGATACAGGTCCATTGACATCCTTTCCCAGCATCCCCTATGGTAACAAACCCAGGTGATGCATTCACAACTCCTGGTGAATTAATAGGTAATCCGACTGTCAAGGACAAGAAAATGAGTCAGGGACTAAGTTAGCAAAGCCTGTGTATTTATAAGCCACAGCTGTAGAGAGACCATGGATGTCACTTTCCTTGCAGCAGGTGGTTGAAAGGGCTTGAGAGGGTTCATAGATAAAAATAGAAAGTCCTAAGATAGTTGCTGATGGGTAAGCATTCAGCTGGAGTGCCTTTCTGATTGATCTTTCTTTTTCCCTTTTTTGAGACAGGTTCTCATGTGTTCCATGCTGGCCTTGAACTCTTCTGATCTCATGACTGCTGGGGTTATAGGTGTGCAACCTATATGCCTAGTTATGAGGTACTGGGAATTGACACCAGGGCCTTGTGCATACTTGGCAAGTATTCTACCAAGTGAGCTACACACCACGCCCTTCACAGGCCTTTAATCCTAGCACTCAGGAGGCAGAGACAGGCCAATCTCTGTGAGTTCAAGGCCAACCAGGTCTACAAAGTGAGTTCCTGGACAGCCAGAACTGTTACACAGAGAAACCCTGTCTCAAAAAAACAAAAGAACTAAAAAACAAAACAAAATAAAAAAGTAATTTGATACTGAAGTAGGCTGCTAAGGAATTTGTCAAAACATCCGGGGCTAAGAAATGACCAAAATTATTCTAAAAAGGTAATATTCTCTGTAAGTGTACTCATTGATGAGATTTTATTGTGCTTTGCAGTGTGTTCCTAAGTTCCTTCTTTTCTAGTCTCTTGTCTTAAGGGACCCAAGATGCTAAGATCCTAAATGTGAAAGGTGTATTCTAAAGCCAGCTCTGATCAAGCCCCCTTTAGTTTGTAGATGCAGCAGGGGATAGGAATCAGTCACCAGAGGACATTATCCAGATGCCCTGGCTTCTCCTTCACTGTCAGGATGATTCTTTCTGCTAATGGTAGGTATCATTAGCATGCATGAGTGTACACACACACACACACACACACACACACACACACACACACACACAACTCAAGGGAGCTGGTTTTAGTCACAGCTCAGTCTGGGGCCTCCTGCAGATGCAATGGAGGAACTGTAATCAGGTGTGCAGGCTAGAGGGGTTTTAGTTACAGGACAATCACATGTTTCTCCACCCAGATGCCTAATGAATGCAGACGAGGGGCAGGAGACGGATAAACAGATGTCTCTGTTATCTGAGTTGTACTGTAGAGGAGAAAAGAGCTTATGGTAGAAAAGAACAGACAGTGCACATAAAATGTGCGACACTTGTAAACATCACTGGTGATGAATATTCTTGCCCTGGAATCTTGCTCTATTCCAGTTACTTAGAACTTTTTCTCAACTTCCTCGGAGCTCTCAAGTCTATGATGAATTTTCTAGTTTCTGAAGTCCAGGAATAGGTCAAAATTGTACCGAGCACCTGTTACAATCCCCGCCCCCTTACACGACTGCGCATGCGCTGTCCATCAGGTAGGCAGAATGCTTAGTCATCCCAGGGCCTAGCTTCCTACATAATCTGTGAGATACACGCTATGTAATCTATGCCATAGCTACATAAGTAAGCCCATATGCACATGCTGGTGTGGGGGGGAATCTATAAAAGCAGATTCCACTTGTTCCCCTGCCCCCTTTTCCACACCGTTTATTTCTAGTAGGCCTATGGCACAATCCCTCTTTACCCTTCCCTATAATAAAAACTCTTATAGTGTGTTTCATTGTACATCGTGTTTTCTCTCTCGTCGTAAATGGCACCGCAAATAAATAACAATACCTCTAGATACAAACAAATGCAAAGAGGATTCCTGACCCCACACTGTTTCCTTCTAGAATCTTCTTCCTCTGGGAGAGATTGTAAAGATCTTATCGATGAAAAAGAATGCTGCGTGAAGGGGCTGGGGAGATGGCTCAGCAGGTAAGTGAGGACTTGAGTTTGATGCCCAGTATCTACTTTAAAAAGCCAGGTATGTGTGTGCATGCAATTCCAGTGCTGGGGAGATGTAGACAGGTGGGTCCTGGGGGCTTGCTCAAACAGCCCCAAGATAGGCAGCCATGAGGAATGGAAGCTGAGGTTGTCCTTTGACTTCCACATAGACATACTGACACAAGCACATGGGTCTTCTGAGAAGAAGACCCAAGCCAGGGTCTTCTGAGAGAGGAAACCTCGCCTGAGAAATGCCTCCACCAGACTGGCCTAGTCTAGGGCATTTTCTTGATCAATGAGAGGGGCCAGCCCATTTTGGGTTGTACCACCACTGGGCAGGTAGTCCTGGGTTGTATAAGAAAGCAGGTTGAGCAAGCCATGAGGAATAAACCAATGAGCAGCATTCCTCTTTGGCTTCCCTCTCAGTTCCTGCTTCCAGGTTTCTGCCTTGAGTTCCTACCTTGATTTCCCTTTATGATGGACTGTAAGCTCTAAAGTGAAATAGACCTTATCCTCAAGTTGCTTTTGGTCATGGTGCTTATCTCAGTCCTAGAAACCAAACTTGAACACACTCACACATATAAACATGCACACATGCACATACCACCATGTCTATACTCACTGAGTCAGGCGCTCTTCAGTCAGGCAAGGTGTGGTTCAAGACACAGCTCTTGGATGTGGGTATTCCTGGAGCAGAGGGAGCTGACTGGCCTCTGGACTAGCCTTCCCCTCTGTGACTGGGATATAGAACTTGCTCTTGGGAATTGCTGGATCCCAAATGAACCAGTGAATCAAATATTGACTGTGCCTCTGGGAAGGCTTATCCAGTGTCTCATAACTGGTTAGTACCAAAGAACAGGAACAAGTGTTCTTGGAAGAGGATGAGGGAGATGAATTTACCATGTAGTTTAAATTTTCTTCAGTAATCTTGCTTGTGAATGAATAGCCACTGGAGCCAGAGTGATTAAGATGATAAGCACTGTACCATCTCATTGACCTACCATTGGCCCGCATAAATAACCATCATGAACTTAAAATTTTAATGTGTGGTTACTGATATTATGTTAACTTTCTACTTACTTTACTTTCTTCTTCTTCTTCTTTGAGACAGGGTTTCTCTGTAGCTTTGGAGGCTGTCCTGGAACTCGCTTTGTAGACTAGGCTGGCCTCGAACTCACAGAGATCCACCTGCCTCTGCCTCCCGAGTGCTGGGACTACAGGCATGCGCCACCACCACCCAGCTTTACTTTAATAATTATGTTACTTCAGAATTTTTTCTCTCTCTCACTGACTATGTGGTGTATATTATATGTAATTTCCAAAGTTTCAGAGAAACTTTCTGTTGGCGTGAGATATTATTATAGGAAATCTGAGTGGCTTTTGTGCTTAATGTATGTGCTCTTTCTTGTGATGAGAGTGGCCTGAGTCTCATTTGTAGCCTGTGTGCTTTGAAAAAATGGACCTTTTATGGGGTAAAGATTAAGTTAGACAGGCAATGACTTCTAGATTCTTAGCCATGGTGATTCATTAAGGAAGGGACCCAAAAGGTCCCTGGTTTGATGCCAGGTTTTGGCACCAAAACAAACAAACAAACAAAAAAAGGAAGGGACCCAGTTCCCACCACCCACATGACATCTCACAACCATCTGTAACTCCAGTTCTAGGGGATCTGAGGCCCTCTTTTGGTCTCTGTGGCATGGCATACACATAGTACAAAGACATACATTCAGGCAAACATCCATAAATAAATCAATCCTGGGGGCTGGACTCAGTGGTTAAGAGCATTGTTTGCTCTTTTAGAAGACTCAGGCTTGATTCCCAGCAAGCACATGGCTCACCATGTCTGTAACCCCAGTTTCAGGGGATCCTATGCACTTTTCTGGCCTTCCTGGGCACTAGGCACACATGTGGTGCACAGATATATATGCAGACAAAATACCCACACACAAAACAAAAATAATTAAAGTTTTAAAAAATTAAAGGAAGAGGCCATAGATCAAAGTCAGGTTCATAACTCTCTTTAGGGTCCTGCCAGGGACTGTTGGGTGTGGTTTTGTGGGACATGTGTTCTCTGGATTAGGCATCATGGCAATGGGCACACAAACTTTTCACCCGTTCTTAAGGATCCTGAGGACCAAACTACCAAGAGTAGGTAGAGTTCAGATCCCAGTGCTGTTTAAAACCTGGCCCCAAATTAAGTTAGTCTACATAATTTTCAGTTTATAAAAGAAATGCCTCAAACTTTAAAATTTTTTTTTACTTAAATTAGGTTCAGTTATTTTTAATTGGCAACTGCTATGAGTCTTTGCTTATTATTTATTAATGAATTCTTTTTATTTAATATTTTACATTTATTCTTTCAGAATTTCACATACCTATGCTGTGTATTTTGATCATATCCATCTCTTATTCCCCCATCTCCAATTCCCCTAGATTTCTATAATACAACTCCCTTCCTCTAAGGCTTTCTCCTCCTTCTACATCTTCCTCTTCTTATTTACAACTCACCCATATTTGCCTAGGTGTAGGGCAGTCTACTGGAGCATGGGAACCTACCAGTGGCTACACCCTCTGAGAAAACTGACTTTCTCTTCCCTAGCAGCCACTAACTGCCAGTAGCTTATCAGCAGGAGCGGGCCTCATGTGTCCCTCTCCTATCCATGCTGGGATTTTGATGGGCTTAGTCTTATGCTGGTCTTGTGTAGACAACACAGCTGCTGTGATGTCATGAGTGCAGTGGCCCTGTCATGCCCACAAAAGAGGCCTCATTGCATTCTTCCCCATCCTCTGGCACTTACATTCTTTCTGTCCCCTTTTCCTCTGTGAAGGCTAATGCTATGTTGGTGGCTACCTTTATGTTTCAAACTTTCTGTGCTGAAGAAAACTCTAAAGCAAAACTGGACTTCCAAATGTTAAGGGCTGTTAAAGGTTGACTTTTGTAATCACTTGGTCTTATACAACTTTACAAAGCAGTTATCTATGCAAGGCAGGTCATAAGGTTAACCTCTGTTTCTGCCTCTGTAAACAAAAGCTTGCTTCACATGAGATGACCTGCTTCCACCAGAACAGAACAGAACTTTGTGGTTTTTCTTTTATAAGTCATTAACTGAGGTGGCAGGGCACTATATTCTGGAATCCCTGGCACCAGTATATTAATAAGAGCCTCTTCCTTGTTAAAATTTATTAATGGTCAGGCTGATAAATCTCTGTATAACCCCAGACCCATCACACCACCATATTCTCTGCATCTTGGGGATGTTAACATAAATGCTGTCTTTAGGGCTGAACACTCACGGTCACTTATTTACTCTCAGCACTTTGACACACTGTTTTTCATTAGTTACCATCATAAATGTATGTATTTAATGTATATGTCTATGTATATTTATATTCATTTCTATGCTGTTTGTTTTTATATGCAAATGCAAGTGTGCATCTGTGCATATGACAGTAAAGACTGGAGAACAACCTCAGGGGTCATTCCTCCGATGTTAGCCACCTCTCTCTCTCTCTGTCTCTCTCTCTCTCTTTCTCTCCCTCTCTCCCTTCCTTCCTTCTTTCTTTTTTATTTCTTTATTCTTCTCTCATATATTATATCCTGACTGCAGTTTCCCCTCCCTCCTCTCTTCCCAGTCCCTCCTGCTCCAGATCCACTGTCTCCCAGATCCACTGTCTCCCAGATCCACTGTCTCCCAGATCCACTGTCTCCCAGATCCACTGTCTCCCAGATCCACTCTCCCTCTGTTTCCATTCAGAAAAGAGCAGGTCCCCCAGGGATAGCCACTGTACATGGCATAACAAGTTACAATAAGACTAGGCACAAATCCTCATATCAAGGCTGGATGAGGCAGCCCAGTAAGAAGAAAAGGGTCATAAGAGCAGGCAAAAAAAAAAAAAAAAAAGTCAGAGACCCCCCCTCCCCCTGTTAGGAGTCCCACTCAGCTGCACAACCATAACATACATGCAGAGGACCTAGGTCAGGCCCATACAGGCTTCCCGATTGTTGGTTTAGGCTCTGTGAGCCCCTGTGAGTCCTGGTTAGTTGATTCTGTGAGCTGTGTTCTGGTGGTATCCTTGACCTTTCTGGCTCCTATGATCCTTCCTCCGCCTCTTCCATGAGCTTCCCCCAGCTCTGCCTAATGTTTGATTGTGGGTTTTTACATCTGCTCCTATCAGTTACTGGATGAAACCTCTATGATGATAATTATGCTAGGCTCCAGTCTATGAGTATAGCAGCATATCATTAGGAATACTTTCCTTGACACCTCCCACCCATGGGCTATCCATCCTCTGATTCCTGGCGCTCCAGCCAGTGTCAGACATGGGCTCCCTCTCATATAGCATGGGCCTCAAGTTGGACCGTTCATTGGTTGGCCACTTCCACAAATTCTGCACCACTTTACCCTAGCACATCTTGCAGGCAGGACAAACTGTGGGCCGAATATTTTGTGGCTGGTTTGGTGCCCCAGTCCCTTTACTAGAAACCTTGTGAAGTTACAGAAGATGGCTGTTTCAGGCTCCACATTCCCCATTATTAGGTGTCTTCTAGAGTTACCCTGGTAGATTCCAGGGAGTTTCCATTGCACTAGGTTCCTATCCCACCCTGAAATACCCCTCCAATTCCAGTCATCTCTCCCAGTGCACTCTCCTTCCATCCCTCCCCCACCACCTGATCCCTCCTGTTCCCATCCCTGTGTGCCCCCAGTTCTCCTGCAAAATCTATTTCATCTTCACTTGTGTTATTGATGTTAGCCATTCTGACAGGTCTAAGATGGAATCTCAAAGTTGATTTGATTTGCATTTCCCTGATGGCTAAGAATGCTGAACATCTCCTTAAGTGATTTTTGACCATTTGAGATTCCTCTTCTGGGAATTCTCTGTTTAGATTTATAGCCCATTTTAAAGGATTATTTGTTGGTGTTATTGTTTTGATGTCTAGCTTCTTAAGTTTTTTATATATTTTGGATATTAAGCCTTTGTTGGACATGGAGTTGATGAAGAACTTTCCCATTCTTTAGGCTGCCATTTTGTCATATTGATGCTGTCCTTTGCCTTACAGAAGCTTTTCAGTTACATAAAGTCCCATTTATTAATTGTTGATCCTAGTCTCTGTGTTATCGGTGTTCAATCCAGGAAATTGTCTCCTGTGCCAATGTGTTCAAGGCTATTCCACACTTTCATTTCCATCAGGTTCAGTGTGTTTGGTTTTATGTTGAGGTCTTTGATCCACTTGGACTTGAGTTTTGTGCAGGGTGATAGGTATGGATCTATTTGTGTTCTTCTATGTGCCAACATTGAGATAGATTAGTAACACTGTTGAAGATGCTTTGTTTTTTTCCATTGTCCATTGCTGGATTCTTTATTAAAAATCAGGTGTCTATAGGTGTGTGGATTTACTTCTGGGTCTTTGATTTGATTCCATTGGTCAACCTGTCAGTTTTTATGCCAATATCTTGTGGGGTTTATTACTATAATTCTGTAGTAGAGCTTGAGATCAGAGATGATGATACCTCCAGAAGTTCTTTTATTATACAGGATTGTTTTAGCTATCCTAGGTTGTTTTTTTCTTTTTCATATGAAGTTGAGTATTATTCTTTCAAGGTCTGTAAGGAATTTTTGGAATTTTGATGGGGATTGCATTGAATCTGTAGAATACTTTTGATAAGATGGCCATTTTTACTGTGTTAATCCTACCTATCCATGAGCATGGGAGATCTTTCCATGTTCTGATATGTTCCTCAATTTCTTTCTTCAAAGATGTGAAGTTCTTATCATACAGATCTTTCACTTGCTTGGTTAGAGTTACACTAAGATATTTTATATTATCTGTGGGCATAGTGAAGGGTGTTGTTTCCCTGATTTCTTTCTCAGCCCATTTATCATTTGTGTATAGGAGGGCTACTTTTTTTTAGTTCATCTCATATTCAGCTACTTCTCTGAAGATGTTTATCAACTTTATCAGTTCCCTGGTAGAATTTTTGGGATTGCTTATGCATACTAGCATATCATCTACAAATAATGATACTTTGAATTCCTTTTTTCCAATTTGTATCCCCTTGATCTCCTTTTGTTGTTTTATTGCTCTAGTTAAGACTTCAAGTACTATATTAAATAGGTATTGAGAGAGTGGACAGCCTTGTCTTGTTCCTGATTTTAGTGGAATTGCTTTGAGTTTCTCTCCATTTAATTTGATGTTGGTTGTTGGCTTGCTGTAAACTGCCTATGTTATGTTTAGATATTTCCTTGTATCCTTGATATCTCTAAGACTTTTATCTTGAAGTGGTGTTGTATTTTGTCAACGACTTCTTCAGCATCTAATGAGATAATCATATGATTTATTTTCTTTCAGTTTGTTTATATGGTGAATTACACTGACAGATTTTCATATGTTGAAACATCCCTGCATCTCTGGGATGAAGCCTGTGTGATCATGGTGGATGGTCTTTTTAGTGTGTTCTTGGATCCAGTTTATGGGTATTCTTTTTTCTTTTTCTTTTTCTTTTTCAAGACAAGGTTTCTCTGTGTAGTTTTGGTGCCTGTGGATCTCATTCTGTAGACCAGTCTGGCCTTAAACTCACAGAGATCCACTTAGCTCTGCCTCCCAAGTGCTGGGATTTAAAGGCATGTGCCACCCCCACCCCTTCACCCCCCACCCTCGGGCAGTTTATGAGTATTCTACTGAATATTTTTGTATCTATGTTCATGAGGAAATTGTTCTGTAATTTTCTTTATTTGCTGAATCTTTGTGTGGTTTGGGTATCAGAGTGACTGTGACCTCATATAACAAATTTGACAATTTTCTGTTTCATTTTTGTGGAATAATTTGAGGAGCATTGCTATTAGATCTTCTTTGAAAGTCTGGTAGAATTCTGCATTAAAACCATCTGGTCCTGGGCTCTTTTTGCTTGGGAGACTTTAAATGACTGGTTCTGTTTCCTTAGGGAGTATAGGTCTATTTACACTGTTTATCTGATCTTGGTTTAGCTTGGATTTAAGTGGTACCTATCCAGAAAATTATCCATTTCTTTTGGATTTTCCAATTTTGTGGAGTACAGGTTCTTGATGTATGACCTAATGATTTTTTGGGTTTCCTTGATGTCTGTTGTTATGCCTCCCCATTTCATTTCTGGTTTTGTCAATTTGGATATCCTTTCTCTGTCTTTTAGTTAATTTGGATAAGGGTTTGTCTATCTTACTGATTTTCTTAAGGAACCAGCTCTTTGTTTCATTAATATTGTTTTGTTTTTTGTTTTTTGTTTTTTGTTTTTCAAGACAGGGTTTCTCTGTGTAGCTTTGCACCTTTCCTGGAACTCGCTTTGGAGACCAGGCTGGCCTCGAACTCACAGAGATCCACCTGCCTCTGCCTCCCGAATGCTGGGATTAAAGGCATGTGCCACCACCGCCCGGCTGTTTCATTGATTCTTTGTATTTTTCCCTTTGTTTCTATTTTATTGATTTCATCCCTCAGTTTGATTATTTGCTGCCATCTACTCCTCTTCAATGTGTCTGCTTATTTTTGTTCTAGATCTTTTTAGATGTGCTGTTAAGTTGTTAGTATGAGATCTCTCCAATTTCTTTATGCAGGCACTCAGTGCTATGAACTTTCTTCTGAGCATCACTTTGTGTCCTATACGTTTTTGTATTGTACATTCATTTTCATGAAATTCTAGGAAGTCTTTAATTTCTTTATTTCTGCCTTGATCTGGTAGTCATTTAGTACAGTTGTTCAGTTTCCATGAGTTTTCAGGTTTCTGTTGTTGTTGAAATTCATCTTTAATCCATGGTGATCTGATAGGATACAGGGGATTATTTCAATTTTCTTGTATCTGTTGAGACTTGCTTTGTGACTGAGCACATGATCAATTTTGGAGAAAGTTCTGTGAGGTGCTGAGAAGAAGGTATATTCTTCTGTGTTTGGGTGAAATGTTCTATAGCTATCTGTTAGGTTTATTTGGTTTATAACCTCTGTTAGATCTGTTATTTTTCTGTTCAATTTTTTTTGGATGACCTGTCCATGATGAAAGTGGATTGTTTAAGTCTCCCATTACTAATGTGTGAGGGTTATTGTGTGATTTAAGCTTTACTAATGTTTCCTTTACAAATGTGGGTTCCCTTGCCTTTGGGACATAGATGTTAAGCATTGAAATGTCAACTTGGTGGATTTTCTTCCTTTCATGAATATGAAGTGTCCTTCCCCATCTCTTTTGATTAATTTTGGTTTGAAGTCTACTTTGTTAGATATTAGAAAGTTATACCAATTTGCTTCTTGAGTCCATTTACTTGGAAAATCTTTTTCCAACCCTTTACTATGAGGAATGTCTATTTTTGATATTGAGGTGTGTTTCTTGTATACAGACGCAAGATGGATCCCATTTTTGTATCCACTCTCATAACCTGTTTTTGTTGGTTGGGTAATTGAGTCCATCAATATTGAGAGATATTGTTGTCCTTTTATTTAATTGTTGCTTCCTTTTAAACCACAGCTGTTTGAAATCAAACAGCAGTTGCAACTCCTCTGCTACCAGCAGTGGTGGTTCGACCACAAGGGCCTTAGCCAGAGGGAATTCTGTTCCCTCAGGCACTGACTCTTTCAAAGCTACAAGGGAACTTAACTAAATCTCTGTCCCTCTAAAGAACTCAAGATCAAAGGTTAAGGTGGGATTCTGCTCTTCAAAGAGGCTGAGTAGCAAATAACTCACATCCTCTCTATGCTTGAGTCCTCCAAAAATCCCTCATGTTTCTCCTCATCTGTCCTTAAAAACCCTTCTTAAACTGGCTCCTCCCTATCACTTCCTGTCAGCTAGATGCTGACTCAGCTTCCTGACTGTAGGTGAATTTTATTTAATCAAACACATCTTTGCATTATTAAACAAATGTTCTAGAGCATAAACAAAAGTAACACACATTAAAATAATATTCTACAATAAGATATCAATGACCAATGATTGCTAATTCCTGTTATTTTGTTGGTGGTAGTAGTGCTGGTAGTGTGTGTGTGTGTATGTGTGTGTGTGTGTGTGTGTGTGTGTGTGTGTGTGTGTGTTTCCTTTCTTTTGGTTTTGCTGATCTGAGATTATTTATTTTCTGTGTTTTCATGTGTGTAGTTAACCTCTTTGAATTGGAGATTTCCTTCTAGTACCTTCTGTAGGACTGGATTTGTGGATAGATAGTGTTTAAACTTGACTTTGTCATGGAATATTATTTTCTACATCTATGGTGATTGAAAGTTTTGCTAGATGTCTGGGCTGGCATCTGTGGTATGTGAGAGTCTGCAGCACATCTGTCCAGGACCTTGGTCTTTTAGAGTCTCCATTGAGATGTCAGGCGTAATTTTAATAGGTCTATCTTTATATTTTTATGTAGCTTTTTCCCTTGCAACTTTTATTAGTCTTTGTTTTTTCTGTATGTTTCTTGTTTTGATTGTTATGTGTTGAGGGGACTTTCTTTTCTGATCCAACTATTTGGTGTTCTGTAAGCTTCTTGTACCTTTATAGGTATGTCCTTCTTCAGGTTAGGAAAATGTTTTCTATGATTTTGTTAAAAATAGTTTCTGGGCCTTTGAGCTGAGATTCTTCTTCTTTTATTCCTATTATTCCTAGGTTTGGTCTTTTCATAGTGTCCCAGATTTTCTGGATGTTTTGTGTCAGAAATTTTTTAGATTTCACGTTTTCTTTGACCAGAGTCTCTATTTCTTCTATTGTATCTTCAACGCCCGAGATTCTCTCTTCCATCTCTTGTGTTTTGTTAGTGATGGTTGCATCTGTAGTTTCTTTTCACTTGCCTAGATTTTCCATTTTTCAGAATTCCCTAAGTTTGTGTTTTCTTTATTGCTTCTATTTCTATTTTCAGGTCTTGAACAGTTTTATTCATTTCCTTCAACTATTTTTTCTTGGCTTTCTTTAAGGGATTTATTCATCTCCTCTGTAAGGACCTCCATCATCTTCATAAAGTTGGGTTTAAGGGCATTTTCTTGTGCTTCAGCTGTGTTGGGATATTAAGGGCCTGCTGTAGTGGGAGAGCTGGGCTCTGGTGGTGACCTGTTGCCCTGGCTACTGTTGATTGGGCTCTTACACTGGCATCTAGGCATCTGGGTTTGGGGTGATTATAGGTCTAGGTGCTGATTTCTGAGTCTTCGTTGCATGAGTGTTTTGTTCTCTGGTTTCTGTTTCCCCTTTGGTCTTCTTATCTTTGTGGCTTGGTTTTCTGGCAGCTGGCATGGCCTTTGGTCCAGCAGGGGTCTCTGCCTGAGTTGGGAGTTGGGACAAAGTGATGAAGAGGTGAATGGGGTAGTGTAGGGGGAACACTGAGAGATTGGAGGAGTTCCAAGGCGGGGCTGCCTATCTGGAGTTCTGTTCTCTGGTCCTGAGGGGAGTCTGCCAGAGTTGGGGCCTGTAGTTGTGGTGGGTGACATGGCCTCTGGTTCAGCAGTGTGTCTCTGCCTGAATTTGCCTATCTGTTCTTCTGGCTGGTGCTGTTTTTCTGGCTGGCATAGCCTGCACCTGTTCTTTTGATTAGTGTAGCTTATTGGCCTAAATTTCCCCATGTGGGCTAGACTGGCTGGTCAGTGAGCCCAAGGAATCATCCTGTCTCCCCCACAACCCCTAGCAATGGTATTATAATAATAGTCCATATCCATCATTTCATGTGGGTCCTGAGGGTCAGACTCATGTCCTTATACTTTCAGGGCAAGTACTTTACTGGGTAAGCCATTATCCCAGCTGCTGAACATAATAAATTTAGACCTGAAAGGACAGGAATAGATCATCTACACCAGGGGCTGGCAAATTTTTTCATAAAGTAATAGACAGCAAACATTTTAGGTTTTGTGGGCTGTATTGTCATGATGGCAACCATTACAGATAGAAGGCACCCCTAGATAATATGTAAGTAAAGAACATAAGTCTGTCCCAGGAAAGATGAATACATGTGATGGCTACATGCTTCCGTTTCCTAACGTCTGATCCAGTTTAATCTTTCTCGTTTAACTAGTGATGAAACCTATGTCTAGATGTCAAGTGGCCTGCTGATAACCAACCATTCCCTCCTTGGTCAAGCTGAGTGTAGGCCGTTAACTTCTGACTTGTTTGGCATTTCATGCTACTACCCCTTCACCCAGCACACTGATGTATGTCCAGAGATGAATGGGCTTGTGAGAATGCAGAGGCATCATTTATTCTCTGGAAACTTCTGCCCATGAAGCTACATAGGGCAAAAGCCTTTTGAAGATTGTTGAATGTCCATCCATGCTCACCAGGGAGGTTTACAGGAAAAGATGGTTTCTCTAAAGGCCAGGTTAGCTTCTAAGTACTTCCTGCAGTGAAGGTACTTTCATAGACTGGGAGTAATTGGAACTCTGTATCAACTTTTCTTGCTGAATGACAGGATCAAGGGCATCACCTATATACCTAATCAATTCCAAACTTTTGTGCCTATTTCTTTAGACCTCTTTTTCAATCTCTTTTCTTCAGTTCCCTTTTGCAGATTATGTTTTTTTATGAAAACTTTCACTGGTACCTAGCCAATTCTTTGTTCACATCTCTTTGATTAGTATATGCCTGGGTTCACCAGGAGTTTGTTCTTCATTTCTTGTACTGTTCTCAAGATAGGTCGCAGGGGGAGAAAGAAAGCAAGGGGAGAGATATGAAGGCTTTCTCCAAATATAAGTCAGCAATGCTGGATTCTGTGTCTTTATCTCTTTGGGAATACTGCTATAGTTGTGGAGTGGCTTTGTGAAGCTATGTGACAACTCCCTAGTATATGTGAACTGCATATGGTATTGAGCATGCAGTGATGACTCAGACACATGCTGAGTGATTCTGGATATGAGTGAGATGGTGTCCGTTAGCATCATGTGTTTAATACCAGCTTCACGATGGCTTGTAGTTAGAAGTACCCATATCATCACCACAACCTTTAGAGAAGATGGCCATTCAGAAAAAATGCAGCTTCTGAGGAGAAATTCATCATGCATCTAGACACAGAAAGCTATCATGTTGGACAAACACTCCTCTGATAAACATATCAGGAAATGTTGCTTCCTGATATTGCACACATTTGTCATGTGAGATGGTATTTTTGAACAGGTCTAAATAAATCCCCAGAGCTCCACAATTGCTTGCAAAGAATCTAAAGCAAGAAGTTGGCTCCTATTTTGTACCTATTTCCCTCATCTTGAAAGTCTCTCCTGGAAGGAAACTTGGTAAGATTCAGGAAGTAAATGAAACTTACAGGGCTCAGGGAGTCAACAAACCCACAAGTGTCAAGAGGTTCCTGAAACTTGCAAGATTCACAAGACTCATAACCATGGTTACACAGACAGTAACAACTGCTGGGAAGAAGACAGTCTGCTGAGCTGCCTGAAAGACCTTCACAGAGCTCAATGGCTACAGCTTTCATCCCCTCACCCATGCTGGGGTAGGATTTCTGGTGATGCAATTGCCTTTGAACCACCCATGCTCTAGGAAATAACTCCAATAATCTCACTGGTTCACCAAGCTAGACTTGGTGGAACTATTTTTTTTTTTTTTGTGTGTGTGTGTGTGGTCCTTTTGTTGATGTCCTATCTGGAGTGAATAATTGTGTATGTTCCCAGGAAAACTCACACAACAACTGCATGGAAATGTGGACTTATAGTGGGTGGCTGTTTGAGCCATTCCCTAAAGCACTGCCCTTAGTGAGGTAGCAGGTAGCTGTTATACCTGCCAATGACCTTGAGGTACATGCCCCTGGGCCATGGCCAATGGGGGACCCCTAAGACCTGGGATGCATGTACACTCTCCCTTCTTCACTACCTGGTGGTTTTGGATACTGGTACAGACCAAGGCAGAGCTTACCAGAGACCCATGTTGGACCATGCCTCACCCTTCCAGGATCCTGCAATAAATTCCTTTATTCTGTCTTGTGAGTTAACACCCAAATAAATTCCTTTGCTCATTAAGCAGGTTCCATGGATTGCTATCGATATAATCCCAATATGGACTGGTCAATTTGAAATTCATAAAAGCCCCCTAAGACCTAAAGGAATATAATCTACATCAAAACAGGTACCTTTCACCATATTGTTTTTGTTAAATATATGGCATAGTAGAAGACAGAGAGGGTCTCCTTTCACCATAGGTATGGTGATAGCTAAAGTGAGAATGAAGAGAAAAAATTACACTCAACATAGAACTGGTATTCTGACCTAATTCATAATCTGGATTAATGTAGCCCTGGAGCTAAATGTAGCAAAAATATGTATCTCTTTTTCAAAACCAGCTGGAAAAAAAGAATCCTTCTTAAAAGTAAAGACCCGGGTGCTGTTACTTGGGGACGATTGACTGGAGTTGAGGGACTGTTTTCTTGCCTTTGATAGACACAATACATAACTCTTCAGGAGTGAAGATTGTCAATGGGGATTTCTCCATAGGAAGCCATGAAAAAATATGTCAAGATAGTTGTCTGTTTATGTGCTGGTGTAATGGATACTAGGCTCTGGCAGAAATAAGTCTTGTGAAGACAGAATACTGCAGGGGGCTTATCTGTATTCTAGTTGCCAAAACCATGCCTATAAAAGAAACCAGGAAAGGACTCAGGGTTTATCTTGGTAGTAGAATATTTGTCTAGTGCTCACAAGTCACTGGATTCAAGCCCCAGCGTCATAAAAATGTAACAGGGCAAGATCAGCTAATGAAGGTACCCAACCATTGTCAGTTACATCATGTCTACATGTCCTCATTGATGAAATATCTCAAAAACCTAAAAGATAATGTGCTGTGTGGCTGGTCCAACACTATGGTGAAAATAAAGGTAATTTGTTATATACATGGGCAGTTAATGTTAACAAGAAATGAGTTCTGAAATCTATCTTTGTTTTGTTGCTATCAAGAAACTAGTAATGTCACTGGGGAATCATGTTCTCTCAATATCCATGCACCAAATGTTTAACAAAAGTAGTGTGGCTAAAGGTACATGTTTTTGTATAGACTATATTCCTTTAGGTCTTAAAGGGCTTTTACGAATCTCAAATTGACTAGTGCAAATTTCTATGCAGTTGTTGTATGAGTTTTCCTGGGAACATACACAAATATTCACTCCAGATAGTTCATCAACAGAAGACCCCCCCCCCCCCGACACACAATCATTTTACCCAAGTTTAGCTTGGTGAACAAGTGAGATTTCCTGGAGCATTGGTGGCTCAAAGGCAATTGCATCACCAGAAATCCTACCCCAGCATGGGTGAGGGGATGAAAGCTGTAGCCATTGAGCTCTGTGAAAGTCTTTCAGGCAGCTTAGCAGACTGGAGAACCTCTTCTTCCCAGCAGTTGTTACTGTCTGTGTAACCATGGTTATGAGTCTTGTGAATCTTGCAAGTTTCAGGAACCTCTTGACACTTGTGAGTTTGTTGATTCCCTGAGCTCTGTAAGTTTCATTTACTTCCTGAATCTTACCAAGTTTCCTTCCAGGAGAGACTTTCAAGATGAGGGAAATAGGTACAAAATAGGAGCCAACTTCTTGCTTTAGATTCTTTGCAAGCAATTGTGGGGCTCTGGGGATTTATTTAGACCTGTTCAAAAATACCATCTCACATGACAAATGTGTGCAATATCAGGAAGCAACATTTCCTGATATGTTTATCAGAGGAGTATTTGTCCAACATTACAGCTTTCTGTGTCTAGACTGCATGATGAATTTCTCCTCAGAAGCTGCATTTTTTTCTGAATGGCCATCTTCTCTAAAGGCTGTGGTGATGATATGGGTACTTCTAACTACAAGCCATCATGAAGCTGGTACTCCACTGCATGATACAAAGAGAGAGCATCTCACCACTCCCATTCGGAAGTGCTAATTTAGCATATAGTTGTAGAACAACTTTGTGAGGCCATCTGACAGCTCCCTGGTCCATGGTGTGGATGTAAACCCCACATGGTACTGAGCATGTGGCTGTCACTCAGAGCCATCTTACCACATTCTTGGCCACTGTCTTTGTCAATTCCATTTTTATTTCCTGGGGTCAACATTGCAGAAGTGGCTGCTGTGTGCCAGTCATTATATTTGTTGTTCATGGTAAGGCCACCAGATAGTTTTCCTTTGCCTTCTCTCACCCTCTCCACTCATTCCTCCATCTCTATCTCTGTCTTGAGACAGGGTATGGTATAAGCAAGGCTGGTGGACTACTATGCACCAACAGATGATGCTGAGCTTATGATCTTCTTTCCTCTATCTCCCAAGTGCTGGTTGTAGGAATCAGAACCCCGGGGTTCTTACATGCCAGGCAATTACTCCACCAACTGAGGTATAACCCCAGCCTCCAAAGCTCAAATATTTTGAAAATATAATTCTGAAAAAAAGTAAAGTTCCTTAAAATACATTTATTTACATTTAAAAAAGGATTTATTTAAGAAACATAGAAACAGAACACATTGTAGATCTCTTTACACAACAAAATAGGCAATAATAACACGTATTTTTGCTGTAATAAATATGCAGTCAGACTACTTGTAGTCACATGGTTAGAGCAATGACGAGCAGATGAACTGTGCTCAGAAAGAAAGAGGCTGGCCAGGCATGGTGGCTCTGATGGCAATTTTGGTTGTCAATATTTTGGTTGACTATATCTGGAATGAACTAAAACCCAGAAAAGGCTGGGCATACTTGTGAGAGATTTTTTTTTTAATTAAATAATTTGAAGTGGGAAGATCCACTTCTAATCTGAATTTTTTGAGGTAGGAAGACACAAGTTTAATCCAGATCTTTTGAGGTGGGAGGACCCACCTCTAATCTGGGCCACACTTTCTGCTGGGAGCCTACCTAAGGACATGGGAGAAGGAAGCTCTCACTCTGCCTGCTCGCTCTTGCCCTTGCTAGCCAATCCATTCCTTCACTGGCATCAGAGCCTACTTTGGGATTTTGGTGTAGACTGAAGATCAGCTGAGACATCCAGCCTTGTGGGCTAGACAACTACTAGATTCCTGGACCTTCAGTTCATAAGGCAGCATTGCTGGACTATCTGGATCGCAGCCTGTAAATTCTAACAAATTCCATATATGTATGTATACACACATATGTGTATTCATTATATACATTGTTTCTCTAGAGAACTCTGATGAATACAGTGGCACATGCCAGCATTTGGGAGGCAGAGGCAGGAAGATATTGTGAGTTTGTGTTCAGCTTGGTCTCACACAACCCTTTTGGAGTCATTGTGTGCATTCAGTCTATACCCATGGTCATCTGGAATGCAGACAACTTGTTTTTGTGCTTCTCTGTCTCTCTGTCTCTCTCTCTGTCTCTCTCTCTCTTTCTCTGTCTCTCTCTCTATCTCTCTCTCTCTCTGTCTCTGTCGTAGTTGGAATCTTAAAAGTTCTTATTAATAAAATCAAACCCAAGCCCAGTTATTGGGGTGAATGCTGGAAGGTCAGAGAAGCAGAACAAACCACAGCTATCTCACTTTGCTAGTTCCTCAGGTGATCCTGTTTCCTCAGGCTGGAAGCTTCTGAGTCCTCATCCTAATGGTTCTCAGCTGAACTGTGCTGCTCCAAAGCCTGAATGCTAAACCAGTCAAATGCTTAACTAACTTAGTTCCTGGTCCTCATGTCTTATATACCTTTCTGCTATCACTCCCTGGGATTAAAGGCTGAATTTCTGGGATTAAAGGTGTGTGTCACCATGCCTAGCTGTTATAAAAGTGGCCTTGAACTAAGAGATCCACCTAGCTCTGTCACCCAAGTGCTGGGATTAAAGGCATGCACCACCACTGCCCAACTTCTGCTATGGCTTGCTGTGACCCATTTTCTAGCCACCATTTCTGGCTCTGTTCTAGTGGCTGTCCGTTCTCTGAACCCAGATAAGTTTATTTTGGGGAACACACAATATTTCAGGGAACACAATACCACCACACTCTCTGTATATTTCTGCATGCAAACATGTGTACTTGCATGTAAAGGTCAGAAGCTTATAACAGGAGATTTCCTCTCTAATTTTTCTTTTTGTATAGGATCTCTCACTGAGTATGGAGCTCATTGACTTGGCTGTGCTCCTGCCAGCAGGCCCCATGGTTCCATCAGTCTCAGCCTCCCCAGTGATAGGATTACAGGCAAGATGGCTACTTCCAGCTTTCTCTGAGGGTGCTGGAGATATGATGAATTCAGCTCTTCACGCTTGTACACCAAGCCTGACAATCTGTCTTTTGATGACATTGATCAAAAACTATGATGAGTCACCATTACATGTCCAATTGCCCAAAGAGATGAGATTTTAAGAAACTACATTTTCATAAATACAAGTATAAAAATGGACATTTCTCCAGACTGAGGAAGTTTTAACACAATTGTTACACCCAGGATAAGATTCTCTTGAACTCAAGGGGCTTAACAATGCAGGGCTTTGTGTTTAGAAATGTTTTGGAGTAGGGCAGAGCCAGCCTGCAGGTATGTTCTGTGCCAGGCACAGGGAATGCTGAGAGTCTTAGGGAAGCAACTCAGACTTCCAATGATACCATCTAGGCTTCTCCAGAAAACATTTGGAAATAATGAAACTGTAATGACAGAGCTGAAGTACACCACACATTTATAACGCACCAGGCTCTACACCAAGAGTGTTGTGAGGATGACCACCAGTAATCCACAGCAGCGCTCTGAGGAAGCATTATCTGCATTTGACAGGGAAGAAGCAGAGAGCAGAGGGCTCCTATACCGACCTCCAGCTTCTTGCTAGGGTGTGTATGTGGGGTGCCAGCTGTGTATGCCTGCACAACTGGGTGACTATGAGTCACAGTCCCTCAGCCTTCCTCCACATGCTCTGGCCTCATTTTCTTTATTGTTCTATTATGAAATGCTGCCAACTAAAAATAAGCTTAAAAAATTAGTGGGGTCTATATTTGAAGGACTTTGTTTGAATAAGTAAGTGGGATCTTCAGCTAAGACTGTAGTTTGTGAAGTGCAGGTGGAAGAGGTACAAGGATTTTGGCCAAATGTATTTCTATTTTTATTTTTCTATTTTTCCAGATGATTAACTATGGCAGCTGGTAGGTGAAATATTTTTGAGTAGTCGTGAACATTACCCATGTAGTGTTATCTTCTGATTAAACAACATATGTTCTCTGAGATGCCAAGATGCTCAGAATTCTGAAATTCTTAGATTTGGATGGTTGTCAGACAGCTTTTCATGTATTTTTGGGCTTCCAAGGGAGTTTGATTATCATGCATTGTCCTTTTTATGTGACCTAGCTCTAAACCATATTGTTAATGTTAATGGTGTAAGTCATACCACCTAGAACTAGGAACAGTTAAATTTGGTAGAAAAATAACACTGGTGAGCTTTCTGTAATCATAATGAAGTATCTGACATGGTCAACGTGTAGAGAAGAAATGTTTATTCTGGCTCACAGTTTCGGGGTTTCAGTATCCCCCTGTAGTCTTATATCCATTGCTTTCCAGTAGAGGACTATGAGGGATCACACAGAGGAACAAAACTATCCACCTCCACAGCTACAGCAAAAGAGAGGAAGAAGGCATCTGATTTCACAGTCTTATCATCCATGATCTAAATAAAGACTTTCTACTCGGTCCCACTTCTTAAAAGTTCCTTAGTTTCCCAGTAACTCTGTCCTAGTTTTTAACAGACAGGCATTGTTGGATGTTCAAGATCCAAGCTACAGCAGAAGCAGGTGGAAAACTTCTAGAACTTGGGATCATTTTTCAGGTCAGCTGAGTGACTTTTTCCGGCAGATGTAAAATTAAAATCTGCCTCTGTATTGATTTTAAAACTTTACAGTACCAGAAATCATCTCTCTCTGCTTCCTGATTGCAGATGCTATGTGACTAGAAGCCTCATGGAGAAGTCTGGAGTTACCAGGAGGGGACTAAGTGGAACCCAGGGACCCTGGGAGTCAGTGGACTCCCAGCTGTGAGGCTCCTTTTCTACTAGAGAAGTCGGTAGCACTTGCTAATAAACTTCCCTTTTACTTTCTCTGAGCCATTTCCTTGCCCTTCAATTCTTTAATTGCCAGAGAAAACCTACCAGGTAGCCCTTATCAAGAGTACTGTCTAGTGTTAAAACAGTAGAGGTGTGTTCAGGCTCGGACAATATAAGACAGACAAAATTAGACTCTGGGAAGTTACACATCTTGCACATGCCCTCTCACTGCCCTGGTCAGGAAGTCTGCCAGTCTCAGCAAGCACCCTCCAACCATGGGAAGGAGAGCTAGTTCTGCTGCAGTCTCTGGTGTAGACCAGCTGGATGGTGGCTTGTTGCAGTGGCTGGCTCTGCCTGGATTTGGAGGGCTGGCTTCACCACATGGTCTCAGTTTATAGCTCTTTCAGCCTCGCTTGATGCTCTAGTTAAACATCGCCAGCTTCCACTCAGAGCCCCTAAGGTCCGTGTGAGGCCTGAGAAGCTGTCTCTATTACATACTTCTGGTGCTCAGTTCTGAGGGATGTACTTGGGAGCATCAGCACATATTAACGTTTGGATTGTAGAAACAAGTGAACACGTCACCTGCTACTTTAATGGTCACTGTGAGTTTATCTGTCACACTGTGGGAGGTTCATGTATGTATGTATCCCTTTGACAAGGGTATAAGTGCTTTGGTGAAACACTATCTGGCATAAGATCAATTTGCAAGCTGAATCTTCTTTTTGGTGTGTGTGTGTGTGTGTGTGTGTGTGTGTGTGTGTGTGTGTGTGTCCTTGCTTGCTTATATGTGTGTTCAGGTGTGTTCAGGTGTATGTGAGTTGACTTAATGTGTATGCAGGTGGGTATGTGTGTATGTTTGCTTAATATGTGTACAGGTATGTATGTGTGTTTGCTTACATGTATGTGTAGGTGCAACTGTAGACCAGAGGACAACCTTGGCTGTTGTTCCTCGGATGCCATCCATCTTTTCCCTTTTGAGACAGGCTTTTTCCTGAAACTCACAAAGCTAGGTTGGCAGGGGTTCACCCTGGGGACCCACCTGTCTTTGTCTCCTCAGTGCTGCACTCAGAGTTGTGCAAAAACACGCCCTGCTTTTTAAAGTTGGTTCTGAGGGATTGAACAGATTTCCTCTTGATCACAAGGCAAACTTTTTACTGGCTGAGCCATTTCCTCAGGCTCAGATGACTAAATATTAATTGTGAACTCACAAGTTATAATTGTCATTTTTTACTCTCTGCATTCAGCATCCAAACCTTGAAAAGCAGCAGAAATGAAAAAGATACTCTGTGGGTCAGCACACTGTCCAGGCAGTAATGCCGTCTGTCATGGATTCCTAAGAGAAAAAAACCTGAGAATGTTACCATTGCCTTTCTTTTCTGGTTAAATGTTATTATACTACAAAATGTTTTGTGTTAGTGTATAACAAAATGCCCAATGCAAATCAGTGACAGTTGAAGAATATGATGGCTAGCTGGATGTGGTGGTGTATACCTTTGATCCCAGCACTCAGGAGGTAGAGGCAGGTGGATCTCTGAATTTGAGGACAGCCTGGTCTACAAAATGAGTTCCAGGACAGGGCTATGTAGAGAACCCTTGTTTAAAAAAATATGTCAACCAGATTGTTTATACCACAGCTCATACATAAGACCAAGCATGGTTAAAGAAAGGATTCTTCTTGAAGTTATGGACTCTGTTTTAATTCAAGCTCAGATGATAAAATCCAGTCATGCTGGCCTCTTGCTTTCTATCACATTAATGTCCTATTCTGGTTAGAGTCAAGAAGAGTCTCCCAACTTTACCTGCAGGTCAGTTGTGCAGGCTGCTGGACTCTGGAGGGAGTGGTTTGAACCCTCGTAGAGCAGCCGCAGAGTGATGAGAGTACTCACCACAGGCAGGACTTGGCTTACTGATGGTTTTGAGTTGGAGGAAGTTGAGAAACAGCAGCTGTGAGACAATCACTTGGACTTTCCTCCTGTTTCTAAAAAGCAGGGGATGAAATTCCTGTGTGGAAAAATGCCTCCATATACCAGCAAGGGAACATAAATCTTACCATCAAGGAGATTGGAGAGATGGCTTAGCTATTAAGAATGCACACTTCTCTTCCAGAGGACCTGAGTTTGGTTCCCAGCATATACATTAGGTGGGTCACAAGTGCCTGTAACTCCAGCTTGAAGGGATCTGACACCCTCTTCTGGCCTCTGTGGGCACTGCACTCATGTACATATACCCACTCAGAGAAACATATAATTGAAAATAAAGTAAGTTTTTTAATTGAATGAAATTTATAATAAATACTGATCGTAGTTTTCTCTCCTTCATCCCCTCCTAGATCATTCTGACCTCCTGATGTATCCATCTCCATACCTTCTTTCTTCCTTTAGAAAACAAACAGGCAAACAAACAAACAAACCAGAATAAAGCAAAACAAATAGGGAAAAAAAAAAACAAAGAAAAATGAGAGAAACACATGCACGTGTCGAAACGTGCATATTCACACAAAACCCACAAAATACATAATCAGAAACTGTGATAATAAGCAAAAGACCAGTCAGGTTAAACAAAAAGCCTAAACAAAGCATTATGAGACACCCCCCCCAAAAAAAAATACCCTTGAGTTAATTTTGTGTTGGCCATCTACTGCTGGGCATGGGATCTGCCCTTAAGCATGGTTCGTATAGCCAGTGAGACTCCATATGAGAAAACTAATTTTCCCTTTGCAAGTGGTCATCAATTGGAGATATTTTCTGGGTTAGACTCATGTCCCTTTCCCCCCTTAGCACTGGGACCCCATCTGACTTGAACCTGTGCAGGCCCTGTGCATAAGTTCATATGTGTACCAGTCCCATTTTGTCTGGAAGGCTTTGTTTGCTTGGTGTCCTCTATCCCCACTTACACTGGCTAGTTTTATGTCAACTTGACACAAGCTAGTCATCTGAGAGCAGGGAACCTCAACTGAAGGGCATTTTCTTAATTAGTGATTGATGTGGGAGGGCTCAGCCCATTGTGGGTGGTGTCGTCCCTGAGCTGGTGGTCCTGGATTCTGTAAGAAAGCAGGCTGAGGGAGCCATGGGGAGCAAGCCAGTAAACAGAATCCTTCTATGGCCTCTGCATCAGCTCTGACCTCCAGAATTCTGCCCTCTTTGAGTTTTTGCCTTGACTTCCTTTGATTCTGTGTTGTGGAAGCATATGTCAAACAAACCATTAGCCCCCCAGTGGCTTTGGTCATGTGTTTTGTCACAGCAATAGTAATTCTGACGAAGACTTCACTGGCCTTGACAATCTTTCTCACTGTTTTGTGTAGCTTACTGAACCCTGGAGGGGGGATTTTGGTGGAACCATAACATTTAGGACCAAGTGTTCCAAGGTCTCTCACTCTCAGCACATTGTCTACTTGTGGGTCTCTATATTAGTTTCCATCTCCAGCGTGAACAAGCTTCTCTGATGATGGCTAATCAAAACACAGACTTATGGGTATAGCAGAATGTCATTGAGAGTCATTTTATTGCTATGTTTCTTTAGGAGAACAACAGTCTTTGGTTTTCTCAAGTCTGTGTCCTATCTAGTGTCAGATTCTTAGCCACTAGAGCAGCGTCAGGCCTGGATGGGTTCCATCTCATGGAAAGGTTGGGCTGTGGAGATAGTTCAGTCAGTAAAGTGTCTCATGAGGAGCTTATAGACTGTGGGTTAGGTTAATGGTTAAGGAATACAATAGAGTCCCAGAAGCTAGACTAGCTCAAGTTCTTTTTATCTTAATGTCGGGAAATGTAGTCATGGGTTTCAGTGTGCATCATAGCTGAAACAAAACTTTAAATAATGACTTAAGGTTAGGTTAAGATGCTTTTGTTAATGACTTTGAGGCACAAAAATCTTTGGGAACAGTGTGAATTTTAGAAAGACACACTTTTAATAGTTGAGTGAGGGACTCATTTGAGGTCAGGGAATAAAAACAAGGACAACCTGGCTATTGCTGACTGATGTACCTTTCTTGCTAGGATGGGTTGGTGATAAAAAGTGATGATTAATTCCTTGTACTCATTTCTGCCCTCAGCTTCCTGATACAAAAAAATGCTTGAGGCTAGGTGGTAGTGCATTCCTTTAATCCCAGCACTCGGGAGGCAGAGACAGGTGGATGTCTGTGAGTTCGAGGCTGGTCTGGCCTACAGAGCGAGATCCAGGATGGGCACCAAATCTACCCAGAGAAACCCTGTCTCAAAAAAACAAAAAACAAAACAAAATGAAAAAAAAAAAAAGGTTGATGAGTGGGTATGCACCCTGAGGAATTAAAGTAGAACTGATTATTTTTTATATATAAAAGTTTAGATTTGTGATTCTTTTAAGGGTTTTTTTATAAGATTTCCTTTTGAGATAAATTATAAAGTGATTGATGTTTTCTTTGTAACTACAAAACCCAGCCTGCCAGTAAAAGAACAAGATGAGAAAAATACCTTGCTTACTTTCATTCTGTTAATCTAAAACAAGTAGCTTGGATATGAATGTATGTGGATTCTTGGGAATAATTTGTTTTTCACCTATAATATGTAAAATGTTTAATCATGTAAGGGAAATGAGAAACATGTTGCTTTTCACCTGTATTCATTATAATCACTCACTTGAAAAATAGAATGTGACCATATTGTAATTTTTATATTGCCTAAAAGATTTTGCTGGAACATATAAGCTGTAAAGAAAAAATAAAGAGAGAGAGAAATGATAGAAAGAGCCTGAAGGTAGGTGTGTGTGTGTGTGTGTGTGTGTGTGTGTGTGTGTGTGTGTGTGTTTCCCTTTTTTGCTGGCCCTAGAGAATTAAGTTTTACTCCCTCAGATAGAAAAGTCAAATTGAGTGATTAGTCCTCCTGACTGCATTGCTCCCCTTTATTTCCTGAGCTGCTGAAGGTCCTTACAGCGGCAGGGAGGCAGAAGCGAGAAACAAGTAGATCCTTGGAACTCATTGGCCAGCCAACATAGTCTACATGGAGAGTTCCAAGCCAGTTTGAGATCTTACCTGAAAAGCCTGAGTGACTGAAGAACAATGGCAAGGATGCCTTCTGACTTCTATAAACATATGCAGACTCTTGCAAATACATCTATACACAAATAAATGAGTACACACACACACACACACACACACACACACACACACACACAAATAAATAAATAAAAATAAAAGGAAACCTAAGGCCAGATTGCACAAACTTGCTAGGTTAACCCTGAATTTCCTAGTCCTTCTCTTGTTAGTTAACCTTAGCCTAAGCCTCTCTGCTTTCCCACATTTTCTCATGCTGCTACTCTCTGTTGACTTAAGGATAGGTGACATTTTTAATTGTCAACTTGACACAGTCTAGATTCACATAGGAAGAGAGTCTCAATGAGGGATTGTCTAGATCAGATTGGTCTATGTGCATGTCTTAATCAGTGTTCTCTGCTGTGCAGAGACACTATGACCACAGCAACTCTTATAAAGAAAAGCATTTAATTGGTACTTGCTTGCAGTTTCAGAGCTTTAGTCCATTGTCATCATGGTGGGAAGCATAGTGACATGCTGACAGACATGGTGTAGGAGAAGGAGCTGAGAGTTCTACATCTGGATCTGCAGGCAGCAGGAAGAAAGAGTTAGACCCTGGATCTGTCTTGGGCTTCTGAAACACTAAAACTCACTCCCAGTGACATACCCATTTCAATAATGTCACACCCACTCCAATAAGGGTACATCCACTCCAACAAGGCCACACCTCCTAATCTCAAGTAGGACCCCTCCTTAATGACCAAGCATTCAAATATTTGAGCCTATGAGAGCCATTCCTATTTAAACCACCACATGGCAGTCTGTCTTAATTGTTAATTGATATGGGAAGGCCCAGCCCACTGTGGACTAATTACTAAATGGTCTTATTAATAAAAACTTGGAGCCAAATATTGGGGTTATAACTGAGAGATCAGAGGAATAGGAAAAGCCACAGCTTACCTTACCTTATTGACACCTCAGTCTCCAAAGAGACCTACTTCTTGTATACCCACATCTATATGCCTTTCTGTTCTGCCATCTCATTTCCTCTCTCCACCCAGCCACACCACTCCATCTGTCTGTACAGACCTCCAGGCCTCTATGGTGAGCTAATGTTGGAATTCAAGGCATGTGCCTGGCTCTGTTCCCAGTGTGGCCTTGACCTCACAGAGATCTGAATGGATCTCTGCCTCCTGAATGCTAGGATTAAAGGTGTGTGCAGCCATTGCCTGACTTTTATGTTCAATGTGGTGGCTGGCTTTTTCCTCTGATCTTCAGATAAGCTTTATTGGGGTGCACAAATAAAATACCACCGCACTAGACAGTATAGAAGGAGCTGAGCTCTTGACTGTGTATCTGACTAGCTCCTTCAAGTTCCGGCCTTGACTTCCTGACTATGATGATCTGTGACTTGGAATTGTGAACTTAATGAACCCTTTCTCCACTAAGTTGCCTTTTGGAGGGGATCTTATTCACAGCAACAGATATGGAACTAGAACAGTATATATGTGTTTGTACCCACCTTATCTTAGGCTCCGTGGCATATGAGGCTAGTAATAACTAATTTGTGTGCTTTTATTCTGTTCATTGATCTTAGCTCAATTGTATTCTCAGGCTTGGTTATAAATTTTAAGAGGATCAAGTTAAAACTTTGTCTTCCTTATGACACTGAGATACAGAGTTAATAAATCTGCCAAGGCAGGCAGATTTGGTTTTCAACTGAAGGCTGTTGGGAGTGGTAATGTTTGGATATACTTTGGGATATAGCAATGGAAGACTAATATTTGGGGAACAGGGTCAAGGAATGCTACTAAACAACCAAGAATATGCATGGCATCTTTCTCCCACCTCCCAACAGAGAATAGTCCAGCTGAGGATAAGGGACCCCAGCCTGGGTATATGAGCAAGGAGCTGTGTACTCTGCTTGTATGACTCTAATTGGAGAGATGTGAACAAGTATCTCTTTACCCAAGATAGGGCACAGATGACAGACCCAAGAAACGATTCCATCCAAATCTAGCTTAGTGAACTAGTGAGTTTATTGGGGTTACTAATAGGAGTGTGGGTGAGGGGTTAGTTACAGGAGCACAGATCACTCAAAGGTAGCTGCATCATCAAAATGCCTACCTCAGCATGGGTGAGGAGTCTCTCTGTAGGACTCGCACGCATCTCAGCCAGTTGGAGAGTCTCTCTCTTTCCCAGATGTGTGTGGGCTCCTTGTATTTAGGGGCTTCCTGAGCTTAATGGGACATTTCATTCAGGAGGAAATAGCAACACAACTACCTTCCATCCTTTGGAGTCGTTGGAAGTCTTCCAGTCTGCTAAGTCTCGCTTTCCAGTGAGAACACCTCAAAGAATCACCTGTTTCCTGGGAGCGCCTGTTGCAGCCAAGTCAGCCAGGTGGAGGAGGAGGAGGGCAGGCAAGGGCCAGGCTGGGCCCTTCCTGAGACACAGATACTGTCTCTCTTCATAGCCCTAGTGAGTCACAAGGCCTCAACATCAAAGTCTGAGAAACAAACAGGCCCTTTCCCGTTCTCATCACCCAGAGCAGCAGAAGTCATTAAGTAGCAGTTTGAAGGAAGAATGATGATTTCTTTCCCTTCAGACACCGTGTTCAGTTAATTTATTCTGACTGGATATGGAAGCGACTGGGCGCCGGACAGGACAGCGTGTGGAAATACATGTCTATTCCTCATTATCTCTAATGGGAGTTTCAAAGCTGTACTCAGATTTAGTATCCTATTTGGTCTGACTTGTATAACACCTGTCAGTAGGCTGCTTTCCTGCTATGGCATTAATATTTAAATAATGCGATTTAAAGGTCAAACTGTGCCCGCGGCAATATTAAAATACAGCATTCTCTTCCTGGATGGTTATATAACTGAGAGTGCAGAGTTGTAAGAGACAGTGGAAGGTAATAGCCCTGCCTAGGTGAGAGCAAGTTGCATGTATGTTCATTGCATTACTACAATCACGATCCACCTTTGCTTTTCTGCACAGAGATGTGCATTGTTGCAGAGCTAAGCTGTAGATGAGAGCTGCCAAAATGATTCTGAAAAGAACAGGGCAGGTGTGGGGGGAAGTCTTCCTCCAGGCTCTTGTCCCTCCCTTCCCCCTCCTGCTTCTCTGTTCGACGGTCTTCCTCCGTCACGTGACTCTTTGACCTCTCTGCTATCTTCAGGTGTCATCTTGGAAATGTCCAATGCCCTCTCATCTCCCTTTGCCAGGTTTGCATCCAGGTTAGGTAGTTTTCTTGATCCTGTGACAAAAAAGCCTGATAGTCGATGTAAAGGAGGGTTTAGGTCTGCCTTCAGCTCAAGGGTTACAATCCACCATGGTAGGGAAATCATGGTGGCAGGGGTCTGAGACCGCTCATCACCTTGCATCAACTCTCAAGAAGCAGAGAGATGAATCTGGGTTCTCAGCTTGCTTTCTCCTTTTTTATTTAGTCCAGGACCCCAGCCTCACCTCCACGAACCTAATCAATACAATCCTTTACAGGCATGTTCAGAGGCTTGGCTTTAGGTGAGCCAAGATCTTGACAAGTTTATAATCAATATTAATCATTACAGCATCTCCTTCTTGGCAGAATGAGCTGTTCCTCACCACTGTTGCATTGGGGGAAAATACTGCTGTGTGTGCATGCTGCGCCTCCTCAGGATTACCAGGTGGAAATTCTAACCCACAAGGAGATGGTATTTGGAGGTGGGGCCTTTGGATGATGATTAGAGAGAGCACAAGGCCAGACTCTTTATGATGGAACTGATGCTTGTGTGTGTGTGTGTGTGTGTGTGTGTGTGTGTGTGTGTGTGTGTGAGAGAGAGAGAGAGAGAGAGAGAGAGAGAGAGAGAATACTTTTCCCATCTACCATGGTATAATTCAGTAAAAAGCATCATCCGTTAAAAAGAACCACTCACCATACACAAAACCTGCTGGTCCTTGTACTTTCAGACATAGAACTGCAGGGAACCAATTTTCATTATTTGTATACCACCCCGCATACGGTATTCTGCTATAGCCACTTAAAAAGGCTGAAGCAAGCCTAAAAAAATGAATAAATTATGTTACTATGGAAATGGAAACAAATATTTGCCAGCTTTTGGCTTTTCAGTTTTTCTCTGTGTCCCCTTTCTTCTATCAGGTCTTGATGTGATATTAGTCCATCATAAGTTGAAGATGACACCATGGGTGACTCGGGTGTATTGATCACTTCCAAGTCACAACATTTTGTGGACTCACCATGGGCAGAATCTTGTGGCTTGCTTGAGCTCTGTAATTTTCCTAAGTTTCTCTCTAACCATTCATCCTCTGTACACGTTTGTGTGCTGGTGTGGATGGTGGCCAGAGGTGACCCTGGGTGTCTTCCTATGTCACTCTTGGTTTTGTTCCTTTGAGACAGGGTCTTTCTCCAAACTGAAATTGTGACTGCTGTTGGCTTCTACCCCACTTCCTCCCTTAATCCAGCCACTCTGGCATCCCATCTTCTACTTCGCACACTGATTTTGTGATATAAAGCAATGTATTCTAAGGTAGTGGGAACTAGGAGGTAGAGATCCTTGTGTGTAAGGGCATATTTTTGCTACCAAAATGGAGAGGACTTTGAGATTTGCTTCCTGCATGATTTTGCTTTGGGTTTTCTTTTTTCTCTCTTTCTCTCTTCCTTCTCCTTCTTTTCTTTCTTCTTCTTCCTCCTCTTCTTGTAAAAATAAGACACAAATGCAGAATATCAAAACTTTTAGCCTAGTGAATTAATAATAAAGCAAGAGCTTTATAATAATTGTGGCGTTATCTCACCTGCCTAAACCCTGCTTTTTAATCCCATCAGCACGGGTGCCCTAGTTAGCTTTAACTGTCACCCCGACACAGACTAGCGTAATGTGAGACAGGAATCACTTAGATCAGACTGGCCTGTGGGCTTGTCTGTGGGAGATTATCCTGATTGATGATTGATGTGGGAGGGCCCAGGCCACTGTGGGCAGCGCCATCTCTAGGTGAGTGGTCCTAGGCTATATAAGAAAGCTAGCTAAGTGTGAGCCCATGGAACAGCCAGTGAGCAATATCCCCCATGGTTTCTGCTGTACTTCTTGTCTATGAAGTGAATTCTGTGGCCAGAGGTAATACTATGTGGAGTAGCAAGCAGGTCTGCCTTCAGGTTCCTGCCTTGAGTTATGTTGGCAATGGACTGTAACCTGTAGGCTGCAATAGACCCTTTTCTTCCTCAACTTGCTTTTGGTCAGCAAGAAATGAAGCCAGAACAGTGAATTAGGATTTCAACTATGTGTTTTAAAAGAACACAAAATCCAAACCACAGTAACTTCTTTTCATGTCATTTCATTTTTCCAAAATATTTTCTTACCTGCAAAATACACCTGGGATAATACAAACTCAGAATTGTAAAGAGTTATAGAGATGGCAAATGTGGAATTGCTTTTTAGGCTAGGAAAGGGAAAATTTTCTTTCTAACTCAATTTTTAAAAAAGATTTATCTTAATTTTCAATATATGTATGCATGCATCTGCCAAGGCCAAAGAGGACAATGAATTCCCTGGACCTGGAATCATAGGCAGTTGTGAGCACCCTGACATGGGTGCTGGGAACTGAACCTTTAGAAGAGCAACAAATGTTGTGAACTGAGCCCCTTTAATTCAATTTTTGAATAGATATTATAGACATATATTTAAAAAACACTCAAATCCCATCACTTCTCCCAGCCAAACACCCAACTTTTATCTGTACAACTTATAGTTCCTTTATGCATATGGAAAAGAATATCAATATAAAGCCTTGTGTTTCTCCTTTTTCAATGTAGTGTACTGTGCCAGCCATCTTTCTGCTGTTCTGACAGAGCACCGAGATAATCATTCTCAAAGGAGAATTGTTTGTTCTGCTCTCAGTTTTGGGGCTTTCTATCCATAGTTGGCTGGCTCTGTTGCCTTTGGCCAGCTGTGAGCATGAGGCAGCCCGTCATGGGGGGAGTGCATGGTAGAGCGAAGCTGGTCATCCCCTGTTGGTCAAGGAAAGATAGGTGCCGTGATGGGTTCAGTATCTCCTTCAAGGACATGAATGCCCAAGATGGTCTAATTTTGCTAGGACCCACTTAAATCCTTAGCACCTCTCAATGCTGCTGTCAGCTGGGGACCAAGTGTTTAACACATGAGTTTTGGGGGCACTTAAGATTCAAGGCACAACATAGAGTATGTATTCTACTGAAATTTTCATGTGTGTGTGTGTGTGTGTGTGTGTGTGTGTGTGTGTGTACACATGGGTCATACTTGTCTTTATGGCTGGTTTAATAAGTCATCTATTGGTTTAAATTTGGTTGCATCTAAAATTTTTCTGCTCAGATAAGCTTGCAGAGGAGCCATGTGTATGCATGAGGGAGTGCCTGCATGTGGTGTGTATGTGTGTGTGTGTGTGTGTGTGTGTGTGTGTGTGTGCGCGCGCGCATGCCTGTGTATGTGTCCTACTTAGTTTTAACTGTCAACCTGATGCTACCTAGAGTCATCTGAAAAGGGAGTCTCTATTGAGTTATTGTTTGGATCAGATCTACCTGTGAGCATGTCTGTGGAGAATTTTCTTCGTAGACTATTAATGTAGGAGGGCCCAGACCACTGGTCTACACTGCCTCTAGGCAGGTAGTCCTGGGCTTTATAAGAAAACAAGCTAAGCATTAATCTGTGAGTAAGCTATCAAGTGGCATCCTGCCTGGTTTATGCTGTATCTTTTTGGCTTGGTGAGGTCCTTTGTTAGAGGTGATGTGTGGAATAGCAAGCAATCCTGCCTTCAGGTTTCTGTCTTGAGCTTTTTTCCTTGACTTCCCTCAGTGATGGATTGTGACCCAGAAATATAAGCCAAATAGACCCTTTCTTCCCCAAATTGCTTTTGGTCACGGTATTCATCACAGCAACAGAAGGAAACCAGAACTGAATGCATATGGTAGGCATGTGGATTGTGTGTGATTGTATGTACATATGTATGTGGGTGTATGCATGTGTACGTGTGTGTGTGTGTGTGTGTGTGTGTGTGTGTGTGTGTGTGATTATGTGCATGTGTGTGTTTGATGTATGTGTACACATGTGGGATGTAGGGTGTGTGTATGTGGGGTATGTATGTATGTGTGGGGTATGTATATTATTTTATGTGCATGTTGTATGTGTGGGGTGTGTGTGTGCTTGTAGGATATCTGTGATTGTACATGCATGTGGGGTATGTGTATGTGTGTCCATGTGGGGGAGGTATGATTCCCAGAAGCCAGTTATTTATAACTCTTAGGATTTGTGAAAAGAGCAGGCGGGAAAGCTTGGTTTAAGGTTGGATTTCTCTTGGTGGGGCACACTAAGACTGCTCTCAGGAAGTGTGGAGACATATTGCTTCCTTCCCATATTTTAATGTACTTTTCTCATCTAAGGAATAGGAATCAGAACCCTAAATGTGCTGAGATTTCTGGGGCACAAATGAGATTGGAATGAGTTTCTACACATAGGTTCTCTCTCTGTGAGCAGGCTGCTCTGCTAGCACGGGAATCCAATGGCCTGTCAGTCAGTTCAGTTTGCGATTATGAAATATGACAGGTACTAGAGCAGCAGGATGGGGAGGGACTCAGGAGCACCTGACCATTGATCACAGTTTATGTGGCCTCGTGGGCCCAGGGATGCTACTTATAAACTCCATCCGGGCCCTGTAAACTTGTGGTGCTAAGCCACTGTGCTGCCGCCTACATGCAGCCTGGCCTGGTGGGAAGGCAGGGAGGTGGCACAGCCCAGCATGCTGTCAGTTGTGAAACAGAAGCAATGCTGGCAGGCAGGACTGAAGCAGTGTCTGGATTCAAAGTTGGAGAACTAGGCAGGAACTGGTCTTGGTGACTCGGTTCAAGATTTTAAACAATTCCATAAGTTTCCAGTGACCACTGAAGATTTTAACTGTGACTTTGTTATAGGCAGATGCTGAAGTCCAGAGGACATCCACCAGGACTTCCAGGTTCTTATGTTTTATAACAGGGAATTGGACCAGGGACCCCAGGATAGTGACAAAAACAGACAGTTGATTAAGGTAGAGAAAGGCACTCCAGAGAATGGAAGTGGGCTGGAGAGCTGGAAAAGGTAAAAGCTCAATGGTGCTGGACAGCACACTCTGAGGGACTCATGACCCTTCTGCTCTATGTTTGTAGAGCCTGGCTTTTCTCACGCTTGGTCTCTTATATTAGCTGTCTTTGTCTTGTTTCACATGTCAATCTTGGTTGGTGCATTTTTCTCCTACCCTGCTCTTCTGACACATGGGAAACTTGTCTGCATTTGTGTACTGTGCGGTGTGACAGGCCTCACCTAAAGTAGGTGCTGGACATGGACCCTGTGACCTTGAGAGGGGGCAGAATGTAGGAAATGGTGTTGAGGGAGGAAAGAGCAGGGCATAGGGGTGACTTTATAGTTGCTGGATTATTGGCAAACATGAATGGTGGTATAGTTTTTGGCTGTGTGTACCATGAGAAGCAAGTCTGCATAAAGGATGGAGTTCACTTTGGCAGTGAGCTTTGTGATGATACATGTGTCCCCCCAGATATCATGCACTCTAATAAAGCTTATCTGAGGATCAGAGGAAAAAGGCCAGCCACTATATTAAACATAGAAGTCAGCCAGGCAATGGTAGCACACACCTTTAATCCTAGCATTCAGGAGGCAGGGATCCATCCAGATCTCTGTGAGTTCAAGGCCACACTGGGAACAGAGCCAGGCATGGTGGCACATGCCTTTAATCCCAGCACTAATCATAGAGGTCTGGAGGTCTATACAGACAGATAGGAAATGATGTAGCTGGGCAGAGAGAGGAAATGAGATGGCAGAACAGAAAGACATATAGGTGTGGATATATAGGAAGTAGGTCTCTTTGCAGACTGAGGGCTGGTAAGGTGAGGTTGGCATAGCTTTTCCTATTCATCTGATCTCTCAGATTTTTACCCCAATATCTGGCTCCACATTTTTTTTATTAATAAGACCTTTTAAGATTCATGTTACATCTACAGAGCTTGAATTGTTAGAGGTATATAAAATGGAGATGCCCCCATGTGGGTCTGACTTGGAAGAGAAGTTAGGACTGACAATAGCCTATGCCAGTCTCCTCTCAAGTCTGATGTTTTTTCTGAATCATTCTTTTCTTTCTTTCATGTCCACATCCTCCCTTGCTGCTGTCAAAGCTGTTGTTGTTGTTGTTTGTTTGTCTTTTTAATTATTCTAGAGTACAGATAGTGTCAACCAAATCACTCCTAGGATAATAGCCCTTAACTAGTAGGTGCATGCATGTGTGCGCTTATAAATGTCAGAGAACAGCTTCTGGTGTTTTTCTTCAGACTCCATCTACCTTTTATTTTGCAACAGTATTTGTATGGTCTGGAGTTCACCAGTTAGGCTAGGTTGGCTATCCAGTGAACTCCAGAGATCTTCCTGTCTCAGTCTCCCCAGAATTTGGCTCACAAATGTACTTTTTTTTGTGGTTTGTTTTGTTTTCAATTTTTTTTTTTAACTCTGGGGTTTGAACTAATGTCCTTGTCCTTGCAAGGCAAGAATTTTGCTGACAGATCCATGTCCAGTAGGTTCCTTAATGGCTGTTCTAGACATATCCCATTGCTGTGACAAACACCCTGACCAAAGGCAACTTAATGGAGGAAATGATTTAGTTTGCTTACACTTGCAACACACAGTGCATCCTTGAAAGAAGTCGGTAGGAGACTGAAGCAGTAACCATGGAGGATCACTGTTTTCTGGCTTATGCTTAGGCTATCTTTCTTCTATAGCCCAGAACTACTTGCCCAGGGAATGATGCCACCCATGGTGGGCTGGCCCATCTGTATCAATTAATGATCAAAACATACCCACCTCCCCTCAACACACAAGCCTACCTGATCTAGGCAATCCTTCAACTGAGACTCCTTGCTCAGGCGAGTCTACTCTGGATGAAATCAACAATTACAGCTAACCAGAACAGTGACTATTGCTCCATGCCTATTGAGGCAGAGTGGTCCTCAACAGCTCAGAGTCCAATCCTAACCTTTCCAGACTCAGCTGATGTTGAGTCTACTTACTGCACACACTGGTGATGAAAAGACAGACTGAATATTTCTTTTTTTATCACAAGAATAACAATCAATCATGCAACTGTTTGTCTTATCGGTATGGCAACAACTCTCTGATATCTTATAAATGTGTCCTTTCAAAGCTTCAATGGTAGATTTCTGTCTCCTCTGCTCTCTCACACACCCATTCTTTCTGCCTAATAGAAATAATTAACTGTTGTCCTTCCCTTCTGTATGAATGTCTGCAAATCCAGACATAGGACCTAAGAAGAAGCCCGGTTATGGAAGAAAGCAAAAGCCCTCTCCAGGTGTCTTCTGAAAAGTTGTAGAATAAGCACTGTGACACAAATATGCCTCAATCCACCAGTTCTTGCATATCATCAAAGACAAGACTCTTAAGAGGGTGAGTGGATATTTGTCAATTCAGTAGCTTCTTTGAAAAAACCCTCTCATTTCTTGCTGCCATAGAAACAGTCTCTTTCAAGTGGATTATAAATAAAAACAGGGCCTTTTGGCTTTGTGTTTAAATTATATGTGCATTCTTTTCAATAGAAACAGTATGCCCAGGGTCTGGTCTGTTGATCTCATTCTCATTTTTGTGCATAATTGAGCAAACTTCGCAGTCATAGGGAACTCTTACATTTGTCCTTCTGGGTTAAGAGATAAGAAATGCAGAACTTTGGGTTTGGATGTTTATTGTAATGCATTCAGAGGCACTGAGTACCTAAGAGTCCATGAATCATGGGAGTAAATTAAAACAGGAAATCTTTCCCTGTCCCCCTGTATATGGTTGCACCAGCATCATGGGTCTACTGGAAGTCTCTAACTAGCCAGTATTGCCAAGGCCACAGCTGTTCTGAGACTGTTTAGCACAATTTTCTTTGAGAAGGAAATCAATTGTTTTGTTAGAGCAACTGTGGCTACCTTCAGGTGAGTGTCTGCTCTGTGTCTGTCTTGTTTGGTGAGTAACAGATCTTGTGTCAAAGCACATTTGAGAGAGAGCCTGAATCAACAGGAAGAGGAGGAGGAGAAAGGAAGGAGAGAAGGAGGGAAGAAGGGAAAGAGGGAAGGAAGAAGGGAGGGAGGAAAGGAAAGAGGGAGGTCAGGCTCTTGCTGCCAAACAGCTTCCTGGAAGAGCAAAGCGTTCTGGGTGAAGGGATTCTGGCTGGCCTGGGCGTGGCAAACATGGCTCTGGCAGGCCTTACTTTTCTCACCATTCCCTGTCTTGCTAAAAACTTACAGTAGATTACATTCCTAAAGCTGCACCAAGATCTATTCCCTTGTTTGGCCACTTTCTCCTCCTGAGGCTGACTACCAAGGTCCAGCTACCAAAGTATTGCAGTCTAGTAATCAGAGCCCCCTTTGGCTCACCCAATTAACATGCTCAATTAAAATTAAACACCTCATCCTAACACAGGGTTTCCCCTTTTACCTTTATAAACCAGCCATTTCCCCATATGTCACATCTGTCTCCTCTCTATCCAGAGGCAGTCCTTTGCCCCATCTGGAACAAATAGCCCTTTCCCGCCTCTCTTGTTCCCTTCTCCTTCTTCCTCATCCTCTACTTCCTGTCTTTGTCTCTTATTCCCTGCTCTCTATTTGGGGCAAATACATCTCCTTTGTGCTGAGAACTCGGTCTTGGGTTCCTGAGCCGATACCAGCCCTTTCACTGGGAATTCTAGAACTCGAGAGCTTTTGCTGCCAACCAAGAGTTAAGAGATAGTGGATTTTGCACGTTACCCTTATCTGATTGTGACACATCTTAGAGTCACACAGTACTCTGTGACTTTGACAACTACTCCTTCTCGATTAAATACAGAACTGTTTTTGAAAATGTAAAAGAAAGTATAGTGCACCTCAGGAATAAGTGCAACCCAGGAAAACTATCTTCAGAGCTTTCTTGTTTACACATAGATTGAGACAAATGTTTCTTTTTTGCATTTCTGTAGATCCCACCTTGTCAATAAAAGTAATGATATTTTTGTGCCTATGTTCTTGTTTCACTCTCCAAAGGCAGTATCTTTCTATTCTTTTTGTTACATGCATATCTTTCCATGTGGGTGTGTACGTGAGTACCCAAGAGTGCACTCACTCTGTAGGCACGCATGGAGGTGAGAGGTTGATGTCAGGTGTCTTCTTCTGTTTTGAGACATGATTTCTCACTATATCTAGAACTTACTGTTGTGGCTAGGCTACCTAGCCACTCAGCTCTAAAGATCCTTTTATTTCCAGTACCAACCCCAGTGCTGGGGTTACAGGAGTCTATAGTCATACCTAGCTTTTATTTTAATTCTGAGGACCAAACTCAAGGCCTCATGCTTTAAGGAAAGCACTTTACTAACTGTATTCTCTATAGTCCCCTGCACTGGTTTTCATAACAGGCTATACTGATTCACCAGCCTAAAGTGTCAAATGCCATCCTGTGGCTGAGAGTAATCAGTGTTGTAATGGTTTCCTCCAGTCCAGCATGGAAGCTCCTTAAGACAAAGTAAACAGCTCAAAAGAGCTTCAGGAAGTTCCTACAACCAACCAGACTCACTAGGCCCTTTCTTACTCAAGAGTAAATAGTAAAGGCAGTTAAGAGTTGTTCTCAGACAAACCAAGCTATAATGGAGACTCTCAGACAGGCCAGGCTGAAAAGACCCTGAGACTACACCAGCTGCCTGGAAGAAGCAGCAACCAGCTGACCTGCCTAGAAGAGGTTTTGATCTACTGAGTGACTCAGAAAAGACACTCTCCAATCTGTTGAGCCACATACTGGGTGTACAGTGTGCTAAAGGTTTCCATTCCAGCTTTTGCACGCTGTCAGCTATGTTGGTGTGGATATTGGCAATGCAGCTGGTTTTGAGTCATTTCTGCTCCTGTAAGTGACCCCTCACCCATACTCCTGTAAGTCACTCCAATACAACTCATTACTTTGGTCTGTCATGGGCTCCTTAGGTAGGGTGAGTAGATGTGTGCATGTGTGTGTATGTGCGTGTGCGTGTGTGTGTGCGTGTGTGTGTGTCTGTGTGCGTGTGTGTGTGTCTGTGGTGTTGTATTGTATTTCCCCAGGACAATTCTTGTCATTCAATAGAAAATCTGACCAGCTTGCCTTTATCTCAGATGCCACATTCCCTAGAACATGCCAAGTTATTTTTGAGTATTGCAATCAGTTAAGGGCAGAGTTGGGTGGATTCAAAGTCATCTTGTATATAATGGTGAAATAAATATTTATTGTTGTGTTGGTGATGATGTAAGCCATACTGGGAATTGCTTGTTGGGATGGCCTAACTTTATCTTTCCTGGCTGGTACAAATACAAAACAATGGCTCTTTCCTGGGTCCTGCCATCTGGAGATCAATGGTAGTAGTGTGGGGATCAAGGTATAGAGGGCTTCAGAAGGTCATTGTGGTAATCAGTAGTTACTCGGTTGTTTCTCCTATCATCTCTCAGCTGTCAAGGGCAAAAAGTCTTGTCTTACCTTGGAAACCTTTGTTGGCACCTTCTAGATATAAGTACTTGTAAGAGTGTTTATTAGTGGGGTTGGAGAGATGGCTCTGAGATTGAGGGCATTGACTGTTCTTCCAGAGGTCCTGAGTTCAATTCCCAGCAACCTCATGGTGGTTCATAACCATCTATAATGAGATCTGGTGCCCTCTTCTGGCATTCAGGCAATCATGCAGACAGAACACTGTATACATAATATATAGATAAAATCTTTTTTTAAAAAAGTATTTATTAGCTTGGTTGCTTTTCAGGATTTCGATGTCTTAGGTCACGTTCCACAGACACAGACCCAGACCCTGACCCTGACCCATAGATAAGAATTTGCTGGCACCAGGCACTGGGTGGTGGTGGCGCACGCCTTTAATCCCAGCACTCGGGAGGAAGAGCTAGGTGGATCTCTATGAGTTCAAGGCCAGCCTGGACTACAGAGTGAGTTCCAGGAAAGGCGCAAAGCTACACAGAGAAATCTTGTCTTGAAAAACCAAAAAAAAAAAAAAAAAAAAAAAAATTGCTGGCAAGTGCTTTATTAAGGAAAGTCACATGGCTGTGGAGACAGTTCACTGGGTAGAGTGTCATCATGAGCACCTGACTTCGATCCTCAAAACCCTCATTAAAAGCAAGCAAACAAACAAACTGGCTATGGAGGTGCACACTAGTAACTAATGCTGGAGGCGTGGATTCCTGAGGCTCACCAGCCAGCTAGTCAAGCCTTCTAGCCTACTTAGTGAGTTCCAGACCATTGAGAGAGAGACCCTGTCTTAAAAAAAGAAGGTGGACAGTGCCTGGAGATTCGAGGTTGTCTTGAGGCTCCCCAACGCATGGGCACACACATGCACTGACATACACATGAACATGTACACATATAAACCCTACCAACTGCAAAAGAATCAATAAAAAGAAGAAAGCCAAGAGGAGGTGTTTGGTGAGAGAAGGGACGGGATAGGGAGGAGACAGAGAAGACAGAGAGCGGCCTCCGCCTAAGTCCTACTGGGGACTGCGAAGGTGAGGGAAACCTGCCTTCCTCATCTGGAGGTGAGGACCTGCTGGCCTCGCTTTGGGCTTGTTGATTATAGTTGCCTCAATGAGGGTGAGAAGGTGAGACATGGATTCCCAGGAACTGGCCTTCAGTGGGACAAGAGCATCTTCTAAAGTGTTGTGTGGGGTCTGGTATCTGGACACACAGCGAGCACACATGGGAACAATCCAGAAGATGTATCAAGAAAAAGCGGAAGACTGGCCTCTTTGTGTCTATGCAACAGTAAGAAATGAGGAAGCATGGAGGTACAGAGTGACTTCCTGTCACTAGGCTGGTCACGCTGAAGGATGCAGTCAGCTCCTGATGGCTTCTGAGTCTGGCGTCACGGAAGTGTGCACCAGCTTTTGGGCACATTTGACATGAGTATTGTGTGTTCCAAATCATACATCAGCTTTGCTTAGTAAAATTGGACACTCAGAAATCTGAATGGACTATAAAGGCAAATTAGGGAATGACTTCTCATCTCCCAAGCATTCGCTGAAGTTGAAATGGCAAACATTCCTGAAAAACCACTCAGAGATATACAAAACAACAATTTCAAGCTTATTCAAAGAGGTTAGAAAGTTTCTTTCTAGTTACATTTGTGTGTGCGTGTGTGTGTACACACGTGTGTGCACATGTGTGTGTGTATCACATCTTCACACCTGTTCATTCGTGTAGAGACCAGAAGTGATATCTTCAGTTACTCTCTGTGTTTTGAGACAGGGTCTTTTGCTGAACTCACAAATTAGGTACCCTGGACAGCCAGCAAGCTCCAAGAGTCCTTCTTTCTCCATCCCCATGTGCCCTGCCCCGGCCAGCACTGGGGTTTGTAATGCTGCTCCTATGGTCTTTTTACATGGATAAGAGGATTTGAACTCAGGTCTTCATGCTTGTAAAGCAAGCATTTTACTCACTGATGTGTCTCCTCAGCCCCCACCTTACTTTTTGATCCAGGGTCTCCCATTGAACCTGGAGCTTGCTGACTGACTTCACTTTCCTGCTCGCTAGCCCCAGGGATCTTCCGGTTTCCACCTTGCCAGCTTTGGGATTACAAGCAAGTGCACCTGCATTTTTCCTTGGCCTCTGTGGGATTCCTGCTTGTGCAGGAAGCACTTGAGGGGCCGGGCCATCTCCCCAATCCTTTTCTCAGTACTCTTTTTAACAGTGACCAATGTGGAGGGTGCTACAGAGTTTCACCCCGGAAGGAAAGAAGAATGGCACTTCCAGGTCACTCATAGATGACCGCCCTACCAAAAACTGCAGCTTTAATGAAGTGAGGTAAACTGTTTTTGCACCACACCAAGGAGTTCAGGAACATATGGAAGAGAGGTACAAAGCCAGAAAATGTACGGGTTGCCTCCACGCGCGCGTGTGTGCAGGGTTTGTTAAAACATTTGCCACAAGGAAAGAATGCAGCCTGTGATTAGCTTTATCTGAGACTGGCAGATGAATGTGTAAGCGACAGAGAAAAGGCAGACGCTGCATTTACCAGACGCTCATAAAAGAGCAGAAGCTGTAGGTGAATGTGTGAGCACCAGTTTCTCAGAGCTGAAGCATGTTATCAACAGTTTAGGTTGAACTGCAAATAACGTGAGATTTTTAAAAACAAATACCAAGGAACATTCCTGTTTGGAAGTACTTTGAACTTTGGTCTTTATCAATAATTCTAAACATTTTTATTCCCCAAAAACCTTCTGACATTTTTTGTCTGACGTGTGTTTTTCCCTTTCACCGCGCATCTCCAATGCCCTGTTATTCTTTTCCATAACAAACAAGTAGGCTGGCCTTGCTAGAAACTTTTAGAAGTCCTCACTTAAAAGTCACCCGGACTTCTTTGTAGAATCATCATCAATATATTCTGTTTTACTATTTGTCTCTCACAGTTTTGTTGTTACTGTGTTTTAAACACAAAGAATGGTAGAAACATCTATCTTTTATAGTCTAATATTTTTTGTGTGTACATATGTGCGTGTTTGTTCATGTGTGTGGGTTTACATGTGTGTGCATGTACATGTGGAGGCCAGAGCTTGGCCTCAGGTATCATTCCTCAGGTGCAATCAATACCACCATTTCTTCTTTTAATCAGGGTCTCTCACTGGCCTGGAACTCATAAAATAGGCTAGGCTGGCTGGCCACTGAGCCCCCAGGATCTGCTTATCTCTGCCTCCCCAGCACTGGGATCACAAGTACATGCCAATATACCTCGATTTTTCATGTGACTTCTAGGGTCACATTCAGGTCCAAGGCAAGCACTTGGCTGACTGAGCCATTCCCAGCTCTGTACTGTAGTGTATTTAAGCAGTAGGACAGTACAAACATGCAGCAGGCATTTTACACTGCAGCTCATGGATCCCCCTCTTCCTTTGTGTTTTATTGGGTAAATTCATGGACACTCCTGCAATGGATTTTGCATCTTGCCACTCATTACCGAAGGTCAAGTTTGGTAGAATCCAGGAAGACAGGCAGGATGCAGAGATCTGAAGCCCATGGACACAGTTTTACTTGGAAACTGTTGCTTAAATGTCTGTCCCCAAATTCTTTAACTTTTCTTTCTTCCAAAGATGAGTTTTAATCTCAAAATCCTCCCTCATCCTCTAGGTATGGGCTCCATTGAGCCATTTTCTTATAAAGATCAGAATAAGCCAGGAGCCATGGTGATAGCATATGCCTCTGCAATAAGAACAAGGCCATGAATGAACGGGAGTCTCCTCTCTCCCTCCTCTCCCCCACCTCTCTCTCATTGTTCACTCTGGAGCATGCCAGCTGACACATCACAGGGACCCTCAAGCACTATATAGAGAGGTGTATGTGACATGATTCTCTCAAGAGTGAATGATGCACTTGGGAAGTGGCTGCTCCAGATGACTGTAGCCCTGCTGCCATCTTGATAACTGTCTGTCCTGAGAGTCTCTGAGCCAGGGCTATCCAGCTAAGCTGCTTGCACATCCTCAGACACATTGAGATAATAGATGCTATTGTTGAAACTGGATATTGTTATGGTAAGTTAGTGCTGTTTTATTAGTTTTAAAAGCTTTTGTGGATATGTCTGCATGCTAAGGCACATATGTGGAGGTACCCAACTGAAATATCTGAGTGTTTCTTTCCCCTTACGGAAGGAGAACAGGAGAGCTGGTGGTTTACCATGCCACTTCAAGATGTAGTATGTCTGGAGAGCTGGTCATTCTTTGATGGGTCATGCACCTCCCATTTGTGTCAGGATCTCACACTTTATGTCACACATGTTCATTTAATGCAACATTTTTCTTTCCTTAAAATTTAATTAAAATTTTTTTCTGCACTGTATGTGTTATGTGGTGTGCCTGCATATATATATATATATATATTCACTTGTGTGGGATGAGCAAGTATGTGATGGCCAGAAGTTAACCTATGTGTCCTTCTTGAAAGCTTTCCACTTTCTATACCAAGGAAGGGTTTCTCCATTGACCTCAGAGCTCACTGATATGGCGAGTCTGGCTAGCAGCTTGCCTCTGCCTCTCAAGATCTGGGATTGCAGTTGGCCAGCACATTCACCTGGAGTTTATGTGGATTCTGTGGATCTGAACTCTGGTCCTTACCCTTGCGCAGCAAATGCTTTGGACGCTGAGCTGACTCCTCAGCCCTTCATTTCTTACAACAGATGCTTCCTCAGCATCTATTTTTTTAAAAGATTTTAGTTTTAATTGTGTATCTCTGTGTAGGTTTGTACACACTAGCACAGTGCCCTCAGAGGCCCTAAGAAGGAATTGGATTTCCTGGAACTGGAGTTACCCACAGTTGTGAGCTGCTGGATGTGGGTGCTGGGAGCCAAACTCACTGTCTTCTGCAAGAGCAGTGCATGCTCTTAACCTCTGAGCCATCTCCCCAGCCCCACATCATTTATGTTTAAGTTTCCTCAAAGCTGAAGTTATTCCATGAAGTTTTATGTGTTATGTCTAACAAATAACAGAAATGACTCTTTTGCTTACTTCCTGGTCTTGTGGCTCCTCTGAGCTTGCTGTAATTAATTATGATGGTGTATAATCTTTTAAGGTGTTCTATTCATGTTGCTACTTAAAAGTGTACAAATTGATTAGAAATGCATTATCTGTCTCAGGAAACAAAAAGCTGATTCTATGCCATTTTGTCTGTGCTATTCATATCTAAGGGGTTACCTGTAATCTTGGACTGGAGAAGGATGTTGTGGTGGTACATTTCCATTTGAAGATTAAATGTTATCTGGACTGTGATCTATGCTTGGGTATTAATTTGCAAAGGTGACTGAGTCACTATGTGAAGGCCAATGGCATTGAAGGAAGAATTTCTTTTAGTTACATTTCCCTGAGAGAGAGGCCATGCCCTATCTGTAGGGCTACCTGGGAAAGCTTTTGATTGTGCTGAAGCAGGAGTGAGGGGAAAGCACGGTCCACATTCTTTATAGCAGGCTCTGCAGAAAGGCAGAACGAACAGAACTGGGTGAAAAGCAGAGGACTGGGTCATTCGACTCAGTCCAACAGGCTTTGGGTCATGGGTGTTTTTCCCAACTCTGCAACACCTGGCCTTGGGCTGACTAGGACAGAGAAATACTACTTCCTGGGGTGCACAGGGTGCACATGCCAGATGGAGAGGGGCTCTAGTGCCAGTCCTCATTTGTTTGTTTTGCAGATACAAAGAATCTGTTCCTGGTGCTGGGGAGATGGCTCAGTTGGTAAAGTGCTTGCTGTCTAAGTGGACGGACCGTTACCCACAGTAAAGCTGGGCATGGTGCTGTGTGCCTCTAATCACAGCTTTGGAGAAATGGAGATGGGAGGATCGCTGGAGCTCACTGTCCAGCCAGCCTAGCCTATTTATTGAGTTAAGCAGGCCCTCTCTCAAAAAATGAGGTGTTATTTGGTACCTGTGAAGCAATAATACCCGAGGTGTCCTCTGGCCCCCACATTGTTATTTATTTGGCGATGTTATTTACTGGGCATGAGAAAACATGAAGTACAACAGAACCCACTATAAGCGTTTTTATTAGGAAAGAGAAAGGGTGGAGGTGGGTAGGCCTACTGAAAAGAAAGTTGTTGGTGGGGGGAGAAAGAGAGAGGGAAAGAAAGGGGGGTGCTACCTCTGGTGAGAGGGAGAGAGAGTGTTGTACCCATCTCTTGAAACCCCTAGAGACCACTAAGGAGCCGGTTTCCGATGCAAGCACATAAGGGTCCTTTTATTCAGGTTTAACCTGGGCCGCAAGGCAGATGGAAGGAAAAGTGGCAATGGCCACGAGTCCAGGTGTAGAGGGTTTTTATAGAGAAAAACTACAAGCTGGGAATTGGCAACTTGGGATTGGGTAGAAGGGCAAGGTGATTTTTTGAAACTATTGGTCTAGACTTTTGGTGGGGAACCATAATCCGCTGAACAGGATTATCTGGACTGCTCAGCAGGATTATCTAGATATCTCCAAGGGCCATAAACCACAGACAGGACCCTGTTAAGCTTTCCTTCCCTGTATAAACAACAGACAGGATGTCTGCAGGAGGATACTGCTCTGTATCTATTCGAGTCATCATGGCATATTCCTGAGCCTGTAAAACTACGTCTAGGCCTTCATAAGAGCAGGGAGCTGGTAGAGCCTGCTTTTTACAGGTCACCTCGAGCATGGGTATATGGGCTTAAGTAGCTAGGCCACACGTGCGTATAGATTACGTGATCATGCTGGGTGCAGATTACATGACCACACTGCATATGAATTACTTAGGACATAAGGCCCTGGAGTGACTAAGCATTTTGCCTGACTGCTGACAGTGCACGCATGGTCATATGACTCCAGAAGTGGCTAGGAATAATAACACACATGCATGTTCACAAATGAACACAAAAAACCTAGGAGGTGTGGTCCTTATTGTCTGGGTCCAGGCCTTTCTTTCTTTCTTTCTTTTTTTTTTTTTTTTTTTGAGCCAGAGTTTCTCTGTATAGCCCTGGCTATCCTCAAACTCACTATGTAGACCAGGCTGCCCTTGAATTTACAGAGATCCTCCTGCTTCTGGCTCCTGAGTGCTGGGATTAAAGGCATGCATTATCACATTGGCCTCCAGGGTTTTTGTTTTGTTTTGTTTTGTTTTTTGAGACAGGATCTCTCCTTAACTTTGGAGCCTGTCCTGGAACTTATTCTGTAGACCAGGATGGCCTCGAACTCACAGAGATCCCCCTGTCTCTGCTCCCAAGTGCTGGGATTGAAGGCATAAAGGCGTGCACCATCATTGCCTGGCTCAGGGTTTTTAAGATGCACAAATATCAGAAGATATAGAAACTGACCACAGCCTGCCATTGTCTTCCTCATTATCTTTATAGTTACCTCAGCTCCCCACCTGACCCTTGCTGTCAGCTTGTGCTTTTCCCTGCAGTGCCCATGCAAGCCCTCTGCTTCTCTTTCTTCATGTATTTTCCATCTGGAGTGACCACACACTTTCAGGGCTTTACTCAATGCCCTGTAGCCGAGCTTTGGCTCCTAGAATATTCCATATAGAGCTCCAGATGCTGGACACTGAGCTGCAGGATTTAGTGTTTGCCTTGCTGGATTTTTTTTACCCTATTATGCCCCCATCTTCTCTTCTGGAATAGGGATGCTTATTCTGTACCATTGTATAACAATCCAGTCTTTGGGCCACTTCTTGGAGTAACCTCTCAGTGGTAGGTGTCTATAGTAACTGTGTTGTCCTGTCTGCTGCAGGTCTCCCAACCGGTGCTGCTCTTCCTCCTGTACCAGCAGAGAAAGAGGTTTCTTTTTATGTATAGGGTCTTGTCTAATCCAAGGTAGCTCCACACTTCCTATGCAGGTGAGGACAACCTTGACTAAGTGCCTGGATTACAGGCATGTGCTATCATGTTCTGCTTAGGAGGGCTTTTTTTGTTTGTTTGTTTGTTTGTTTGTTTTTGTTTTTTTAACATTGCTGTGAGATGTCATTCTGTATGCTGTGTGAATGTGTGTTGCTCTGATTGGTTGATAAATAAATCGCTGACTGGCCAGTAGCCAGACAGGGAGTATAGGTGGGGCAAGCAGACAAGGAGAATTCTGGGAAGAGGAAGGGCTGAGTCAGGAGTCACCAGCCAGACACAGAGGAAGCAAGATGTGAAGGCAGAACTGAGAAAAGGTACCAAGCCACATAGCTAAACACAGATAAGAATTATGGGTTAATTTAAGTGTAAGAGCTAGTCAGTAACAAGCCAGAGCTAATGGCCACGCAGTTATAATTAATAGAAGCTTCTGAGTTTATAAGCAGGCTGGTGGGACTGTGGGGGCTTGGTAGGACCAGAGAAACTTTCCAGCTACATAACATCTTATTGTTTCAAACTTAACCTTTTTTTATTCCTGGCAGTGCTGTGGATTGAACCTGGAGCCTCAAGAATTTTAGGCAAGTGCTCTGTCACTGAGTCACTGTTAATTCCAAAGACTCAAGGAGAAAAACCACAGACCCAAATCACTGTGACCAGATTAATTAAAGCAAGCTTTTTTTTTTTTTTTTTTTTTTTTTTTAATTTGTGTATACAGGCCGCCTCCCCCTAAGGTAGGGTTTGAGAGATCAGCATTGGATGTGAGGAAGATAATGTTTTTATAGCTCAGGGGTGGGGATTTCCCACGGGAGCAGGCAAAATAGGCGGGGTTATAGGAGCAAGCATAAGCATAGCAAGTTAGCTATAATGACGTCCCGAGACAAAGACATGGTATAGCAAGATGGCTATAACAACCTTTGGAACAAAAGTAGGGTTGCAAAATAATTATAACAGCTTTTTGAAACAAAGACACAATTGCAAGGTTGTTGTAGGATGGTCATAACAACAGGTGGTCATAATAACATTTTAAAGCAAAGACATGGTTGCTGTTTCCTGAAGCAGGCAGTACAGAACCATGTGTAGTTAAGGTTACAGGTTACATAGTCCAATCCCTGAGAAACGGATTTAATCATGAACAGGAATAAACCTAGTTTGTCTTTACTATAAGATGGCTTTCAAGCCTAAAAATGGAAGCAGGCTGGTTCCTTATTCCAGCCTTTTTAATTAATGCTTTTAGCCATGGAATGCTTCTGGGCATACTTGCTGTGGGCCACACCTGTACTGCTGTAACTGTTAATTCTCTAGGTCTTGGTTTACTCACTTTAGTCTCTAGGCTTTCTAAGCCCCTTGAGGGTTAGACCTGAGACAGAGACTGGAAGTGCCTGGCACACAGCAGGCGCTCAGAAATCATACAGCAGGTGCTCAGTAGTTGTTTGTTCTGAGTCTGAATGGATGAAAAGGAGCAGGCATTTTACATTTGTGTGGTATGTATGTGCTCCTTGGTGTGCACACGGGTGTGCAGGTGTCAACATTAGCTGTCCTCAGTGGCTCCCTGCTTTATTTTCTGAGACAAGGTCCCTCACTAAAACTGGAGCACAATATTTTCACTGTGGTGGCTGGCCAGCAAGCTCCTGGAATTTCTGTCTCTGCCTCCCCAGTGCCTTACGGGGATTATGGACACATGCTGTCATGGCTGACTTTTGTGAGGTGGTTGGGGATCTGAACCCAGGGCCTTGTGCTTATGGATCATGCAGTTTTCTGACTGGGCCATCTCCCCAGTCCTCTTGTTTTACAGTTCCTATTCCCTCCATGCAGAGCTCACCACACCTATTTTTATCTTGGAGGCGGGTGTTTTAGCAGCAGAGAGAGACAGAGTGTGCCATGAATTATGGATTCCATCTGATCCTCGTTGAGACAATCTGAATATTTTCCCTGTGGGCGCTTGAGTGAACCAAATTAGCCCCGTGCTTGTCAGCCTCCTCGTGCTCTCTGTGCCGCAGATGAAAGCCTAAGAAGTGAAAACTGAGACTCTCTTGACCTTTTCAAGTCTTCAAATAATGATTTTCTAGACAGATAAAACTAAATTGCTATTGGATCTCCATCTGGGAGGAGGGAGGATGGCTGTTTAGGGGCTGCGTGGTCTGTTCATTGCTTCATTTCTCCTCTCCTGTTCGATGGTGGAAATTAAACCCTGATGGTCAGATTAGGTGGCTATAAGCTCCTGGCCCTTGCCTCCTGCAGCAGATGTGAGAAAGGGCTTATCTCCAGGGTCAGGTGCGGAGGTCGATGATGGGAACAATTGATGAAAAAAATGAGGTAAAAAGATCCTTAAACTGAAGATGTTTTTGAATTGTTTTGAGAGAGAGAGAGAGAGAGAGAGAGAGAGAGAGAGAGAGAGAGAGAGAGAGAGAACTCACAGCCATAACCTAATGGAAGGAAAACAACAACAACAAAAAAAAACAATCATGCTCACACCAAGTGTCCCAGACACAGGGCAAAGGGTCACCTACATGCAGCAGAGCAGAGGGCACTGTAAGGACCTTTGGCAGCACTGTTACTGTCCTGCCAAACTGCTTGTCAATCATCCCTGTGAGCTGAGGGTCTTCAGGGGAGAAGACTGGTAACCAGGACACACCCTGCCTGTAACCATGCACACTCAGATGTGTGGCTGGGCTGGGCTGCTCTACCACAGGCACCCCCTTCAAAGGGGTAAGGAGGATCATAAGGGTTACTGTTGACAGCCCCTGTCTGTCACATCACTGGGGAAAGTAACTGCAGCCACAGCCTGGGATGGGGAGAGCATTCAGTTGGAAAAGAGCTGGCTGTGCAAGCATAGGACCCGAGAGCCATCCCCAGAATCCAAACAAAAGAAAGCTAGGCATGGTAGTGCTCACCAGCAATCCCAGCACTGAGGAGACAATGATAGGACTGATCCCTAGAACTCACTGGCTGACAATCCTAGCTTACGGCTTGGTGAGTTCTAGACCACCCTTGTCTCAGAAACAAGATAGGGCCAGTGTAAGGATTATGTCCTTATTACATCACCAGCCTATGGTGTCCCAGCCTAAAAAAGCAGGTATGCCCTCTTACTGACCTCTTTCTCCTTCTGTATTCTCTCTCCCCACTGCTCCAGCTCTCTGTCTCTCTCTCTCTCCCTCTCTCTCCTAATAAAGCTCTAAAAAGATAACCATGGCTCGTGATTCTTCTGCCACTGCAACATCCAGCCCTCTCTTCCATTGCTGTGGCCACCCTGGGCCAGCCACGAGTGCCCCATTATACTCATTCAGGCAGTGCCTGGAGAACAGTGGTGGGGCTGATCTCTGTTCTCCATGCATACATAGATCTCTCTCTCTCTCTCTCTCTCTCTCTCTCTCTCTCTCTCTCTCTCTCACTCTCTCTCTCTCTCTCTCTCACACACACACACACACACACACACACACCCCTCTTTGAAATCCTCAGCCTCAGGAGAGTGAGCTCCTGTTTTCTCATGCCTTATATAACTTTTTCTGCCCTGCCATCTTACTTCCTGGGATTAAAGGCATGCATGTTTCTCAAGCAAAGGCATGAGATCTCAAGTGTTGGGATTAAAGGTGTGTGCCACCATGCCTGGCTCTGTTCCCAGTGTGGCCTTGAACTCACAGAGATCCAGACAAAGGATTTAGGGTGTGTGCCATCACTGTCTGGCCTCTGTGTCAAATCTAGTGGTTGGCTCTGTCCTCTGATCCCCAGATAAGTTTTATTGGGGTACACAATATATCATCACAGGTTAGAGTAGATGTGGCTAATGTATGCATGCCTTAAAATGTTCCATATTAAAACATGGTAGAACAGTTGATAAAATGTTTGCTTAGCTATGTGAAGCCTTGAGTTTGATACTCAGCAGCACAAAAAATAGGTGTGGTGGTATACACCCAGACTCTTAGTCCTTGGCATGTAGAGGCAGAAGGAGAGCTAGTTTGGGTCCAGCACATCTTGGGGACTTTAACTGGAAGCCTTCTTCTACTCTGAAATGGATCTTGTGTGTTGAGGAGGAAGGGCGAGAGAGACAGAGATGGATTTGTTAAAAAATTATGTATAAATCTGTGTGTCTGTGTGGTGGAATATGCCTATGAATGGAGACCAGAAGAGGGTGGCAGATCCCCTAGAGCCAGAGTTTTAGGCAGTTGTGGACCATCTGTCATGGGTATCAGGAATGGAGCTCAGTCCTCTGCAAGAGAAGCATATACTCTTAACCACCTGGCCGCCTCTCCATTTCTGAGATTGTGTTTTGAAAGAATGTTTGCGTATAATAGGTGTTCACTGGTGAACACATGACAAGAATTGAAGTCAGCACTCCAAAGATTAGCCAGCTGATTTGAGAATGACAGGAGATGTGACTTTCCTGGGGAAGCAGTGTCTCACAAAGGAGAAGGACGGCTGTAATGAGCCTGATCTCAGTAAATCCTGGCATTCTTATCGCGCTACTTATACTCAGCACTTCTCCTAGATCACGCTTGGAACTGTGTACAAGGCTCATGCTGTTTTATGCTGGGAAATCTCTCTCCCCCGCTGATAAGATTAAAGAGCTAACTCTCAGGATGCTTGGCCAGCCGGCAAGCCTGCAATCAAGGTGACACTTGATTCCTGGGGACCTGGACTGTAGAGGTTGGCAAGGAGGAGAGACAGCAGCAGGGAAGGATTCTTCCAGAAGCTCCAGGAGCAGCTTGAGCAGCAGAGAGAAAAGAGGCAAAGGGTGGGAGGCAGAGGATGTGAGGGGACATCCACTGCAGCTCTTGGCCAGCTAGAGAGAGGCAGCCGGCATGCTCAGGAATTCCAGTGTTGGTTCCACAGAGCATCAAGGGGAGGAGCTTTGCAACCATCAGAAGGACTGCCTTCCCAGACTCTGGCACTGAGCCTCACTCCCAGAAGGACCGCCTTTCCATCCCAGGTACTTCACCCCTTGTCTTCTGCTTCATCAGACTGCCATCACTAGGGACAAATCTTTGCTTTTTAGCTATGCTAAAATGTTGGAATGAAGACATTCTAAAGACTCCTGTGCTCTTCCCTTTGGTTATCAAACCATTGAAACAATAGACCCTAAGAAGTTTGAATTTCCCCAGGAATCTCCTGCTGGGAGAGGGAAAAAAAGCCAAACTTGGTGCCAGCCAGCAGGGGAGCTTGTCTTGTGGGATGGGATTTCACACTGTTCTGAGGACTTGTCAGACTGCCTTGCAGGAGAAGAGGAGCTCAGAGGACAGCGGGTTGACTCTGTGGAGGAACCGCATAGGGCTGCTTAGCTATGCATAAACGTCTTTGCCTTCTATTCCTGTCAGAACCCTGAAGCTGGACTGGGGGTGGGGATGGGGGTGGGGTTACCAGGCCTCCTTGTTCCTTTCCTCTCTGAACAAACTTCCTTTCTCTGCTTTTCACCTATGTCTCTTTAATTGTTCTGTTGAGGGAAGATGCTTGATCCTAGTTTGGTAGGACTGCAGGGCCTAGGTTGTGGTCCCCATACCTCTGAGAGCCGTTCTCACTTCTGAGACAACGAGTGGGGGCCTTGTAGACGGCATTTCTGAAACCCAGTGCCTTTCCCAGAGCAGACTCCAGGTAACGGTTTTGTTAAATTGAATAAATAATAAGACTGGGGCTGTAGCTCAGTGGCAGAGCATGTGACTAGCATGAGATGGGTCTTAGGTTTAAACCCCCCCCCCCCCCCCAGCTCTGGAAGTTGGAGAGAAGGAAGGGATTCAGATGTCATTCCAGTACACAGATTAAGTTCTCTTAATGAACACAATGAGAGCTTCAGTGCTAGGTTTGGATCCAATAATTTCATTATCCCAAATGATCTTGACTGTGAAAGCAGAGGATTAGAAAAACGACACGTAATAAGACAAAAAGGAAATAATTCGTGCAGCGAGGGCACGGATTTAAAAGGCAAAAGAAAGCAGGCTTAAAGAGGAAGACAAGGAGGGAGTGTGGTCCTCCAGACTGCTTCTGGCAGTGACACCATTTCACGAGCATCCCAGGATCACACCATTGTCTGCATTAATACCAAAACACAGGACAGAGGCCATAACCTGAAATGCAGAGTGGAAATACCTCCTCCTGAACTATGTCTCAGAGTATGAGGCCCAGAGAAACATTTATTCTACTAATCGATACAAAATAGACATGCAGCCCCAGGCTTAGGAGCTCTGTACACTTAAAACAGTCTTTAAAGGACTGCAGAGCTGGCTTTGGGTTTTACAAGTATGAAGAACTGCCCAGGTTTGGATACCCAGCACCTGTGTGAATGAACAGGCAGGCATGGGTGGGTGTTTGTGATCCGGTGCAGCAACGGAGGCAGAGCTTGCTGGCCAGCCACTGTCGCTGAATTGGTGAGCTTCGGGGTCAATGAGGTGTGTGTCAAAAAGCAGGTGGAGAGGGACTGAAGGGGACACCTGGTTATGTGTAGTTTGTACACAGGCGCGTGCACACACACACACACACACACACACACACTAAAATAATCAATTAATTAGAACATACAATTGCTTGACAGAGCTTCAGAAAATTTGATAATAGCTTAAGTGTTTCTTTAATTCTGCTGCTTTGATTGTTTCTGACATAGAGAGCTGACTCTGTAAACACGGCCCATGAAGATACGGGGAATGGCATTTTATCAGCTGAACTTCTTTAAAAATGGCTGTGTTTTATCTGTCTGGAAATGCTTTGCCTTATCTACCATCCCAGGCAAGAGTAATAATAGAACATTGATAAACTCAGTAATTATGGATGCTGTAGGTTCCGGAAGGTTTCCGAGGCTGGAGTCCACAGGTGGTGTTATCCCACAAGGTCATCGAACCAGGTGGAGTGTCTTTTCATGATGAGTTTTTGGAGGACCCTGGTCTTGTCTTCCTCCTCCTCAGTGTACCCTTATAGGAGATAGTGTGGCATAAGGGGTAAGTGCTGGGGTAATCAGAACCCCAACAATAAGCCCCTACATACCCTGTTAACTGTGAGCTCAAAGCATCTACTAGACTGACTTAAGCAAACCTGGGGCTGCTTCTGCCTGATTTTACCCCATGATGGACATAATTGCAAGACCACATTTAGATCCTTCTAGTAGTTTTGTAGCTAGATAAGCTTGTACTTCTTTTTGAAATTTATGACAGATACTACTCATTTAGATCACAAGGAGATTACCTCTCTGCCAAATAGCATGTGCAGAAGCCTGATGTGTTGAAGCCAGCAGTTTGTGTAGGTCTCGTTTATTGCAGCCTGCCTGTCCCAAGCAGGAACGTCTGCTCACCTGTGGCATGGACTTCTGAGAGGCCCTCTCCATTGTTTTGGTAGTGTGGAGTGGTCTGAGCTCTACGTGAGTTCTCTGAAAAGGATGGGGGCATGCTTCTCTGACTGTGAACTGAGTGCTCATAGACAGAGAGACACTCACAGGCCTCTCCCAATTGCACGTCAAGCTGAAAGCAGGGAATCACTTCTTGCAGGCTTGTTTTAGCCTAATGAAAAGATCACAAATTCTGAACTATCCAATTGCAACTTATTCCCCATTGAGCACACTGATCCAAGGTTTATCTCTGTGGCTGTTACGTGAGAACTGGACCTGGTTTGCAGCTTTGAGTTGGCTGTGGTTCAGGGCCAGGCTGAGAGCTCAGAACGGGCATTCCCAGAAGTGGTGGTTTGTATGCAGAGGGCTGGAGACTCCAGAAGGAAAACATTACTTGTTCATTTATTAACATTTTCCTCTGGTGACGGTTCTGTGAAGCCTGCTCAGGCTGTGTGAGAGGCAAGGGGAGAGGTGAAGGGAAGGCATGAGAGAAAACACGTCTGGTGGCGCAGCAGGCTCTGCCATGCCTGGCTTTCCCCACACAGGTGTTCTGCCATTACCGCTGATTCTACAGTTCTCTTTTCCCTGCCTTTCCCAGGCAGGGGTGCCATCTGGCTCTTCTCCTTGGGTGTTATTTCTCTCATGCTGGCTGTGATAAACCATGTAGGAGGACTAGGAGGGATGAAGAGAGGGGAAAACATGGTCAAAATAGATTGTATGAAAAATGGTTTCCAGTAAAAAAACAATAAAAGAGCCCCTCTTCCCCAGCAACCCGAGTGAACCAAAGGCATCTGTTTTCCCTGCCAGCAGCTTTCTATCAGCCATGAAGGCATATGTGCCCATTCAGGTCCGTGAGGACTCCCTTCTCCTCACCCCACCCCTGCCAACACCTTATATTCCAGTGGCCATGAGCTCACCCCTGTCAGTGCCCCATCAGATCACAGGGCTGGTCTGTTTCCTTTGAATGGTTTTTCTCTTTGCCTCTCCCAATAGCTCTCTAGCTGGAGACCACACCTCCAACCAAAGACATTTGGAAGACAATTCAGATCCAAATTATAACAGTTTCCTGTCATCAGGAAACACTGAATTATACTGTCTATCAAAGAAGCTCAAAAAATGGCACTTCACTCTGACTTTATTATATATTTCAAAATTAGAGTACACTCATTATACAAAGTGATGGGTTTCACCATGATATTTTCATACATGTCTACCATATACTTTCCTCATATCATAGCTTTCCCTTACTGTCCTCTCTTGTCCCCCAACTAGTCTCCCAAATATTGCTGCTTTTACTTCTATGTCATACATATAGTTTATGCATACATATATACATGATATATAATCTAAACTCACGTAGAGGGGAAATGTGGTCTCCTCCACCTCTCTCTATTCCCCCTTCCCTCCCTCTCTATTTCTTTCTTTCTTTCTTTTTTTTTTTTTTTCCAGAGCTGAGAACCAAACCCAGGACCTTTCGCTTACTAGGCAAGCGCTCTACCACTGAGCTAAATCCCCAACCCCTCCCTCTCTATTTCTTGAGACAATATCTCATATAACTCTAGGCTGGCCTCAATCTTGTTACTTAACTGAAGATGCCCTCGGACTTCCTGCCTCTACCTCCCTGGTGGTGAGAGGATGGGTGGCTGAACCTGGCTCATTAGGGCTGACCCCAGGCTCTGACCTTGAAAACTCTGCAACTTGACAACTCCATAGCAACCCAGACCCATAGCAATCTAATTTTGTACCATCTCAGATCTCGCCTGTGAACTCAGGGCTCCCTATGATGCAAGGACCATTAGCTGCCTCCTCCTTCTCTGGAAAGTCCCTCTGGTTCTGCCAGCACACTTCAAGGATCAGGAGCTTAAACTCTGAGCTCAGAGGAAGAAGCACTGTGCCAGAAGACTGCAAAACATTCTGAGCTAACTGATATCTAATCCCTTCTGGAGAGTTGCCTGTGGGATCTTGCTCTCTTTTGTGTTGGGGCTGTGTATCTGACTGATGACACTGAGCACTGAACCCAGGCTTCACCCTTAATAAAACCAGACCTGTGCTGTGGGATGTTCTATATGTCAAATGTGTTGCTCTGATTGGTTAAAATAAATAAAGTGCTGATTGGCCAGTAGCCAGACAGGAAGGATAGGGTAGATGGGACAAGGAAGAGGAAAAGGCTGGGAACAGGAAGACTGGGAGGAGAGACTGCCAGCCACTGCCATGAGAAACAACATGTAAGGACACTGGTAAGCCACAAGCCATGTGACAAAGTATAGACTAACAGAAATGGGTTAATTTAAGATAGAAGAAGCAGATAACAAGAAGCCTGCCATGGTCATACAGCTTGTAAACAATGTAAGTCTCTGTGTGCTTTCTTGGTTGGGTCTGAGTGACTGTGGGACTGGCGGGTAAGAGAGATTTGTCCTGACTGGGCCATGCAGGAAAACTCTAACTGTATAATAAGCTCTGCCTCTCAATCTTTATTTGTTTATTTTTTAGTAAATTTGTTAATTCTTTGAGAATTTTATACAATGTATTTTGACCAAATTTACCCACAACTTCTTCCCTTAATTTGTTCTGGATCTACTCCTCTCCCCTTCTCCCAACTTCATGACTTCAGGGTTTTTGTTTGTTTGTTTGTTTGCTTGCTTGTTTGTTTGTTTTGTTTATTTAAAATCCCATGGACTTCAATTTATGCTGTTCTTATACTCTTGGATTGGAGCCATCCATGGACTGGGGTCAACCTACCCTTAAAGACAATAGATTCTCCTTCCTCTAGAAGCCATCAACTATCTCTAAGTCTCCAGTTAAGGGTCATGGCTCATGCACATCTATCTTCCTACTCTGTGCTAGAGTGTTGACTGCCTTGATCTTATGCAGGCCATGATAGCCACTGTGAGTTCACAAGTGCATTGGCCCTGTCATGGCCAGAAGATACTGTTTGTCTCTGGTCCCCCAAGACCTCTGGCTCTTACAATGTTAGCATCCCTTTTCCACGCTGTTCCCTGAGCTCAGAACAGAGAGTGTGATATAAATGCCCCATGCATAGCTGACCACTGCAGAGTCACTTATGCTCTACATTTAGACTGTTGATTTCTGTGTTAACTTCTGCTGAGTGTGCACAGAATATTCTTTGGTGGGGTCTGAGAATGGTACTAATCTATGGATTTAGAGGGAAGTTTGATACTATGCCTATTTAGCAGAATAACAGTACTAGGATCGCCTCTGGGCTTATGAGCTCTCTAACCACGAGTTCTTGGTCAGATTTACAATACCAGGCATGCGTTTCCTCCAGTGAGCAGGCCTTAAATCCAATCAGGAAGTAGTTGGTTATCTCATGCCATTTGTGCCACCATTACACTGATGGGCATATCTTGCCCTCAGTTATTATTGCAGTTCACAGGACTAGCAGTTCAGTAAGTCTCTTTACCTTTCTTTTTATTCCTAGCAGCCTACATAGCACCTTCAGTACTATGAGAGCTAGCCAGCTGTGAGGAAGCTTCCGGGTCAGTACTGACTTGATTGTTCCATGTCCTATGACCAGTGTACATGAAGTCTTCAGCTAGAGGGTCTTAACCATCAAGTTCTGGTGAACAACCCAAATCTATGGCAATAGCCTGTATTGTTTTGGGGGCTTTCTAGAACATCTCTAACTAACAACTCTGGGATTTTTATTTGACAGCTTATAGCTTCTGAGATAAACATAATCTTCTGTAGGGTGACTCCAAGCAAACTTTTATATGAATGAAGGAAGGAAGGAAAGGAAGAAAAACTATATAAAGCTTACAAAATAGTAGTAGGTTTTCATATGGCTCTTGGAAAACAACCTTTTAATGTTAGCTATTCCTGTAGTGGGTAGCCATTCCAGCTTTGACCTGGAAGTTCCAACCCCCATTTTGGCTTTGGTAACAGTCATGCCTATAAGGCAGGGCTAAGGGAGGACGCTGAAGACCCAGGATCCAGATGCAAGGGCTCTCTTGGTTCCTGGACCCTGGACACTGGAGGTAGATGGAGCAGAGTTCTCCAGAGAACTCCGCCGGACTGCGCCACACCTTTGCCAAACCCTGTAAACTATCCCTTCACTTGTAAGTTACCCCACAAAATAAACCTCCTTTTTAACTATATGGAGTGGCCTTAATAATTTCACCAATATATTCCTCCCCCAACAATCTACTCCCTACTACCCTTTCATCTCTCTCCACACTTTACCCTTCCTCCTCAATAGGTTTTATGTATACTGATAATAGGTTTCCCCACCAATACAGTAAGCAAGATCCAGCAGAACTGAAAAAGTAAAAGAACAGGTTTATTTGAGCAAAACAACTCCCAGGTGAGTTCTCCAGCCCCAGAGATCAGGCTGGAGAAGTCACATGCCCGAACTAAAGCAGGGAGGTTATATAGTCTGTAGGCAAGGGGTGCTGAGAGGGGTGACGGATGATGTGTCCACTACAAGCTGGGTTTGTGCCCAAGTATGTCAAAAGCTGAGTTCTTTAGATGGGGACTTGGACTGCTGGCAACTTCAGGGGGGAGGGTACTGTAGCGCCAAGAATGTGCAGCTGGGCTTTTTGGTGCCTTTTCCTGTTGGAGCTTCTCTAAGAGGGTGGGGTTTGGAGAGAAAGAGAGAGGAGGGGCTTCTCAGGCTGTGCAGGAGTGAGCTGGAGGTTCCAACCAAACACTCCTCATCATTCCCCTTTGCCTTCATGTCGCCTGTATTCTGCTGTATCCCTCCTGCAGTAAGATCTTTCTTCCCTCTCCTCATCAGTGGTGGTTCCTTTGTAGTTTCCTGGATTCTTCAGGTACTCCAGATTAAACACAAATCAAAAGTTTCATTCAAAGATCCCTGTGAAATAGACATGGGACTTTTATCTATCTGGGTCTGGGTTACCTCACTCAGTATAATGTTTTCTAGCTTCACCCATTTGCCTGCAAATTTCATAGTTTTATTTTGCTTTGCAACGGAATAAAGTACCACTGAATCCAGGTACATTTTCATTATTCATTTACCAGATGCTGGGCATCGAGGTTGTTTCCATGGGCTAACCATTAAGAACAGAGCATCTGTGAATATGCATGAGCATGAGTTCTACAGCAGGAAATGGAGTCCTTTGGGTATATTCCCATGAAGGCTGTGGTGGTTTGAATAAGAATGGCCTCAATAGGCTCACATATTTGTATGCTTAGTCATCAGGCAGTTGCACTACTTCAGACAGATTAGGAATTGTGGCCTTGTTGGGGTGGGTGTGGCCTTGTTGGAGGAAGTGTGTCAATGGGGGTAGGCTTTGAGGTTTCAAAAGCCAAAGCCAGGTCTAGTGTCTTCTCTAGCACCATACATGTCACCATAATTCCCACCATGATGACAATGGACTAAACCTCTGAAACTGTAAACAAACCTCCAATTAAATTTTTTTTTTTTATAAGAATTGCCATGATCATGGTGTCTCATAACAGTAATAGAACAACAACCAAGACAATGGTGTATTTGGGGCATATGATAGACTTATTTCTAAATTTCTGAGGAACCACCACACTGATTTCCACAGTGGCTGCACCAATTTCCACTCCCATCAACTGTGAGGGTTTCCCATTCCCAAATCCTTCCCAGCATTTGTTTTATTTTCTTCTTAATCTTAGCCAGTATAACTGGGATAAGATGAAATCTGAAAGTAGTTTTAAGTTGCAGTTCTCTGGGAGCTAAGGATGGTGAACACTTTAAAAATATTTCTTAGCCATTTGAATTTCATTTCTTGAGAACTCTGTTCAGTTCTACATTCCATTTTTAAAATTAGGTTGTTTATTTTCTTGGTAGTTAGGATTTCTTTTGCTGTGAAGAGACACCATAGCCACAGCATCTCTTATAAAGGAGAACATTTTTTAATTGAGGTGGTGGCTTACAGTTCAGAGGTTTAGTCCATTATCATCATGGAGGGAAATGGCAGTGTGCAGGCAGGCAGGGTGCTGGAGAAGGAGCTAAGGGTTCTACATCTTGACCTGAAGTCAACAGGAAGTGAACTGAGACACTGGGCTTGGCTTGAGCATATATGAGACCTCAAAGCTCACCTCCATAGTGACACACTTCCTCCAACAAAGCCACACCTCCTAATAGTGCCACTCCCTGTGAGCTTATGGGGGCCAATTACATTCAAACTACCATAGTAGTTTTTTTAGTTCCTTATATATGTTAGACACTAATCCTCTGTCCATTCCTCAGGCTGCTTTTTTAGTCAGCTAATAGTTTTCTTTTCAGTACAGTACTTCAGGAAGTCCCATTTGTTGATTTTGGTCTTATGTAGTGTGTGACTACAATCTTATTCCTAAAGTCCTTACCTGAACTTGTACATGAAGTGTGTTCCTTGCTCTTTCTTCTAGAGGTTTCTTTGGTTCATTTGGAATTGATTTGTGTGAAGAGAGAAAGAGAAGGAGCTCTTTAAGCCTTAACTTCAATAGAGAAGAGGGACCAGAGGCATCCATGCTTCCTAGGAGCCAGCAAGGACTAGCTGAGACAGTCCATGGGAAGTATTTCATACACTGTGTAGTTCTGTGTACAAAGACGCTTCAGAAGAGTTAGATGCAAAGCTATCTTACCACTCAAACCCCATACTCTTGTTACACTCACAAGTTTTCCTTTGTAATGTAGAAAATTTGCTAGGAACTTGTTTCTTGTTTAAAAAAATCTGGGGGCTAAGGGTATGGCTCCGTTGGTAAATTGCTTGCCTGGCATCCATGAAGCCCTGGATTCCACCCCCAGCACTACATAAACCAGTAATGCACTGTAGTGGGTAGCTGTTCTAGCTTTGACCTTGAAGCACTGCCCCTAGTGAGGTATCAGGTAACTGTCACACCTGCCTATGATCTTGAAGTACATGCACCTGGGGCATGGCCAGTTGGAATCCTTAAGATCTGGGATGCAGGTACATGCAGTTCTCTCTTTGCTTCCCCATGATATTAAATGCTGAGATCTTTGACCAGGCAAATCAGCATGGGACATAGCTCAGCATCCAATACCAAGTTGGGTATTAGATAATGCGAAAAATCCACGGAGTCTTTTTAATGAGCAAAGGAATTTATTTGGGGAGATTTATTGTAGGGTCTGGGAAAGCTGAGCTATATTCTGACTGGCCATGCCCAGGGGCATATGTTTCAAGGTCATAGGCAGGTGTAACAGTTAGCCGCTACCTCACTAGGGGAGGTGCTTCAAGGCCAAAGCTAGAACAGCTACCCACTATGTCGCACATCTGTAATTCTTGCATTTAGGAGGTAGGGGCAGGAGGACCAGAAATTTGAGGTCATCCTAGGCCAAATAGTGAGTTTGAGGCAAACTTGAGGTACATGATACCCTGTCTCAGACACACGCATGTGTGTGCGTGTACACACACACACACACACACACACACACACACACACACACACACACGAAAACAGCAACAAAACTCTGTCTTGATTAAACTACTATAACGGTTCAGTTTTCCTTTCAGCCTTATTTATTATGCTAATTTGATCTTTGGTAAACTAATTTTCAAAATTTCTCCATTTTATTTTTTCATTATGTTTTTATTTGGAGATAATTGTGTTGCAGCCTTAAAAAGAAATAACACCCAGGGCTGGGCAGTGGTGGTACATGCTTTTAATCCCAGCACTTGGGAGGCAAGTGAATCTCTGTGAGTTTGAGGCCAGCCTGGTCTACAAAGTGAGATCCAGGACAGCCAGGACTGTAACAAAGAGAAACCCTGTCTTTAAAACCAACAAAAACCAAACCAAAACAAAAAATAACAAAAAAGAAAAAAGAAGTAACACTCAGAGTGTCTGCACTACAATATGTCTACACCCTGTATCTATGTTTATAGTATCTCATTCTCTATAGCCCTAGATCTCACTCTTGCTCTCCATGTTCAGAATTGTTTAATTTCCTTTGTTGTATTTTTAGCTTATAATTCTTGAATTTCTGTATTCTTCTAGTGAGTTGATAACATTGTTTTATTTAAGTCAGTGTAATTTCCAGTCCTATAATTCCTACCTGGTTCTCTAGAGCCTCTGCTCCCCATAAAGTTATCTTCATTCCTGTTGAATGATTCTATATTTTCATTTGTTTCAAAGGTGTTCTTAATTTTTCATTGATGAATTAAGCCATACAATTCTCATATTGTTTTGTATGAGTATCTACTTTTCTCTCCATTCCACGTGAGATTTTTCCCTCCTTCTTTGTATTACATTTATGTTGTATTTTCTGTGATGATTATAAAAACTGGACATATCTGAGAATCTGGGTCTTATGTTTGAACACTTTCTATTTCAGCTGTGTTTTGTAACGCTGCTCTTTCATGGGTTAAAAGCTCACCCTTTGATTTTCCAGGTAGGGGTAGAACCTTGAAGTCAAGTCTCTTTATTGTGACCGAGCAGGGTTTAGACTTTGGCTCCCCATGAGACCTTTGCTGGATGAACTTGTAGGAAGGGTGGTATGCTATGTTACTGCTCCCATGTGCACTGGAAGTAGCTCACATCACTGCTGGGTGGTGATGGAAATCTATACTCGCCCACAGCCCTCCTCTGACTCCACTGGCATGGAGGAGTGAGTGACTGAGTAGGGTCTTGCCAGTGAGCTTATCTAGGCTTCTCAGGTGGCATCCACTCACACTACAGGCATGCTGAACCTGGGTACTGCTCAGGATGGTGACAGTCTGCCTTCTGACTCTGCCCTCTTAGTGAGTGAGTTCAGGCCCCTTGTTACAAGTCCGAGAGGGTCAGCTGCCACCAGACCTTTGCTGCCACAATGGTGCCATGTTTGTTTTTCTGTTTTGACTGGATTAACTAGATGATTGACTAACTGAAAACCAGTCTTCAGTCAGGTTTATCTGTCCCCTTGGTACTTTTACTGAGGGAAGCAAGATTTTATAATGGTTTTGATGTTTTGTGGGCTCTTGCTATTTCCAGATCACTAGCTTCCTCAGCACTGTGTATGGGATCCCAGAAGCACAAAGAATACCTAGGCAACCCATATCTACCGTGTGCCTTGGGACCCAAGGTCCCCAGGGCGTATCCTTTCTTCTGTATGCTGTTTACACTCTTCTTATGTTTGTTCATTTATAATTTCCAGGGTCTTTAGCTTCATTTTTAACATGACAAAATATCTGAGATAATTCACTTATAAAGAGAAATGTTTATTTTGGCTCATGGTATTAGAGGTTTCAATTCATTGGCCTTACACTGTTTTGGGTGTAGTACAAGGCAGCAGCTCCGGGTAGGATCATGTGGTGGAACAGACCCACTTACTTTGCAGACAGGAAACAAAAGAGAGAGGAAGGGGCTAGTGTGTTCAGTCTCCTTTGATGACATACCTCTGATAATTGGAAAACTTCCCACTAGATTCTATGTCTTAAAGTTTCCATTCCTCCCAGCAGTGCCAAATGGGGACTAAACTTTAAACACATGGCCTTTAGTGAAGATATTTAAAGATTTATTTTACTTATAATCTATGTAAATATTTGTGTGTGGGCTGCAGCCTTCATGATTTGACCCTGGAAACCTGACTGGGATGATGAAGGAATAAAGAAAAGACACACACAGACACATATACAGAAAAGCTGGGAATAGATAGGTTGTATGCATTTTGATGGATGGTAGCAATTGCATTACAAGCCAGAACCTCAGTGCTTTTATTACATACATAATAAAAGGGGAAGAGGAGTTGGCTAGTCTTGGTAGGAGGTCTCTGTAGGAGAGGAGTCTACAGCTATAAACAGAGAGAAGGGAGCTGAAGTTGATGCTCTCTGTACACGCTGTCAACATTTGCACACAGACCAAGGCTTTACCAATTTCCTGAGCTGACCTGGGGAAGGCTTTGCCAATTCATGTGGGTCTCAGACATCCAGATCCCTCTCAATAATATATATTCACTCAGGACTTCATCCACTCCTTATGCAATCACCCAAGGTTTCCTGTGCTCCCCACAGGTGTGTGGGTATGTGCAGGTACCAGAAGAAGGTATTAGATCCTCTGAAGCTGGAGTTGCTGGTAGTCGTGAGCTGCATGTCATGGGTACTAGGAACCGAACTTGGGTCCTCTGCAAGAGTAGCAAGAACACTTAACCACTGAGCCATTTCTCCAGCCCCCTGGGGGCCATTTAAGATGCAAATGACATTGGGAAGTTCTCAGTGGAGGAAAGGGAAACTGCATGTCTACTTTTTATTCTCCAAACTCAAGTGTCTTCTTTCTTAAACCAAACAAGGTATTGATTTTATCACAAACTTTCTCCAAATAAATATTAGGGAACCAATCCCTTGACTGGCATAGTTATAAAATTTATATTCTTCCATGTGGTTATTTGAATACTTTTCTAAGACTTGTGACTTGTGTTGCTGGACTTATTAGTGACAGTGTTGTAATGATGAAGCATGCTATTGGCCACTTAAGAAGTCTTATCAGTGATGGTGTTGTAGTAATGAAGCAGACTGCATTGTACTGGTGTTGTGTAGGAATATCCTCTGAGTTCAAACTCCATCCTGGAAAGAAGCTCCATAAACTCAGAAAATTCCAATGGAAGGCTCCTTAGGACTCAGGAAGTAAACAATGTATAAGTCTCAGGAAGTACCTGAAACTCGCCCAGTGTATGATGCCCCTTGCTGAGGAGACAGTGATCAGTCAACTTGTCTGGAAGATATTCTCTGATACTTTGAGTTGCCTACAAGTCAGACAGCACCAGGCTTCCAATTTTTGTGAGTTGGCATGCATCCATGTATTTTTGTGATACATTTGCTTTTGAGTTGTTTCTGATTATGTAAACCATCCCTCATCTATTCTCCTGTAAGGAACTTCAATAAATTCATTGGTTCTCCAAATCAGACTTTTGTGTATCATTTCCTTAGTCTGTTGTCTGTTCTCCATGTGGGGTGAACAGAGGTTTGTGTTGCATCTTCCTAAGAATAGTGTTTACTAACAGAAATTATCTTTGACTAAAGGTGAACTGTGCAGGTTATCTCCTGTGGACACAGATAACTAAGAATTAGTTACAGAGATATCTAGTCTAAGAAGCAGATTTAAAGTTTGCAAGTACTTGTTCTGAAGTAGGAAATGAGCCTTTTGTGGGACTGATAAATAGGTTCTTATACACACAAGCCTGTAAAAAACCAAACAAAAACTTTCATAAAGATTTTCCAAACTCTAGCTTGTCATGTGTATTATTATATATTATTACTAATACTCTGCATTAGCACTTACCTTGTTACTGTGCCAAAATACCCTATAAAAACAACTGGAGAAAGGAAAGTCTCATGGTTTGAGTCCATCATGGTGGGAAGGCACAGCATCAGGAGCATGATGCAGCTGGTCACATGGCATCCACAGTTAGGAAGCAGAAAGATGGATGCTGGTGCTCAGCTCACTTTCTCCTTTTCATTCAGCCCAGGACCCCAGCCCATGGGATGGTGCTGCTCAGTCTCATGTAGCCTAGGGTGGCCTTGAACTCCTGATCTTCCTCCTCCCAAGTGCTGATCTCCAGGCAAACTTTATTTGTCAGAACACAAACAAAATATCACACAACACCTGTGACCACCACAGAGTGTAAGATAGACCAGGAATAGAGTCAGGGGAGGGCTTCCCAACAGAGATAGCATCTGCACCTGGGGCTTGCTAAGGAAAAGGGTTATCCAGATAAAGAGGGATTGGGACAATGAGGCTGGCTGCTGCCATGGAAAGAGCAGACAGGAAGGCAGGACCAGAGAACAGGGATGTGTGGTGTGCCGAGTGGTAGATGGGCGAGGCAGGTGGCCACTGAGCCTAGATTCCATCCTCAAGATGATGGGAAGATGGGTAGTCATAAGAAGTGTGTGTGTGTGTGTGTGTGTGTGTGTGTATGAGAGAGAGAGAGAGAGAGAGAGAGAGAGAGAGGGGGGGGGGGTCTTGATGCTAGGTGTCTTCTTTGCCCACTTTCCACCTTGTTTTCTGAAACAAGGTCTCTCACTGAGCCTGGATTGAGTGATGATGGTTGGCTGGTGAGCCCCAGGCATCTCCTTGTCTCCCTCTCCCCAGAGCTGGGGCTACAAGTACATGCATTATGCCTGGCTTTTTAAAAAAATTATTTAATTTAATTTTACATATCAGCCATGGGTTCCCCTGTCCTCCCCCTCCCGCCCCTGCCCCCGCCTCCCCCCCCATTCCCATCTCCTCCAGGGCAAAGACTACCCTGGGGATTCATCTCAACCTGGTAGATTCAGTCCAGGCAGGTCCAGTCCCCTCCTCCCAGGCTGAGCAAAGTGTCCTCAGTGCATGAGCTGGCTGTTTGGAACCTGGGGCTTATGCCTGGCTTTTATTAGTTTTGTTTTTCTTTTACATGGTTCTGGGGGATTGAACTTGGGTCTGCATGCTTGCAAGGCATGTTACTTTACTGACGGAGCTGTCTGCCCCATCCAGTAACCACGAAGGACTTTTATTCAGGGTAGTGGTATAATGTCCCAGAGGGAACATTCTGTCCTATGGAGGAGGAATGACTTGTGAGGGAAGAGCCTTCGTCTTGGCTATGGTGACTGTCCATGCTAATCTTGGAGAGTCATTGTGTCCATTATACTGGGACATTAATGATTTTACATGAACCTAAGAGCAGAATTTTGTTTGTCTATTTCTTCCAAAAATGAGAGTTGAAAGAGTAGAAGACAGCCCGGGGATTGTGATGAACCTTTGAGATGTACTGCTTAGATGGACATCCATTTACCGAGCTGACGATCTGTGGCATCTCATTCTTCTAACTCCCAGATAGCTGAGGGCTGCCGTAATCAGTCAGGCTCCTTTCCATCCATTTGTGTAAATAACAGTAAGGGCCTTTCTTGAAGATCATAAAGAATGAAAAAATAGCTGCTTTTCAATGCTGTGGAAAAATGATAGGAACTGGTCCTGAAAAGGTAGGAAATGAAAGCTGCTTCCCATTCATTTCCTGTCTTTGGCTCTGAAGCCATTAAAATGTAAATCAAACTTTGAAACACACAGTGGAACAGAAACGAGAAAACATAGGACAGAGAGTGCTTGAGAAAAAAAGAAACAACTAATAGTTTTAGGAGGGATGAGAAGTAAGGGTGGGGGTATTTTCCCCAGGAAAAAATATTGCTTTCATCAAAAAAGAAGAAAATATGAATTCTTTGGTTTCCGATGTCCCGGGGCTGAGTTTAATTAAGGCAAGAAATGGCATCAAGAAATGATAAATACAGCCGGGGCCAGGGCTGTGAGACGTTGCCCTGGAGAACAGAGAGGCACTCAGGACTGGTAATCATCATTACATGAGGGATGAGGCATGTCAAGGAGGGAGGATGTCATGTGGATAGTATAACGAAGGACCAGATGGGGGTGATGTAAAATCCCCACACCTTTTATAGTACCAGAGTGAAGATGCAGGGAGCATGCTTGAGCACAGGTTCTCTGAGGTTTGACAAAATGGGTCTTAGCCATCTTCCTCTCTCAACTGGGGGGTGGGGATGGAGCAGGTGGTACCTGCAGGCAATGTCCTTGGCCAAGAGCAACTTCAAGTTTCTCTGAGGGAGATGAGTGAGGAATACTGAGTGAGAAAGTGTATGTATAGGGTAAGGATCATGTTTTGGATGATGTTGGGGCAAAGTACACATGAGTAGAAACCTAACTATAGTAATAAGAATTCTTGGGGCAGTGTGGGGGAGATGGCTCTGTGCTTCCTGTGCAAGTATGAGAACTGGATTCTAGATCTATAGAACCCAGGTGAAAAGCTGGGTGGGTGCTTGCTCTGCTTGTAATTCCAGTGTTTTGAGAGGTGGAGACTGGGTCTCAGGAGTCAGCTAGCTAGCTAGCACAGTGTGTGAGCTCTGGGCTTAGGGAGAGACCCTGATTCAGTAAATAAAGTGGAGAATAAAGGAAGACATCAGAAATCAACCTCTGGTCTATACACACACACACACACACACACACACACACACACACACACACACACACATACACACCTGTGCACTCCTACAAATACATGCAACTCTCCCCAGCCCCCAACACACAATCAAAGAAAAAAGAAAAAAGAATGTTTGGAACAAATGGCAGGCCACAGAACGTAAACTCATGTTTGTCTTTTTGGGGCTGGAAGACTTTGGGAAAAGTAATAACTTGGTCAACAGTGGGGCCAAACTACATCTAGATGGATTACTAAATGAAGCATTAAAACACCACCTGGCACGAAGGCAATGCAATATATAAAAAATTAAAACCTATTTTTGGGTTGGGAAGATGGCTCAGTGATTAGAAGTGTTTGCAACTAAAATGTGAGGACCTGAGATCAAATCTCCAGCACCCATGTGAGAAGTCATGCTATGCATGTATCTGTAACCCCACATCTGTGGGTAGTAAGAGACTGCAGGGTCTGTGCAGATTTCTAGTCCTCAGGTTAGCCTCAGATCTTCTGAGAGAGCCCATCTCAAGAGAAGAAGGTGGACTGTAGTTAGAGTTTTCCTGACTGGCCCACAGTCATGACAAATCTCTCTTACCCTCCAGTCCCACGGTCACTCAGACCCAACCAAGAAAGCACACAGAAATTTATATTGCTTACAAACTGTATGGCCATGGCAGGCTTCTTGTTATCTACTTCTTCTATCTTAAATTAACCCATTTCTGTTAGTCTATATTTTGCCACACGGCTTGTGGCTTACCAGTGTCTTTACATGTTGCTTTTCATGGCGGCTGCTGGCGGTGTCTCTCTCCAGCCTTCTACTTCCCAGAATTCTCTTCTCTCTTGTCCCGCCTATACTTCCTGCCTGGCCACTGGCCAATCAGAACTTTATTTACACAGAGCGATATCCACAGCAGTGGACAGTGATAGAGAAGGATACCTGACATTGCTCCTCTGACCTCCTTGGACCTGCATACATATACATGCATATACCACATGTGTTCATGCACACAACACACCCTATTGTGATGAAAACTATTTGCCTGAGATATTGGGATTGTCCTGGTCTCTCTTGTTCTCTCTTCCTCCCTGTAGTGGATAGCCATCCCAGCATTGGCCTGGAAGTTCCAACCCCCATTGAGGCTTCGGTAATGATCACGCCCACAAGGTGGGGCAGAGGAGGGAGCAGAAGATCGAGTATCAAGAGGAGGTCCTTCTCTTGGTTCCGGGACGCTGGACGCTGGAGGTAGACCAAGTAGAGTTCTCAAGAGAGACACCACCAGCCACTGCCATGGAAAGCAACATGTAAAGACACTGGTAAGCCACAAGCCGTGTGGCAAAATATAGACTAACAGAAATGGGTTAATTTAAGATACAAGAAGTAGATAACAAGAAGCCTGCCATGGCCATACAGTTTCTAAACAATGTAAGTTTCTGTGTGCTTTCTTGGTTGGGTCTGAGTGACTGTGGGACTGGCGGGTAAGAGAGATTTGTCCTGACTGGGCCAGGCAGGAAAACTCTAGCTACACCTCCCTCTCTTTTTTTCTGTTGTTGTTAACTTGACATAAACCAGAATTTTCTCGGAAGAAAAGATCTCCATCAGATGGACAAGTATGTAGGGCATTTTCTTAATTAGTGATTTATGTGGGAGGACCCAGCTTTTTATGAGTGGTACCGTCTCTAGTTGGGTGGTTCTGGGTTATATAAGAAAGTAGAGTGATAGAGTTTTAATGAACTTTTCTCATCTGGACTGAAAGTGCTCCCTCCAAGAACCAAAGACCACAAAAAGCCAATTCCAGACATGAAAATTCCTTTTTTGAGTTGTTGGCCAGGCTGTCCAAGATACTCTCCAAACATACAGCCTATTACTGTTGCTCTGGGTTACCCCTGAGAGATGGAACACACAATTCACTTCATAAATAGCCCAGACCCTTAGCTGGAACTAACTTAAATGCCTCCTCCTTCATGACTAGCTTTTGTGGTACTAGAAGGCACTATGAAAACTTTACGCCCTGACTTCCTTCAAGTATGGGCTATGTGGTGGTCTGAATGAAAATGGCCACCATAGACTCATAGGTAGTGGCATTATTGCAGGTGTGGCCTTGTTGGAGTAGGTATTGGCTTGTTGGAGGAAATGTGTCACTGGGGGCTGGGTTTTGAGATTTCAGAAGCTCAAGCCAGGCCTAGTGGTTCATTGTCTCTTCCTGCTGCCTGCAAAACCAGATGTAGAACTCTCAGGTCCTTCTCCAGCACATGTCTGCCTGCATGCTGCCATGCTTCCCACTGTGATGATAATTGACAAAACCCCTGAACTGTAAGCCAGCCCCAGTGAAATATTTCCCTTTGTAAGAGTAGCCATGGTCATGGTGTCTCTTCACAGCAATAGAAACTGACTAAGATGGACCGTGATGAGGAAATAAACCCTTTCTTCCCCACATTGCTTTTGGTCATGGTGTTTTATCACAACAATAGAAAGAAAACTAAGACAGGGGCTATCTAACGACTTAATTGGAAATAGTGTAAGAGTAAAACACTTGATTGGGTATGTCTGAGCCAACATCAAGAAGAGGTTAGTCAAAACAGTGAGGCACTGAAGCAGGCACCTGTGGAAGAGTAATAACCTGAGGCAGAGCTGTGAGTCACAGACTCAGGAGAAATGGAGTCAGAACCAGGCTAGGAGAAGCTGAGGGCAGTGCTCAGGCTCCATGCAGGCAGGCCCTTCCATCTCTGCTGTAAGTGTCAGATGGGTTTTACAGGAAGGTTTCTGTGGGCATGACAGCAAGGTGTTGAGACAGTTGGCCTTCTTGGGAGAGCATTATTAGTGGAACAGCATCACGGCAGTGTGATGGGGTCCTGAAGGGGGAGAGTCTTTGGTCACACAGGGCAAAGGAAATCCTTGCTATTACCAGTTTCTGAGGGGGAGAAGTTTCTACCTCATGTGACTGAATCTGCATGCTAAGAGTCAGAAAGGTACTGGGTAGGGGTGTCAGATGTTAGGAAGACACTAGATGTCAGCAGGGTCTAGGCTTCTCTGCAGTGGTGCAGTGGGGAAGGACTGCAGGGCCACAGCAGGCATTGTCCGTTACCTGTGTCTGGAAAGATGATGCAGGGCTATGCGACTACATCTCTTCAGACTGCAGCAGCTTCTGTCCTCTTAGAGTGACAACTTCTGTAAGGCCTGTAGCCTAACAATGAGCCTACTGTCTACAACAGTGCCTGGAAAATGGTAGATAATCTAAGTATTTGTTGTGAATGGATGCAGTGTCGAGTGCACCAATGGACATTTGTACCTGGTGTAAAGGAACTGGATCAGGAGAAGCAACCTCAAAGCCTTAGGGAACTCCTACAGCAAGCATCCTGGCTTCTCTGAGGCTTTTCTAAGTAGAGTAGCTTGCCTTTGGATGGTAGAAGAAACTCAAGGCAGATTAAAAGCTAAGTGGAAATGAGGAGTGCCTTGAAGGCCCAGAGTTATTGAGCAAGAATAAGGAAGGCTGAGAAACAAACAGCAATCCGTGTTATTCTGTCTTAGGTTGTCTCCCCTTCCATTTGGTTACCCTTTGCCTAGCTGGGATGGTTAGTTACTATTGTCCCCTTGATAGGATGGAAGATGAACCTCTTGGTGTGCCTGTGACTGTTTCTAGAGGATGTTAACTGAAGTGAGAAAACTCATGCACCCTGAATGTGGGTGGCACCATGTCATGGGCTGGAGTCCTGGACTAAATAAAAAGGAGGAAGTGAGCTGAGCACCAGTATTCATCTCTCTGCTTCCTGACAGTGGTTGCCATCTGACCTGCTGCCTCACACTCCTGCTGTCATAACTCACCACCATGATGGACTGTACCCCCAAACTGTGAGACAAATAATCCTTCCCTCCTTAAGTGGCATTTGTCAGGCGTTTCGTCACAGTAGCGAGAAAGGTGACTACTACTCGGCCCATCTACACTGCTGTGGAGAAAATGATGGCTGCCTGATTTCTGCTCAATTGTGGAAAGAGTAAACATGTAATCAGTGAGCTTAGGGCACAGCCAAGGACTCCGTGAGCCTTGAAGAACTCTTACCAGCTATAATCATTCAGTTAGGTGATTTGATAGTTACTGAAGCAAGTTAGGGAGAGTGGCCTGAAAGGCCTCTGTCAGGGCCATCTCTAGCATGTTCTGTGATTCCACGTGGACCTGAATTTCCTGGGAAGAGGTGGAAGTGGAGACTGCTTTGAAAAACCAAGACTTGCAGAATGGATGTGAGAAGTGATGAATGAGAAAATGAAGTCTAAAGACCCAGAAGAAACTGCTCGAAGCTTTTCTTCTTGGGTATTAAGAAGAAGGGAAGTGTATTTTTTGGCTCGCTTGTGGTTACTTTCTCTCTGTGTGAGTGAGTGTGTGTGTGTGTGTGTGTGTGTGTGTGTGTGTGTGTGCGTGTACATATATGTGGGTATTTAGTTGCTTATTGTGAGTTTTAATGAGCATGGGATGTGATGACAAAGATGGATTGATGTGCTGGTCTGGGTAGAGGGGCGTGTATTTGCCTGTGTATGTGTGTGCATATAAGTGAGAATTTCTAAAAAGAGCTCTTGGGCTGAGGAGATGGTTCAGAGTGTCAAAGCGTTTGTTGTGCAATCATGAGGACTTGACTTCAAATCCCAGCAGCCAAAGCTGAGGGCACATCTATAACCTGAGGACTGTGGGACCTGAGATGAGAGGATGTCTGGGGCTTGCTGGCTGCTAGACTAGGTTCTGGTTCAGTGAGACCCTGTCTCAGGTGAATAAGGAAGAGAATGAGAGAGCAGGGCACCTGACACCCTCTTCTTCCCTCCACTGGTATGCATGGGTACACATACCAGTACATACATGTGTACATATGCCACACACATAATACAATACATGCATGTACACACACACACACACACACACACACACACACACACACAGGTCTTGAAGGTCAAATGCTGTTGAAGTTCTTAGAAAGCCTCCTGCTGGGTTTCCATGGAAACCAGAGAGGCCAGCTCTGAAACAAATGGCAGGAAACTGAAGAAAAGGGTAGACAGCCTCATAAGTATCTTTTTATCATTTGGCCTTTCTGGTACATTCACGAGGACAAGCAGGCTAAAGAGTGATCAAAACACTCAGATATGTTTTATATTTTTAGTAAAAGGAGGAGGGGGGTCACTGTTTTTGTTTTATATGGCTTTCACATGGAATCGATGTTATCCCTAGGACTTTTCCCTTTGATTTTTTACTTTGCTGTGGTCTATGTACCAACCAGTTCTTGTTAAATATTTATGGACAAGATTAAAGACTTTATAAAACTTAGCAGCTGGCAGCTGTCCTCGTCGAAAGAATAAGGCAGCGAGTTTTCATTTTAATTGGATAACCGTGTGACCGAAATATCTAACCCCAAGGGAAATACAAGAATTAAAATATGTAAAGCAATTTAAAAAAGAGAAAGTAGCCTTTTACGTCTTGTCGCCCTGATTTCCTTTGGTGGTTTTGTGTGAAGGTGAAATGACAGTGCTTTTTTTTTTTTTTCCTCAGCACACCTCCTTGTAGCATACAAATGGAAAGCACACCATGCAGGTACCAGGAGTGACTTGCTGTTCATCCTTCCAGGAAGTGCTGATGAATAAAGCATACAGCAATGAACTCACTGAGCAGCAGCCTCTGGTGCTTACGCCATGTATGGGGCGGGCCGGGGGTGGCCTAGGATATGGCTGTTCTTTTCATCTGAGCTGTAGGTGTAGAATGAGGATGCACACTATGTGGAGTCTTAGCTAGGTGACAGGCACCTTGGCCTCTCACAACCTTGTCCATGTTTGAGAGAGATATGTAAGTTTAGAAAGGTTACATGAACTGTCAAGAAGACAAAAACTAGCAAAGGAAAGAGTCAAACCTGAAGACATCCGACACCAAGAGTCCTGCTGAGACCAACTTAAGCGCCCGGTGATTTTAGTTCCCAAGAATTCTTTCTAAAATCTCTAGTAAAAAAAAAAAAAAGTACCCAGATTTTAATGGTATGTTTTGGCTGAGGCATTATGGTTTAGATGCTCAGCTTTCCTTGTTTGTGTGTGTGTACATACATGTTCATGAGGGTGCCCATGCACATGTGTGAGTGTATTTGTAGAGTCTGGAGGCACATGGGGTGTCTTCCTTGACTACTCTCCCACTTTACTTTTTGAGACAGAGTTTTTCACTAAACCTGATGCTCTTTGACTGGGTAGCTAGTGAGATCCAGGGATGCTCCTGTCTTCACTTTCCACAGCATTGAGATTACAGATATGTGCTGCCATGCCCAGCTTTTATGTGGGTGCTGATGAGCTGAGCTCAGGTCCTAGGCTTGTTTGGCAAGCACTTTACCACCTGGGCCATGGTCCCAGCCTCAGCCTTCTTGTCTTACGGAAAACTAATCCAATTTGAGAAAAATTATACTTGAAGTTATTTAAAAACAAATGTTGTACTTGTTGGACTACTCAGTTCAGCCAACACAGCAGTAGCAGTCATGACTAAGATGGAAGCTGATGATATCCAGGACATCGGTGTGGCCAGATGTTTGATTTTACATATAAGAACTATCCTGTGTTTGCCAACAGGATCAGGGAGTCTCTTCTACTGAGTTTAAAGAATGCTGACCTTCAGATTGGCTCTAGTAATAGAAATCTCAGGAAAGGGATAAACTCATTCCGTTGTGTCAACATACACACATTTTGTTTATTTACCCATCTGTTGATAGACATTTAGAATGACTGCACTCTTTTGCTATTATGAGGGATGCTACATAAATGTTTGTGTACAAGTCTTTGTGTCTTATGTGAAACTCTTCATGGGGAGACATGAACAAGCATCCACTCACCACAAATAGGGTACCTGATAACAGACTACAGAAATGATTGCATCAAAGTCCAACTTGGTGAACCAATGAGATTTTTGGTGTAACTTTCAGGAGCATAGGTGACTCAAAGGCAGCTGCATTACTGAAAGTGTACCCTAGCATGAGTGACAGCTCATAGAAGCTGTATCACCAGAGCTCTCTGCACAATATGCAAGCAGCACAATTGGTTGCAGCCTCCTCTCCTCAGCAGTACTAGCTGTTTATGTAACCTGAGGAAAGAGGGGCATTTTGGGTCTTGTAACTTTCATGGAATGCCTGAGACTTCTGAATTGTTTACTTTCTGAATTTTAAGGATCCTCGCTCCAGGGTGGAAGAATATTTCAGTTCAGAGGAAACTAGTATCATTTTTCTCCTGTACATAGCCTTTATTTACTTTACTATCAAGGGTAATCCCGGTCCAATAAGCACTCATCACAAATAATGTTTTCATATTTGTAAATTTCAGTTGTTTTTCTGTAGACATCTTGCTTCAGCTTATTTACATATTTACTTGCAAAAACAAGAGCATCACTATTAAAGCTATACAAGAGAACATGAAATCAATTATAATCAAACTTGTGGTCTCTATTATACTGTGACCTTAGCCCAGCATAAAATATTAAACATACTTACAACGTAAGACTCCAGCTGGAGAGAAGGCTCAATGGTTAAGAGTACTGTCTACTCTTCAGTGGATTTGAGTTTGAGCCCAAGTACTTATATGGCAACTCACACTATCTGTAACTCCAGTTCCAGCAGATCTGTAACCCTCTTTTGGTTTCTGTGGCCACCAAGTATGCACATGATGTACATATATACATACATGCAGGCAAAACACCCATACACATAAAAAAAAGAACAAACAACAGCAGCAAATTATGAGATTTTGCAGTGATTTTTTTTTTGTAATTCAATTGCATGGTTTTTGATTATGAACTTTGTCAATAAAAATCCTGTGTAGCAATGTCAAAAGACTGGAAAATACCTTTAGGTAGGGCTTTTAGATGGCGGTTATTAGCTTAATAGTGTCTGTCTGGAATATAAGATCAGAGCTTGGTTACAGTTGTAACCAGGTATAATTAGGCTTTTCCAAAGCTTTCTATAACTATCTGGTTGATACCTGTTTTTTAGATTTGTGGTCTAGAAACTCTAGCCAGCAAGCAAACATCCAGCAGAGTTGTAAGAATATATAAAGCAAAGAAGAGAATTGTCTGATCATATTTTTGAACTTGACATGTTTGAATTGAGGACTGGATAATATCTTACTTTAGAAGCAAGGGCATTACTCTAACTCAGAGAACAACAGATGTGGGTGAGGTATACTGTTCTACCTGTGATAAAACTCTGACCAAAGCAGCTCAGGAGAGGAAATGATTAATTTACCGTACAGTGTCAGGTCACAGTCCACCACTGAGGGAAGTCAAGAAAGGAACTCAATCAGGATCTTGAAGCAGAAACCATGGAGAAATGCTGCTTGCTGGCTCACTCAATCACAGGTTCATGTTCTGCTAGCTTTCTTGTACAGCAAGAGCCCATCTGCCCAGGGAATAGCTCCACCCATGGTGGGCTGGATGCTACATCAATTAACAATCAAGATAATTCCACAGATATTACTACAGGCCAAATTGATCTGGGTAATCTCTGAGTTGGTACTCCTTTCTCTGGTCTGTAGGCTGTGTTAAGTTCAGAGTTAAAGTGAAAGATTAACACATACTTTATGAACCATAGTGATTTAGGGGATTCATTTTTAAGTATGAGTTTGTCCCAGACAGTTCTGAAGAGTTGATCAGTACATTTGTTTCAGTTTCTCCTCCTATAAGGCAAAGGCTGAGGTCCATCTCCTGACACAGGCAGTGATTTCTTTAGCATGAATCTAGGCTTCCTGGTCTATTTACCAGCAGCTGGAGGTGAGACTTTGCCATATCTGCAACTTTCATGTAAGTTTGGTGCTCTAGAGATTGGGGCATCCCTAGAGATTAAAGCAGAGATGTTGGTCAGGGGTGATTGGAGGATGTAGGACTGTGTAACCTGGATTAGAGGAACTGGGCTTGGCAGTTTACCATCAAAAGAAGGCAGATTAGGGTTTGGAAGTCTCTGTTTTCCACTGCTAGGGTCTAAGGTGCTGTGGAACAAGCAGGGAGGCAAACTCTCTTGAAGAAGCTACCAGGGAGAAAAGACAGCATCTATCAGGAACTGACTTTAAGAATCTTCCAGGCAGATGGGAGGATTTTCACACACATACATGTGTGCACATATGTTTATATACTTGGTGTCCAGCATAATTAATAGACTTACTCATTTTTCTCCTCTTCTCTCCTTCTTTCCTCTCCCCTCTCATTTTAGGTCAGAGTTTCACCATATAATCCAGACTGGCTTAGATTCACTGTGTAATAGAGGGTGATCCTGAACTTCTGATCTCTTACCTGTCATCCAAGTGCTTGAATTATCGGTGGGCAATACTATATCCAGTTTATGCAGTGCTGGGATGGAACTCAGAGCTTTGTGCACACCAGGCATACATTCTAGCCACTGAGCTCATCCTTAGATCTTCTTTAACTTGCAAATGTTGCACCTATTGCCTGCCTGGAACTCTCCTGCATGACCTCAGGCTCTGTTATGGTCACTGGTCTTCAGGGGCTGTGTCTACTCATCTGTATTTATGCCCTGCTGATAACTACTGTCTCCCCCACCCGGTCCTAGGTTCCTGATTATAGAGGAGGTTGTTCTGCACCACTATTTGTGTGTGTGTGTGTATGTGTGTGTGTGTGTGTCTGAGCATGTGTGGCAGTAAGAGGTTTATCTCTCTCTGTCTTGTCTTTGAGACAGGGTCTTTCACTGAGCCTAGAGCTTGCCAATTATACCAGAGGGCCAGCAAGCCCCCAGGATCTTCCTCTGCTGTGGATATCGCTCTGTAGAAATAAAATGCTGATTGGCCAGTAGCCAGGCAGGAACTATAGGCAGGACAAGCAGAGAAGAGAATTCTGGGAAGTGGAAGGCTGAGGAGAGAGACGCTGCCAGCCGCCGCCATGACAAGCTAGATGTAAGGTACCGGTAAACCACGAGCCACATGGCAAAGTATAGACTAATAGAAATGGGTTAATTTAAGATAGAAGAGCTAGATAAGAAGAAGTTTATAAGCAATACAAGTCTCTGTGTGTTTACTTGGTTGGGTCTGAGTGGCTGTGGGACTGGTGGGTGAGAGAGATTTGTCCTGACCGTGGGCCAGGCAGGACCAGAAAAACTAACTACATTCCTCTGCCTGTTCCCCAGTGCTGGGATTACAGGTGAGGACCATACATTCTGGGGTTTAACTCATGTCCTTATGGTTGCATAGTGAGCACTTGAAGCCATCTTCCCAGTCTCTCAGCCTCTTGCTTCTGGATGGGACTAATTCCAGCACAAACTGAAGCTGCTTCCAATTGCCCTACATTTCTGCTGCTCTCCAGCACTATCCTGCTCCCTGCCCTCCTCTACTGAGAGCTTGTTTCCTGCAATTACTGGGACAGGAATCCTGATCTCAGGTCCCAGGGAAGCCAACCCAAGTGCTTATGCGTAAGCCTTTCCTCTGTTTTCAATTAGGAAGCAGTTTCCTTTAAGATTTCTATTCTACCTGCTGAAAATAGATCATGTTAATAATTAATCATAAATAAATCCACTGAGTCTATTTGTAGGCTAATGTGTTGCTTTTTCCTGATAATGTAAACCTTCGATTCACGAAGCATTCATTTTATTTTGGGGACTTGCTTAAGTAGCAACACTAACAGGAAAATGCCCCCAGTGTGATTCTGTGAGTGTGGCTGCAAGGAAGAAGCAGAAGGAACCCTTTGTGGGCCTTGAGCATCTGCTGTGGGTAGCTGCTATCTGCCCTCTCCAAAACTCACTAATGTGTTTATTAAGAGGGAGGAGAGACTCAAACTGTGGGACCTTTAGGAGTTGGCGGGGTACATAAAGTCACCTGAGAGGTGCGTAATTGAATCTTGGTAGCCTGACACAGTGGCTTGGGACCCTGTCAGCATGACGGTCATTCATAGAGGCAGTTCTTAGCCTTGGACCAGCATGACAAACCAAACAGAGCTCTTTTCTTCGTGACTTACCCAGTTTGTGATGTTTGGTTACAAACATCAGAAAATGGACTAATTGATTCAACATTTTTTTTTTCCTGAATCATCTCTTTTCTTACCACTTTTACCTACCAGTAAGCTGGTTTCTCCCTCCCTGGTGTCTCCAGTTCATACATGTGCCGTAACTTTTCCTGGGGAGACACAAACCAACACCTGCTCACCCACATAGGACACTGAAGAGAGACCAAAGCAAGGGGTCCATACAAGTCCAGCTTAGTGAGCCAATGAGATCATTGATTGGAATTATTTACAGCATGAGTATGAATTAGGGATTTTTTTTCCCCAGAAGCCTGGGTAACTCAAAGACCTCACTATTACCAAAAGCCCATGTAGCCTGGGTGATGATCCATGAATGCTGAATGCCTGGAGCTCCTGACATGTGTTACATGGAGCTCAGCCTATCCAAGAGTCTCCTCTCCCCAACAATCATTACTGCTTATAGAAACTTAGGGCAAGGTATTGTGACTTTTATAAGTTTCAGTAACTTCCCAAGACTTTAAGTTGTGTTTATTTCCCACACCTTAACAGACTGTTTCAATTTGGAAGAAAAATCTGCACAACTGTCCAGTCTCTCTTTACCACACTAACCACACTGCATTCTGATTATTTGGTTTCCTGGCTGTCTTTTCCTACCAGCTGCAAGTGTCTAGGGAATAGAATCTTATTCACCTCTAGCTCTTCAATGTCTATCAGAGTGCCATGTCCCCAAGAAGAACTCAAATAACACTGTCCATGAAAACATTAAGTACATGGATACCACTTTTCTTCCATTTCCTCTCATACCTTTCACCAGACAGATCACTGAATAATACTTGCAACACTTATAGTGTGATGCAATGTCCTGATTATTAGCCAGTTATTTTTCTCTTGTATATGCAAAATTAAAAAATCTATGCCATCCCCAGCTGAGCGAAATCAAGCAGAGAAGGTGAGGACAAGACATGGGAAGATAGTCAGTCTCTGGAACAGGACAGATTTTGGGGTGGGGTCAAGACATTCCTGAAATAGACTTGTGGGTTCCAAGGGCAGGGAAGACTGGCTACTTTTTTTCTGATAGGTCTTCTAGCAGGAGGCAAGATCCAGAGGGCAGGATAGCACAGAAGCTCATAGGGAATACCACCCTGGGATCTAGGAATGCACCCTGGGAACTAGGCATGCCTAGAGGCAACAGATCTCTTCTAAATACACACAAGGGGCCCAGGAAGCAGGATAAAATGACAACATATCTGAGCCTGTAGATTGAAGACTGATCAGTTTTACCAACCCAGTTTTTTTAAAACAAATATTTTTTATTTTATGCATATGGATATTTGCCTGAATGTATTTCTGTAAACATGTGCATGCTGGTGCCTAGAGAGTCCAGAATGGGGTGTCAGATCCCCTGGAACTGGAGTTATGGACAGTTGTGGGTGGGTTCTGGGCACCAAACCTGGCTCCTCTTCAAAGTCCTCTGTCTTAACTGCTAAGCTATCTCTCCTAAAAGATGGATAACTCAAAATTAGAATTGTTCATTTATTCTTATGGCATAAGGAGGCAAAAATATGAAGCCGAATTATATTAAAAAACTCAAGTTACATTGAATACACAGGTCAACTTTGGGCTGGAAGTCTATGCTTATAAAAACTGAAAACCCAGGCTGGGGAGACAGCTCAGTCAGCAAAGTGCTTGCTGCATCACCACGAGGACCTAAGTTCGCATCCCCACCATCCACGTAAAAGGCTGAACATGGTGGTGTGCATCTGCAATCCCAGCATTGGGGAGGTAGAGGCAAGAGGATTCCTAGGGCTTGATGGGAGTCAGCTGACAAAATCAGTGTACACTAGAAGACCCCATCTCACGCAATAAGGTGGAACTCTGATGCCCCAGGCTGTGGGATATTAGCTAAGGCAATGCCTAGAGACCTTGAGACTAGTGATGCCTAGACAGGCTTCATACTCACCTGAACTCATCCTTTTGCCTCCACCTCCCTAGTGGGGCCACATACTCAACTTCTGAACATGCTAGAGATGGAACCAGACCTTCCCTCCCACTAAGTACGCATTCTACCACCAAGTGACTCCCCAGACCTCTGTTCTGCTTTTATCTTTTATTGAGCATTTTATTTCATTCTGTTTTCTTTCTCTCGGCAATAAAATCCCTTTTTTAAGAGGTAGAGAGCACCTGAGGGAGACACATTTTCTGCTCTCCACATAGATGTGCACCCCCCCCCCCCCCGCTCCAACTCACAAACCCTGGAAAACCTGGGCAAATAAAACTACAGTCAGCAGTAACAAAAGTGTTAGAGAGTTAAGCTAAAAGTGGGTATAGGGTCTAGTGCACCCCAGGACCCAGGGAAATTGGAGCCTAGCTCCTGGGGTACATATTGAAAGCCAATAATGACACAGAAACTGAGCATGGTAGATGGATTAGCCATCTGAGGTTTTAAACCCCCAAACATAGACCTACAAGCATCTTATAAGCATAATAGCATAGACCCAGACATTTTCAACAGCAGCCAGCAATGCCAGCAAAGAGGCCTACCCTGGTGTTGTTGCAGTGGGGTTATTGAAACTGCCCTTGCTGCAAAAACTAAAAACTCTGCCCAGCACTCACTTGCCTGGAGTCAGATGGGCAGCTGGAAAACTTGACTTGATAAATCTAATCATTAGTTTTTCCCCCTGGGTACTCTAGGGTGGATTCAAGAGCACTTGGAGAAATGGATACCAATATATATAAACACCTGTAAACAGGCATAAACACACAGATTAATACCCATATGCATGCTTAAATATATAGATTCTGCCAATAACAGAGTCCTATCTCTCACCCATCTATCTCTCTGTTATTTATCTATCTATCATCTATCATCTACTATTTATCTTTTATCTATATCCATATCTATCATCTGTCCGTCTGCCTATCTTTCTTCTTATCTAATCTATCTAATCTGATCTAACCTATCTATCTATCCATCTATCTACTATTTATCAGTTATTTATATCTACCTATCACCTATCTATCTATCTTTCTATCTATCTTTCTATCTATCTATCTATCTATCTATCTATCTATCTATCTATCTATCTATGTATCTATCTATCTATGAAGATCTGAGGACAGCACTTAGGACCTTATGTGTGCTAGACTAGCATAGTACTTACAGAGTCATACTCCCACAAGAAAGGTGATATTATATTGTATCTACAAAAGAGGGAATTGAGGCAGAGGGTAGCTTAAGAACTTGAGTATGATGTCTAAAAAGGAGTAATATTTTTATATAATTGTGATTAATGAGGCCTACCTTTCCCTCTGTAGACAGTTATGGTGGGTGAATTTATTCAAATTCCTTTTACCACTAGTACTTATTGTTCAGGCCCTCTTTTGTGGTGTGTGTGTGTGTGTATGTGTGTGTGTGTGTGTGTGTGTGTGTGTGTGTGTGTGTGTGTATGTGTATGTGTGTGTATGTGTGTATTTTCAGAGGCTAGAGGCCAGTGATAAGTGTGGAGTGTCTTCTTCAATTATTTTCCACGTTATGTTTTAGTGACAGGGTCTCTGTCACTGAACTTGGAGCTCGCCCATTCAACTACACTAGCTGACCAGTGAACCCCAAGAATCCTTGTGTCTCTGTCTTCTGCAGTGCTGAGGTCATGGGTTCATACTACAGTGCTTGGCTTTTTTTTTTTTTTTCATGGATGCTGGGGAGCCACCCTCTAGTCTTTACGCTTTCACAGCAAATGCTATATTAACTGAGTTACCTCCCTGGTCCCTTTTAATTCATTAACTGCAAATTATTGGAAAGAAGTGCAGGGACAGTGGCTAACATGATTTTCTGAACCAGGGAAGCGGATGGCCCGCAGAGAGCCTTGTGCATGTGTGTGCACAAACCGGGGTGCTGCCACTTCTATGTGTATGTGTGCCCCTGTTTTAGAGGGAATAAGGTTGTTATTCCATCATCTTGACTTCACAGATGTGGAAACAGCTGCTTAGAAAGGAAAGTGACTTCCTTGAAGGTCTCAGAATGAGGTGTTGAAGCACTCTGGTCTGTTTCTGCCTGAGAGATGTAACTTCTCTGGCGCCCAACCTGGATCATCCTGAGAGGGGGCAGAGCACTGTGTACCTCAGTACCTCTTCCTCAGTCAGCTCTCAATTTGGGACTTTGATGGCAGTGTGACTTCTAAGAACACCAGAACCTTCTGCCTTAAAGTGAGGGAATAGATACATTTTCCTAAGCCAAATTGAAATGGATTTCGGATTATCTCTCATTGTCTAGACGGTCCCCCTGCATCAGTTGCTTTGACCCCTCCCGTTCTCTAAGGAGCCAGAGTCACCTCTGTGTTTGGGGATGCTCTGAAGGCCTTCACTCCTGACTGACATGACCCATAACACACTCCACCAAGCACTCATTTCTTTTTCCTTTTGTCTGGCCCTCCACCAGACCCCAAGGTACAAACAGGTCACTCAGCCCTCACTGCTCTCAAAGGATGAACATTATAGGCATTAATATGTATTTTTATTTTGTAAAAATTTAAGAAATAAAAAAAAATCACATATTATACATATTTATACTGCCCAGGTGATGATGATTATGGTGTTCTATGTTTTTTGAGACATTGTCTCACTATGTTGTCCAGGCTGGTCTTGAACTCTCATGCTCAAAGGGTCTCTGTCTCAGAAAATAAGGGTTAAAGAGTGTGACTGAGGAAGACACCCAGGGTTGACCTCTGACCTTTATGTTCATGAACAGGCACGTGCACTACCCCAACACACTTGCACAAACATACACACACACTGTCACAATGCACCTGCACAAACACACATATGCACCATAATAACACACCTGCACAAACACACACATGGGTATAGTAGCATGTACCTGTAGCCCTAGAACTAGGGAGGTAGAGACAGGAGGATCAGAAGTTCAAAGCTATCCTGGGATACCTGAGACAGTATCTCAAAAAATGTTTTTAAAGAAATAAAAGAGTTATTTTTGTGTGGTTCCCAGTTCCAATGTTTTCTTAGAGGCAAGTACTGTCATATCTTGTTACTTTTGTGAATGTATTTCATGTTTATTAGTATACATATACACATGAAATACAAACCAGGAAGACATTAATTCACTATGTATGAGTTAAACTTTATATTATGATTTGCATTTGATAATTATATGAAATTTTGTTTATATTGAATAAAGTTTAAAATTGAATGTTATAATTAATCAAAATTAAATGTTTGCATAAATATAAGCTAGCATCCATATACTTGCTACATGTAAATGCAATGTACACATATATTACAATTTATGCTATATATAACATATAGTCTTATTATCATGGTTTAACTTTCCTTTTCTTCAACCACATTGAATTAGGATTTCTCATTGCTGTGACAAAATGACAAGGAGCCACTCAAGGGAGCATTTATTCTGGCTCACAGTTTGAGGGGACAGTCTGTCATGGTGGGGAAGGCATGGAGGCAGAGGCACGAAGCAGCTGCTCACATGGCAGCCACATTACATCCACAGTCAGGAAGCAGAGATGGATGCTGTGCTCAGCTCTCACTCTCCCTTTTTATTCTGCCTGGGACCCCAGCCCACGGAAGGAGCTCATCCACAGTGAAGGTGGGTCTTCCCATCTAACACACCCCAATCTGGACAGTCCCCCCAGACATGCTCACAGGATGATCTGATCTGGGTGATCTCTCAATTGAGATTTCCCAGCTGACTCTGAGCTGTGTGAAGTTGGCAATTAAAGGAAGACTTGTCTCTTTGGTCACCCTAGATCCTGTCAACTTGACAGTCAGTTTTAACCATCACAATCTTATCTTTTGTTTGTTTGTTTGTTTCTGTTTCTATGAACTCTAGTGCCTGGTGTCTCTTCAGTCATTTGAACTGCTCTGGGGTCTTCCATTGCAGGACTACGTCATCAGTTCATGACTGTCAGCGGCTTGCATCAGATAATGTTAGAAAGTTCTCATAACTGCTGACAGTGCTACCACATATCTTCCCATGGAAGTCTCCCAGGTTCTTGTGTGAGCGATTTTTAGGACAGAGACCGGAAGGAGGATATTTCTCTTCTACCAACTACTGTCAAACTTTTCTCTAAGTGGTGATGTTTCAGTGCCCTGCAGACTGGCAGAGAATGCTGCTTCCATGTCTCTGTGTCTCTACTGGCACTGAGTCTTGTCTGTCTTCAGGTTCATTGCCAGCTGGGTGGGTTTGAAATGACATTTCACTGGTGGTTTGTCTGTGTCTTCCTGGCTATTCATAACGTTGAGAGTGTTTATGTTTATTGGCCCTCTGCGTTCTCTCCTCCATGTGATGTGTTTTCATAGCTTTTGTCTATGTTTTTTCTCTCGGGTTATTTATCTTTTCTTTATTAATTAGTAGTAGCTTTTTACTACGTTGTTTTCAAGAATTTATAATGTCTGTCCTGGGCTGTGACTTGACTTTGAATGTGGTTCATAATTCCTTATTGTGTAGATTTAAAAAATTATTTGAAAATTTCATGCATGTACACAATGAAATATGATGATACCCACTTCTCATTTCCCACCTCCAACTCCCCCAGATCATCCTTTCAGTCCACATCCCAACTTCATGTCACCTTTAAAAATATTCATTTTTAATTTCTTATATGTGTGGATTTGAACTCAGGTATTTATGCTTGTAAGGTAAACACTTTATCAACTAAGCCATCTATCTAGCCTTGGGAATTGTTTTTAACCTATTAAGGTAAGGCTGGGAGAGCAGCCATCTGGAAAATGGAAGCCTAGTTTCTGAAGAAGGCAAGGGGAATAGGGATATATGGTTTGCATATGCAAGCTTTGTGGATTCTATATCCCTTCAGATATTCCAACCAGAAATTAGCTGTGGGTTCTCTCTGGGCCATAGCATTCAGTTAGACAAGAGAAACAGCTGCATTGGGGAACAAATAGAATATGAATCTAATTAAATATATGCATGTTCTTGAGAATTAACAAGCATTATGAGCATGCTCCCCTTTGCTTCAATGCTACATACCTTGGCGTCATTTGTCACTTATGTTTTCATGGTAGAATGACTTGCTAGGTAAGGAGTTGTCCTGTATACATGAGATACTAAGCCACATCCTTGTCCTCTAATGGCTGGATGACAGGAACATTCCCTTACCATCCAAAAATGTTGTAAAAACCAGTGTTGCCAGGTGAGGTGTAGGAGACATGACAGGGAATACATGAGCATCATTGTTGTAATCAATACACATATGTATTATTTTTCATGTGTAAGAGCATTTATTACACACATTTTTGGATGTATATGTTGTATATATGTGTATGTATGTTTGTGTGCGCATGTACGCATGCATGTGGGCAGGCATGCAATTTTATGTGTAGGATAGAGGTCACACTGGATATCTTCCTCAGCCACTCTACACTTTGGTTTCTTTAGATAAGGTCTCAACAACTTCTATGGAGCCGTTTTCTCCTCCCATGCACTGGGATTACAAGCACAGGTCACTACACTGAACTTTTTATATGGGTGCTGTGGCTCCAAATGTGGATCTTCATGCTCTTGTAGCAAGAGACCAAGCCATCTCTGCAGCCTTGTCCCAGGTTTTAAAGAATAAAATGGCATTACATTTTAAAGAATGTAATGCCAAGCTTACATCATGGCACACTTACATGTTGATGTATTTGTCCACTTCAGAGGATGTGTAAACACATATCAGAGTAGTCTTAGTATATTGTTACATTTTGTAAAAGGTACATTTCACAGTCTCATTCTGGTTTTTAATATTTATTTTAAAAAGTTAATTGACAGGTAATACTGGTATATGTTTTAAAGGCACAATGCAGTATTTTGAATACATTATGGAATGATCACATCATACTAGTTAGCAGACCTATCACCTCAAATGTCAATTATTTCATGTTTTATTGCTGTATAGTTATTGTACACATGTTGGGTTTCACAAAGACAATTTCTTTTAAGTATATCATACATTTTCATCATATTCAGCCCTGTACTTTCTCTTGTATCTCTTCTGCCCACTCACTCCTGTTAGTCATATATATATATATATATATATATATATATATATATATATATATATATGTGTGTGTGTGTGTGTGTGTGTGTGTGTGTGTGTGTGCGTGTGTGTGTGTGTGTGTGTGTGTGTGTGTGTAGTCCATAGATAGTTATATACCTATTTAATGTATCTATAAAAATCTAGGATTTATAAATGCGGAATTAAAGCATACAGCATTTATCTTTCTGAATCTGTCTTATTTCATTTACTATGACAATTTCTAGTTGCATCCATTTTCCAGGCAACAGCATTTCATTCTTTTTGTAACTGAATAAAACTCTGTTGTATACATATAATTAAAAAAATGATAGACACTTAGGGTGGTTCTATAACTTGCTACTGTCAATAGTTCAGTAATAAACATGGATGTTTAGGCATCTCTGTGGTGTATTGACTCAGAGTCTTTTAGATATTTCTTAATTTCATTCCCTGTTGCTCTGAAAAAAATAACCCAACAAAAGCAATTTAAGAAGCTTATTCGACTCATAGTTTCAGGTTACTATCCATCACTGCAGGGAAGTAAAGGCAGGAACTTGGAGCAGCTGGTCACAACATCTCCATAGTCAACAGCTGAACTTACAGGCTCAAGGTGCCTTCTCCATTCTTAGTGTTTAGGGTCCTCTGACTAGGGAATGGGCCACCCATGGTGGCTGGATCTTCCTACCTCAATTACTTTAATTAGGATAATCCCAAAAGATACCCCGGAAGCAACCTGATCTAAATAGTTTCCCACTGAGACTCTCTTCCCAGGTCCTTCTATCATGTCAACATCAACCATCACAAGTTATATGCTCAGCTGTGGTATGACAGTCACTTGGTAGTTCTGGTTTACCCATGTGATGAACCACTGTACTGATTTCCATAGTGAATGAGTTAATTTACATTCCCACCTTCCGTGTATAAAGGTTCCCCTTTCCCTGAATCCTCTCCAGCATTCCTTATTTGTTTCTGATGGGAATACTAAGGCATCCCAGCCCAAAGAAAATAGATTAACATCATAACTGTGGTTATTTCTGAGTATCAGCACTACCAGTGGTTTCTCCTTTATTATTTTATTTTTTATGTATCTCATTTAATACAATAAACCTGTGCATTACATATGTGCCCATGTGATGATAGAAAAATTGCTGCTATCACTGGAGAGATAGTGGGGAAAAATTACATTTACAATACATCTGCTCTTCCCTGGAATGGTGCCACATACTTTCTCATCCTCATGTACCCTTACCTACCTGAATAATCTGTGAGGACACTCAATGGATTGTGGGGAGCTGGCAGAGCTGGATTCAGTCCTGGTCCCAGGGCCTGCCTGGCTTGGATGAATTATTTAATCTCTGTAAATTTATGTTTCTTTACCCTTGTAAACTGGAGCTGGCCTTTCAGTGTGGCTGCAAGGGCCAATGGGGGTGATTGACGGCACATCCGACCATGATTATTCTGGAATGCTTGACCCTCGGTGGGGCTGCCCTTTCTTTTCTCCTCTCTAACACATCAGTTCCAGGCTTGCTTGTGGTGATAACCCTGCTGTGGCACCTCTCTTCTGCCTTCCTTGGGAAGAAACAGCAGAGCAGAAGGAAAGGATGATGCCTTCCAGCGCCAGGGAGAAGATGAGTAATGCTGGCGGCCCAGTGCTTCGGAGTTGCTGGCTTTTCTTTTTTCTTGACAGGGCTGCTGACAGGCCCTTTAGCAGTACAGAGGCTAATTACTCGCCAGGAGTGAAAGAAAATGTGCTGTTTGGTTGTTCTGGAGGTTCCCAGTGTAATAAATCACAGCCATGGACCCTGGCTTTGTTTGATTTAATAAAGATTTTCAAAAAAGAAAAAAAAAAAAGTTTTCCTTGCTTTTATTGAAGACTGTTGGTCATTTTTGTGCCTCCTGTTTCATCAAAGGCCACTCTGTCTATCTGTCTCTGTCTGTCTGTCTGTCTGTCTGTCTGTCTGTCTCTCTTTCTCTCTCTGAGTGTGTGTGTACATGGCCATGTACTCACAGGACAATATCACAGCTCCTGCTTTGTCCTTCCTTTCTTTGTTATCTGGGACACAGTCCTCACTGAGATTGGAGCTAGGCCAGAACCCAGCAAGCCCAGAATCATCCTGTCTCTCTCTGTCCCCATCCCCAGCCCTGGCGTCATAAGCACCTATGTATAACCTTTTCCTATCCTTTAGGTGAGTGCTGGGGATTCAAGCTCAGGTCCTCATTGTCCTCTGATTCACCTCGCCAATCCTCATCAAGGACTCTTCATTACATGGAACCCATTCCCATAGCAAGTGACATCTGGTACTTCAGAGAACTATTGTCCATGGTCACACCTGTGTTCCCATTTCCCTAGTGGACCCCTGGGTACCTGTTTCTTCATCTAGAATCCCCAACTCTTCGGTGCCAACCATTGCTTCTGGTTCTTCAGAGGAGGCTCTGCTTCCCTAGGCAATTAATTCCCTTGGCCACTTGGAGTGCTGGCTTTTCTCTGGCCTTAGTACTGTCTCTTGAGATAACCTTGTAGTTTCTGGCTGGTCCCTGCACATCTGTTGATGAGGGATGCTTCACCCACTTCTCCATGGATTCAGTGTGCATGGCCAGGTGGGTGTTTCAGAGGTTTGGGATGCAGTGACAAGACAGAATGGACGAGTTTGAAACTTTGAGATGGCCTTTGTTTACTATAAAAGTGGAGAGATCCCAGTTGAGAACATCCAAATAAATAGGTTTAACATTGTCTCTCAGAGGCTGATATTGAGAGCTGGCTCCTTTAAAAAAAAATCGCTTCAGAAGAAATGTCTAAAAGAACAATGGTGTCCTCTGGCTGTGGGATATGTGGGAATGTTTAGTTTCCCTCTCCTCCTTTCCTCCCTCTCTCCGTCCCTTCCTCCCCTCCCTCCCTCCCTCCCTCCTCTCCTCTCCTCTCCTCTCCCCTCCCCTCCTCTCCTCTCCTCTCTCTCCTCTCTCTCCTCTCTCTCCTCTCTCTCCTCTCCTCTCCTCTCCTCTCCTCTCCCCTCCCCTCCCCTCCCCTCCCCTCCCCTCCCCTCCCCTCCTCTCCTCTCCTCTCCTCTCCTCTCCTCTCCTCTCCTCTCCTCTCCCCTCCCCTCCTCTCCCCTCCCCTCCTCTCCTCTCCTCTCCCCTCCCCTCCTCTCCTCTCCCCTCCCCTCCCCTCCTCTCCTCTCCTCTCCTCTCCTCCCTCCCTCCCTCCCTCCCTCCCTCCCTTCTTCCTCCTTCTGATCCTTTGACAACACCTGTATATTTTATGGGCTACAATGTGATATTTTGGCACATGATTGTTTCGTTGAAAGGTACAACCCCCTTAGTTCATTTGAACATCCTCTGGTTCTGAACTGGAGATGCTGCTGCCTAGGAAGCCACATCTTTGCTTTGCTGCTGATTCCTACCTCCTTAGTGTCTTGTTTGCATATCTTAGAAACCAGGCCCCACTTCCTACCAGGTAGGGCTATATCACCACATCCCCACCTTAATGAGTGTAAATATCAAATAAATAAAAACTGTGCATATATTTAAAATATACAACTTTATCTTTTGTGTTCATTTTAAAATGATTACTGCAATCAAGTTAATTAACATACCTATAATTTGTGGTTGATATTTTTCTCTCATATTTCCCCCTTCCTTTTTCTTCCTCCTTCTTTTCTTCCTCCTCCTCCTCCCTCGCTCTCTCCTTAGATCTGCTTTATTGGTAAATATCAAACCCATAGCATCATATTTGTTACTATGGTCACATGCAGGTTAGATTCCTAATGATTACTTACTCTACATACCTGTGGGTTTTTTTTTTTTATTATGTGTTTTAATTTTATACATCAGCCATGGGTTCTCCTGTCCTCCCCCCTCCCGCCCCTACCCCCATGTTCCCCCCAGCCCCTCCCCTCCATTCCCATCTCCTCCAGGACCAAGACTCCCCTGGGGATTCATTTAAACCTGATGGATTCAGTACAGGCAGGTCCAGTTCCCTCCTTCCAGACTGAGCAAAGTGTCCCTGTGTAAGCCCAAGGTTCCAAACAGCCAGCTCATGCACTAAGGGCAGGTCCTGGAACCACAGACTGGGTGCCTCCCAAACAGATCAAGCTACTCAATTGTCTCACTTATCCAGAGGGCCTGATCCAGCTGGGGGCTCCTCAGCCGTTGGTTCATAATTCATGTGCTTCCATTCGATTGGCTATTTGTCCCTGTGCTTTTTGCAATCTTGGATTCAACAATTCACGCTCTTGCAGTCCCTCCTCCTTTTCGACAGTTGGACTCCTGGAGCTCCACCTGGGGCCTGGCTGAGGATCTCTGCATCCACTTCCATCAGTTATTGGATGAGAGTTCCAGCACGACCGTTAGGATGTTTAGTCATCTGATCAACAGACTAGGTCAGATCAGGCTTTCTCTCGACCATTGCCAGCAGTCTACAGAGGATATATCATTGTGGATTTCTGGGGACCTCTCCAGCACTCTGCCTATTCCTGTTCTCATGTGGTCTTCATTTATCATGGTCTGTTATTCCTCGTTCTCCCTTTCTGTTCTTGTTCCAGCTGGGATCATACTCTGGTTTCTCTTCAGATCGTATAAATCTTTCGCCCTTTTTTTTTTTTTTTTTTTTTTTTTAACAACAGCCCCTCACATCCCTGCAGCTCCTGGCAACTACTGTTCTTGTCTCTGCTTCTGTTATTTTCAAATATGAGTGAGATCATGCATTGTTTGTCTTTTTCCTTTAGGGGCAGTACTGGAGACTGGATCAGGGCCTTGCGCATGTTGGATGGGTACTTTACCACTGACATACACTCTCACTTCTGAGTCCTTTTGACTTTGTTTTGAGATAGTTGTGTTGCTTGGGCTTGCCTTGACCTTTTCTTCCTTCCTCCTAGGAATTTGGACTTGAAGTATTGGTCACCTTTAGATTTCTCTGTAATAGTGCTATTTGTAGATTCCAGTTTTCCATGTGATTGGTAGTAGGTAGATGGCAGATTCCTTCTTTAGCCTAGGAGACAGTGCTTCCTAAGAGAGCAGGGCACTAACTAAATGTGAGTATGGATAAGTACACCTGTGTTTCCATGAGCCTTTCATGCTCCACCTGGTCCTCACACCTCGCATCTCTCTCCTAGTCCCTTGTCTTCTGTGTGTCTTGGTGTTCTGAGGACATCTGCTCAGGCTACCTGACTGGCCAGGTTCAAAGTCATCCCAGAAATCAATTCATTCTACTGACCAGTAATAGTATATTATCACCACCACTACCACCACCACCACCACCACCACCACCACCACCACCATCACCACCACCATCACCACCACCACCACCACCACCACCACCACCACCACCACCACCATCACCACCACCACCACCACCATCACCATCACTATCACCACCACTACCACCACCATCATCATCATCACCACCACCACCATCATCATTGTTGTCATTATCATCATAGTTGTCATAATTATAGTCATTTTTACTTTTGCTAGGAATTTGCACCAACAGAGGGATTTCTATAATAGGAGCCTAAGGTTCTTATACCAAGATAGTCTAATTAAATTGGTCCTAGGAAAATATAGGGAAATAAGTTTTACAAAAGCTCCACAGTTGTTTCTAGAGTACTGGTATTGCTGGAAATGTTGGTGTAAATATGAAGGGTAGCCTCTCATAGGATTCTAGTCCTTCATGGCTGCCAGAAACACTTGGTGCAGTGGCCACTCCTACCCCATCCTAAGAAGGAAGGACATTCACTTGTTCTCTTTCCTCTGCATCTCCATCTGGAGTCTAAGGGAGTCTGGGATGAAGTGGAATGAGAATTGACTGAGCAGATGTGAGCAATGTAACCAATCAGGACTGTTTCAAATGATTTAATTCTTTTATTGTAGAATGCTGTTCTATTTAAATCCCCCCTAGGTGATGAAATTGGAACTCAAGCTGATGGTACACAAACCAGATTTTATATATACAGATTTGTTTGAGGAGGTGGCTCAGTAAGGAAAGTGCTTGCCTTGCAAGCACAAGGATCTAATTTAATTCCAATCTGGGAATCCCCAGAGCAAGATGGCTAGCAAGGCTAGCTGTATTTAGTGCCCTTGGTTTGATTGACAGACTTGCCTCAGTCAATAAAGGGGAAGAACAATTGAGGATGACTGTTGATTTCACACATGATTGGACTTACACACACACACACACACACACACACACACACCCCTGCACCCACATACACACCTCCCATGTCATCACATACACATACAAACATGAATACACACATGCACCTCCTAGATGAATAATGGAAAAAGCAAAAACCAAGTTAATCTGAGACAGCAGCTGTAGAGCATGGGCGGGTAGTTACAGATAGTATTGGGAGTTTCCCTAAAGCATACACACTGGAAAGTCTTCTTTTATCATGTATGATGGATTCCCCAAAGATACACGTATGGAGTCTCCCATAGCCTCCCTAGCCTATATACTATACCCCTCCCCTGTCTAGGTTTCTGGAAACACTGACTGTTGAGTGACACTATTTCTGAGCAAATATCCCCTCCTCCCAGACTCAGAATTGATGACAGACCAAATTAAGGATAGCACCAAAGTCCAAGGTGGTGAACCAATGAGGGTTTTTGTTTTTGTTTTTTTGGCATTACTTACAGGAGTCTGGTTGAGTAGTTACTTATAGGAGCAGAAATTCCTCAAAGAGAGCTACATCACTGAAAACCACCCCAACTTCAGTGATAGATGACAAAAGTTGGAAACTGGGAAACCTGGAGTGCACTGCACAACCTACAACAGTTCAACTGGCTGGATATCAACTGTCCAGAGAGTGTCCTTTGAAGGTAAGCCAATTTTTCTGAGCCTCTTCTAGGCAGCTTTGCTGGTCTCTGCTTCTGTGGGTGTCTTCACTGATCTGAACCTCTTCTAGGCATTCCAGCTTGTCTATGAGTGATTATCAGTAGTCCTTCAGCTTATGTATGCTTGTGGAGGAGTGATCTGGTCAGTTTCAGGGACTTCCTGAAGCTATTTTGAGTTACTTGCTTTCTGAGCTTAAGGAGCTTCCTTGCAGGATAGGATGGTTCACTTCCCCTTAGATTCTGAGGCTTAGGAAATTATGTTGTTTCATCTCCCTGTAAACATCTAGTGTCTTAATGAGCTTCCCTTCAAGATGAGCAGCTACAAAACACTAACTCAACCATTCTAATTGGAAGAGACTGAGTCTCTGCATCTGCCTCCATTAGTTGCTGGATGATGCCTTGCTGATGACAGTTGGGCCAGGTACCAATCTGGTCACAGGAGATGGCCAGTTCAGGCTACTTATCCACAATTGCTAGGAGTCTAAGCTTAGGTTCTCCCCATGGACTCCTGGCAGATCCCCCTGCTTCAGGCTTCCACCTGACCCCAAATTGTGCCCCCTCTGCAGTCCCCCTTAGCAGTCCCCCACTCCATGCCCCCACAACCTGATCACTCACATTCCCATCCTCACCCACCCTCAGGGCACTCACAAAATCTCTTCTATTTCCCCTTCCCAGGGAGAGCTCGGTGTTGCCCCATGAACCCTCCTTGCTACCTAGTCTCTCTGGGTCTGTGGATGGTAGCATAGTTATCCTTTATTTTACAGCTAATATCCACTTAGGAGTGAGTACATACCATGTTTATCTTTTTCCATCTGGGTTGCCTCACTCAGGATAATTTTTCTAGTCCCATCCATTTGCCTTCAAATTTCCCCATGTCCTTGTTTTTAACAGCTGAGTAATACCCCATTGTGTAAATGTACCACATTTTCTTTATCCATTCCTTGGCTGAGGGACATCTGGGTGTTTTCCAGTTTCTAGCTATTACAAATAAGGCTGCTATGAATATAGTTGAGCAAATATTCTTGTGGTATGATTGAGCATCCTTTGGGTTTATGCCTAAGAGTGTATAGCTGGGTCTTGAGGTAGACTGATTCCCAATTTTCTGAGGAAACCCACACTGATTTCCAAAGTGGCTGTGCAAGTTTGTACTCTCACCAACAATGGAGGAGTGTTCTTCCACATCCTGGCCAGCATGAGCTGTCACTTTTTTTTTTTTTAAATCTTAGCCATTCTGGAAGGTGTAAGATGGAATCACAGAGTTGTTTTGATTTGCATTTCCCTGATGTCTAAGGATGTTGAACATCTCCATAAGTGTATCTCGGCCATTCAAGATCCTTTTGTTGAGATTTCTCTGTTTAGATCTGTACCTCATTTTTTAATTGGATTATTTGTTTTGTTGATATCTAGTTTCTTGAGTTCTTTATATATTTTGGATGTCAGTCCTCTGTCAGAAGTGGGGTTGGTAAAGATCTTTTCCCATTCTGTAGACTACCATTTTGTCCTATTGATGGTGTTCTTTGCCTTACAGAAACTTTTCAATTTCATGAGGTCCCGTTTATTAATTGTCCATCTTAGAGCCTATGCTATTGGTGTTCTGTTCAGGAAGTTATCTTCTGTGCCAATGCATTTGAGATTATTTCCCACTTTTTCGTCTGTCAGGTTGAGTGTGTCTGGTTTTATGTTGAGATCTTTGATTCACTTGGACTTGAGTTTTGTGCAGGGTGATAGATATAGATCTTTTTGTATTCTTCTACATACTGACATCCAGTTAGATCAGCACCATTTGTTAGGCAGAGTTTGGGAATTCTTCAGAGGGAGGAGGAGAAGAAGAAAGGAGTGTAGGAGCCAGAGGGATCAAAGACACCACCATGGGAAGGCTCACACAATCAACTAACCTAGGCTCACAGAGACTGAACCGACAACCAGGGAGCCTGCATGGGACTGATCTGGGCATTCTGCTTATATGTTACAGATGTATAGCTTGGTTCTCTTGTGGGACTCCTAATGGTGGAAACAGGGGCTGTCTCTGACTCTTTTATTGACTTTTGGGACCCTACTTCTCCTGCTGGGTTACCTTGCCCAGCCTTAATAGAAGGGGAGGTGTTTAGTCTTACTGCAATTTGATATGCTATGTTTTATTGCTAGTCATGGGAGACCTGCCCTTTCCTGGATGGAGATGGAAGAGGAGGTGATTGGGACTGGGAATGGGGGATGGGATTTGGGAGGCTGTGGCTGGATATAAAATGAGTAGATTTAAAAAAAAAACAAGTGGAAGAGAGCAGGAGATAGTTCAGTTAGTAAAGTGCGTGCTACACATACCTTAGCTAGGCATGGTGGCACTGAGGAGGAGGCAAGCAGGTCCTATCAGTTCTAGATAACAAACACTTATTCTAGTAGTGGCCAGTGAGCTGCTTTTTATAAGTTTATTACAGTTAAGATATTTGAAACTAGTATAAATTCAGTAGACTCAAAGGGAAAACCCCACTTCCAATGGCTAGCGTACCATTTGAGTTTACTCTCTTCTGCTTTGTTCTGTATGTGTCATACATAACATGTGCGTGCTTCAGAAATACTTAGTAACTGGAGCTAGGGAGGCAGATCCAACAAGCATGAGACCATGAATTTTGATTCCATGCAACCTGTGTAAAAGCCAGGTGCAGCTGTGTGTGTCTGTGGCAACAGTGCTGGGGAGTAGAGGCTGAAACATGAAATCCCAAGGGCTCCATGGCACCCAGTGTAGAAGAAACAGCAAGCTGGTGCAGTGCAAGATCATGTCTCAAAAAATAACAGAGAACTGATGTTGACCTCTGGCCTCCACACACATGTATGGTAGAGCACAACTCCATACATGTACACATACATGCATGTGCCAAACATAAAATTTTTGAAATTTTGTTTGTATTTTCAAGACAGGGTTGCTCTGTGTAACATTTGCTATCCTGGAACTCACTTTGTAGACCAGGGTGGCCTTGAACTCACTGAGATCCACCTGCCTCTGCCTCCCGAGTGCTGGGATTAAAGGCGTGTGCTACCACCACCCAGTCAAAAATTTGAATTTCAATAATTGAAAAACTCATAAATGTCGGCCATGGCACATTGAGAGTCTACTTAAAAGAAAATTTTAGTGAGCTGCAGGTAAATTCAGTCTGTGCTAGGCAGTAAAGTTTAAAATAACCTCCAGGAAAAACACGGTGTTTATATGTGTGGGCAGGGATGAGTGTGCAAAATGGACAATCACAAAGTTAGAATGCAGTGTGATGAAAATTTTAATAACAGTCCTGGCAGTTTTGGAGATCATGGGAGACATTCATCCAGGGGAGAGAGTGAAACATATGACCATATGACCTGATTACCTGGAACAGTAACCCCTGAGCTGAGCATTGCAGCAAGGGAAATACCTAGGTGAACGAAGAGGCAGGAGAGGTTGTCCCAGGTGTGGCTATATATACATACACATAAGCCTCCAAGGACCAGGAAGATTATTTCAGCATGCAGCACGCTGATCACCACAGAGAACTCCCGTGCTGGATATATTATCCTCACCCCAATAGAAGACAGGAGTTGTGGGCCCATCAGCAGAATAGTTTTCTCTTCTATCTGTCCCACGGATAGAATTCTAGGCTTGCGCTTCTGGGAGAAAGTTACACAGGCTTCAATGTATCCAGTGGGAAATATATTTTTTACCCATGGCAGAAAATCTGTTTAATCATTTGCACATAATAGACCATATGCTGGCGCAGGGCTGCAAGGTGACATGATAAAGTGGAGAAAATGACTTGCAACAGGTTTGAGTGATGAATGTATCAGGCAGGTCTTCGCCTGGGGAAAGAGTGTAGATTCAAGGGTGCTTAGGTAGGCGAAAAGGCTCCCCATCCCGAGTGCCTTGGCCGTCACTACAGAGGTTGTGTGGGGCAGGCACTCTTCTTGCTTAATGAAACATTGAAAAGGGCAATGTCTCTGTCCTAGTCGCCTCTAAAGATGAATAGAGAGAGAGAGAGAGAGAGAGAGCTGAAGTTATCATGGTCGGCCAGATGAGTTAAAAAAATAATGAACCTATAAAAATATCTCTTTGGCATATGGAAATTTCATGTTCTCCGCACAGCCATGCATCTTTCCGCTTTCACTCCAGCTTCATTGCCCCCTACACCTACCAGACTCCTTGTTAAAAATGTGTGTGTGGAAGAGTAATTAATGACTTCAGTGGGTGATCTTGAAGAACCACTTCTTGTGTGCTTTTGTGCAAGAGTACTTTGCTGAGCAACTCTGCTGGAGAAGGCTAGGAGAGGTCAGGGAACTCACAGGTCACAGCCAGAGGAGAGCTGGGATTTGAACCCATGTCTCTTTGACCGCAGACTGCAATATTTTCCTCTGCTGAGCTATAAGAATCGGGAGTGCAATTGTTGATTTGGGGCTGTGTGTACAAGTGTGCTTGAGTATGTGGAGGCCAGGGGTTAACTAAGGTGTCTTCCTACATCACTTTCTACCTCATCCCTTGTTATTATTTGCTTTAGAGAGAAGACCTGTTGCTGAACCTGGAGCTCACTGACTGGTTAGATTAGCTGGCCACTGAGCTCCTAGAATCCAGGAGATCCAGGACCCAGATCCTGTCTCCCTTGGTGCAGTGCTGAGAGTACAGGTCACGCTAGCTCATCTGACTTTTTTTTTTAATACGAGTGCTGGGAATCTGAATTCAGGTCAGCATGCTAGTGTAACAAGCACGTCACTTACAGAGCCATCTCCCCAACCCCTTGATGTTCAATAATGAAGTTCTTTTACTAGAAAAAAAGAAGTCAGCATTGGAAAGCTGGAGGAATCTTTACCACCCTCAGTGTTGTATTGGCCTGTATACGTGTATCAGCTTCCTAATGTTTCTCATCTTCTAGTTGTCCAGTCTATCTCTTCTCCTCCTCTTTCCTCTCAGCTCCAAAGAATCTCAGTTTTAAACTGCTTTCTGCTTTCCTCTGCCTTCACCTGATGATAATAAATGCCAGCTCTGTCAGGTACTGAGTGTGTGTGTGTGTGTGTGTGTGTGTGTGTGTGTGTGTGTGTGCGCGTGCAGTTATGTGTGTGTACATGTATGTGCACACATGCTTTCTTGGAGGCCAGAGGACAAGCTCCATCTGTCATTTCTCAGGAGCTGTCTCTGTCTACAGCTGCATCATCCTGAACACACTACGTAGCTAAGGATGACCCCACATTCCCAATCCTCCTGCCTCCAACTACTCTGCTGAGATTACAAGCCTGTGTTGCCAACACATGGGGGTTATGTGGTGCTGAGGCCTGAGCTCAGGGCCCTGCGTATTCTAGGCAAGCACTTAACCAATGGAGCCCCACCCCAGCCCCTGATTTCTGCATTTATGTTTTACTTTTCTTCTAATGACTTTTGCAGTTAAGTGAATTTAGTGAAGAAAAACATTAGATTGGCTTATTAAAAAATCAGAGTGAGAAAATGTTCATATCTAATTGAGACTTTTAGGTTATTTAAAAAAGATTTTTTTCCCTTTTTTCCTCTCTCTCTTTTTTTAAAGGTAAAACTAGCTAAAAGAATACACACAGATTTGCTTGAGAGAAATCCCTCCAGCTTAGGAGGAAATCACTCAAATGCAAACCATATGTGATATGTAAAGTAGCACTTTGAATATTCATATTATGATGTGAGAATCAGATCCCCAGAACTGTGAGTTCCATGGTGTGAATTGCAATGAAGACAGCAGTAGGAATGTCACCTCCCTAGTGTATACTGCTACAGCTCTGCCCAGCATACTTCCTCCCGGACAGATGGGCCACTAGGGAAAAGCCATTCTTACAGACACAGCCAACATGCCTCCATTCTAAGTACACAGGACACTTCTGATAGAAGACACATTATAGCACACCATCTCTCAGAGTGAAGTTTAATCCTGTAATGTGACATTATTATTCTCATCTGTTCTTCTGGTTTAGCTAGCTTTTTGCAACATCAGCGATTCATTTGTTTCTGCTTATCCTCAGCCAGGGCTGAAATAGCCTCCAAAATGTATTGGGTGTTTACTTATAATCTACACATTCACAGTTCTGTTTTTAAAGCTTGGGCTATTATGCCAAATGCTTCTCTCTCAGCTTTTATTCATCTGGTTAGTAGCCCTCTCCACAGATTTTCCTCAGACCAATCAAAATGATCTTTGGTTTCTTTTAGTAGAGAAAGAGAGAGGGAAAATATTCGATTACTTTCCAGCACAAGTATCACCTTACTTTAAGGAATGTATTTTATATTCTTATTCTGGCACACCTACTAAGTCAATTTCCGCATTCTTCATCTTCATTTACACTGTTAATAGATTTTCAATTGCAAATTATTTACAAAACCTGTATCAGGATAATGTTTATAGCTGTATGAATAGGTCCATATGTCCATAATACTCAGTCAGCCTTTGTTTTATATCAACAAGTTGCCCCTTTGAAAGATGCTAGCTCCTGGGTGGTGGTGGAGCAAGCCTTTAATCCCAGAATTAGGGAGGCAGAGCCAGGTGGATCTTTGTGAGTTTGAGGCCAGCCTGGGCTACAGAGTGAGTTTCAGGACAGGCAACAAAACTACACAGAGAAACCCTGTTGCGAAAAACCAAAAAAAGAAAGAAAGAAAGAAAGAAAGAAAGAAAGAAAGAAAGAAAGAAAGAAGCTAGCTAATAGGGAGGCCCAGCAGAGTGGTAGTTAATCATGATTCTGGAACAATCTTTTGTAGGTATGGCTGGAATTTTTTCACTGGCCTCAAGCTCTAATGCCTTTACTTAAGGAGATGGCAGGCTGGGGTGGAACTCAGTGGATAGAGAGTGCTTGCCTAGCATGCCGAAAACCCCGTTAGATCCCATCACTGCACAAAACTAGGCATGGTGCACACACTTGGGAGGATAAGAAGCTGGAGGAGCCAGAGACAAGAGGCACAACAATAGCACTCAGGACTGCATGGGTAGAGAGCAGTGGGGCCAGGAGAGAGGAGATTGCCATGAAGGGGGGGGGGGGTCTGACAATAGGCAGGTGCTTCCCTGGTGTTTCCTGAGACAGGCAAGGCAGGGAAGGACGAGCAGTTCAGTACTGACTAGTCTAAGTCATTTTGGTGCCTAGAAGGTGTAAGAAGGTCTGAGGCTGTCCTGGGATTATAAGGAAGAGAGCATTTTCTCCTAGGATTTAATGGGACAGAAAGAAGTACAGTTCAGCATGGGTCAGCTGGCTTGTCTATGACATTTTCCTGATTGGTCCTTTTGCTCCTCTTAAGAATGGCTTTGAGGGGTTGGGGATTTAGCTCAGTGGTAGAGCACTTGCCTAGCAAGTGCAAGGCCCTGGGTTCAATCCTCAGCACACAAAAAAAGGCTTTGAAAGGGTCAGTCTTTCTTATCTATAGGGACTTTAATGTGTGCAGGGTATCCATGGTCACTTCTCTGCAGTGATGTCAGAAGGTGATAGTGTGCAGGGTATCCATGGTCACTTCTTGGCAGTGATGTCAGAAGGTGATAGTGTGCAGGGTATCCATGGTCACTCCTCTAAGGTCCCACTGTCTCCAGAGGTGTGTTCTGTTACTTGAATGTCTAACACGGGAAATGTTTTCAAGTCTTTATTTAAACATCTTGGCTGACTCTGTTGACTCAGTGGGTAAGAGGGCTTGTTACTCAATCTGAGGACATGGGTTTGATTCCCAGGACTGGGTTGGTGGAGGCAAAGAAAAAATTCCTGCAAGTGGTCCTCTGACCTCCATACCCATACCATGGCACATACCTAAGTCACCTACCCCCACAATAAATGAATAAAAATAAATGTAAAAAAAAAAACCAAAAAACCAAGCATCTCAGTTGACAACAGTTGAGTGCACATTTATTAAAATTTTACCTTCATGTTATATGACTTAACTTTATCCATGAAAAGTGTGTCTGATGCTCTTAAATCTCCTTACTCTTCCTTGGACCATCTCAATATAAAGCTTTGATATCCAAACATGATCCATATCACTTTTGGAGCCATTAGTGGCCACAAATTCCAATTCTTCCCCATGAGTTTACATGGAATTCTGCTATGGGAATTATGTTGCTGTTGCCAAGAGTTATCAATAATGCATTGGAGAAAGACAAAGAAAAGCTGGAGCTGATGGGTTACCACAGCAGAGAGAAGAAGAAATCTTCCTTGGCAGCATATGTAGTGGTTTGCAGCTTGAGAACTGACTGGGGATTGTGCTGTGGGATGTCTTTCTTTAAGGTGTGAATATGTGTTGCTCTGATTGGTTGATAAATAAAGCTGCATTGGCCTATGGTGGGATAGGATGGAGCCAGGCAGGAAAATCCAAGGGAGAGAGAGAGAGGAGAAAGGGGAGGCAGAGGAGCCGCCATCCCGCCATCTAGGGAGCAGCATGTAATGGTACACAGGTAAAGCCACATAACACATGGCAACATATAGATTAATAGAAATGGGCTGAGTTTAGTTATAAGAGCTAGCTAGCAAGAAGCTTGAGCCATAGGCTATGGCCATACAGTTTGCCATTAGTATAAGCATCTGTGTGTTTACTTGTGATCAAGCTGCTGCAGGACATGGGAGTGAGAGATTCGTCCTGACCATCCTGACCGCAGGCCCTGGGCAGGACTGGAGAAAACTTACAGCTACAGGATCAGGCCTGGTGTAGGACTCCAGAGAAAGCTAAAAACTAAGCCACAGCTGATTTCTCATGTTAAAGTTGAGCCTTCAGCTTGGACTGAGGGATGGTGTTGGTTGGCAGTTTGTTTGGCTCTGGAATCAAATAATAGAAAGCTTCTGGGTGGGTCTGTAAGGGGATTCCCCTGATGTGGTCGGCCCCTTTCAGCAGTGGCCCAGTTGTAAAGAGGGCTGAGGCCAGCTGGGCTACTTGCCTGTGCATCTCCACTTCTTGTATATCCTGCTGCTGCTGCACTCATCTGCTGCCAGTCAAACCCAGCTACTTCAGACTGAAGACCAGCAGTCCTAAAAACCTCCAGACTTCCAGTACCACGTCAGGACTACTGAGGCATCCAGCCTCAGGAGCTGAGCAGCTACCTTGGTCTGAATGTTTCCACTTTGCAGACAGTGCCATTGTTGGACTACCTACACATTGTCATATAAGCCAATCTGCTAAATTCCCATTTATTCACTCTATTGATTCTGTTCCAGGGAAACCAGACTAATATAGTGCAATTAAGACTTAGCATAGTGACCTTTGTACACACACACAGACACAGATGCACAGACACACACACAGACACACATACACACACACACAGACACAGACACACACACAGACACACAGACACACAGACACACACACACACACTTCAGGTCCATCCTTCACCATCCTCCTTTGCACTATAAGATTATCTTCCCTCCCTGCCTGAAGACAACACAGAGGCTTCTTCCTGCAAAATAATCTGTGGCGGGTTTCAAGGTGGCATTCTGCTTCCTCTCCTGTCATCAGACCAATAAACACTGATGTACATAAACACAACATGGGGAGCCTCAGAGATGGCACAGCGGGCACAGTGCTTCCTGTGTAAGCCTGAAGACCTGAGTTCAAAAGCTGGGTGTGTTGGTGCATGCTTCTAACCCAAGCACAGGGGCAGGCAGAGGCAGGATGCCCGAGGACTCACTGGCCACCCAGCCTAGTCCAACCTAGTCCAGTGGATGAGCCTCAGCTCAATCAGAGAACTTGTCTCAAGGGGAATGGACAGCCTTCCTGAGGATGACACATGAGGTTGTCTCCTCCGGTGAGTGTGAGCATGAACACACACACACACACACACACACACACACACACACACACACCAGGAGAAGCTAGGTTGGTGGAAGGATAAAAGGAACTAAAAGGAACTCTAGACTGAAAGAGAGAGCTGCAGGAGCTAGCCGGCTGTGGCACACCTACAGTGATGGGATGGGGTACATACATGGGGCTGGATCCTGAGCCTGCTCAATCAAAGGGGATAAAACACAGTGTCGAATAAAGATAACTGATCAAAATGAGAGTACTGTCTCCACACTGGATTTAACTCTCCCATGATGGAGAAAAGGACCTCAGGGTACTGTGCTAATGAGATGTGGGGTGACACTTGGAAGCTTAGCAAACGCAGTATGAAGTAGAGATGCCAGATCTGTGTCAGACAGAGGAAGAAAGGACCAAAGGGCTCAGGGAACGGGGATGTGCTGGAGTGGGTGGCCTGTGGGAAGCAGAGGAGCTCACTTGGTTGTTTAGGAGAGCCTGTGGGACACAAGGCACAGAGTGCAGCATGGACAGGACAGTCAGCAAACCCAGGGCAGTGGTAGCTGTTCTTTGCAGTCAGGGCTGATGAGAGGAAATGCTGTGACAGAGCCAAGCTGCCTGATTGCAATGGGGATGATCAAACCTCAAAATAATAGAGATTGGAAAATGGCACTTAATCAGAAGCAAGTGGGTGAAATTATGGTATGAGAGGCAAGGTTGGGAAGGCAGTGAAGGGGCACAACCCAGAGAAAGCCATGGAGATGACTGACAGAGCATCCTGTTCCCAGGGAAAGGGGCAGGAAGTCAAGAAACCTACTTCTTAATCATTGTGGTATAAGCATGAGTACATGCTAGTGTGTGTGTGCATGTGCATACCCGTACATGAATGAGGGGAGGCCAGAGCTTGGTGTTAGGTGTCTTCTATCTTAGTCCACCATATTTTTGGAGGCAAGGCATGCTCTTAGTTTTTATTGTCCACTTGACACCACCTAGAATCACTGGGGGAAAAGGAAAGTCAACTGAAGAATTGCCTCAATTAGATTAAGACATCTGTGCCATGTCTGTGGGAGATGATCTCAATTGACAATTCATGGGGCAGGGCACGGACTACCAGGAGTAGCACCATGGGTGTGCAGGTGGATCTGGGCTATATAAGAAAGCTAGCTGAGCATATAAGCCTGTGAGTGAGACAATACACAGTGTACCTTTACAGCTCCAGTCATGGCTTTCCTCAATGATGGACTATGAACTGGAAGTGTAAACAAATAAACAAACAATTCCTGCCTTAAGTTGCTTTTGGTCAGTGTGTTTTCTCATTGGAACAGGAAGCAAACTAGAACATAGGGTCTCTCGACGAACCTGGAACTCAACAGCTCAGGAAGACTAACTGGCCACCAACCACAGTGCTGAGGCTGTAGGCACTCAGTACCATGCCAACTGTCTTAGTTGTGGTTTTTATTGCTGTGAAGAGACATCACAACCACAGCAGCTCTTATTGGGAAAACAGTTCATTGAGGGGCCTTGCTTACAGTTTCAGAGGTTTAGTCCATTATCATCAAGATGAGAAACATGGTTACATGCAGGCAGATATGGTGCTGGAGGAATTGCTGAGAGTTCTACACCTTGTAGGCAACTGGAAGTTGACTGACTCCCTGGGTGGTGTTCTGAGCATAGGAAACATTAAAGCCTACTCCCACAGTGACTTATTTCCTCCAACAAGGCCACACCCACTCCAACAAAGCCATATCTCCTAACAGTGCCACTCCCTAGGAGATTATGGGGGGCAATTACATTCAAACTACCACAGTAGGCTTTCAAGTGGGTTCTGGTGTGGTGATATATTGTGTACCCTAAGAAACTTGCCTGAGGATCAGAGGACAGAACCAGCCACTAGATTAGACATAGAGGTCAGGCAGTGGTGGCACACATCCTTAATCCGATTACTTTTGATGCAGCGATCTGTCTGGATCTCTGTGAGTTCAAGACCACACTGGAAACAGAACCAGGCAGTGGTGGCACACACCTTTAATCCCAGTACTGGGAAGCACATACACCTTTAATCCCAGGAAGTGACGTCTGGGCAGAGAAAGGTATATAAAGTGTGAGGAAACAGGAACTCACTCTCTTTAGGCTGAGGATTTTGTAGAGGTGAGAACTAGTGGCTGGCTGCTCTGCTTCTCTGCTCTTTCGGCTTTCACCCTGATATCTGGCTCTGGGTTTTTTTTTTTTTTTTAAATTAAAAGACCATCTAAGATTTAAACAACATTCTGGGGATTTGCTTGTGTGATGAGGACTTTACCCACAGTGCCATTTTCCCCGCCCAGCTGCTGATATGTCTTTACCTAATTCATTGTTTCACCATTTTCAATAAAGGAACAAAAGCTTAGAATGGTTCAAAAATTACACTATCATTATTTATTCTCAAGTGACATTTAAATTATATGTGTATGTTATGGACAATATAATGTTTTGAAGTGTACATACATTATAGGAGGTTAAATCTATCGAATTAATGTACTTATCCCTTTACATAATTAGGGCTTTCATGGTGAGAACACTTACTATCTACTTTCTTGGCATTTTCCCTGAATATGGCATACAAATGAGTAACTGTACTCACGATATTGCACCATAGATCTCTTGAAATTGTTCTTCTCTTTAATTTTTACTTTTTTACATGTATATGTGTGTATGTATATCCAGTTACAGGTGTATGTGCATGTGCGTGTGTGTGCACGCTCGTGCATGCAGAAGCCAGAGGACACTAGTTCTCAGGATGACATCCACCTTGTTTTTGAGAAAGAGTCTTCACTGAACATGGAACTTGACAAGTACTCTAGGTTGGCCGGTCAGTTGGCCCCAAAGAGCCTCCTTTGTACAAGGATTTACAAGCACGTGCCACCATACCTGGTTGTTTTGTTTTGTTTTGTTTTGTTTTTCCCCAGGGATCAAACTCAAGTCCTCATGCTTGCATAACAAGTACTTTAAATGATTCTTTTCCCAGGTCTGTCCCTCTCACTCAACTTTGATGATGGATTCTTTGACAACCTCCACCACCACCACCTGGTTCCTCTTCCCCAGTGTAGCTTTTGGCAACCTCCATCTACTCTCTCCTTTTGTGGCATCAACTTCTGCAGTTCCCACATAGGAATTTTTATCACATGTTATTTGTTTTTCTGTGCTTGGCTTATTTCTAGAACTATGTCAGGGACCCGGACCCCCCAGTTTTTTGTTCATTTCATACACTCTCAGCAGCCAAGCATGGGACACTAAAGCATTGCCAAGTCAAAGACATATGGCAGTGGACGAGCTAAGTTTAGCTCGGGCTGTATTTGAGCAGCCTTAGCAGTGGACATTTTGTTGTCATGGTTGTCCCAATCAAAGAGATGGATAGAGGGTCTTGGGGCTGCAGCTGTTTGTCTGATCATTTAACCTTCGGAAGCCGATTTTATTAAAGTGTTCCTGTTGCTGAAAATGAATTACAAAGCTTTCCCTTCTTCTGTAGGAAATAGGAGTGCCCAGATGAGATTACACGGCTTCCTATGATATCTAAATAAGATTAGTTTGCTGAAGATCACATTAAAATCCCATTAAAGAGACAGTTCCGCTCCAGCCCCCCTCCTCTCCTCAGGCAAGTTCTGAGAGAGTTGATGAAAATTGCTCAGGGATGACACAGGCTCTGGGGACCCTGTGGAGACCCAGGAGAGGGGGTGGGGATATTACCCCAGCCACACTCATTGCAGAAGCTGGATCTGTGTGCATGGCCCATTACTTACAGATGACAGATCCTGACTCTAAGGAGGAAAGACTTCAGGGAAGAATTGGTAATAAGATGAACAGAACACAGGATGGAGCCACCGAGGTCATTCCCAGAGAGCATCCAGGAAATCATTAATTCATTTTTCTCATGTGACAAGGATAACAATATTAATGTTTAAGTATTTATAGCCTCCCCTCAAGCTTGCTTCCAAGGAAGAGACTATTTTCTCTCAGGAGGCTACCAAGTTTGGACAGACCTTGCACAGGCAAATTCCTGTGGGATATAGAGGACAGCACCTCCCCCTCTCCCAATATGTGCACATTGATTGATGTGTGGGTGCACATGCATGTGCCTATGGAGTGTAGAAGATAGTCTCAGCTGTTCCTCCTCAGGTACCATCTACCTCATAGTTTTCAGACAGGTTCTCTAACTAGCCTGGCACTCACCAAGTAGGCTGGATGGCCAAACAATGAAACCCAGGGAGCCACCTGTCTCTGCTATCTCAGCGCTGTGACTGCAGATACTGATGTTCTCCTCTGGCCTCCCCAGGCATGTGGTGCACAGACATTTGTGCAGGCAAACACTCACTGTTGTAGTTTGAATGTAATTGGCCCCCACAATCCCATAATTTCATAATCTCATAGGGAGTGGTACTATGAGGAAGTGTGGATTTTTTTGGAGTGGTTATGGCCTTGTTGGAGGAAGTATGTCATTGTGGGGGCAAGCTTTGTGGTTTCATGTACTCAGGATACTACCCAGTGTGTCAGTTGATTTCCCTTTGCCTGCAATATGTAGCAGTCTCAGCTCCAGCACCACCTCTGCCTGCATGCCACCATGCTCCCTGCCACAATGATAATTGACCAAACCTCTGAAACTGTAAGTAAGCCCCCTCAACTAAATGTTTTATTTATAAGAGTTGCCATGGTCATTGTGTCTCTTCACAGCAATAAAAACCCAAACTAAGACACTCATATAATATAAAATAAAAATAAATAGGATCTCAAGATAGAGGAAAAAACCAACCAACATATAGCACCATGGTTCTGGATATCAAACTCAGGTCTCCTGCTTGCTAGGCAAGCACTACCAACTGAAACATACCTCATCTGGCTTTTTATTTTCCTTGAAAAACATGGTTCTTGGGCAAGCTGAAGAGATAGCTCATCCTGGCTACTCAGCACTGGCTACTCTTCCAGAGGACCTGGGTTTGATTCCCCACACCCACACACATGACAGCTCACTACTGTCTTTACCTCGTCCTAGAGGATCTTGGGTTCTGGGTACCAAACTCAGGTGGAATGGGTATTGAGCCCAGTTACACTGACCATCACTAAGAAGCAAAGAGGCTTTTCCTGTAATACCAAACAGAGCTAATGGTGTGGCCGGAGCTTGAGTAGGGTAACAGTGAAGTCTGGAGAAGTTAAGAGGGAGCCTGGAAGAATGTGTGGTGGCAGCTGGTCCTTGGGGAAGGTCAGACAGGTGAGGGGATCTGCAGGGGAGTTGCTTGGTATACCCTTCAATGCTTCTTTGAAGATTCAACATGTTTTTCAGTAATTATATACAATTTGTGTTTAATTTTCTTAATGGCTATAATACAGCCATGAAATACCCAAATGTTATTTGTTTCTGATCCTGATTTCTGACGTGTTTGTGGACAATACAGGGAAGATGCTACACTCGTCAGTTTGGTTTTACTTTCACAGAATCTGAGATAAACCACCTGTTAGAGGAAGGTTCACTGGCTCCTGGTTCCAGAGTCTTCAGCCCGTGGACGTTGGCTTGTTGCTTTTAGTCCTGTGGTGAGACAGAATAGCATGGTAAGTAGTGTGTGGTGGAGTGTAGCAGCTACTCTGTGATAGCCAGGAGGTAAAGAGTGAGAGGTGGGTCTGTGTGATGGCTGTCAACTTGCCTATATCTGGAGTGAACTATAATCCAAAAATGGAGGGCACACCTGTGATCCAGATTTTGAAGGAAGAAGACAACATGCCTTTGACCTGGATCTTGAGGCTGGATGACATACGCCTTTAATACAAACCTGAGACAGGAAGGCACACCTTTAATCTGTGCCACACCTTCTGCTCCAAGCCTAGATAAGGACAAGGGAAGAAGGAATGGGTTGTGTTCATTCTTTGCCTGCTTGTTCTCACCATGTCAGCATGTCCATTGAAGCCTACTTCTTTGAGATTCCAGCATATACAGAAGACCAGCTGAGACACCCAGCCTAGTGGGACTGAGCAGCTACTGGATTTATGGAATTCTCATTCACAACTAGCCATTGTTGGACTGCAGCCTGTAACTCACTCTCTCTCTCTCTCTCTCTCTCTCTCTCTCTCTCTCTCTCTCACACACACACACACACACACACACACACACACACACACACACACATTCCATAAGTTCTGTGATTCTAGAGAACCCTGACTAATACAGTCTGTCTGAGGCCATATCCCTTGAAGAGCATGTCACCAGTGATCAAATTTTCTCTTCCCACCTCACTTTAGACCATCTTTTATTCTTTGACAATTTCATGCATGTCCACATGTATCTTGGTAATATCCACTCCCAACTTAATCTTGACTTCCTGATAGTTCAACTGTAATTCTGTTTAATGGGTCTTCATGGTTAGAGTGACTCACAATGGGCAGATAAGATCACAAACTTCATTTTGCTAATTTACGCTTATCAAAGGTTGGACCCTGAGGAGAGCACACATCAGGTTTCTTGTCTTCACCAGCACCTCACAGCTGTCAAGAGATTAGTTAATTAGTTTCATTTTGGTTTTAAATAAAAAAACGATTAATTGATGTGTGTGTGTGTGTGTGTGTGTGTGTGTGTGTGTGTGTGTGTGTGCGCGCGCGTGCACATATGCATGCATGTGTCCAGGTGTCCTTGGAGGCCAGAGAGGGCATGGATCTCTTGGAACTGCAGTGACAGGAGGTTGTAAGCCATCTTATGTAGATGGTGGGAACTGAACTCAGGTCCTAACCAAGAGCAATTCGTGCTCTTAACCTCTGAGCCACCTCTCCAGCCTGTTTGTTCCTTCTGTTGCCACTAGCTCAATATGGCTGTTTAGGACAGACTGATTTGTTTCAGCTTCAGTGTCCTTAACTGTGTTTATCTCGTTGGTCCTATATTTCACTCTTCCTGTATTAAGATGGACAGGCAGAATTCTTTTTCTGCTGCTTGTTTTAAATATGAAAATGAGTCTGACCTACGTGTAGATACAGTATATGTCTTTCTCTACCTGTGATATTTTCAATGTCAGCGTCAGATGTAAGAGCGAAACATTACTAAGGGCAAATGGATGTTAAATACTTCAAATAAGCAAAATATAATATGAATATTTTGGGGAGGAGATTGAGAAACAGCGGCTTACTTCACAAGCTCATTTTCTGATGCATCTCTAGGTGTCACTGTTGAGACACTCTCTGGAAAAGAATAATACCCAGATTTGACTATGCGAAGGGAGACTGGAATAGATTGAGTATTTTTGAACACACACACACACACACACACACACACACACACACACTGACATGAGTGTAGTACTTCAGTCTGATTTCCAGGCATGGTTAAAGCCACTAGTATTGTTTGAGGGTTAGGTAGACGGTGGCACAGGATCAGGTGGAGTAGCACAGAATCTTAAGTTCTGCCTTGGCATTCTTAGATTGGTAGTTTGGAGAACTGGCATATCCCTGTCTTACTTTATTTCTTTGCCTAAGACTGACACAAGCCGTCTAGAACCTCAGATAGTGTGACACCTCCTGTGTGGGGATTTGTGGTGAGGTAGAGGGTTCCATTCATAGTGGCAATAACTCAGGAACCAAAATACCAAACAGCTTGTAGGTCTGATTTCTAAAAAGAAGCCCAAGTTACAGCCAGGCTCCATTTCAATGTTGACATCCTGAAACTCTGCAACAATTCTTCTCTCTCTCTCTCTCTCTCTCTCTCTCTCTCTCTCTCTCTTTCCCTCTCTCTCTTTCCCTCTCTCTCTCGTTTTAGTTTTAGTGCTTTGGGAAATTTCTCAGTAGGGATAATTTGTCTGATATTTTTGAATGTGCTTCTAATTTTCTTTTTGTAAAAAGTCCTTTCACTAATATTTTAATTGTTTTACTTAATAATGTGATAAGTTACTCATTTTGTAGACACACATTTCATTTTTCCAGATGTTAAGACTCTAGAGAAACACTAGGGACTGCCTTTGTCTTCAAGTCTCCTTGCTCAATAGCAATGGGAGAGCAGTGGTAAACTATAGGGAAGTTAAGACTAGTGTGGATGGACTATAAAGAATAGGGTTCCCACATTTGCTCAGGGGTCATGGGATGTTTTTGGGACAATTTTATCCAGCCAAGTTCAATAGCATTTATTCTAAGGACAGGCTTATGGGGTGATTGGTCCATTTTGAGCATGTGGGAAATCACTTAGAGAGAAGCAGGCACAAAGTACCTGAAATATCTGGGATGCTGGGAAGGTAGGTATTCCTAAAGACCAGAATAAGGATGGGGATAAGGGGGTAGTGTTTCCGTGGTGACCCCCTCTTGCGGATGCCCTCAGAACCTTACTGTGTTTCAGCCAAAAACACTGACTGCAGACATCACACCCCCTTAAACATAGCTCTTCTCATTTATATTTTTCACTATTCATGAATGTGCATGCATGTGTGTGTACATGTTTGTGGATGCATATACATGTGTGCGCACCTGTCTGTGGAGGCTAGAAGTTGACATCAAGTGTCATTCTCCATCACTCTCCAGGTTCTCTCAGTGAACCTAGAGCTCACTGACTCACCTAGGTGAGCTGGCCCCTGAGCCCCAGGGATTTACCTGTTTCTGTGTCCCCAGTGTTGGTTACAGGTGTCTGTTGTCATGCTCAGCTTTTACAGAAGTGCTGGGGATCGAACTCAGGCACTCCTGCTTCTGTAGCAAATACTTCACCTCTGAGGTGTCTCCCTAGCCCCTGTTATCTCCTCTAACACGGCTAGATAATATGTGTTGGAGGTGACAAGTATCATTGAGTTTTTATTAGATAGTAAGTGCTTTGATGACTTATTTTTCTTGGCTGATGAGAAAGCCAAACAGAAGAATTGTGTGTTGGGTTTCCTAGATGGAGGTGAATAATACAACTCCGTCACAAATGGACAATAGGTGTTTGAGCTAAAGGCTAGTCATCAGCCAGCCTCTTGTGGCTGATAGAAAATGGCCAACATTTCTATAGTGCTTGCTGTATGCCAGGCATGCTTCCGAAATACTCTGCATGCATTCACACATCTTTTTCCTGTCAGGTGGATAATGGCACCATCTCAATTTTATCCCTAAACAAATGAGGCATGATGTATTAGAAGATTCTGCTAATGTCCCATAGCTAATAAGAAACAGAGCTTGGATTTGAACCTTGGCTAGTTTGGTTAAGTTCACATGTGATGAACTAATTGGATATTAAGTGTTAGTTAATTACACTTTATGACAATTTACCTTTTGGGATTTATAGAAATGAGAGACATGTATTTTGGGGTATGGGTAGTTGGGAGTGGGCTTGTGGGCATCTCTGGAAGAATAGCCAAGGCTGACTGGTTTATGGCTAGAGGAAGTGGTGCCAAGAGTACCAAAAGCGCCTCCCATCAGTTCAGGAAGGCTCCCTGAGTGAGGAGTAATAGTTTTATTTCTGGAGATAGTCTCAGTGGCAAGAAAGAAAGAGGGATGGGCAGGGTCTGAGAGAGGGAGGGAGGGAGGGAGGGAAGGAGGGAGGGAGGGAGGAAACAATTGAGCTCAGTGTGGTGGTACATACCTGTAATCCCAGGGTTATAGAGGCTAGCAGATAGAGTTCAAGGCCAGATTCAGGCACATAGCAAGTTCAAAGCTAGACTGTTCTATATGAGACTCTATCTCACAAACCAAACAAGGGCTGGAGAGATGGCTCAATGGTTAAGAGTACTGATTCGGGGATGGGGAGTTAGCTCAGTGGTAGAGCGCTTGCCTAGCAAGATCAAGGCCCTGGGTTCAATCCTCAGCTTTAAAAAAAAAAAAAAAAGTACTGATTCTTTTCCAGAGAATCATATACTGAGCTCAATTCCCAGCATCAGTGTGGGGGCTTGAAACCATAAATAACTCTAGACTTGGGATCCAACGCCCTCTTCTGGCCTCTGTGGCAAACATACATACACAGTAAACAAAATTAAAAGGAACAAACAAAAAACAAAACAAAAAGCAAAAACAAAAGAAAGAAAATAGAAAGAAAGAGAGAAGGTAAGAAAGGCAATGAAAGAACTTTCCATCATCTTAGAAATTAGTTTCTAAGTTGTGGCTAGAAATAATTCCAAATGGACTGATCAACTCAAGAGTTTGACAAAATGTATGTAGAAACTGTAAATCTTGCTGTTTTGTTTCATGTGTATGGAGCAGCAATGGTATCCTGGGGCTGTTCAAATTCAAAACGACATTACTCCTGCCCTAAGGGTTGACAACGCAAACAGTCAGTTTTGATTTTTTTTTTTTTTTAAAACAGAACCAAATGTTACACATCACCCGTTCCTTCTGCTTCTTTCCATTTTAAATTGGTGCTTATTCCCAGAGCACTGACATCCGCCCCACTGATTTCACTCAATGCCTCAGTGAGGGGGAAGTAGGATGTACCTAAAATATGTTTTTCTCTGCAGCGGTTAGACATAAAAAGTGACATTCCTCAACTGTTCTGCACAGGGCAGTCAGCTACTTCTATTAGCTTTGCCTGCAAACAGAAACGTCAGATACATCAGGTACAGAATTAAAGGGACAAGGCAGCTGGAGAGATGGCTCAGAAGGTAAATATGCTTGCTGCCAAGTTTGGCCACCTGAGCTTGAACCCGGGGCCCCACATAGGAGGAGAGATCCAGCAGCCACAAGTTGTTCTTCGACCTCCACATGTGTTCTGTGTGTGTGTTTGGGGGATGGAGAGAGAGAGAGAGAGAGAGAGAGAGAGAGAGAGAGAGAGAGAGAGAGAGAACACACATGGGCGCGCCCCTCCCCCCATACAGTGAGGTCTTTGTTTCATTCTTCTCTTAGCAATAGATGTGACTACCTTGTTCTGGGACTTAACACTGTCAGGGGAAGACTGACAGAGAATCCACAGCTTGACCATCAGTCACAACAGCAGCCGAGTGAGGAGATGGTTCAACTGGTCAAGTGCTTTCAAAACAAACATGAGGATTGGAGTTTGAGTCCAGCACCCATAGTGGCACACATGTGTAACCCCAGTGCTGGGAAGCTAGAGAAAAGGAGGATTCCAGGGGCTTGCTGGCCAGCCAGGCTAGCATAATTGATGAACCCTAGGTCTAAAAAACAAAAAAATGACCCTCTTTCAAAAAACCAAATGGATGGCATTTGAGGAACAATAGCCAAAAATGTCCTCTGGCTTCCACATGTATGCTTAAACACACACACACACACACACACACACACACACACACACACACACACACACTTTCATATATAACAACAACAATAAAATACTACTACTACTACCAATAATAAAAAACAACAGCAGGGACTTGTGGACAGCCACCTGAGAGGGCTACTGGAAGACACCTGGTAATTTCCCCATCAACCTAATGTCTTTTATGACGAGAAGTCTCCCAAGTGCCATCATGGAGCTTTCATACCATAGACTTCTGACCCATGGTCTTTATGATGCTCCAGCTAGCTATCCCATTGTTAAATGGGGTGCTTTCCACTGCTCATATAGTAGCTAATCCCCATTCCTAGGGTGGAAGTCAGTCATTGAGTTTAAGTATTTACCCGGTGCACTTCTGGATGACTGCAGACTGTTGCACAGTGGTCAGCTACAAACACTTCTGAGGAGTAGTCCTCAGGTACCCGAAGCTCGCAGTGGAGACCCTGGCACGAATACCAGGCTTGGGACAGAGCTGGCTTGGTTCCAGGAGTTTTCACAGCTTGCCGTATACTATAAACTCATTGTTGTTTCATCCCACAGCTTTCAACAAACACTGTGGTAGGGCACCATGCTTGGCACTGCAGCCCCAAGTCAGGGCTTCTGTGCCTCTATTCTGAATAAATGCCAGGTGTGCCCACTCGATTTTGTTTTACAGATTTATGTATTTCTTCTCTCAAATGGTCAGTGGGGGATTTTAAAATCTTTGTAAGTGGAAATTCAGGGAAGAGTTCCAAGCCTCTCATTACATTAGGGCCTGGCAGTGGGCCAAACAAAACAAAACACAACAAAACAGAAAACTACCAAAAACCCAACCAAAAATCCAAACCAAACCAAACCAAACCAACCAACCAACTAAACAATCAATCAATCAATCAAACAAACAAACAACAACAGTAAAAAAAAACAAAACAAAACAAAACAAAACAAAAAAACAAAAAAAAAAAACCAAGAGAAAACTCAGGAGCACCAATAGTAAAACAGAATGAAAGAAATTATGTATCAGTGTGGGACAGTCCAACAGGCATGGACAGAGGCACAGACTTCTTTACAATGGGGAGACATGCTCTCATTCCCCAGAAAGTCAAGTGACTGTTGATGAGGTGTGTGATCTACAAACTCAATGTGCAGTCCATCACTTGTGTTATCTGAGGTCTGTCTGGACCAGGTGTTTCCAGGTTCTGGACATCTTGCTCAAAGACTCAAAGAAGTGCACATAAATAGTAAATCAGCAAAGGGTTTTGCTCAAAAACAGTGGTAAAACACAAAGTAGGGATGCTGCAAGAGGAGAGTGGGCTCTGAGCAAGCATGCAGCTCAAAGCTCCTGGAGACTCTCTGGGCCTCCTTTCAAGGATTCAGGAGCAGGAAAGGGAGTTTGCTGCTAAGGGGTAGATTATTGGTGTTTCCCATTTTTGTAAAAATATATTTTTTCTTTACCTTTTTAGAGCTTTATTGAGAGAGAGAGAGAGAGAGAGAGAGAGAGAGAGAGAGAGACAGAGAGAGACAGAGAGAGACAGAGAGACAGAGAGACAGAGAGACTGCGTGGAGGGAAGAGAGTAGAGTAAAAATGTTTTTAATTATGTGTAGGGGTATAGGGGAACGCATACCTGAGTGCAGATGCCAGAGGAGGCCAGCAGAGGGCATCCAATCCCCTGGAACTGGAGTTACAGGTGGCTGTGAGCCACTGCCTGAAGGACATGCTGGGGACTGAACTCAGGTCCTCTGCGAGAGGAATATATGTACTCTTAACAGCTGAGCTATATCTTTCCAGCCCCAATGGCTTTCTGTTTTGATATTGCTTGGGATAAGTAAACCTTTATTCACTGCACGCATCCGTTCTCACGATGCATCTGATTTTAATCATATGCATGCCCAATTATGCAGAGGCATAAGATGGTGAGCAGGGAATTTTATTGAAATGTTCATTCTGAGGATATAGGTTGCCTTACTCTGAACGTATCCAAAACCAGTCCAGGCTGGATTGACTTGCTGCCCCTAGTTCCCAGATATATTCCCAGGTGTATTTGGCTACAAATGGAGAGCTCCTAATAGGCTGCTAGGGAGCTATAGGTAGAAGTGCTCCTAAGCCTTTGTGTAGGTAGGGATCCAGGCTGCTGAGTGTGCTGTTGGGAAAGTGTGTGTGTGTGTGTGTGTGTGTGTGTGTGTGTGTGCATATTTCAAGCCAAGAATAGTCATAGGTTGTAAGTTTTCTCTATACTTGTCTTATTTCCCCTATGAGAAGAGGTAATTTGTTTTTTTGTTTGTTTGTTTGTTTGTTTGTTTTTTAAAGAAAAAAAACTCTCAAGAAGCCCCATATTCATGTCTCACTGTACTTAGGCACTGTGCTGGGCCTTCCTTTCCTGAAGATGGATCCCCCAGTCTCTTGGCATTCCAACCTGACCCACTCTCCTCTACCCAAAGATCTATTCCTCAGCCACTATGCTCTTTCTCTCCTGGATCATCCCCCCAAGCCTAATATATCTTGTTATTTCCTTCAATGACACTTTTCTTATTTCCAGTCTCTCTTGGTTCCCATTCTGTTTTGCTTAAAGCAAAACTTTTTCAAGTGTAGCTCATACTTCTTCAGCACCTCCTTTTCCACCAACTGACTCATATCAGGTCTTTATCCCTGAAATCCCACCTGAATGCTCTCATCAAGGTCGCCGATGCTCAGCAGCTCCTATAGTCAATATTTATTTTCCCCCTTTTATTTAATCATGTTTATAGTAGCATTTGAAGATCTTTAAAAAATTAAGTGTGTGTGTGTGTGTGTGTGTGTGTGTGTGTGTGTGTGTGTGTGAACCTAACTGCAGTTCCTACAGAGGATCAAAGAAGGAGTTGGATCCCCTGGAGCTGGAGTTACAGGTGATTGTGAGTCACCCAATGTGCACTGGGAACTGAGCTTGGATCCTCTGCAAGAGCAGTATTTGATCTTACCACTGAGCCATCTCTCCAGCCTGTTTGTATAATTCCCAGAAAATATCTGGAAAGGAATAAGGCCAAACCTGAAGGTCACAGAGCTTAGGGTTTAAACAAGTTTCACTGCTATTGTGAAATTCTGTATGTAATAGGATTATTATCTCTTTGTCAACAGCCTTCACCCCTAATTCTGTTAGCTCTACTGGAATTCTTGATTCTCAGATGGGAAACAGCTTCAACCAGTCTCTGGAGTGGGGGCTCCTTTTCCTTCCTGCCATCCCCACAATTTCACTGTCTTTATGTTCCATCCTTCTTGCCTAGAACCCTCCAGTAAGTTTCCATCACATCTAGAAAGAAGCCCAGGCCTTCCTGTCATTATATTACAGAGGCTGTTCTTGTAGAGGACTCAGCCACACCTCACATCCTACCTAGCTTTAACTTTCCCTCAGCTGCTAAACTCCTAGCAAGTAACAGACAACTCCAAGGCTAGGTAGTTCAGTAGGGTCAACCTCCCAACTTACTGCTGTGCATATTATCTAGAACCTTCACTAATCTGCTGAACTCAAATATCCTTCCCTCTCAAGACTGTAAATGTGAGGAAGTTCCTCTGTTCTGTGGGTTGCTGTTGGGTCTCTTTCTCAGTTTCCCTTGCTTTGAGTGTTTCCAATCCCCTGAAATCCCTCCATTCCTCCCTCCCTCCCTCCCTCCCTTCCTTCCTTCCTCCCTCCCTTCCTCCCTCCCTCCCTCCCTCCCTCCCTCCCTCCCTTTTTAGACAGGTCTCACTATGTAGCTCTGCCTGGCCAGGAACCTGCTATGTAGATCAGGCTGGCCTCAAACTCACAGAGATTCTCCTGCTTCTGCCTCTAGAGTGTTGAGATTCAAGGCATGCACCATTATGCCCAGCAGAATCTTCACGGTCTGTCTTGTCTCTCCCCAGCATCCTTCCATGTGGGTGTCAGAGTACTGCTCTCATTGAGCTGTCATGGGCTCCATGTTTATTTATAAAAGCACGGTGCCAGGTGCAGAACAGGCAGTGAGGAATCACAGATGAGTCACTTCAATGACAGTCCTTGACTAAGTTGTCAGTTTCAGGGAGGGTTATGTAAAGACATCCTTTATTCTTTTTGTCTTTTTCCATGTGTCTCCACCTCAGTTCTCCCTGGATGATATAAGCTCCCCTATTTTGCCTGAATGAATGGGATCTGGCTCAACGGAACACCTGCTGCTAATGTCCTTAGTCCCTTTGTCCTCCCAGGCAGCATCCTTTACTGCCTACCTCTGCCTTTGTGTCCTAGTTAATGTTGTCAACATGACACAGCCTAGAGTCACCCGAGAGGATAACCTCAATTGAGGAATTACCTAACTCAGATTGGTCTATGAGTTTGTCTGTGGAAGATTGTCTTAATTATTAATTATTAATGTAGAAAGGCCCAGCACACTGTGGGTGGCATCATCCCTAGGCAGGAGGTCTTAAACTGTATAAGAAAAGTAGATAGGTATAAGCTAGCCTGCAAGCCAGCTTGCAGGCAGCATCATTTATGGTTCCTGCCCTATTCCTTGGCCATCCATGAAGTAAATTCTTTGGTGAGGGGTAATGCTATATAGAATAGCAAGCAAGTCAAGTTCCTTTCTTATTGCTGGACTATGATCTGGAATTGTAAGCCAAAGAAAACATTACCTCCCTGTGCTGGATAGTTTTATGTCAATTTGATTCAAGTTAAAGTCATCTGAGAAAACAACATCCGATTCTCAATTGAGAAAATGCCTCTCTAAGATTAGGCTGAAGCCAAGCTTGTAGGACATTTTCTTAATTAGTGGTTGATGGGGGCGGCCCACTCCATTGTGGGTGGTGCTATCCCTGGGCAGGTGGTCCTGGGCTCTATAAGAGAACAGGTTGAGCAAGCCATGTGGAGCAAGCCAGTAAGCAGCATCCCTCCATGGCCTCTGCATCAGCTCCTGCCTCCACATTCCTGCCTTGTTTGAATTCCTGTCCTGGCTGAATGAACAGTGATTTGAAAGTGTAAGTTGAATAAACCTTTTTCTCCCAAAGTTGATTTGGTCAGAGTGTTTTTTATCACAACAACAGAAAGGAAACCAGAACACCTTGAGTTCACACTCACTAATTTAAGATGCGTCACTGTAGTGCATATAATGCAAGCAATGAGGGATGCGTACCATGACAGAACAAGACTTATCTCTACAACTGGTGGGAGGACACATGGCAGGTAGCTCTTGCATACTGAAAAATGTCTTGTTGAATGGAGTCACCTGGCTCTAGGTCAGATTCATCTTTCTGAGTCATTGGAAGTGACTTATACAAGGGTAGAGTTCTTGCCTGGCACACTTGAGGGCCTGAGTTCCACCCCCAGAACCTATGTAGGAAAAGCTGTGTGTGGTGGTATAACCTTGCTATCCCTGCAATGGAGCAGAGGAGACAGGGGGAACCTTGGGGCTTACCAGCCAGCTAGCCCAGTTTACTTAGCAAGCTCCAGCTCCACTATCAGTGGGATACCTTGTCTCAAAAACCAAGATGGACTTCCCCATTGGATGACACCTGAGGCTGTGGTCCAATCTCCATACTCACATGTACACATGCAGTCCACCTTCTGTACCAGTAATGAAGTCATCATAAGAAGTTGGTTTGGGCTTGGGGGTGAAGGCTGAGACTCCTGCAAAGGCCAAGTCTAGGAAAGAAAAGGTTTGACGTCACTCCAAGAAATCATGGTCCATTGAGATAAGGATACAGAGAGGATCATGGGAGAAGCAGTTCTGAACACTCTCAGGCACTGGCTGTCAGCGCTGTTGAGGCAGCTGACAAAGTAGATGTTTTTCCATGTCATCTCCCAGGACAGCAGGAGCTTCCTCCTCAGCTGGATGGAACACTGTGAAATGCTATACAGAGAACTCTCTGTATTTAGGCCAGGGAATTTTATTGGGGTGCTGGGGATTTGAAATCAGGTCTTCATGCTTATGCAGCAAGCCCTCTTACCCTCTGAGCCATCCTCTCTGTTCCACTGTGGATGATTCTAAGGCTCAGAATTGGAAGCCCATGAGTGCATTTCTTCTGTGTCTAAATCTTTCTCTGTCATCTTTTTTTGTACCTTTCTCCCATTTATTAGACTTTCTTACATGCCTCTCAGTCTACCTAAAACCTTCACACTTTGACACAGCTTTTAATGACCAATCTGGTACATAGATCATTTTTATCTGTGATCCTGCATTCCTGGGTAGATTCTTTCTGTGCCCATCCTCTGTCTCTGGACTCTACGAGGAGCATCTTGTGACAGTCATTTGTAGTCCTAGCGGTCTCTGCTACACGAGAAGTGAGCAATAAACACCTCCTTGTGACTGATGGAGCACGGGGCCTAAATATTTTATTTCTGACTATCCATCATTTTACGTGCTTATGTGCGACATGAAAGTGGAAGCATTCCTCCTCCGCAAACAAAGCGGGGATCTGTTTATACTTCATTGTGTTGTTTCTTAGTCCAGAAAAGATCCAAGGAAGCTTAAAATGCAGCAAAATAATACCTACTAGAAACAAGAAAAAAGGCAAAGCGAGGGTAGGGACGTAATGTTACCATATAGGACAGTGCGCCTGGGGCAGACCAGCCAATGCAGCTCAATGTGGCGATATCTTATTTGTGCTGAAATGTGGTGATATTTTATTTGTACGTTAATAAATAAAGTTTGTCTGGAGATCAGAGGTCATAGCCAACTGTAAACAAAAGTCAGGCAGTGGTAGCACATGCCCTTAATCCCAAAACATGGAAGGCAGAGTCTTTGTGTGTTCAAGGACACAGCCAAGCATGGTGACACACACCTTTAATCCCAGTACCAACCATAGAGACCTGGAGGTCTGTATAGATAGGCAGTGATGAGGAAGTGATGTGTGTAGTAGGAATCTTAAAGAGTTTTGTTAATAAAACTCAAACCCGAGGCCAGTTATTGGGGTGAATGCTGGAAGATCAGAGAAGCAGAACAAGCCACAGCTATCTCACCTTGCTAGTTCCTCAGGTGATCTTGTTTCCTCAGGCTAGAAGCTTCTGAGTCCTCCTCCACATGAATCTCAGCTGAACTGTGTTGCTCCAAAGCTTAAACTAACTACATGCTTTTTTTTTCTTTAGTTCCTGGTCCTCACGCCTTATATACCTTTTTCTTTCTGCCCCCACTCCCTGGGATTAAAGGCGTGGGTCACCATGCTTAGCTGTTTCTAAAGTGGCCTTGAACTCAGAGATCTGGCTAGCTCTGCCTCCCAAGTGCTGGGATTAAAGGCGTGTACCACCACCGCCCAACTTCTGCTATGGCTTACTCTTCCCATTTTCTAGCCACCATTTCTGGCTCTGTTCTAGTGGCTGTCTGTTCTCTGACCCCAGATATGTTTATTTCGGGGAACACACAATGTTTCAGGGAACACAATACACACCACATTTCCCCTGTTTTTGTCTAAAATTAAAAAAAAGGTTATAACTAATACAAGAAAAATCATATCCAATAAGTATATACAATATACACAGTCAGATTACATTAATGATGTCTAGTCCATAAACATTTGACAGATTCAGGTGAAAAACTCCATTATCTATAATAATGTCCAGTCCAGTAACATTTGATAAAACTCAGACAAAAATTTTTCATTACTTATCCTATCTTTTCTTTTCATAATTGATTCAGTAGTCTACCTTTTGTCATTTTTATATCTTCTCCTTTTTCTTTTTAGAGTAGATTCAGTGATCTAACTCATATCTATTTTCTCTTTTTCCTTTTCTTCTTTTAACAAAACCTCTGAATCTAATCTTCATGTTCAGCTTTTTTCCTGACCTTTAACAATTAACAACTTGTAACCAATCATCATAAACAATGACAATATCCAAAACTCATTAAATGACCAAAAACTTCCCATCCCACCTTTTTGGGATGTGGCATTGTTTTCTTAAAATTACTTCCATCTTTAGGGGATCCTGAAAAGAAAATTTTTGGGTTAATTGTCAAGTCCTGTATCATTTGTCCAGCTGCTGCATAATGATAAAGGGCTTGTTTCAAGTCCTTGTTCAAGTAGTCTGTCAGGCTGTATCATCTCAGCCAGTCATCTCGAAATTGTCCTGAGCAGTTTGTAGTCCAGAGTCAATCTTTCCATGGTGTTAATGGCTTTACCATAGTCCATGTGGCATCATCATTGTGGAGTCCCATCATCCTTTTGAAAGTTTCAAAGTCACTGTTAGGCATGATCATGGTTCCCTTTTTTTTTTTTTTTTGCCTCCTCTATGGTTTGGAGTAATCACAGTCTGATAAATGTCTGTCTCTCGGGACCATGAACGTTCTTCCCTAGAAGAGAAAATCTTCACAGCAATTTCTCCCCAGCATTTGTCTTGCCAAACGTTTCCAAACTGACCTTTGTCGATGATTTCTTGTAACACCATGGTCCTGGCAATTCTTCTCTGAACAAGCAGTGGTAAACCCTTTGTCCCAGGTAGCAGCATCATCGCAATCACCAACACGATGAGAAGCAGCCAGCAACTTGGAGCAGCAGCTGCTGCCTCCATAGTTTCACCACTCTGTTTGTGGCTCCCCCCGGCCGAAGCTTCTCCTAGGCCGGCCTCAACTCGGGATCCTCCTGCCTTTGCCTTCTTTAGTAAATCCTACCAGCATGTGCCACCACAGCCGGCCGAAAGTGTAGCTCGGGCCTGAGCTAGGGCTCACAAGGCCACAGGCAAGAGGCTTTGTCATGAATTCGAGGTACCACAAACGTTGGGCGCCAGATACTGGTTAAATTATTAAGGCCACTCCACGTAGTTAAAAGGGAGGTTTATTTTGTGGGGTAATTTACAAATGAAGGGGTAGGTTACAGGGTCTGGCAAGGGTATAGCGCAGTCCGGCGGTGTTCTCTGGAGAACTCTGCTCGGTCTACCTCCAGCGTCCAGAGTCCAGGAACCCAGAGACAGAGCTCTTCCTGATCCTTCGTCTTCCGCTTCCCCTCTGCCCCGCCTTGTGGGCGTGACCATTACCGAAGCCTCAGTGGGGGTTGGAACTTCCAGGCCAATGCTGGGATGGCTACCCACTACAGATGTGGCTGGGCTTAGAGTCAATGAGAAGGCAGAACAGCAAGGTAATAAAGGCACAGGTTAGACAGGAAGAAGCTGGTTCAGTTCTCTTGGGAAGCTATGGCAGCAGGTGAGCTAAGGTTAGTTAGCAGCTATTGCTCTGATCTCTATGGCTTTCACCCCTGTATTTGGCTCTGTGTGTCTTATTTAATAAGACAGTTCAGAAATTCATCTATAATTGGCACCCCAACGTGGGGCTCCCTCCCCTCTTCCCTCTCTGTCTCTCTCTCTCTCTTCCTCTCCCTTCCCTTTTCCCTCCCTCCTTCCTTCCCTCTCTTTTGTGTGTACATATTCATGTTCATGTGTCTACATGTATGCACGTGTGTACATGCACATATGTGGGCCAGAGGTACAAGTTAAGTGTCTTCCTCAGTTGCTCACCACCTTGTTTTTTGAGGCCGGGTCACCCTCACAGTACTTAGAGCTCAATGATTAGTTAGACTAGTTGGCAAACATACCCCAGGAACCCTCCCTTCTGTCTCCCTAGAGCTTAGATTACAGGCTTTTTAATGTGGGTCCTGGGGATCTGAACTCAGGCCTTCATGCTTATGAACATGACCTTATGACTGAGCTATCTCCCAAGCTTCAGCTCTTAGTTTGCTTTTCACAGTTTTGGAAAATGATGACTTTTAATCCATCGGACACAAGTAATCAGAGATTCACTTCTCATACTGGTATGTAAAGGTCAGTGTTATTTCCTTGACCTGTTCTCTGCCTCTGGATTGACCAGACAAGTGAAGAAGGCCAAGGAACAAATCACTCTAGAGTCTCGGGAAGATGGTTCTAGAACATCATTACAGATGGCAAGGTAGCCTTTACTGTGGCTTAAAACAGAACCATGGCTAGCCAAAAGTCCTAAGAATTGAGAAGTGTTAGAAAGGAAGGAACCAGCTCAGCAGAGAGGCCTCTGGCTTCTTCAGAACTGCCAAAGGGCAAAGAGAGAAGGCCCTTCTTACATATGTCATCTATGTTGTCAGCTAAATCCTTCACTGATGGGCACTTGTACTGTTTAGAACTACATGTGGTTCTCAACCTTCCCAATGCTGTGACCCTTCAATATAGTTCCTCATGTTGTGGGGAACCCCCAACCATACAATTATTTTTGTTGCTACTTTACAACTGTCATTTTGCTACTGTTATGAATTGTAGAGTAAATATCTGATATGAAGGATATCTGTATGCAACCCCATGTGAAAGGGTCATTTGACCCCCCAAAGGAGTTGTGACCCACAGGTTGAGAACCACTACCATAAAGGAAACTCATTTGCATTATCTGAGGCTCAGCATGGTGATCTATTATAAAGATAATGCAGTATTTCAAAGCATGAGCAGGGGCTAGGACAAGCATGAGGACCTGAGCTCAGATCCTGACTACTCATGTAGTGAGGGCCTGCCCTGATGCTGGGAAGGGGTTGAAGCAGGCCTAAAACCCCAGACTTTCTCATCCTGAGAGAGGCAGGAGTTGGGCTCTTCTCCCTTGCTAATAGACCCCAGCAGAGAGGCTTCCCTGGGCACATATGTGCCCCGGTGCAGTGCATGTAGTAACTGATAAGCTCATGCATCATCAAGGCTATGAGGACTGGTTACTGTTTATCTGACTGTTAAAACACCCTGGACTAGACTTCTTTTCTTTTCTATATGACCTCATAAGGTTCCTTCCCCTGACCTCCTGCTGCTCCTGAGTATGCAAATGAAGCACCCTCAAAGTTCTTGCCCCATCCAGTAACATACCACCACATGGATATAACTGTTGCCTCCCCCTCCTAATGAGATGTCCTCCGACACAGTCTCCTGGGCGTTCTTTCCCATTGTACAAGCAAGTGCCATTGGCATAGGCATGTAATGCCAGCCCTGGTGAGACAGGGACAGCGCATAGACTTGTGGTAGGTCCTGACTTCTCAGGTAAGTGTCTGATTGTGAACATCAACATGGATTTGGGACTCTATCAGTGGAGCAATAACAATGTGATTAGAACACAGCACATTCAACATAAAAGACTGACCTCCTCAGTGTTTCTTCTCTTCTAGGTACACACTGATTTCTTCTCTTCTAAGATAGGGCAACCTAAGGGACAGGGGTCTGAGCTATCAGTCCTTCTAGAAGATCATGTGTTTGTGTCTATGTGACTGCAGGATCTAGAATCACCATGGAGAAAGACCTCTGGGCGTGGCTGTGATGAATATTTCAGTCCATGGGCTGGGGTCCTGGACTAAATAAGAAGGAGAAAGAGAGCTGAGTGTCACCATTCATCTCTTTGCTAGGAAGCAGGGTACAGTGTGACCATTGCTTCATACTCTGGCTGCCATGGCTTCTTGCCATGATGTACTATACCTGTAAACTCTGAGCCAAAATCAAGCCTTTCTTCCTTAAGTTTCTGTTACTTGCTTTGCCATAGCAATGTGTAAAGTCAGTTACACGGTAATATATGTGTATTTGTCTATGGGGTCTATATGTTCATGTGGTGTTTGTGATAGGTGTGCATGTATGCATGCTGGAATGTGTGTCCCCGGGGACATGAACAACAGCAGTGTTTGTGGAAAGTCAAACTTAAGGCTCTATTTCTGCTTTATAGTGAAGTAGTTTGAACAGTATCTGGGTTCAGTGAGATAATGTACCTTAGTATATGTGTTGTCCTTACTACAGGCTAGGAATACTAGGGATACTGCAAGCAATGTCTTAAACAAGCATGAGATAGAGGTAGGCATCTTTATAGAACAAGAAGTAAAAAGAGAATTTTTCTTTCTTTTTTTTTTTTTTTTTCTGAAATAATGTGGATAGGAGGTGGAGGCTATAGAGCTGGCATTCAAGTTCAGTTCCTGCTTTTGAATTAAAGAATGTTTTCAGTGGAGATTTTGTTTTTGAAACATGGTCTCATAGGGCCAAGGCTGGCCTTAAACTTGTAGTGGATGCTGGCTTGGAATCCCTCATTCTTCTTCCTCCACCTCTAAAGTGGTGGGATTAGTTTTCTTCCAGAGTCATTGGTGATCAAATTCAGGGCTTCATGCATGCTGGGCAAATGCCCTATCAGAGGATCCCTTATTTGGAAGACTTCTTAGTAACAAGGCTTATGAAGGACATGTAGATGGCAAGGCATATGGACAGGAAGTCTTCAACATTTGCAATGGTGTCACTCAACAAAATTAGGGGGCATCCCCTTCTGCTATGCCATTCACCTTGGTCTCAGATTGTTGATGCTAAGGAATGATCTGTCATCAAAGTATGCTGACAGTTTTAGCCTGAGTAATGACCACGGTGGTGATACTGTCACTAGGGGAGTTGCCTGACATTTATTATTCACACTTTGCACAAGAGACACTAATCAGAAGATTATTTACTATCCTGGATGACAACAGGGTAGGTACACCTAGAGACATTTTACAGAAGAAACCCAGAATAAGGCATGCTGAGTGGCCCAATACCATAATGATAATATAGGCCAGAGAGAGGCTTCATTAGAATTCATGTGTGCTGGCCTCTTGCTGTTACAAACACTTCTGATTCCTGGACGATGGGTCCCAGCTCAGACTACTTCCATGCACTTTCCCTACCACAGCCAGACTCTTCCTTTCTACCTTGGCTGACATCATGCTTGTTCTTGAATTCAGAAAGCAGCAGAGACATAGGTTTTACTTGTGTGTGTCCTCTGAGAGGCAGAGTCTCAAAATTTAATAAGTGTCTCTCTGAGTCAGTCAAGGAAGTAATTAACACTGGGGCACAGAGGGCACCCTTCGCCTCCAACGTCTGGCAGCAGGAACATCGACTGTTCATCATTAGGACATGATTAAGTAGTTTATTATGGAAAGGCAGTGCTGGTGGAGTGGAGGGGCTTGTGTTCATCAGGAGCTGGTTTTGTCAGAGTTTTTTCCTCATAAGACTTTTGGAAGGCTGGAGAAGGTCACTGGTCCTTCTGGGGCCAGATGTGGAAGTGATAAGGATTGGAAGGAAGGTGGAGGATAGGGACATGTTCATCTCTATTTTTACCCATGTGGAGCATTCAGACCAGAAAGACTAAATTATTTATCTAAAGTTATGCAAGGAACAAGAAAGAGAATGCCATTTTGCTTTCGTTTCATCTCAAACCTGAGTGTTTAAACTGCTCTGAGAAGCTCAACTCAGATGTAGTTGTGAAACAATTTCCATTCTAAGGGAAGCTCCTTAAGATGCAGGAAGTAAACAACTCACATATTTCCAGAATTCCCTGAAACGTACAAGGCTTCTACTTCCTTAAGTTATCGGCTGCCGAGGAGAGGCTTAGACCAGCTAAGATGCCTGGAGGAGACACTCTCTGCCAGTTGAGTTGCCTGTCAGTGATGCAGTAAGCTCCAGGGTTGCCACTTTTAGGAGTCATTACCAATGGTGGTGTGGGACTGTGGTGATGTAGCTGCCTTTGACTCACCCATACCCTTGTCAGTAACCCTAATAACCTTGTTGGTCCACCAAGGTGCACTCTGAGTGATACCCTTACTTCAGTCTGCCATCAGTTTATCTGGTGACTATTCTAAGGCCTCAACACTGTCTCATACATGTATTTTTTCTTCATAGTCTATGGTTTCCTTCTTGACTTTCTCCTGCTTGAATGGCAGGGCTATGAAGGCAAAGGTGTTTGTTCTTTTTTTGCTGCTGTAACCCCATGATTAGAGTAGTGAGGTCACATGATAAAACTGTGGCAAGTGGGGTTCTGATCCCTTCCCTCCCTTCCTTGAACTGTTTTTGGTCTTTGGACCATGAGGAACTAAAATAAGTGAGCTTTAGTCTAACAAAGAGTATATCTACAAGATTCTAAAGAGCAAACACAAATAGCTAGGCGCAGGTGTAAGGCCATTTGGCACTGTAAAATAACTTTCTTTTCTCCATCTTTACAGAGGTCTGGGAAATCAGGGACCCTGAATGAACAACTTTCTAAAATATTCTGTTTCTTCTTAGTCTTTCTTATCCATCCTCTGGATCCTCACACATTTTCTTGGCCTATGTTTGATATTATATCTGCACTCTAAGCCCACAATTATACTTAATTTCTTTGGCTCAGTGCAGTATAGGGTCGCACATTAATTGTACAGACAAGAAGAAGGGTGCTTGCAGCTAGAGAGGTGGTTTAGCAGTTAAGAGTATGTTCTGCTCTTCCAGGGGATCTGAGTTGGGTTCCCAGCTATAACTCCAATTCCAGGGGATCTTTACGGGCTTTCTGATCAGAGAAATGGAACACCAGGGCTCTTTTGGAAGAAGCAGTTTATTTCATTCTAGAACATCTCTGTGGGTTTTTCCTTGAAGACAGAGATAAATATCCAAGAACAGACTTTTTACTCTATTTTATTTTCTTTGTTGCTTACACAGAAGACTTACATTCTAATTGGATACTTTAAATAGCTGGGCAGTAGGGCTACAAAAGCTGAAATGGGATGGTGAGGACAGAAAAGGAGGATTGCAGCAGACACTTGGTGAAGTTGTACCTATGCTGAAGAATACTGAATTGCCTGCCTGGCTGTTTTCTCTTTTTCTTCTATTCAACTCTTGCAGAGAATGGCTAGGTAGAACTGTCACACTCAGGCCTCCAAGGGCACCAGCACACATGTGGTGTACACACACACACACACACACACACACACACACACACACACACAACTACTCTGAAACAAAGGAGGGCACATTAAATTACCTTAAGCTTAGGAATGGCTATTTTTGCCAAGAACACATTTCCCACCTGTCTTCCATCCCCATGGACCAAACACTGAAACTCTGGTGGATTAGCAGTGCCATCCTTGCAGGCTCATCATCCCCCACCTGCAAGATCTTACCTTTTCATTTAGAGTCAAATCATGGAAAGAATTACACTGTCAGAGGTAGCAAGAAGGAAGTAAACAAACATCTTATTAAACAGTCTCCACAGAGCTCCAGGTGCAGGATAACTTCCCTGCTGGGAGAAGGAAGCAGAGTCACTGTGTTTCCCACACAGCACTGAGACCCACAATGTCCCTTTATCTCTTTGTGCTCTTGAGCATCTCATGATGTTGGCAGTAGCCATCACATGCTTCTGGGGACCCTGTGGGGGCAATACAACCAAGGCTGTTGCAGTCCAGGTGGCCCAAATCCCTGAGAAGAGAGTCACAGAGTAAGTGGGGTCGCCAGGAGATGCTGGGTATCAGGCCTGGCTGAGTAGGTTCTTAGTATTAGTTCCTTTTTTTTTTTTTGCTGCTCTGATTAAATGCACGACAAGAAGCAATTTAAGGGAGGAAGGGTATTGGGGCTCAAGGTTGTAATGGATACAGTCTGTCTCAGTAGGTAAGGCATGGTGCAGGGGGAGGCAGCTGCTGGTCACATTGAATCTGCAGCCAAGAAGCAGAATGAGAATGGGAAGCAGAGGCAGCCCATAAAACCCCAAGGCCCACCCCCAATGACGCACTTCCTCCAGCCAAGCTCCACCTTCTGAAGTTCTCACCACCTTTCCCAACGCCACCACCAGCTGGAGACCAGGTGCTCACATACATGGACTTAGTCAACAACACTCAAGTGCCATGTAGGCTCTCAATCCTGTGCACCGTCCAGAATATTCTTTTCTGTTAACTCATCAGTTTCTTTTGCTCCTACTCCAGTTCAAAACCCTCCTCATCCCACACAGCAGATTCCTTTGTAGTCTGCTTATGTACCCTTTAAAAATACTTTAAATTATTTCTTGTTGAGACAGGGTTTCACCCTATAGCCCTAGCTAGCCTAGAGCTCTGTGTAGATCAAATTCACTTCAAGTTCATAAAAATCCACTTGTTTCTGCCTTCTGAGTACTAGGATTAAAGATGTGTGCTTCCATGACTGACTTTAATTTTTTGATTAAAGTTTTTTTTTAAACATTTATTTGTGTGTGTGTGTGTGTGTGTGTGTGTGTGTGTGTGCATGTCAGTATGCCTGATTGTACTTATATGCAGGTGCTAGTACTGGTGGGGTCAGAAGAAAAATTGGTGGTGTAGGTCCTCTCTTTCCATCATGTGGGTTCCAGGAATTGAACTCAGGTCATCAGACTTGGTAGCAAGTTCCTTTAGCTGCTAAGCTGTCTTTCCAGCCTATGTATTATTCTTGTCAGCCATGACAATGATATTAGGGATGTGCAAACATGTGAGTCTATCTTCTTCCACAGAGACGAGAATAAAGAACTGGATAGATGGAAAAGCTCATTAAAAGCCACACAGCTGGACAGTGTGAACTTGGGGATAGTCATACAGGCTTTCCTCTTCCCTCCCAGCAAAATCTCCTTCATTAGCCTGCTCTGAACAACACTGAAAGTGCTGAACTTTCTTTTCGCATTACAGACCAAGAATACCCAGCATGCACAGCTTTGTGTGGTGGTACATCTCTACAATGTCTCATTAACTCAATAATGTTCACAGTATTGAAGCACTTTATGTTTGAGTCTGTATCTTTCTTTCCATCAGTCTCTATCGGCCCTGGAACAACTGCTCAGGATACATATGCTGTTTCAATTACTGAGTACCTATTGTTTATGAGGAAGGTGTGGATGGTAAAGACAGTAGAATAGCCTGAAAAATGGCTCAGCATGGAAAGGCATTTACCCTTAGGACTGATGACAGCCTTGGTTCAATCCCTGGGATCCACAGGATGGAAAGAGAGAACCAGCTCTCACAAGTGGTCCTCTGACCCCCACTTTCAAGTTGTGACATTCTCATGCCTTCATACCTACCCCCATAAATAAATGAAAGTCATAAAAAAATAAAGCATTGTGTATGTTTATGGAGTATAGTGGTCATTGCTGACATAAACATGTTGAAGAATAATTAAAGCTGATTAGAGTATCTATTGCCTCACTCATATTTTTGTGGTGGGACATTTGAAATTTGTTTTCTTAAAAGTTTTGAAATATGCAATGGCTAATGCTGTCTTTTGAGCCCATTTAAATTTATCTAATTTATTATGTCTACTGTTGAAACTTTCTATTAATATTTTAGCTCAGTACTGTATTCTTTTAAACAATTTAAATTATATTATTTATCTGGAATATATATCTCCAGAGAGAGAGAGAGAAAGAGAGAGAGAGAGAGAGAGAGAGAGAGAGAGAGAGAGAGAGAGAGAGCGCTCAGAGGACATTTTTGAGAGTTGGCTCTCTCCTTCCACCACATGGTTCCTAGGAATTGAACTCAAGCCATTAAGGTTGGTGGCAAATACCTTTACCTGCTGAGCCATCTTGCTAGCCTCTATGTTTTTTAGTGATAGGGTTTTTTGTTTATTATAGATTCTGATAGTTCCTATTTCTTTGTCAAGTTTTCAATCTGTTGGCAAATTGTTTTCCAAATTTTGCTTAATTTTAAAGAAGATGTATTTATGGTACTTCAGATGCATGCCGTGTCTATGTGAGCAGATGCCACATATGTATGGGTGCATGCAGAGGTCAGAAGAGGGCATTGGATCCCCTAGAGCAGGAATTACAGGCAGTTGTAAACTACCTGACATGGGTGCAGGAATTGAACTTGGGTCCTTTAGGAAAACAGCAAGCAGTCTTACCCTCTGAGCCATCTCTCCAGTCCCTGATTCAATTTTTTTTTTTTTTTTAAATCTTTCTAATTTTTGTGGAGCTGCATGAAGCTTCTCAAGGTTTTAGGATGTTTACTTAGAATTTTCAGTTAATTGTTCTGCAGACTGCACCACTTTTGGTCCATGTCTGGAGTGTCCTTAGTTTCTTTTGGTGGTTTTATATTTCTTTGGTTCTTATAGTCCTGTGTTCTTAGATTGACATGCACATTTGATGAAGTGGACACGATCTTCCATCTTTGCAGGTGTCCTTTAGTGATGACTGGCCTTTGATATGCAGTCTAACCCACAGTTCTGAATGGGCCACCTAGTTGCAACCCCAGACAAGCAGGTCTTGGGGGCAGGATCTGCAGTTGAGCTAGGTCACCTGTGCCCTGAGCTACAGTGTGGCTGCTAGCTGTGCTCTGACTTGCTCTGTGATCTGGCTGGCCTCTGCCTTTAAGTGGAGTGGCTCCTGGGCTCTGTGACTGTGTTTGATCAGGCAATGCTGGGGGTTATCTTCCGGCTGGACTGGACTGTTGTTAAGGATATAAAGATGGGCAAAGCTGTGTGCTGGGCTCCAGGGCTGGGTGCCATCTCTGAGACTGCTGCTTGGCCACAGTAAGTGGATATACTCAGAGGCTGTGTTCCACAGATATGCTAAATATATGAAGCCTTGCCTCCTAGCCTGACAGCACTGAGACTTGGTGGAATTACTGCTCAGCAGCTGTGTTGGTTGGGGCCAGATGCTCTTTGCATGGGTAATTACTAGCATGCCATCATCTCCTGGCCTAGGGAAGGCCAAAGCACCATTTACCCATTTTTAAAATCAGGTTAATTTAAACCAAAATATTATCTATTCTCTACAGAACCGAACATTTGTTCTTTTATTACATATAAATTAAAGTCAGCTTTGTGATAGGAAATTCACTGGTGTGTCAGGCTGTCTTGGGCAGACAACTGGCATTGGAATATTTCTCCTTACTGGATCTATGGAAAACAAGAACAACAAAAAACAATAACAATAAAAACCAAGAGGGTTTGGCTGCTTGAGCAAATGTATCTGAGGCAAAGCAGTTATGCAGTATATTAAGCAAATCAAAGTTCTCATTACTTTTTAGTTATTATTATTAAACCAATAAAAATTTTAACATGTCCAACAAGGGCCTTCTCTTTCTATTTGGAGGGTAAGTACTGACACCCGGCCGCACACAGCAAACTTCCAAATTAGCAGCAATTTGGCTACTTAACAACAAAGTAGGAGGGCTGAAGAGATGGCTCGGCAGGTAAGAGTGTGGGCTACTACTCTAGAGGACCCCTTGGGTCCCAGCACCCATGTTACACAGCTTACAGCTGCTCATAACTCCAGCTCCCAGTGGTGGGTGTGCCATGCCTGATTCAGGCCTTCACTAGCATTGCACACATGCACATACCCACACTTAGATACACAATTAAAAACAAGATGTGTCTTAAAAAAATTGAGTAGGAGAAGAAACAAGGTGTTCTCTAATCTCCGTTGCAAAAACATGCTCTTATGTACACACATTCTCCCAGTTTCCATATCAATAAAACTCTAACATCTAACACTTAGGACACATGCAGCTCCTCATAACAGTGTGTCTTCAGCACAGCATCATCTCTTCTCCTGTCTATAAACAGAGGTATCTAGACACAGTTCATAGATAGACACCATTTTTGTTTTTGTTTTTGTTTTTTTTTGAGACAGGGTTTCTCTGGGTAGCTTTGCACCTTTTCCTGGAACTCACTTGGTAGCCCAGGCTGGCCTCAAACTCACAGGGATCCGCCTGGCTCTGCCTCCCTAGTGCTGGGATTAGAGGCATGCGCCATCACTGCCTGGAAGATAGACACTTCTTTACAGCTACATATTTAAACATGTTTACTTGTACATTTAATCATATTTTCCTCTTTTAAATTATTTTTTTCAAACAACAAAAACAACAAAGTTGGGTGGGTAGCAAAAGGGAGTGGGTCTGGGAAGAGTTGGGGTGTGTGTGAATATGATCAAAACTGGTACGAAACCTGAAACCCTCAAAGAACTAATTAACGTCCCCAATCCCAGTAATAAGAAAACAAATAACCAGATTGAAGATTTGCAACTGTTCTAAACATCTATGTCGCTGAAGACACACAGAAGTCAAATAAGCAAAGGAAACATGTTCTATATGAGTCTTTGGGGAAATGCAAACTAAAAAACAGTGAGCTATAGTTGCTTAGTTAATAGAATGGCCTGAATCAACATTGACAACACCAAGTGTTGACAACACACACAACAAGAATGCTCATTTATTGTGGGAATGAAATATGGTATAGTTGCTTTTGAAAGCGATTTCTTACAAAACAAAACGTTTTCTTGCTATAGGACCCAGTGATCTTAGTCCTTGGTGTTTATAGGACTGAGTTAAGGACTCAGGCCCTTCTCAAAACACTGCCCACAGATATCAATACTAGATTTATCTTTAAATGCAAAAGCATGGAGGCATCTAAGTTGCTTTTTGAAAGTTAAAGTATAAATGACCCAGAAGATCTAGATAACGGAATACAACCCAACAGTAAAAAGAGTTACCAAGCCATGCACAGTAAGGAAAGTTCAGTGCCTGCTACTGAATGAAAGAAGCCAACACAGAGAGCCAACCACACAGTATAATTCCAACCATGTGACATTTGGGAAAAGACAGAACTGCAGAGACAGTGCGAAGATCAGTGCTTGTTGGAGGTTGGGGCAAGAAGGGAGAAATAAAAAGGGGAAACACAGAAGAGCAAGGCAACAGGACTATTCAGTGTGTTTCTGAAAGAGTAAGTAATTGTCTGTTATCTTTGCCCAAACCTACAGGAGGCACAACACTGAGTGAACCCCAATGTAAACAGTAGAGTTCATCACCTGTGACGAATATGGCATTATGATAGCCACATGAATAATAAGGGAAATTTACATTTTCTGATAAATTTTCTGTAAGTATTCTTGGAAATTTATGTTCTATTTAAAAGGAAAGATAAACAGAAAAAATACTATTTTTTTTTCCTTTGAGGCAAGGTCTCATGTAGCTCAGGATAAGGATAACCTCAAACTCGCTATGAAGCTGAAAATGATCTTGAACTTCTGATTCTCTTGCCTTTACCTTACAAATGCTGGGGCTATCAGCTTGCACCACCATGTCTCTTGTTTATGCAGTTGTGGGGCTGGAAGCCAGGTCATCATGTAAACTGGGCAAACACTCTACCAAATGAGGCATATTGCCAGCCTCCTAGTCACATGGTTTATGTAAGCCAGCATTATGTAAAATGCACACTCACTTCTCTATGCTAATGTTGTTTTGAGATTTTTCAAGGTCTGTGACCTCTGTGGTTCTCTATGCACATATCACAACCTGCCTCACACCCACCCCATGTGTCAGCTGGTACACAGACAGATGCTGCCCTGCTTACACCACTATAGAGGGTGCAGTAGGTGGCAGGGTTATGAAAGTATCCCAGCTTGGAAGCTGCTGTACTGAAGCTTGTGCATGAGTTCTATGTAGCTAACTTTCTATTTCACAAACACTAATCTCACTTGATCCCTCTAATCTAGGGGATACTGATATCAAGTAAGGAAACAACAGTGTGACCAAATCAGTCTCCTCTGCTTCCAAGCACAGGGCTAATCATCCTCCTAAGCAAACAGAGTCAGTGGAGGCGTTTGGAAGAACCCAGAATGAAGAATTCAGGGACACTATATGGACTTTTTTATTCTTTGTGTTATGGATCAAGAAGCAAAATGCTAGACAAGTTGTGCGTGTGTACAAGTGCATGTGTATGTGTGTGTTCATGTGGTGAATGTGCATTTGGAGACTGAAGGGCAAGTTTGAATGTTGTCCATTAGGTGCCAATCACTTTGCTTTTGGAGGTAGGCTTTCACAGAACATGGAGCTCACTGCTCTAGTTGAGACTTGCTGCCCAATAGACTCTGTGTCTGCCTCCCTAGCAGTGGTGTTACAAGCACGTCACCACACCTGGACTTTTTTTACATGGGTTTTGGAGATTGGATGCCTTCTGTTTACAACATAAGCATTTACTGAGCTCCCCACCCCCTGCCACCCTCCCTTACCTTCCCACCTAGAGGACTTACGTTTAGTGTTATAATTCATTACTCTCTCTAATTCTGTCTCAAACCCAGTTTGTAAGTCTCTCCTTTGGGGAACTGGATGATTTGATTGATAGGCCCTGTCTTAGTTACTTGTCTATTGCTGTGATGAGACATCATGACCAAGGTAAATTGTAGAAGAAAGAGTTTATTGGGGGCTTATGGTTTTAGGGGGTGAATTAATGATCATTAATAATCATTAATACCTGTATGTCAGTAGGCAGACATGATGCTGGGGCAGGGGTGAGAGGTCACATCTTGAGATACAACCACAAGGCAGAGAGTGCTAACTGGGAATGATTGAACTTTTACAGCCTCAAAACATATCTCCAGTGACGTACCTCTTCCAACAAGGCCACACCTCTTATTCCTTCCCAAACAGTTCCACCAGCTAGGGACCAAGTATTCAAATACAAGCCTATGACAGCTACTCTTGTTCAAACCACCATAGGCCTCTCATTCTGTTTTTTTTTTTTTTTTTATGTATGCTAATCTCACATTCTTATTTTTATCTCAATTTTCTGTGTTCTTTACTAATTCTACTACCTCATTTTTAATGATATAGCACCTGAGTTTTAAACCAAACTTTGATTCTTTTCCAAGCACCCACTTTGGCTTCTAAAAAGTATAGAATGTACATAGCTGTTTTAATTCATTCTTTCATACTTACTGTTCTTTTACATGGTTATAGTATTTAAAAAGGTTTGTTTATTTTTGTTTTGTGTGTTTGGATGCAGTGCCTACAGAGGCTGGAGGAGGGCATTGATTGGATCTCGTGGAACTGGAACTATAGAGAATTGTGAGCCCCCCATGTAGGTGCTTTCAACTGCACCTTGGCAAGAGCTGAACCACTGAACCAACTCTCCAGCACCAGTTATAGTTCTTTATTTCTCTATCTGTTGTATTGATAATTGCAGTTGGATCTATAATCTTTCCAGAATTCAAACTCATTAAAGTGAGCTAGAGAGATGACTCAGTGGTTAAGAGCTCTGGCTGCTCTTGCACAGGACCTGTGTTCCCAGCACACACATGGCAGCTCACAATGGCCTGTAATTTCATTTGCAGGGACTCCAGTGCTTAGCCTCCATGGGCACTGCACACACTCACTGCACATGCACTGCAGACATAGACTTGCACATACCTAACATGCTTTGTACTGCACACATAGACATTGCAATACCTAACATGCACTGTATTGCACACATGGACATTGCACATACCAAACATGCATTGCACACATAGACATTGCACATGCCTGACATACACTGTACTGCACACATGGACATTGCACATAGCTAACATGAACTGTATTGCACACATAGACATTGCACATACCTAACGCTGCACACACAGGCACTGCGGACACTGCAATGCACCAGACATGTGGGTTCACACATGAATATAATAAATCCAAAAGTTCTTAGATACATATATTCACAGTCATGCCTGCCCTGTGCCTCAAAATGTTTTGCTTTCTTGTCTGCTTTGTGATAGTTGAGAATGTTGAGATTTACTTTGACTCCTGGGAGTCATGAAGACCTAAACCAAAGATGGTTTCCTCCACAGAAGCTCATGTTGGCTTCTGCTCAGGGTTCTTACATTTTATTTGCATTACATTGGACTTCATTGATGGTCTCTGGGTTTATCATGAGAATTTTATACTTAATTTCCCCCTTGTATTTGGCATCCCCAAACACTGCCTATAGATTTTATTGTTACTGAGACATTCATCCTATGGGAAACCTCCCCACCACCATTTTTTTATGCATGTGTTGCATATGCGTATATATATGTTTTTACATACATGTAGGCACATAAGTGTGCATGCATGCAGAGGCCCAAGGTTGATAGAATCATTAATCACTCTTTCACCTTATTCATTGAAGCAGGATGTTTCAATCAATCTCAGAGCTCGCTGATACAGCTAATCTCAACAGTCAGCTTGCTCTGTACCTGTCTATACCTTGGAGACTGGAATTACAGGCAACCAACTGCTCCCACCTGCTGTTTACATGGGTTTCTGGGGATCTGAACTCCAGTTTTTACATTTTCTCAGCAAGTGCTTTATCCATTGAAACATTTCAGCAGCCCTGGAAAAGAAACTTTACAATTTTTCTGCTTTCTTCCAGATCCACTTTCAACTCTGGTAGAAGGCTGAGTGAATTCCATTTCTGCTTGGAGATCCATCAGAGCATAAAATAATATCTTCATGGGCATGTGGTTGTTTTAGTACAGTAGATATGTGGTTTGAGACTCTGCCAAACACAGACTTACAAATTCTGGTTATAATTGATAATTTGATCAAATCTCCTGATATTGAAAATCCCCCAGGAGGATCTATGCTTATGGAAACACTTTGATAAATATTTCAGAGGATTGGACCCAAGCAGCTTAGAGACTGCTGTAGGAAGCAGGCCAGTGCACTTAGGAAAATGTAGCCAAGAAAGATAGAGACATCTGCTGAAGATTGAAGCTTGGCTTATGTTTGCATGTGTGAAGAAGAAACAGCCAACTTGTCCTGAAGTTTGTCTTTCACTCATATGGTCAAGGCCTAGTGTTATTGTGTGTGTGTGCATTTGTGTGTGTGTACACATGTGTATATGCACATGTATGTGCAGGTGAACCTGTATATGTATGTATACTTGTAGGTCAGAGGTTGATGTTGAGTGTCTTCTTCAATTGCTTGCCACATCAATTCTTTTCTTTCATTTTTATTTTATGTGTACAGATGTTTTGTCTGCATGTATGTCTATGTACCATATGCATTCGATGTCAGGAGAATGCATCAGATAATCTGGGACTGGAGTTGCAGAGGGTTGTGAGCTACCATATGTGTGCTGGAAATTGAACCTGGGTTCTCTGGAAAGGCAGCCAGTGCTCTCCAACCCCTCTCCACCTTATTTATTTATTTGTTTTTATTTTTTATTATTTTATTTTATTTTTTTGGTTTTTTTGAGACAGGATTTCTCTGTGTAGCTTTGCACCTTTCCTGGAACTCACTTGGTAGCTCAGACTGGCCTCGAACTCCCAGAGATCCACCTGCCTCTGCCTCCCGAGTGCTGGGATTAAAGGTGTGTGCCACCAACCCCCGGCTGTTTGTTTTAAAAGACATGTACTTCATTGGCCTGGGAGTTGTTAGTTCAGCCAGATGGGCTGGCCACTAAGCCCAAAGGACCCTTCACCTCAGCACTGGGGATACAGATGGCCACCACCACTTTGGCTTTTTATCTGGGAGCTGAGATTCCTAATTCATGTCCTCATGCAAGTATGGCAAGAACTTTACTGACTAAGCCATCTCCTGAGACTCCTAGTGTTATTTTATTTTTTATTTTTTTTAAAAAAACTGATTAAGTTATCTTTAAATTTGGTTCCCAACTCCAATTAATACATCTACAACACAACCCCTCATCATGAGGCTCAGGCCACACTGCAGAAGATAGGACAGAAAGACTGTCAAGAACCAGAGGCTCAGGAAATCTATTGGTTGTAGTATTAAGGCAATTACATGTGGTTAAAAGGGAGGTTTATTTTGTTGGATAACTTACAAGTAAAAGGATAGGTTACAGGGTCTGGCAAAGGTGTAGTGCAGTCCAGCTGTGTTCTCTGGAAAACTCTGTTCAATCTCCAGTGTCCAGGATCCAGCACATCCAGATCTCGGGTCTTAAGGGCTCTTGTCTTGGCCCCACCTTGTAGGTGTGACAGTTACTGAAGCCTCAATGGGGGTAGTACTTCCAGGTCAAAGCTGGAGCAGCTACCTACTACAGAAATCTCTCTGAGATTGTTTCTCCAAGAAATGACAGGGAAGCTTTACCTATGATACCTCAGCAGCATGACTGCCTAAACAAAACCTGAAAAAATGCAACACCAATAGACATGCTAAGATGGAAGGGGGAAATCCCCCTGAGCTCAATCCGAAGACAAAGGACTACTGGCAATTAAGGAATGCTGAGGATGAGAGAGGTATTCTCCCCCAGGGATGAGCCCTGAGCCCTTTAATTGGTTATCCAATACCAAGTGAACAGCCCTGAAATATTATATGTGTTCAAGTAAAATGAAATAGATCGAGCAGGATACATGTGTGTGTGTGTGTGTGTGTGTGTGTGTGTGTGTGTGTGTGTGTGTGTATGTATGTATATATGTATGTACATATAATAAAACGTAATTGTATTATATGTTTTATTTGTGTGTGGGTTTTTTTTTTTTGTGTGTGTGTGTGTGTAACCATAGCAAAGAAAAAGAGGTCATGAATTTGAAGACTGGTACATGGGATGCGAGAAAAGAAAAGGGGCAAACGATATGATTATATTTTAATTAAAAATTAAACTTAAAAGAAAATGAGCTTAATTTTATTATTTTGAACCCCCTAGTGGTCCTCCACAAGAACTCACCTTTCCTCAAACTTTGTCTAACTGTTTTTTTTTTTCCCTTTCTTCTATTCCTAGACTTATTAGCCAACTCTGTGAGTTTAAGAACTATGGGGCACACATGGGACTGAGAGGATGGTTCAGCAAGTCCAGCGTGTGCCGCACAAGTGTAAGGATCAGAATGTAGGTCCTCAGTACTCACATAAATGCCAGGTATGGGCAATCCCAGTGCACAGATGGTATCCCTGGAGCAATGTGACCAGCTAGGCCAGCCAAATTGGTGAGATTTGGGTTCAAGTGAGAGGCACTGCCTCAATATATAAGGTGGAGAGCCACCGAAGTAGACAAGCAAAGTTACCTTCATCCTCCATACACACACACACACACACACACACACACACACACACACACACAATACACATGTGTGCATTCCTACACACTCATGTGCATCTCCTCACATGGAAAAAATGATATGTCACACACTTTTCAACATTGTCATAGAACTTGGCATGATGTCCAACAAATAGTGCATGCTCAAATCTTACTTGTTGTTGAATTAGTTCTGTTACATCATAACCATTTATACAAATCTTTGCATTGTACATTCCCAGACTTGGTCTTATTCATCTTTGTAGTCTTTCAGTATTAAGTACAGCCTTCAATGGGATAGGGGTTGAAAATATACTTGGGGCATAAGTAAATAATAAGTAAATATGTCTTTGGATGTTGTATAATGGCCTTAAAAAGGATTTATTGTATTTTGAAGTATGTGTATATGTCTGTGAATGTGTTGGTGCCTATAGAGGCCTGAAGAGGGCACCAGATCACCTGGGTATGGAGTTACAGGTGGTTGTGAACCACACAGTATGGGTGTTGGGAAATGAACTCTGGTTTCTTGCAAGAGCAGTAAGTGTTCTTAACCAATGAGCTGTCTCCCTAACCCCTTTCAGATTGCATAATGATTGCAAGTCTTGTTATATTAAAGTTTAGTAAGGCTGAATAAGCAAAAGCATATCTCATATTTTCACGAGTATATATGACCATCTAAAGTTCCTAGCGAAGACTCATTTTGAAGTGAGATTTTCATGTGGGGCTCTTCTGTTTTTAAGTAGGAATAATTATTTACTAAAATATAATCCTAAATAGAATTTCTGATTCCAAATTTCCTATTTGGTATAGGATGTTAAAACCCTAACTTCCAACATGACAATGTTTAAAGAAAATGCTGATAGAAATTTAATTAGAATTCATTCAAGTCTGAAAAGTGAACTGTGAGCCAATGGAATGACTTTACTAGAGAAACAAGCGTGACTCCCCATCTCCTTCCCTTCCCTTGCCTCACCTTGCTTTGCCTCTCCTCTCTTTTTCTCTGCTCTCTCCCTCTCTACTCCCTTCCCTCCCCTCTCCCCTTTCTCCTCTCCCCTTCTGTGGTGGTTTGAATAAGAAGGGCTCCCATAGGCTCATATATTTGAATGCTTAGGGAGTGACATTAGGAGGTTTAGCCTTGTTGGGTTAGGGGTGGCCTTGTTGGGGTAGGTGTGGCCTTGTTGGGGTAGGGGTGGCCTTGTTGGGGTAGGTGTGGCTTTGTTGGGGTAGGGGTGGCCTTGTTGGGGTAGGGGTGGCCTTGTTGGGGTAGGGGTGGCCTTGTTGGGGTAGGGGTGGCCTTGTTGGGGTAGGTGAGGACTTGTTGGGGTAGGTGAGGCCTTGTTGGGGTAGGGGTGGCCTTGTTGGGGTAGGTGAGGCCTTGTTGGGGTAGGGGTGGCCTTGTTGGGGTAGGGGTGGCCTTGTTGGGGTAGGGGTGGCCTTGTTGGGGTAGGGGTGGCCTTGTTGGGGTAGGGGTGGCCTTGTTGGGGTAGGGGTGGCCTTGGTGGAGGAAGTGTGTCACTGGGATGGGCTTTGGAGTTTCAAGTGCTCAAGCCAGGCCCAGTGTCTCTCCTCCTCCTGCCTGCGGATACAGATATAGAACTCCCAGATCAGCCTGCGTGCTGCCCTGTTTCCCTTCATGATGACAATGGGCTAAACCCCAGAAGTGTAAGCCAGCCCCAATGAAATGTTTTCTTTTGGGGGAGTTGCTGTGGTCATAGTGTCTCTTCACAGCAACAGAACGATGACTGAGACAACCTTCCCCTTTCCCTCGCTCCCTCTTCCACCCTCTCTCTCCTTTATCATTCCTCTCCCCCTTTCCTTCTCCTTCATTTCTCCTCTTTCTTTCTCCCTCTTTCTTGCAGTAAGTAAAGACTCAGACAGAAAGCAGCTGTTGTGAAGACTCTCCACCACCAGAATCCAGCCATCTTGGGCATTCTGCTTTAAATTCCAGTCTCCAGATCCAGCAGAGAATAGGCTTCATGCTTCGGCTGCCTGCCCTAAAGAATATCATTATGGTATACTGAACTGATGGGGATTCTTTCTTGAGACAATGTAAGATGTCATAGGAGCAAAGACCTCATTTTTGTATTTCTGAGGAACTGGAGAGGTTCCAGATTTGGAGAGGGGGAGATGTAGAAGACTCAAATTGAAATGTAAAAGAAGGTAACTATGTGATTTAAACAAGGCAGACATATATAAAAAAAGAACTATTAGAACAAAAGTTATAGCTATTCATTTATGCACACAGGAGTGATCTCATTATTCCTTCTGGTGTGGGCATGGAGTCCACCAGGACTGCAAGCTATGTGCTGTAAGTACGTAAGATATTCCCTCAGCAATTGCTGCACTTATAGAAGATCTGCTTTTCTCACTTTGGGAAATTAATTTATTTTCCAGGACATGTATATGGCACATATTAATCTCCTTGTCTATTTTGAGTAGAGAGAGATGCCCAGAAGGAAGCAATCCTGCGATTATTCTTTAATCACTTTATTGTATTTTTCTATCCTTTGTTTGGAGTCAGATGTTTAAGACTTGACACTAATTGATAGATTTTAGTTTTTTTTTTCTTATTTGTGTGTATGTATTGTGTACCCATATGTGTATGTAAGTGCCCATGGATGTGTATGTGGAAGGGGACCCACTCTTCTCCTTGTTCTCTTGATGCAGGGTTGGTTTGTCACTGAGCCTGGAGCCAGGCTGGCAGTGAGCAAGCCTCAGTGGTCTCCTTGTCACCCTTTGCTCTGTGGTCACAGGTGCATGCGGTCACAGGTGCATGCGGTCACAGGTGCATGCGGTCACAGGCGCCTGCTGTCACGTGCTGGTGCTTATGCTGTGCAGCAAGCGTGGTCACCCACCAAGCCAGCCCTGCAGCCTTAGGTCTACTTAGTTTATTCTGAGCTTGCGCATCAACTTATCTCGTCTTCGGTCTTGCACTTGAGCGTGGGCAAGAACATCCGCCCCTACCTTGGACAACTGGACAAATTTCATGTGGGGTTATCTCTGGAAACAATGAATTGCTTTCTTCGTTGGACAGAAGTTGAACACTCTTCCTGACAAATGAAGCCCACCAACTCTCACCTATCTGAAATTGAAAAGAAAAGATATCAGATTACCCCCAAACTCCTTTGAAGACGGATGATAGAGATGAGCCTTCCGTGAGTGTGAAACTTAATGATCTCACCTAGCAGCTTTGCTGTGTTCCATCAAACATTCCACTGAACAAGTTTGCTCTGCCACTGCAGATTGTAGTTCACAAAGGCCCAGACTGAGATCACAGACTATTCTTTGTCCTGTATTATTGTTCAATTTCAGACTGGAAGAAAACATGGCTGCTGACTTCTCTTATATCACAATAAGGCAAGACAATTTTAACCTGAAGGAGAAAGAACCATTCTGTTATTTGCTTACTGTCTAGGTCCAAATATGAAGCAGAGATGCTTGTGACTGACTGGATCTTGGTCCTTGGTTCCAGACTGACTTAGTGTCTGTTTCAGAAGGTTTGGAGAGGGCTGGCATGATGGCTCAGTCAGTAAAATGTTTGTTGCACAAGCATAAGGACCCAAGTTCAATCCCAGAATGAATGTCAAAAAGCTGTGCAGGAGAGCTTGTACTTGTGATCCTGCAGCCATGAGGTGGAGACAGGAGGATCTCAGGGCTCACTTGCCTAGGCAGCCAAGCTTACTCAGTAAGCTCCAAGCCCACAAGAGACTCTGTCATAAAAACAAACCAACAAAACCAAGTTGGATGGCGTTTGAAGATGGACACCCAAGGTTTTCCTCTGACCTTCACATGTATGTGCACACTTGTGCACATGTACCCATACATGCATATACACAAAAATATGATCACACATCACATGCACATAAACACACACAGAAAGGAAAGATTTGGAGAATTATCCATCCTCCATTAATTTATGTAAGGCACCCTGAGTGAGGGAAAAGAAGTTTGCAACGTTGTCTTTGAACTCTGGTTTTAGACAAAGGAAACAGGAATAAGAAGTGTGAACAATAGCCCAGCAGTGGTGGTGCACGCCTTTAATCCTGGTACTCGGGAGGCAGAGACAGGCAGATCTCCATGAGTTTGAGGACAGCCTGGGCTACAGAGGGAGATCCAGGAAAAGTGCAAAGCTACACAGAGAAACCTTGTCTCCAAAAAAAAAAAAAAAAAAAAAAAAAAGAAGTGTGCACACTAAATGCTAAAGCAGCCCAAAGTTTGCAGACATTTTGGTGAGATCTCCTTGTTGTGGGTGACAGTCAAGAGCCACCAGGTGCTTCAATTTTGGAGGAAAAGCTGACCTTGACAATAACATTTTAAACTTTGTGTGATTTCAAAGAAGTCCCCAAGGCTGAGTCAAGAAAGTGAGTTCAGAAGTGCACAAAGGCAGTGCTCACAGACAGGGCTTTCATCTCACAATGGTGTGCTCAGCTCTTGATGGTCTTCAGAGCACCTTGGATAAGCACGCTGAGCCTTCAAGGAAAAGGTCTCATTGAGTTTTATAACTTTAGGGAATCCTTGCTGCTGAAGGAATATCAAGTATGAAAAAGGAGAAAATGAATCACAAAATTCTACCATCTAGTGATGAAAAGGCTTAACTTTTTGATTTTTTATACTTAAATGTATTTTTTTATTTCTTTGAGAATTACATGCTTATAATTTAAACATTTTTATCTCCCTTTATCACATCCTCCAAGATCCACTCCCCACTCCAGACCCACCCAACTTTGTCTCCTTACTTTTAAAAAACTCATCGAGTCCCAGGAGTACTGCCTACATACTCACAGTTGTACGGCCATCTATTGGAGAGTGTGTTGGACCTACTAGGGGCTACAACCTTAAAGAATGCAGACTCACCATCTCCTGGCAGCTATCATAGCTCAGTGTGCTCTCTTCTCCTTCCATGCTAGGCCTGTGTCATTTTATTTTAAGTGTATATGACTATTATGAATCCTTTATGATTGTTCTGTCCTGTTTTATTCTATGATCTTTCAGGATATACCAAGTCTGCATTTTTTTTTTTTTTTAAGATCTTCCCCCATTTATATCTCTTTGAATACTCTCCTTGGTATGTTTTTAGTATCATTCATTTCACTGTGGCTCTTAATTCACTTTAGAGTTCTATAATGAAATTTCTTCTTTTTGGCTTGCTTTCTGTTTATTTATTTATTGATTTATTTGTTTGTTTGTTTATTTATTTATTTGTATTTTATGACTATGGGTGTTTTGCCTATGCATATGTTTGTGCACTGTTAGTGTGCCTGGAGTCCACAGAGGCCAGAAGGGGGTATCTGATGTCCTAGAACTGGAGTTACAGATGATTGTGAGCTGCCAATGAGTGATTGGAATTGGACTGGGTCCTCTTGAGGAGCAGCCAATGCTCTTAACCAATGAATCATCTCTACAGTCCCACCTTGATTTTCTTTCTTAACTCTTCAGCCTATTGTATTCATTATTTTCCTTATTCTGTTGCCAAATCCCGGTAAGAAGTAACTTAAGGAAGGTTTTATTTTGGCTCATGGTTTGAGGATATCATCATGGTGGGAAGGGCATAGCTGCAGGAGGGTGAGGCAGCTGGTCCCACGGTATCCACAGGAAGCAGAGAAATGAAGGATGGTGCTCAGTTCACCTCTTTTTTATATATTCAGGAATTAGTGTCAGGATGACGCCACCTGTACTCAGAGTGGTCATCTCACTTCAATGAACCCCATCTATTTTCTCACAGACATGCCCAGTGTGTTTCCATGGTGATTCTGAATCCCATGAAATTGACAACCAAGATTAACTTTTGCACTTAGTTACACAGTAAGTTTGAGGGTAGCCTGGGTTACATGAGATCCTGTCTCAAAAAGTGAATGCAATTTTCATTAATAAATTATACCTTAGTAGATCTGAGGGGTGGTTTCTGTTGTGTGTTTGCACTTGTGCCTGTGGAATAGTGGGAAAGCAATGAAGTCCCAGCTAGAAGCAATAGCATAGGCATGAATGGGAGGGAGAACATGAGGTGTTTCTCCCCATGGTTCTGACTAGCTATCACTTCCTTCCGGATGCTGGCTTGTTTGTCTCAGTCTTGTCCCCCTAATCCTGCCATTAAGCACTTACAATTTCCCAGTTTCCTATGCTGGGCTCGAATCACAAGATAGATCTACTTTATAGCTTTGTGTTTATTATCCAAGTGGACTGAGGTGTTCTGTGGACAAACACCATCTTGATCTACCTTCAATCTGCAGAGTCTGGCACAGTTCCTGGCATGCTAGATGCATGTCACTACACAAAAGTTTGACAGTAAATGAGAATATAAACAGACAAATACACTGACTTAAAGCGTTAAGAGAAAAATGAACAGTGTGCACCACATGAAGCCCTGGCTCAGCTCTCCCCTGCTTGAATTCCCCAGAAGACAGAGAATTCTTTCACCCAGGCTCACTCCTCTCCTTTCCATCTGAGGGCACTGGTGTTTTGATTTTTCTTCCACTAGCCTGCCATTCTTTTTCCACTTAATTCCAAATGCTTAACACATAGCTATTAAATTGTTAATAAGCAGGAATAAGTATGCCATTAATTTGAAAATATTTTATTCAGAGGATGGGCTAGCTGCAAGATTTCAGAGGTGGCTGCACAATAATTAATGAACTTAATTTCCAGTGCTAAATACATCATAATTTGAGGCTGAGTTTATGTGCTAATTGCAATTAGGCCCAGAAGAGAGTATGTTTTCTTGGCCTGCCATCATCTGTTTAAATCTGATCTTCACTTTAAAAAAGTACATCTGCTAAAGTGAAACTTCCAGGGGGCAGAGGCAAGAAGATCACTGAGTGAACACAGGGTTCACAGACCCTCCCATACCTACAACTTTGGTTTTGTCAAGAATTGTTCATGCTGATATAAGGGATTGTTGTGTAGCAATTTCCTTGGCATTAAAACATTGCTTCCTGGAGGGAGTTTCATTAAGACTCAGGAAGTAAATAAAACTTAGAAGGCTCAGGAAGCCAACAACTCACAAGTCTCAGAAAGTTCCTATAGTATACAAGATTCACAAGGTCCCTCCCCAAAGTTATAAAAAAGTAACAATTTCTGGGAATAAGAGTCCTTCTGAGGTGCTAAGCTGTCTGGTAGCCTTGCAGAGACATTCAGGGATGCAGTTTTGTCACTATCTTTCTAATCCCTCAGCCTGGATTGAAGGCACTAACTTGGAACAGTTACCTTCAGCTTCTTGCTTCCTTTCCAACCTGTTATCCAGCTTCTGGGCTGTGAAATGAAAAGGGCTGCTATTTTCAAAGCCCATGGCAGTTAAAAATGTGGCCCAACACAAAATAGTAAACTTATTTAAAACAGCATGAGCTTTTTTTTTTTTTTTCTTTTGCAAAATGATTGCATGGTTCTCTTGTCTGAACTTTGTATATAACAAAAATAGTTCTTTTATTTTTAAGATTTCTTGTTTTCAAAGCATTTTTAGTTCTGACCATAGCATCCCCTCCCTCCACTCCTCAAAGCCCCCACCCTGCTTTCTCCCCTAGATCCACTACTTCTCCATCTCCCTTCAGAACAGAGCAGACCTCCCAATAATATCAACCAAACATGGCATAACAAGATGCAGTAAGACTAGGCACATACCCTCATATCAAAGTTGTATGAGGCAACCCAGTAGGAGGAAAAGGGTTCCATGAAAAAGCAAAAGAGCCAGAGATACCCCCCACCCCCACTGTTAGGAGTCCCACAAACACCCCAATCTAAACAACCACAGTATGTATACAAAGGACGTAGCACAAAACCATGAAGGCTCTGTGATTGCTGTTTCAGTTTCTGTGAGCCCCTATGAGCTCAGCTAGGTTGATTCTATGGGCTGTGTTCTCCTGGTGTCCTCAAGCCCTCTGGCTCCTACAATCCTTCCTCCCCCTCTTCCTCAGAGTTCCCCAAGCTTGAGCTCCACCTAATGTTTGAGTGTGGGTTTCTGCATCTGCTCCCATCAGCTGTCAGAAGAAGCCTCTGTGATGATGATTGGGCCAGGCATTAGTCTGTGAGTATAGCAGAATATAAGATTTATTCTTTAGCAGGGTAGTGGTGGTACACTCCTCTAATCCCAGCACTTGGGAGGCAGAGCCAAGCAGATCTCTGTGAGTTTGAGGCCAACCTCGTCTACAGAACTAGATCTAGCCAGGACAGGCACCAAAATTACACAGAGAAACCCTGTCTTGAAAAAACCAAAAAAAAAAAAAAAAAGATTTACTCTTTATTATTAAATTGATGTGTTTATCTGTATAGGTAAGTGCATACGAGTTCAAGAGCCCATGCAGGTGAGTGGCACCAGATGAGCAGGCCTTATATGTGGTTGTAAGCTACCTGACAGAGGTCCATGAAACCACTGAATTCAGGTCCTCTGCAAGAACAATATGCCAAAACAGTTCTCCAGCCACAGTAGCAATTCACTGTCAAAAGATTGAACACACCTGGGTCACTGGGCTTTACTCCCTTTACCTCTTTATGCCTCTGGTGCCAAGATTGCCTATTAGGACAAGTAGGACATAGTTTTCCTGGGACACAGGACAATAGTTTTCAAATCTGTGGAGTAAAACCACACAAAGCTCAGCCTAATCTCTCACTTTGACTTTTTTCCTGTGCCTTCTAGAATGCTGAATGTGGAATACAGCAAAATGGAAGGGCAGGAGACCCAGTATTTAGTCTCTTTTTTTTAGTGGCCTGGTGCAGCAGCCACTTAGCCTTGGCCCTTTGCTTACACAACACATCACCAGAGGAGCCTTTTCATCTTGAACTTCTGTGAGCCAGTGATCTCCATCTTCTCTACTATTTGAAAAGATTAGAAAGCAAGTAATGGGCTGTGAGATGGCTCAGTCTGAAAAGTGTTTGTGCATAGCATGAGGACCTAAGTTTAGAACCATGGTACTTATGAAAAGAGTAAGGCAAAGCATTGGGAGGTAGACATAGGATTATCCCTGGGGCTGGACAGCCAGTGTAGCCAAATTGGTGAGCTACAGGTTCAGTGAAAGACCATGTTCCAAAACATTAGGTGAAAAAAGCATTTGAAGAAGAAAGTAAAAATTAACTTCTGGTCTGTGTACATATGTGCACTTGCACACACATGCATCCGAATATACCTGTGCATATGTATATAATACACACATACATGCACACACATACACAGAGGAAAAAGTCTGAGCAGCAGAGTTCTCCACACTGGTCTACCTGGCTGTTAAAGGTTTTTCAGCTATGTGTGTGTGTGTGTGTGTGTGTGTGTGTGTGATTCTCACAGAGAAAGTCAACCATAGTCTCAAGCATAAGATTCTTGGATTTAATTAACTCAATGTTTCTTGTCAAGTTGAAATCAGGAGGGCTTCAGGGTCAGCTTGCCTGGGAGGCCACCATTGGATTGCTGGATAATGAGTGCTGTAAGTTAGAACTAGACAGAGACCTCTTACACTTCGGTTCACCCAAAGGGCCCAGGTGGGAGGAAACACATATAGCTGGATTCCCCAGGTGGCCAGAGGTATTTTGTTTCAGCTGCAGAATAAATGATCAAGCAACATTAGTACAGTTGAATATTGCACTTTTCCTCAGAAGAGCAACTTCAAGGCTGTGATGCAGGTAGAACAGAGTCTCCACTTCTGCCTGTCATAATGTATCATGGTCTAAGTGATAATTGTGAGGTTATCAATGATCCTGAATGGTAACTGAATTGTTTTCCATAGGTTGAGCTGGGCCAGTCTTCGCTAACGGCAGAGAACTCACTAGCTTCTGATAGCCTTTTCTGTGTCCATCTTGTTCATTTCCTCCGTGTCTAAAGTCCTTTTACTGGATGGGTCATATGTTTCATCATCAGAGGTAAGACTTAGGGGACTGGATAGATGGTGTAGCAGTGAGGAGTGTGTGCAGCTGTTTCAGAGGACTGAGTTATTAGGTATAATTAGTCTTCTGTAAAATAGATCTCACAAACGTTTTCTTTCTGTCTAACTGAAATGGTGTTCCCTATACATTCTCACAAACATTGTACACATAGAATACTGCTAAATATCATAAAGTGATTTATGGTTTTTTTTTTTTTTTTTTTTTTTGCCAGAGCTGAGGATTGAACCCAGGGCCTTGTGTTTGCTAGGCAAGCGCTCAACCACTGAGCTAAATCCCCAACCCGATTTATGTCTTTTTAAATGCGTAGGATTAATGAGGCAGGGTTAAAACCACAAGTAATTTAAAAATAACACTAAGTGTCAAATATACTGAGTGCTGTTAGGGTGTGGTTTAATTAATTAATTAATTAACACAGACTCTCATGTAAACCAGGCTAGCCTCAAACTAATGTAGCAAATGATGCCTTTGGACATGTGAACTTCTAGCATCACCAATTGTGGTTTATGAAGTGCTGGGATTGGACCCAGGGCCTCCCGCATTCTAAGCAAACAGGGTATCAACTGAGCCACATCACTGGCCCTTGGATAACCTTGGAGAATTGGTTAGATTGGTAACACTGTTGAACCAGATGTGTGAGACTTGGAGAGGGTAGAGGGTCGAGAATTCTCCAAGCCCATAGAGCTAGACACCTGTAATCATGTCACTAACTTCCAGGCTCCTCAGACTCTCTGCAATCCCCTTGTGAGTGACACAGGGCATTTGCCCCTGAGTTCTCAGCACACAGGGCATTCTTTTTCCCATTTCAAGGATTCTGGTGTGAAAGTTGTGAGAATGGAATCTGCCTCACCCCCAGCTGGCTGGCTGAAGCAGAATTCATTCTCACTGCTCTCTTAGCTCTTGCTGGGAAGAATGGTATTCTTTTGTTTTTGTTTTTGTTTTTGAGTTGAGAATTGAACCCAGGGCCTTGCACTTGCTAGGCGAGCTCTCTACCACTGAGCTAAATCCCCAACCCAAGAATGGGATTCTTAAGGGACCTGATTTAGTCTTTTGCACTCCCCCTTTGCTGGCTTTATTTTTCCCCAAGCCACCTGCCCAACATAGTCAAATAGATAAACACCTAGCATGCTTTCCCCGTGGGGTACACTGTAAGTTCCCGACGGGTTTCTTGTTTTAATCCCCTGATAAGTCCTCTTCTTTCTTCCTCAGTTGTACCAGCTACAAACTGGGCCTAAAGGAGTCTCTAACTCCAAAGCAGCCCTCTAATCTTTGAAGTCTAGCACTTCAAGTAGCCTCTACGTGTCTGTCTCCCTTGACGTATTTGAGGTTTCTTATACAAGCAGGAATGGACTGTTTCTCATGTACCACAAATGTTCACAGTAAGCCAACTATGCCCAATGTAGGGGACTCTACAGACATATTATAGAGGGTCTTTCATGACCCATTCCTTAAAGGTGTACAGAAAACAGATCTCCAAGAGCAATCAGTGTACAATCAATTACTTTGCAATCTGTTTCACCAAAAGTGACTTTTTAATTGTCCGACTGTTCCACTTATTTGAAGCTTTGCTGTATTAGCATTTTGGAAGCCTATCAGGCCAAAGATTGGGATGCAATGGAGTCTTCTTGTGATGATCCAGTATCTGTGTGTAAAGTGGAGAATCTGGGCTAAATTAGGTTATCATGAAACAGCACAGATCCATGTTAGCTGTTTGGAGGAGATGAGGAATGGAATTAATGGTACCGGACGCTTGAAGCCCTGCTGAACAGGGCATGAAATATTTACCATTTCCTTTTAGGTGAGAAGGGAGAATGCTCATTAAAATTTCATGTTTACATCCCCATCCATCAGCTTGCTTCCCGTTTGTGCCATACTCTCAAATTGTTCAAAGACTCACTCCTTCAGGGAATGGATCATAAGAGAACCTCTACAATATGTCCATAGAATTTTCCCTAGATGGGAATGGCTGAGGCCAGAGTGAACACTTTTTATACATGTGAGAGTGTTCATTCCTGCTTATGCAAGAAACTGCAGTTACCCCAGGGAGGCTATGCATGCAGTGGCTTCTGGAATGGCTAAACTTCCAAATCCTAGTTCTTACCTCACTCAGAGCATTGGTCCAGCATGGACAAATGGTAGTGGATGCTGGCAGCATCTGTCTTAGTCTTTGAGTGCACTGCAGTTGGGCAAATAGTTTTGAATGAGCTGATATTTTTTGTTTGAGAGTCATATATCACATACAAGGAAGAGGGATGTTAGATCTTTCTTCAAAATTGTAAGTTGTCTGATGGCACATGCTCCATGTGATTTGCAACTTGGGATACATTGTTGTGGAATATTATTTTTAGCTGGGCAAAGATGTGTTACATTTGTTTATTCTGCAAAATATTACTTTAACTTCATGAAGGTGTGTTGCATTTGTTTCTGCTGGCTTTGTTAAGGAATTAAAGATTGTGTTGCATTTGCGTTAATTAGATAAAGTTAACCTGGACTCAGAGAGGCGGGGTTAGCAACTGGTTGACAGGAAGTAGCAGGGAGGAGCTTAGTGTGGGTTTTTTATTTTCAGTTGGGGTGGTGTGGAAGGGAGTGGCTTCGGGGGTATCAGCAAAGAGAGAAAGTTAGCCAGTTGCTCTTTTAATTCTCTGAGCTCGCAGGTTTTCACTCTAGCCTTTGAATCTCGATTTTGATTGGAATGATAGAGATTTAATTAGAACTACCGTTAGTGGCTGCAACAGAGCTGTTGTCTGGGGGAACAGAATTCTCCCCAGTTTAAGGCCCTGCTAGGCCAGGCTCTAGTAGTTTATAGCTCAGCCACTGTAAGGAAGGTAAAACAGCAGTACATGCGATTGTAGCTTTTGCCTCCTGTAATCATCATTACAGTGTTGCTTCAGTTACCCTGCTGTGTCAGGGATGCCCGCCTGCCTCATCTTCGCATTTACTAAGCACTTAGACAGACATCGGTTAAGGACATCATAGAAAGGTGCTTGGTGCTTAAGGATACTGATATAGTTGTATGTTCTTGCCCTTAAATTTTCTTTAAAGACAAATAAATGAAAAATTTAATTAATTAAAAAAATTTCTTTAAAGAGCTGAATGAATAAATAGGTCATAAGTGTGTGTGAGTGTGTGTGTATGTTGTAGGTGTGTGTGATTCTCCATACATGAGTGTGGTATGTATATGTGAGTGTATGTGTGTGTGATCATATGTATGTGTATGTATGATTGCATATGCATGTGCATGTGTATATGTATGTATATATTTGAGTGTGTATAAATTTGTGTGAGTATATCAATATGTGCATGTCTGTGAATGTGTATGTGTATATGTGTGTGTGATGTGTGAATGTATGTATTTATATTACATGTGAGTATGTATGTGTATTTGTGAGTGAGTGTGTCTGCATGTATAATCTTTTGCTTGCAATTCAAGAAAAGCCTAATTTGCATAATAAGAATACACTTATTGCTATGAGAAAGAACAAAGAGAGTCCTTTAGGTCTTGGTCCCATTTCTATAGCTCTTAGGAGAGCTGGTGAAGGTGTTCTAGGAAAGCCAAGGTGAGATTTCAGAGGGTGAATTAGAAATACAAAGGAGCCTGAAGAGATGGCTCAGTGGCTAACGTGCTTGCTGCTTAAGCAGTAGGACTTGAGATCAGATTCCTAGAATCCAAGAAAAACTCAGGCATTGTGGTGCACACTTGCAATCCCAGTGATGATGAGGAGAGGTAGGTGGCTCCCTGGCCTATCCAGTGAGTTCTAGCCCCATGAGAGACCCTGTCTTTAAAAAATCGATATGGATGCTTTTTGAGGAACAACACCAAGGTTGATGGGCATTCAGACACATATGAATATGCACCCACACGGGCATGTACACACACTCACACTCAGATGCACACACACTCTCATGCACACACAAAAGAAATTCAGCAAGACACAGTGACAGAGACAGATGGAGACAGAGATATGGAAAGAGCCAAGGGTGAGAATGTACAGACGTCACTCCTCATTCTGAAGGAGTTCTGTAGAAGAGGGGAGATGGCAGTTGGTGGGCCAGAAAGAAGGGGGACAATCCCAATGTGAGCCAGTGGTATAGTGAACTACAGAAATGGTGAGATGAGAAAAAGCTAAATACCTGAATGGTGTGTGAGGGTGCCCTGTTCTGGCTGACTGAGGAGGGTTGTACTTCTGCAAACTTCTGCTGCAAGACCTTCATTATCTGTGCCTGTGGGTGGTTCTGAGGCTTTATCATGGGTGACCCAGCTCTGTGCATGTTGGGACCAGAGCCTGAACCAAGTCTTTGCTTTTTATTATTTTATTTTTTTAACTTTCGCTCTAAATTTGAGGGCTTACATGAGAAAATCTCATGCTTTTATTTTGTATAAGTGTAATTCATGTTGTTGCTGTTTTTTTTTGTTGCTGTTAAATGTGTAACATTTCCCTTATACATTATTTTAATAAGCTTAATTTGGCTGGCTGTAGCTCAGTGAAAGTATGCCTGACCAAAATGCATGAAGTCCTAGGTTTAATCCTTGGTAGCAGAAAATTTGGATTCAGTAACCACAAGTTAAGAGAGATGACTCAGAGGTTAAGAGTACTTGGTGCTCCTCTCTAGGATCTGTGTTTGGTCCCCAGCATCCTTGACAGGCTTGGCTGAATTCACTCGGAGGATGTGAACCTTCTTACCTAAATATCAGACCCTAGGTTTGATTCTTTCCTCTGTTCCCTTCTAGGTCCACCTGGACCTTTCAATCATTTGGGCTTCTGCCCTCTCTGTCCTCCTCACCCCTCCCTCTTCTGCACTGGGGTACCACTGCCTTCTCTTGTCTTCTCAAAGCCAGTCTAACCTCCTCTTCATCTCCAGTCTCCTTTGGGTCCTGTGGTTTCCTCTAATGTCACAGACAATTCTAGGCCCTAGACAAAATTAACAACAGCTGTTTATTCAGACCCTTGAAGTCAGGGGACCCATCTGTTATCCCTTTTGTTTCATCAGAGTTTCAAAGTCACAGAAAGGAGAATCAGTTCATTATAGAAAAGGAGAACGTGGCTGGCAAACTCTCTACGGAGATGGAAAGCTGCAGATGTGGCCAGGCTTTTTCCCTGGTCGTCAGTGCATTGCTCCATCCTTGTTGTCTTATAAAGAGGATGAGCACTTTGGAGACGTGTGTGTGTGTGTGTGTGTGTGTGTGTGTGTGTGTGTGTGTGTGTGCTCTTGAGAGTGTATATTTCTGAAGCACATATGGAGGTCAGAGAACACCCTTGGGTGCCCTTTGTCAAACATGTTATCCATTTTATTGAAGTTGTATTTGAGTCAGGGGTGGTCCAGAACTTTGCCATGTCTACCTGGCTAACCAGTGAGTGGGCTTCTATGGATCTGCCTGTGCTTATCTTCTATCCTATCATCACTGCGATTGCAGGGACCTGCCACTGTGCCTGGTTTCTTATGTGAGTCCTGTCTTTCCAAACTCAGGACCTCATACATATGAGGCAAGTGATTAAGGCATCTCCTCCTCTTAATTTGCAGCCATTTGAAAAGAATCGCTGAGTGGTATGGATGGATGGTTCTTGGTGGACAGAAATTTTGCAATTAGAAAGAATCGGTAGGGATTATCAGGGTCTTTGTCTTCACAAGAAGCTGCTCTGCAGGCAGTTTCTTTCTGCTAACATCAGTCTTCTGCTTAATATTCTTCAAGGACTCCTGTTAAGCAGAAGACCAGTGTCTGAAGTGTGTGGTACAAACCATTCTAAATTACTGAGTCTTACAAAGAATGATATGTCTCTGCTGCATTTGTGGTTGTCCCAGACTTTATTGTTTTTTTTTTTTATTGTATTTTTTCTTCTTCCTGGTTCTTGTCTTTTTACTATTATACTTGAACACATGTGCAAACACACACACACACACACACACACACACACACACACACACACGCACGCGCACATCCTCTAGATTTAATAAACCACAATTGAGAAATACAATTTACATTTTATGGGTGGTAGGGAGATGGCTTAGTGGTTAAGAACACATACTGCTGTTGCAGAAGATCCAAGTTTGATTTCCAGCTCCCACATCAGGTGGCTCACACCCATCCATGACTCCAATTCTAGGGTATACAAGACCCTCTCTGGTCTTCACAGGTACCTACATTCATGTACATACACACATAATTAAAACTAATAAAATATATCTTTAAAAATTACATTTATTTTTTGAGATAGGGTCTCATATAGGCCAGGCTGTCCTCAACTATGTAGATTCACTGCTACTTAAGGATGATCTTGAACTTCCTTTCCTCCTGCCTCAGCCTTCCCAGTGCTGAGATTGTAATTATGTATTCCCATATTGGATTTATGTGTGCTTTAGATTGAACTGAAGGCTTTGCACATGCTAGGCAAGCACTCTACCCACTGAGCTATAACCACAGACTCTGCTACTATTTTTGATACACAACACAATGTTTTGATAAGTGAAGTGGTTGAATAAAGGTGGCTAACCTATCTATCATTGTACATATTTACTCATTTGTGGTAAGAACACATCATATCTACTCTCAGAAGATTTTAAGTATGCTATACTTCATGTAATCACAATATATTGTACAGTTATCACCATATATATTGAGAATACATCAATATTTGTTGTAGTATCCTGATATCCAGTAGTTGTATGAAGAGGATCTACTCAGTTTTATGGGAAGTTTATATACTGTGACGAGCATCTACCTCCTTGTCTCTCCCCAGCCACTGTAACCACTGTTCACCCTAAGTTTCTATGAATTCAGCTTTTTAAGATTTCACATTTAAGTGAGATCCTCTGATATTTACTTTCTGTGCCTGGCTTATTTTACTTGAGGAAATATCTTTCAGGTTCCTCCATGTGGCTAATGATAGGATTTTCTATTTTTTTTAAATTAGAATACATGGAGTATTCTAATGCAAGTATAAAAATATTTCCTTCATTCACAGATGGACACATAAGTAGAGCTCATATCCTAGCTACCATGGATAATGCTGCCACGGATCTTTGACCCACTAATTTAATTTTCCTCATATAGATGTCTAGAGTGGAGATCTGGTTCATATGTTATTTCCAACTTTAACTTTTGAAGCAAAATCTATGCTGTTTTCCATAATGGCTGTACTAATTTATATTCCTATGAACAGTGTGAAAGGTTCTCTTTTCAACACAGCCTCTGCAGAACTTAATGTTCTTCTTGATCATGGCCATTCTAATATATAAGGCTATATTGCATTGTGGTTTTATTTTCCATTTCTCTAATGATTAGTGTGACATTGAACATCTTTTCATATGCTAATTTTCTCGGTTTGTTTTCTGGTTGTGACAAAATACCCTGACAAAAGCAACTTAAGGGAGACAGTGTTTATTTTGTCATATGGCTTCAGAGTTCAGTCCACCATGGTAAAGAAGACAAGGTGGTAGGCTGGGAAGACATGGTGTCAGGAGCAGGAGTCATCTGGTCACATGGTGTCAGGAGCAGGAGTCACCTGGTCACATGGTGTCAGGAGCAGGAGTCATCTGTTCACATGGTGTCAGGAGCAGGAGCCATCTGGTCACATGGTGTCAGGAGCAGGAGTCATTTGGTCACATGGTGTCAGGAGCAGGAGCCATCTGGTCACATGGTGTCAGGAGCAGGAGTCATCTCATCACATTATAACCACAGCCGGGAGCAGGAGCAGAGAGAGAACAGGAAGTGATTCTGCCTATAAACCTGTAAATCCCACCCCCAGTGACTCACTTCCTCCAACAAGGCTTCCACAACCTTTCCAAACAGCAGTACTAGCTGGGACTAACACATGACTCTATGGGGAAAATATTGCATTAAAATCACAACAGTTGGACACTTTTTTTTTTTTTTTTTTTGAGAAGTGTCTATCTGGGTCTTTCATCATTTTTTTTTTTCCAATCAAGTTGTTTTCTTGCGATTGTGTTGTGTGAGCTTCTTATGTACCTTGGATCTCAGCCCCTTATAGCTTGTCTGTCTGTAAATATTCTTCTTTTTCTGTAGGTTGTTCACTGTTACTTGTTTCGTTTGCTGTGCAGCAGCTTTTCAGTTTGATGTGGTTCTCATCTTCTGTTGCTTGTACTTCGGGGATAAATACATTTAAAAAATATCATTGCTCAGAGCAATGCTAGCAAGCTTTTTAGGGTATGTTTTTTTTTTCTAGTTTCAGGACTCATGTTTAAATATTTTATCCTATTTGAGCTGAGTTACATCTGGTGTTGGGTAAAGACCCCTGAAGAAATCCAGTTTCCCCAACAGAATTCACTGCAGAGGCTGTCAGTCCACAGTCTTATGTGGCAACTTTTTACAGAGACCAGTTGACCACCATCAACACATGAATTTACCTCTGGGTTCTGTATTTCTTCTATTAGTCCATATGAACATTTGGATGCCAGTAATATGTTATCTTGTAGAGAAGAATGAGACAAGAGAATTTCTTACTATATAGTGCAAACTAGCCTTGAGGTCACTACATCATCCATATTGACCTCAAACTCACCATCCTCCTGCCTCAGCCTCCAAGGGCAGGGTTTAAAGATGTGCATCAGCATGAATGATTATTGTCTTGATTACTTAAGGATTTAATACAATGTATTTGAGATGCACCAGAGCTGCTCTCTATATCTCACATGCATAGAGAGAACCCTTTCCTTAGACTTTCTTGCTCATGTGTAGCAATATATTTGGCAACTGTAGATGCCAATTTTGTTGAAAAAGTTTTCATACAATTTTTTGAGTTTAATAATGAAATTCAACTAATTCATGCCTTATTCAGGTTACTTGCAGTGTTTTACTTTAAGTATCAGTTGACCCTTTATCAATCCTAACTCTGACTGGAATTTCAAGTCTTTGTGTCAGCACAGTGTAAATATAGGTCACCTCATCCCTCCCTCTTTTTATATATGTATCTTAAGCCCAAAATAAAGATACTTAAGTCTCCTACCCCTAAAGAAGAACTGGGCAGTGAATAGGATATATATTTTTAATTAAAAAGTTACATTTCTCTATGTCTGTAAAGGAGGATACACATATACCACAGAATACATATAGAGGTCAGAGGATGTCTTGCAGGACTCTGGGAACAGAACTTGGTCATTGAACTTGGCAGCAAGTGCAATTACCTGCTGAGCCTTTTTGCTGCCTCTATGGACCTGTAGTAGATCTTGAAGTCAGTGTTGTGATGACTCCAGCTTTGTCCATTTGCTTAGTATTTCTTCAGTGATTCAGATTTTTTTAGCAGTCTTTAGCTAACTGGTTTTTCTCCTTGGCATTAGCTTATGTGGCTTTTCCTATGGGAAGCATTGCTGACTTTCTCTGTGCTGCTGGCCTTTTCAGCATTACTGTTCCTTGTTATCTACCTTGTTACTATAATTAGCTGTTCATGGAAGCCCTCTTTCTCTCCTGTTCATTTCTTAAGAGTGGGGATTTAGAAACTCATGCCATCATCTTTGCAGTCATCATTATGAGCACTTAGCAGGGGCTTAATAAATACAAGCAGATTGATTAAACCATTAATTTCCTCTTGCTCTTGCTTGGAGTTCTCCTTTCATACTGGCACCCCAGGATGTCACAGAAAACTTGCACAGAGAGAATGAGGGTAGGTTCAGGACTGAGCTGACCTCATCTGACTCAGACACTACCTGCAGTGTTGACTACCCCCATCATTGGTCATTGCTGACTTTTAGCACAGCTATCATAACTGTACTGGTGTCCTCACATACTAGTTCTTCAATATCTATTTGTTGATTTTTGTTTCCTAGCAACTGATGAAAATGCTTTGATTTGCAAAGGCAGATGGACCATTCCAAACCTCTTATTGAGGAGGAAGATGGTGAGGCAGGGTGTGAAGGGTTTCTTACAGACATATCTTCTGACTCTTTTGTGTTGTATGTTCTTTTGTATATGGATACATATGTGTGCATGCACAAGGAGGCTAGAGTTCAACCTCAGATGTCATTCCTTGGGTATATTTTTTTAAACTTATTTGTTTGAGACATGGTCTCTCACTAGCCTGGAACTTTACTAAGTAGACTAGAATGGCTGGGCAGTGAGCCCCAGGAAACTATCTGCCTCTTCCTCAGTACTGAGATCATAAGCACACAGCACACAGCACACATCTTTTTTATGTGGTCTCTGGGGATCAAACTCAGGCCTGCATGCTTGCATGGGAACCATTTTACCAATGTAGCTCAGTCTCTTCATTTGTCTGCATCCTGTATTATACTGCATATCCCTATCCCATAATCCTCCAGCTAGTAAAATCCTTAGGCATGGAAATAGCTCAGCATCCACCAGTGATCAGACTGCTCGCAAAAGACACAACATGAAGTCAAACATAATAGTAGACCAAGAATGTTTAAAAATCTCCTGGAGAGTGAAGTAGTGGATACTTAGAATCATTCAGTTATTCCAGAGTAAGTGACAATTCCATTATTTTTTCAAAAGTCTCTTCTTAGGGACTTCTTTGGGAACCATTCCCTGGATGCAGTATCATGGTGGAATTGAGCACATGCAACAGAAGAAACAAAAGGAAGGGTTAGTCTTTCTGCTTCTTTCTTTTGCCTCTGTCTGGTCAGCCTCTATGGCATTCATATTTATTTGAATTTTGTATTTACCTTTGCCTTTAGTATGTTGAGGAACACACACACACACACACACACACACACACACACACACACACACATATATATATATGTGGGACAGCAAGATGGTTTAGCAGATAAAGGTGCTTGTTACCACTCTTGATGACCTGAATTTGATTGCCAAGACCCACATGATGACAAAAGAGAACCAACTCCTAAAAGTTGTCCTCTGGCCACCTGAGTGCCCACACATATACAAACACATGAACACACACATACACATATAAATAAATAGACGTAAGTAAAAATGTGTAAATAATATTGCACAACGGGAAGTATTAACTAATTGCATTCAATATCATTTTAAAAAATACCCAAGGTTGCTCTTAGGATTGTGAGAATGCTTTAACCTGAGGGGAATCTAGCATTATTCTCATGGTATTAATGGGCTAGAGAAGAGAAGCATAGCTGTATAATGGGATGTGAAATAAAATAGCATTTGATCAGCTCTTTATGGTAAAAGAGAGAAAACAGTCTGGTAAGCCATTTCTTTAAGGTAGTACTGTCTGCACACTAATATTTTATGTGACAAAGAACTTTACTAGGTTTTAAGATCAGCTAGAGAAAAGCTAAGAATGCTATCACTATGGGTAACAACTGTATGAATATTCCCAGATAAATAAGTAAAAGATGAAAAGATAAAAGGTAAAGGATGAAAAGATAAAAGACTGATTTAATGGTTTAAAAATAACAGTGGGGCTGACAAGATGGCTTGGTGAGTAAGGGCATTTGCTGCCAAGCCTGATGATCTGAGATTAATCCCTGGTATCCACATGGTGGAAGCAGAGAACTCACTTGTGAAGTTGTCCTCTGGCCTCTCTATATATGTATGTACACGCAAACACATAGTATGTACATACAAACACATGAGCACACAGACACACACTTGTCTACATTGATTAATTCAAGAAGCTCTACAGAGAGAATAGAGAGGATGGTTCTGAATGGTGGCCAAATCCAAGGACTATTAAAATAGTGTGAGGGCTGGAGAGGTGCTCAGTGGTTAAGAGTGCACACAGCTCTTGAAGAAGACACTGGTTCAGCATCTAGAAATCACACTGGTTGTCTCACAACCATTTGTAGCTCCAGATCCAGGAAATCTAATGCCCTCTTTGGTCTTCCACAGGTACCATAGGCCCCACACATGTACAAATAATTAAAAATGAAAAAAACAAATCTGAAAAATATCAGTGTCTTCTCTTTACACCAGCAAACTTCACCTTCACAAAACAGTATTAACCAAATAACATTCTTAAGGGAGAATGCAGACAGCACATTTACGCATCCATAATTCTCTTTGCAGAGAGGAGTCAGAGGATGATAGCAAGGCCCGAATAAATGGAGATTTATATTGGATTTGAGATGGAATGACCTAACATAAAGATATCATTTCCCAGAATTTGTGTATAAATTCAGTGCAATTGCAGTAAAAAATTCCATAAGCAATTTCTTAAAAACAAACAAACAAAACTATTCTTTGACAATGTCTTATACATATAGGGTGAATTTTAGTTACTTCCAATCCTTTTACCCTCTCTCATCTCCTCTTCTTCTTCTGAGGAACTTTTCCTTTTTCACAAGAAGTTCTCCTTCATTTTTTTTCTTTTCCTTTCTAGACTTGTGTGACTCACTGAGTTTAACTATGGCTGTTTGCATAAGCATGGCTTCCACTGACTTTATTTATTGGAGCATGGGCTATAGTTTAGTGGCTACTCAACTAATGAAATTCACAACCCCTCCTACAGCAGCGATTAATAGCCAATAGTCCCTCTGGGAGAGGTGAGAGCTCATGAGCCCCTACTCCTTCCATGGGGAAATGCTACTGGGCCCGAGCTTGTGCATGAGGTATTCAGACAACCATGGCTGCAATGAGTTTGTGACTGTAATGGCCATCTCCTATATGGGATTTCTCTCTCCTTTTTTTTTCCAGCACATCTTCTGGTCCTCTGGCTCTTACATCCTTTCTGCCTCTTTCCTCCTCAGTGTTCCCGGGAGAGATTTTTGAGTAACCCAGTACAAGTCTAATGCTTCACAGAAGAGTAAGTTCCGCAGTAGTTAGGTTGATTTTCATAGAGCAAAGCCAAGCCTGGGCATGCTGTTAAGTTATTAGGATAAAAAATACAGTGGCATTAGTGCAGAGAAAGACAGTTACATCACTGAGACTAATGGAAACTCTAACAACAGACTTGTACATACACAGAAACTTCACTATGAGAAAGTGTGATATCACAGATGAGAAAGTACAGGTGAGTGGGTGAAATGGGCTTACACAATGTGTAAACATTATTTGGATCGATATGCAGACTATAAATGAAGATGAACTACACAGAAGCTAAATAGAGCCTATATGTGACAAGCAGAACTTAGAGAAAATGGGGGTAATTTCAATGACACTGGAAACATCTTTAGAACAGATATACTATAGCCAAAAGTTTATATATATGACCATATCAATAATAAGGATTTCTGTTTGACAAAAGGCAACACAGATATTGTTAACAGAGAGATAATAGGCTGGAAAGAGATACCTGCATTCTCTAAAAACATCATAGAATTATATCTAGAAAATACAAGGAATGTCAGAGAATTAACAAGAAGATATGAAAGCACCAGCACAAGGAGGTACAGGCTGTGAGTCATGAATCATTAGTGGGAGAAATCTGGAATGGTAACACGTACACAGGCAGATGCTCAAACACATTAGTAATCAAAGAAATGCAAATCAAAATAAAAACACAATTACATTCTACATTCATCAGATTGCTAAAAATCAAGAAGGAACATCTTTCCAAATTCACCATGGAAGAGTGGGGCAGTGGCAGACTCCCACACACAGCTGATGACACAGTGAAATGACGATAGTTGTGGGGTGCAATGTGACCATACAAAATAGAAGATAGAAGACTGGGGAGATGACTCACTTGAGTTCCAGGTTCAGTGACAGATCTCAGTCAAAAATGAAGGAAGACTGGGAGGCGGCTCCATGGACAGAACATTGACCACACAAGCAAGACTAGAATGGATCCCCAGAATCTAAGTCTGGGATCAGGGAGGTGTGGCAGCACACCTGTTATCCCAACCTCAGAAGGTGAGACAGGGAGCCCCGAGGCAAGCTATCTAGGGACTCTACCATGATTGGCGAAGTTCTGGGTTTGACTAAGATACCCTACTCCAAAATAAGGTGGAAGAGTGAACAAGGAAAAATCCTGACATCAACCTGGGGCTTCCATATGCATGTACACATATGTACGCCCACACACATGTGAACATGAAGATAAGCACACTCACATGATAGACATACACATGAAAAGAAGAAACAGAGAATAGTAAGGTGGAAAATGATTGAAGAAGGCACCCAACATCCACCTCTGGTTTCCACATGCACATGTTCACATAAGAACATGCATGTGCACATGCATACATACACACATATGAGAGTAGAAGATGATCTATACTTTAGCAGCTCCATAGGGCACTGGGAGGCTGTGTTTGAAGAAGCTCATTGCAACATTCCTGGTGCAACCATGGAGTTGGCAGCCTACAGGTGCTCATTGTTAAGGGACTAGACTTGTGAAGCATGATGAATACTAATTACAGATTATTTTGCAAGAGAATTTTGTGAGCCATATGCACAGATATCAATACTAAGACATCTAAAGTAGTATTGAGCAGGGAAATTAATAAATCAAGTCAGATCTATAGTATGAAAAATAGCATCATTCATTTCTCCATACAAGTCCAATGGCACATATATTAAATGACTCATAGACAACATATTGGGTTGAAACATGTAGAGAGGGTGGAAGTGGGCATCAGAAACAAAAGAAACGGGCTGGGGAGATGGCTACATGGTTAAAGTTCTTGCTGTGCAAGCATGAGGACCAGAGTTCTAGATCCACAGAAACCATGCAGTGCTGAGCCGATGTAGCAGATGATCTATAACTCCAGCCTTGGGAGGTAGGGACAGGGCATCTCCAGAGCACACTGCTAGCAAGAATAGCCCTATGTGTGAGCTCTGGGTTTGGTTGAGAGACACCATCTCAGTGAATAAGGTAGAAGAGCAAAGGAGGATGATTCCTGATGTCAACCTCTGGCCTCTATATGCACACCCACACACATATGCTCTCCCTCCACATGCCTATCACACCTAGTCATATGGAAAGAAATATAAATAAAGGAAGAACTCTCAAGAAATATAAAAAGACAAAATTAAAGTATAAATGGTTCTACATGACCTGAAGATAGTAGTGTCATATCAAATGACCGGAACAAAAATACAAGCAGAATCAACACAGGATTCCATACCAGCATGAGATATGATGCTTCTTTAGGGAAGTCACTCCAGACACAGCAAGGACACTCCTTCCGGGAAGTGGCTTTCCTGGTCTCTAGAAGAAATGCAAAGGTGGCAAACAGGATTAGGTTTGCATATTCTCATATTACAACTAGATTCTTAGCTATTTTAGCTCCCCATGACAATATTATACTTCTAAAGACTATTTATTTCTCTACATGTTTTTGAAACATTTTATGTATTAACATTTCTTTATATTCATACATGTGCGTACGTGTGTGTGTGTGTGTGTGTGTGTGTGTGTGTGTGTGTGTGGCTTCTTGTACTGCAGTGTTCACATAGAAGTCAGAGGACAGCTGGAAACTCGTTTCCTCGTTCTACCACATGGCCCTGGGGATGGCACTCAGGTCATCCATTGTGGCTGTGAACACCTTTAACTGCTGAACCATCTGTTCTGGTTTCTTTTCTGTTGATGCAATAAAACACTCTGACCAAAAGCAGCTTCAGGGAGGAGAGGATTTATTTAGCTTACACTTTGAGGTCACTTTACAGTTCATCACTGAGGGAAATCAAGGCAGGAACTCAAGCACAAAATTGAAGGCAGGCCTGATTGTTATTCCACACAACACCTTTCCCTGTGTGGGCACTCACTCATAGCCAAGGAAGTACAGCAGAAACTTGGGGCATACTGCAGGCTGGCTCACTCACGGCATCATGCTCAGCTAACTTCTGTATATAGCACAGGGCCTCCTGCCAGGCAATGGTGTCTCCCCCCCCCCCCCCCCCCCATTCCCCCAGTGGACTGGGACCTCCTATGTCAATTAACAATCAAGACAACTTCCCACGGGGCAAATGGATATGGACAACCCCTCCATTGAGACTCTCTTCTCAGGCGACTCACGGCTGTGCCAAGTTGACAGTAATGCCAACTAGGACACTGTCTTGCTGGGCTTGTTTATTTTGATTATTCAAACATTTCTTTATATATTTTCTGTTGTGTTACTCAAAATTACATGGTTAATGAATTTGAAGTTGATGATAATTTATTCACTCTTTGTCAGACCATAATGTTCTAATTGAGATATTACTTTCTCTAAAGTGCTAATGTAGTCATTAAACTTGGTAAAAAATGCTAAAATGGAGAAATATTCTATATTCCATATATTTGTTTTGAAATGTGTAAGCATTTTAGCTCAGATGCAGTTAAAAGATAGTGTCTTCTTTCCACTCAGATTTTCCATGAAAACCATTTTAATAAGAGAAACCCATCAATGACATTATCACAATTTTTTAATGTTGCAAAAATTCCATCCCTTTCAACTAAAAAGGAAAGCTTGCGCCAATAGTTCCTTGCCACACATGGAGATATGCCCAGCTTCAATTGCGTGTTTTCAAGATGAAATCTTGTTTACTAGTTAGCACTCATCAGTCATCTGTTGACTCCTGTCATTTTACCGGTAGGGAGTGAATTCCAATGTCTCCTATCACAGCATTTTCAAGATAACTTCAAATTGGAAGAACCCTTTAAAAACTGAAGATTTGTGGATGTGTTATTTGTTGAATAATTTAACTAAAGGTCTCCACTTGTTCTTAATAAAATGCAATAAAGATCAAATATTTTTGAAGGCTGATAGGTGTTAGATGACAAAGGGGGAAAGTGTGCACTGAATCATCGCAGGTTATTCAATATTTACTCACAGACGTTTCCCAGTTTGGTTTGTCTACAGAGCCTACCAATAAATTAGTATCACATTATAGTTTTGAGGAGAATATGAATTATTTGTGTACCCACTGTGTTACATATGCATTTTGTCCTCATGGATTTTGTTCTATGTCTTTCTTCAAGTGTGAATGTGCTTTTTCACCATAACAAGGTTGTCGTGGTGTGACTGAGAAAGTCCTCCATAGACTCACGTCTTTGAACACTTGGTTTCCAGGGGGCTGTGCTGCTGGGAGGTTATGAAACATTTAGGAGCCTTGCTGGACAAAACACGTCACTGGGGGTGGGCATCAAGGGTTATAGCTTTGTCCTATTTTGTGCTTCCTGTGTGAGGGGTAAATGTGACCAGCAGTTGCCCGCTTCTGTTGCCTGCTCTGCCTAGCCTTGCCTGCCACCATGCCTTTCCCTCCACGACTAACTCCCCATTTAGAACCATAAACCAGAATAAACCTTGTCTTCCTTAAGTTGGATTGGTTGTGGAATTTTATCATAGCAACAGCAAATTAACTATTGTTAGCATTCTTATTATAGTCACAAAATGAATAATTTCATCTTCAAGGTCAAATAAACTTCTTAACTCAGATTGCAGTAGCCCCTGCAATAGTGTTAGATACAACTCCTCCAACAGAAAGAACTTCTCATGATTTTCCTTCTAAAATAGGAATTAAAATAGGTTCATTATGGAACTGAGTGATTATTTTGCTAATATTGTTATTTCTTCTTATATACACAAGAAAATGTGAAATAAGAAGTAAGTACAATTAATTTAGAAGAGCAATTAATTGACCTAAATGAAAACTCATGCTCCATAGAATAATATGTAAATACACATCTGCTTCTGCATATGTTAATCTGCAGTCTTAGAATGCAAGCTTGTTCTTTCTTTCCCTTCCTTCCTTCCTTCCTTCCTTCCTTCCTTCCTTCCTTTCTTCCTTCCTTTTGGTAGCTGCTGCTGCTTTTCACAGATTTGACTTGCAAATTATCAACTAAATAACCCTCTTCTTACTGCAAATTTAACCACATTAGAAATGGCATGATTGGGCCCATCAGCAATGCACCAAGGTGGCAGGTTTACCAGACTTCACCTTTTCCTAAGGATTTAGAGACAAGTATAGGTTGATGGGGCAAGCATGACATTTCTTCAGTGGTATAGCCTCTGGCATGATGCCTGCATGGCTGTAAATAACTTCTCATGTATGTTCCTGTGAGCTCCAGGATGTTACCCAAAGGGTCTTATCCTGAAAAGAGACAGAAAGTAGGAAGGATGCTAGCTTGGAAGAAGAAAGAAATCAGCAGGAGAGGGGAGCAGGGTGGTAATGGGTGGATATGATCAACATACATTACACAGGTTAGAAAATGTCATAATGAAACAAAATCTATGTATATATAACTTCCAATACATGATGTATATTATAATATATGTTAAGAAACAACATTAAATGTTATACAAAGCTATACATTCGCTATCAACTTGTGAAACAAGATCTGAAATTGGCCAAATTCATAAAAATAATATTCAAAGATAAAAAGTTTGCATTTTTAATTTTATTGCCCAAAGCACTTTATTGCTAAGTAACAAGAAAAATAAATAAAATAGTTAATACTGCAAAATAGCACATTATAAGGAACAGCAAGACCTTTGCACACAACTGTCTTCTTAACTGGAGGCTCCACTTTCTTTTTCCTGTTCACATTTTATGTCTTATAAATAAGTTGGCAATTTATAATTTCCAAGTGATGTGTCTGACTGGAGGAGCATGGCATGGAGGTCTCATGCCCTTTACAGACTGTGGCCAGGTCACAATATAATTGTTTTTGTATCTATTTGGATGCAGCAGCAGCAGCTCTGAGGATGTCACTTGCTGCCTCAATAAGATGAGAAACAGCCAATGTTCATAGTTGCTATAGTACATGAGCACTTTTTTTCCCTTTAAATCACAGAGCATCCTTGGGAAGGGCACTCGAGATGGGTTAATTATACTGTGCCTGAAAAGGGCCAGGAAAAGAAATACACAAACAACTCAGGAAGAAAGGAAAGAAGGAAGGAAGGAAAGAAGGAAGGAAGGAAAGAAGGAAGGAAGGAAAGAAGGAAGGAAGGAAGGAAGGAAGGAAGGAAGGAAGGAAAGAAGGAATGGAAAGAGGGATGGATGAAGGGGGAGGGAAGAAGAAAGGGATGGAAGAAGGGAGGGAGGAAGGAAGGAAGAAAAGAGGGAAGGGTTTGCTTTGGCTCACAGTTCAAGGGTATGTCCACAATAGCATGGAATGCCTGAGTGTGAGGCAGCTGGTCATATCACATCCACAGTCAGGAAGCAGAGACGAATGGATGCTGGTGCTCAGCTTGACTTCTCCTTTTTATTCAGCCCATGGAATGGTGTCTCCCTCATCTGGAGGTGGGTCTTCTCTCAGTTAACCTGATCTAGATGAGCCCTCACAGGAATTCTCAGAGGTGATTCTAGAGCCCGTTAATGGTCACAGTAACCATCACACTTGTTTTGCTCCCAGAATATAGTTTCAGCTTCTGACAGAATCTGTTTTCCTTTCATGCCTAGGCAAAGTGTTCATATTCATATTCTAAACTCTGATTTCATTTCATCTTCTTAATACAGTTCAGATAATTCCTAGTAATGAACTATCTCTAGGTGGATGTTTCTTCCCTTTCCAGTTAGCCTGGGCACCCTTTGTTGCTTTGACTCATGCTGCCCATTCTTGACTTGTTCACTCACTCAGTGAGCCTCTTCCAGAGAGCACACAGCGCTGCTGCTCTCAATGCTTGTTTCCAGCTCTATGAGCGGTTCCCAAACACCCTTCCCTCTTTGCTCGTTCAGATTCTGGGCATGCATGCACATGGGCATTTTCAATTCCCCGTTTTGCACTTGTGGATAAATATGAGACATTTGGGACGACAAACACAAACATGAATCACATGCTAAAAATAATGGTGATCAAACAGCCGAGGAAGGCACTGACTGTTGTAATGCCACAATGCAGGAGGGAGGAATGGAAGAAGCAGATTACCTGGACTGTGATGGCCACTGAGATTAGATACAAGGTGCAGCAGAAAATGCATCCTTGTGCTATACAGCTGGGGCAACTTGAATATGTTTGCAAAATTCTGTAACCACAAAGAAGGGCTGATTAACTTATTAAGGAGAAATCATGAAGTTTCATAAAGGTGGCTACTTTACCCTCCTTTTGTGGGAGTGTGTGTGTGAATGTGAGTGTGCATGAGTGCATGTGTATGTGTGTGCATGTACATGTGCAGATGAGAGGTGAGTTTTAGACATTATCTTAGTTTTCTTTCTGTTGTTGTGATAAACACCATGACCACAAGGAATGTGAGCAGGAAAGGGTTTATTTTTGCTTACATGACTTGATCACTGTCCATCATGAAGAGGAGTCAGGGTAAGTATTCAAGGCAGGAACTTAGAGGTAGAAACTAAAGTAGAGCCTGTGGAGGAAGGGTGCTTACTGGCTTATTCCTCATGGCTTGCTCATCCTACTTTGTTTCTGTTTTTTTGTTTTTTTAAGACAAGGTTTCTCTGTGTAGCTTTGGTGCCTGTCCTGGATCTCACTCTATAGACCAGGCTGGCCTTGAATTCACAGAGATCCACAAGGCCCTACCTCCTGAGTGCTGGGATTAAAGGCGTGTGCCACCACCACCCGACCTTTCATCCTACTTTCTTATGTGACCCAGGTCCAACTGCTGAGAGGTGGTATCACCCTTAATTGCCTGTGCCATCCCACATCAATCATTAATCAAGAAAATGACCCATAGGCTTACCTAGAGGCCAATCTGATAGGGGCACTTTCTTAGTCAAGACTCATTCCAGATGACTCTAGCTTGAGTCAAGAGTATAAAACACCAACCAGCATAGGTGTCTTTCCTCAGGATGGCATGCACCTTGTGTTTTTGAGAGAGGGCCTCTCACTTGCTGGTACTCCTCAAGCAGGCTCTGCTATCTGGCCGGTGACCTCAAATCATCCCTTCTCCACTGTTGAAGAACTGGAATTACAAGAATACCACCCTATCTGGCTTTTTTTTTTTTTTTTTTTTTGTAACGTGTGTTCTGAAGATTGAACTCAGGTCCTCATGCTTACATGCCAATTACTTTCCCAGCTGAGCCATCTCCCAATGCTCAGGACTTTGCCTTGAAGAAGGTGGATAGAGAAAGGAAGGGTTGTTCCATGCAAAAAGAACAGCATATGCTACCCCAAATAGCACAAAGGCCTTGTCATCTATGATAATGATTTGACAAGTCAGAGCAGAAAGCTCTACAGCCTTGTAAAATTATACACATGGAATATAAGGACCATAGGAGACCACGAGAAAGCAGAAATCATTTGCTGTTAGGGTGCAGAAATTCCTGTCATTTGTGCTAAAACATAATTTATGATAAAACTCTGAAGAAATTATGTTGACCAAATTGAATTCTTCACAATAATCAGTTTTCAACTAGACTCTTCCGTTTTGGTTATTATACTCAGGTGAAGCTGTACCTGAACAATCTTAATGTGATCAGGTTAATTGAGCTGTCTGTATCCCTTTGCCAATTATTGTGACTATACAAGTAGGACTTGCCTGTGAATGTGGAGTGTGTGAAGGATGTTTAATTCTCTGCTTTTGTGAATGCCTTTACCTCCACATCCATCCCACTGACTACCTTGAGAGAACATTCATCAACACAAGCCCAGTGCCTGAATATTGACAACTGATAAGCAAATGTTCTGTAAGTGGAAGGAGATGGGTAGGGTGCCATTAATGTCATCAAAGAAAAGAGTCATATATTTTTTTTCATGGAAAAGAAATGTCCCCACATTGTGCCATCTAATTTTGGGCACAGAGTCCTTGGGATTCCTATTGGCATTCTACTGCTCTTGGCTCTGCTGTGGGCAGTCTGGGCACCTGCTTGTGCATGCTTTATGTTAGACGGTTGTTTTGTGATACTATTCCTGGGGAGATATAAGCAAGACATCTACTTAGCCCAGATAGGGAACCATGACAGAGCGAAGTAAGGACACTGCCAAAATCCAATTTGGAGAACCAATGAGTTTTATTGGGGTTTCTTATAGGAAAATGGGTGCAGGATTACTTATAGGAGCAGAAATGACTCAAAGACAACTTCATCACCAAAGCCAATCCTAGCATAGGTTACAGCTCATAAAAACAGGAAACCTAGAATGCACTGTATCATCTGCAGGTAGCGCAACCATTTGGAGACTGTCCTTTTTGGACAGCCCAGTTGCTCTGAACCTCTTCCAGGTTAGCTAGTCTCTGCATCTTCCAGGTAAAGGGTTGGCCTGAGAGTGTCCTTCACCAGTCCTAATTATTTATAGACATTTGGGAGGGAGCCTAATGAATCTCCTCATCAGTTCTCAGGACTTTCTGAAGCTATTTTGAGTTGTTTACTTCCTGTCTTAATGAGTTTCCTTGCAGGATGGACAGTTTGTTTCACCTCTCCTTAGAACATCCTGTTATCTTCCTTCCTATAAGTATCTTGTGTCTTAAGGAGCTTCTTTAACTTGGAGGTTTTAACCTGGGAGTAACCTTCGACACAGCAAGGGTGAAGGCCAAAACTACTTAGAATAAGTTGCCTATCAAGTGAATCCAAAGTTGACTTAGATAAACTCAATCACCTTTAACCTTCCAAATACAGGCATTTACTTTCCATTCTTTGCTGCAAACAGGATAGCAATGACCTCTTAAATTTCTGTTGTTGTTGTTTTTTGGTTCTTTTATGAGGCCTACCACCCTGCTCCCAAATAAATCACACATGGAAGTTATACTTAAATGCCCAGCTTTAGCTTGGCTTTGTTTCTTTCCAGCTTTCCTTAACTTATTCCATCTACCTTTTGCCTCTGGGCTTTTCCTATTCTCCTACTTCTGTATCTTACTCTTATTCTGTGGCTTGTTGTGTGTGTATACATGGGTGGCTGGCCCCTGGTGTCCTCCTTCTTTGGCTGCTAGCTCTCCAAAACCTCTTCCCAGATTTCTCCTTCTATTTATATCTGCCTGCCAGCCCCACCTATCCTTTCTTCTGGCTTGCTTTTGACAAGTTCTTTATTAGACCATCAGGTGTTTTACATAGGCATAATAACACAGCTTCACAGAGTTAAACAAATGTAATACGAACAAAAGTAACACGCCTTAAAATATTCTACTACAATTTTAGAATTGCTGCCTGGTTTAAAGAGCAGGTGAAATATGAGTGATCTTGTGTCCATCTCAGGTCATCTGTTTGATGTGGTACATACAGTCAGCTGCTTCTTTGTTTGAAGGCTCAGATTCATTTATGAAGAGTAGGGGAGGACCTGCTTGTCCTTTGCACAAGGTGCTGATTCTGCTTACATACAATAGTGCTTGTGAATAACCTTTCAGAATTTATGATGCTTGATACATGTGAATTGGTTTAAGGTAGGTTTTCTTTATAGGTGTATACTAGATGTATACATATAAGATGTAACTATAAAATTAATTAATTAATTTACTTCAAGATTAAACATGTTATAAATTTCTACCACCATGATCATATTTTAATTCCTTTTTATTATAGTGCTATAAGACTTAAGCTATTATCAACATTTATACATGTATTTATATAAATATATTTATATATTATGTGTATAGATTATGAATGCATACATATATAAACAGTACATATATAATACACACACACATATATATATATATATATATATATATATATATATATCAAAAACTCATCAACAGGGATGATATGCCTAAGTGTATTAAAAATCACTAATGCTCTAATAATTATTACACATCAAATGCTGTGATGTAGCCATAGATTAATTAGCTAATTGAATATTCTTAATAAGTTTATGGAGTAGATTCAATTTATATTCATTTTATAGGTGAATGAAGTAAGATTTAAACAGGTTAAGCTGGTTCTTAAAGAACAGTGGCTTAGCTTAACTCACTTGTTAGGCAGTATTGTGTAGGAACATGGACTTAAGTTTGATTCTTGCCTTTACTATTAAGAATCTAGGGTAAAGGAAAACCTACAAAATATTTTATCTTAAAAATACCCTGTATTCAGATACCATGTTTTGTTTTCTTTTGTGAAATTATCAAATAAAAAAACTATCATTAGAAGCAATATGAATGATTCAGTTTTTCTTTTTGTTATTGAAATTAAAGCATGGCCAATACATGTTTGGGTATAGGTGCAACACAGATTAAAGTCAATCTTTGAAACATTCTTACAGGGTTTAGAGTTGTGAAATATTAGTTTAAGATGTGTTACATTTGTTTATGCTGTGGAGTGTTTTTTAATGATGCAAGATGTGTTGCATTCTTTTATGTTGCATTTATTTAACTCTGTAAATCTGTGTTACTTTGCCTGTCTGAAACACCTGCTTGGTTTAATAAAGAGCTGAACAGCCAATAGCTATGCAAGAGAAAGGACAGGTGGACCTGGCATGCAGAGAGGATAAATAGAAGGAGAAATTTAGGCTCAAGAGAAGAGGGAGGAGAGAGTAAAGAAGAAGGTGAGGAGGACACCAGGGACCAGCCACCCAGCCACACAACAAGCCACAGAATAAGAAGGAAAGAATGGTATATAGAATAGAGAAAGGTAAAAGCCCAGAGGTAAAAGGTAGATGGGATAATTTAAGAAAAGTTGGTTAGAAACAAGCCAAGGTAAGGCTGAGCCTTCATAAGAAAGTATAAGTCTCGGTGTATTTATTTGGGAGTGGGGTGGCAGGCCCCCAAAGAGTAAAAAAAGAAAGAAAAAAGAGAAACCAATTACAGTTTAGTGGCATTTAAATGGTCAAAGAAACTCATTTTTAGTGTTACTAGTTACTTTAATTGCACACCTGATAGATTGAAATATTTTTTTTCTTCAAGTATATCATATACTTTGGCCATATTCACCCCCTGTAACCTCTCCTTTATCCTCTTCCTTGTCCCTGTTGTTTCTGTCCTAGTCTTAGATAATCTTGTGTCCACTTTCATTTTGTATGTAAATGGTTATATATAAATGATATATGTATACATAAAATTAAGGATACAAGTTGACGAATTTCTAAACAGTCTTATTAAATAAGAAACACAGAGCCAAATACAGAGGTAATAGTCAAAGAGATCAGAGCAATAGCCACGACTACTCTTAGCTTACCACCAGAAGTAGCTTCCACAGAGAGAGTTTCTTCCTGCCTGACCTGTGCTTTTATTGCCTTCCTGTTCTGCCTTCTCATTGGCTCTAATCCTAGCCACATGACTTCCTCATCACTCCCTATCTATACAGACCTCTAGGTTTCTATGGTTGGTACTGGGATTAAAGACTCATGTCACCATGCTTGGCTGTGTCCTTGACCACACAGAGACTCTGCTTGCCATATGATCAGATTAAGCACGTGTGCTACCACCACCTGACTTCTGTTTATGGCTATGATCTCCAGGCAAACTTTATTAACATGCAAATAAAATATCACATTTCAGCACAAATAAAATATCACCACAGATACACAATGAAAGAAAGCATGGCATTAGTCTTTCCTTGTATAGGTTATTTCATCTAATATAAGGATCTTTAGCTGCATCCATTTTCTAATAAATAACATGGTTCCATTCTTCTTTATGGATGACTCATTGTGCAATTGTGAGGTATACCATAATTGTCTTATCCCTTAATCTGTGGGTTGACAGGCTGATTCCATTGTGTAGCTTTATAAATGGTGCTGTAATAAACATGGGTGTGTAGGCATCTGCAGTGTGCTGACTTATCCTTTGGGTGTATTCTGTGGAGTAAATTTCTTTAACGAATTTAGAGTTTCAAGTTCTACATCAATGGTAAGCAGAAATCATAAAGTAAGAAATGATAGCAAAATTTATAGATTATCAGGGAAGAGTTAGAGAGTCCAGAGGCTTCTAATCAGAGAATAAATTAGAGGATGAAATAAGATTCCTGCAAAGACCTCAAAATTAAATAGAAAGATAAGTAAATAATTGAAGCCTGAAGGACCACTTTTAGCTTTCTCAGGGTATAAGGAAAGTAGATCCAGAAGCCTACATGTTGTGAAAGTAAATGAAATTGAGACCAAGACTGAGAAGTCCTGGAACAGGCAAAGCCAGGCTGCTCTGAAAGCATCCCTACCTTGTTTGAATTGTAAAACTAAGTGAAAGGAGCCATTTCTTTTAAATCATGACATTAGTGTAAAATGAAACTTAAGCTCAACCATTCATAACCAGCCAATGAATTTACAATTATGCAGCAATTAGAGGTTTTGTGGTAGGCTGACGAAAATAAGGTGGAAAAGCAAGCGCACCCACATATACACATGCACCCACATATACACATGCACACACATATACACATAAATAAGGGAGGAAATTGAGAAAAGTTACTTGATGTCAATTTCTGGCTTCCACATGCACCAGCACATATGTGCACACATCCTCCCCCCCCATATGCACCCAAGCATATATACATATATAATACACACACACACACACACACACACACACACACACACACACACACATGTTTAACAGGTCCCTAGATAATGCTGATGCTTCTCCTCTGGGATCCCAGGTTTTTAATTAATTTTAGTGTGTGTGTGTGTGTGTGTGTGTGTGTGTGTGTGTGTGTATACATTTGAGTGTATAATGTGTGTTACAATGTCCTTGTACAGGTGAGAAGACAACTTCAGGAGTTGGTTCTTACCTTCTATCTCATTTTTACCTCTGAGTACACTGGGTAGGGAGTTCCCAGGGATTGTTTGTTTGTTTCTGTAGCCCATCTGCCTATAGCAATGCTTGGGTTAAAGACACTGGTGTATATTATCTGACTTTTGAATTCAGGTCTTCACACTTGCATGGCAAGCATGTTTACACACTGATGAATCTCTCCAGCCCTTTGAGAGCTTTGTGGTCACCATTCCTCCAAGCATGGGGCCAGAAGAGGATGCTGGCTTCATTCTGCAGGTGAAGAACATACTGAATGTGGAAGTGATCCTGAGGCAGGAGTGCCTTAGAGACAAGTGTGGCCATCACGTGCACCTGCAGTTAACCCCACCCTTGTGCCATGGAAGTGAGGTCATACTCATCAAGCTCTGAACTTCGGGAAGACACTGTGGAACTGGCTTGTCTGCTCAGAAAGTTGGTCAGAGTGTATCTACATGGTGATTTTTCTACATGGAACTATGTCTTTCCAGCCAATGGGGTTGAATTCCAGACCCTAGAGGGAGAAACCTTCCTTTCGAATTATCTTTACAGAGCAGCAACAGTCAGGAATCCAAATTGGACACGCCATGGCTGTTGCATTCATGGCCTCATGGTAGCTGTGGTAGTTGGCAGAAGATAAGCCAGCTGACATTCCAGCATTCATGACAGAGGAGCTCTCCAAGCCCCATTCCTTAGCAAGGAGACATTGCCAGTTGATAGCTGCTAGGGGAGGGAGAGCCAGTCTTTGAGGATGTGGCCACTAGTAGGTTACCCACGTTCCAGTACATGGCCCCACTCCCATATACATGTGGGAGGGAGCAATTGGATTTAGTGGATTATTTAAAAAGAACATTACATGAAGTTGTAAGCAAAGTGCATTGAGAAGATCTGGAGGGGATCTTGGAGGAGTTGAAGAGAGGAAATGTGGAGTAGATAGGCTCATATCTCATTGTACATATGTACAAAATTCTCAAAGAATAGATTTTGAAAGCACACAATAAAATCAGTTACAACTTAGACTCTATCCTATACACATTTTTTCTTTCCTTAGCATTTCTCACTTGTCTGTGTTACTCCACCCCATATCTCAGCTCCAGCTGGCCACAGCGAGCCTCCAAGCTGGTACCTTTCTCAATAAAACACCCAGTGGATCAGGTTGCCTAGTAATCCATACAGAACTCATCTGATGAGTAAAAAATAACATGTTTAGGTTCTTCCAGGAACTATCTGTTTACTCTGCTTCTGTGGCAAGAATTACATTAAGGCCAAACTTACTGAGGAGATCGATACTAAATGGATTTATTTAGCACGCACAGGAGAAAACTGCAGAAGTGTGTGTTAACCTGATGACATTTTGTGCTGTTATTGAAAGTTCATTATTTAACTGATGTCTGTGCACAAGAAGGCTGAACTTTGAAATATTAGGTGTTCTGACTGAAGCAGAGGTTGGAGCATGAATCTGAACACTGGTACTTTTTTTTTTTTTTTTTTACTTTTTTCTTTCTTTCTTTTTTTTTTTTAATGTGCAGTATATTCCTACACATGGATGCCAGGCTTTAGAGTTAGGATTTCTTCATTTTCCTTTCTGTTCCTCCCTGGAGTCTCTGCCCATTACTCTAAATTTCTTTTCTTTTTCTTTCTTTCTTCTCTTTTCTTTTTTTTCCCCTGAGACAAGGTCTCTTTGTGTAGCCCTGGTTGTCCTAGAACTCGCTCTCTAGATCAGGCTAGCCTTGAACTCAAAGAGATCCTCCTGGCTCTGCCTCCTGAATGCTGGGATTAAAGGCATGTGCCACCACTGCCTGGCATGTCTCTAAATTTCTTGGAATTACTCACCCCCTTTTCTCTTCTCATGCTTGTGTGTGTGCGTGTGTGTGTGTGTGTGTGTGTGTGTGTGTGTGTGTGTGTGTGTGTCTGTGTTTGTGTCTGTGTCTGTGTGTCTGTGTGGTGGGGCATGCATATGTGTTTGTGTGCACATGTTTTCATGTATGAGGAAGGCCAAGGTTGATGTCTGGGATCATCTTTAATCTCTCTCCACCTCAATCATTGATTCAGGTCTCTTAATCAAACGTAGAGCTTGACAGTTTGGCTAGTCTCATTAGCCAGCTTGCCCTGGGGATTTCCCAGTGTCCACCTTCAGATGCTGGAAGTACAGGTAGGCCACCATGCTCAGCAAACTTTTAAGTGGGTTTTTCATTCTCAGGCTGGTGAGGCAGATGCTTTAAAAGCATCTCTCCAGCTGCTAGAATGACCATTTATTCTGGTGTGTAGGAAGCCCATTTCCCATTTCTTTAGGTCCCATGCCAAGGTTGCTCCTGCAGCTAGATGGCATGATTCTGTTGCTAGAATTCAGAGCCAATAGGAAGCTCAATAAGTCATAAAAACCAGTGCTGGTAGCAAATCATAGGCTAAGCTACAACAGGGGAGGTGGAATTGCAGGGTCTTTAGATGTGTAGCAAGATCTTGCAATAGGTCCAAGAGATGAGAGGAAAACAATAGGAAAGTGCCCGAGGTGGGCAGAACAAGGAGAAACTATATTAAATGAAACCAATTGTGCTGTCTATATACAGGATATGGAACTGGTCACATGCTCTGCACTGGGCTGCTGGTCTAGGACCAAAGCGGACTGATCCCACTATTCATATCTACAATAATAGTAGCACTCTGTACACCAAATATAATTTTCTGATAAATTTGCTTTGGTGTATTTTAACAATTAAACAGACTCAAAGTGTTTCAAAATGGTTGACTGATGTCACATAATTTGCTTGAATCAAACAGAAAATAAGAACAAACAAACAGACCCCTTCCCCACCCCCCCAAAAAAAACTTGAATGGCCTTTCCCGTGCCACAGGCTAGGGCAAGGTTATTTTCATGGCTACCTAGAATGGTAATAGCTGTATTTTGGCAGACACTTAGGGTGCTGCTAATGCAGAGCTTCTCACAGCAGCTGTGTTATACTGTGTAGAAGTAGCTGAACACCATCCCATTCTGTGAATGCTTACTCACTCACCAATTCAGAAACATTTGAGTTACTTCCAGTTTGTGCCTGTACACATCTGTGCATAGGCTTTCCAATGAATACAGATGTGTGTGTATGTGTGTACTTGCATATGGAGGTCAGAGCATAACCTCAGGTGTCATTCCTCAGGTACCATCCATTTTATTATTCCTATCAATGTCATCATCATCATCATCATCACTATTACCATTATTATTCAGACAGTCTCTTGCTGGCCTGGAACTCATTAAATAGGCTGGGCTGACTGACCAATGAACTTCAGAGTTTTTGCAGGGCTGGGGACTGACTACAGGGTGATTCCCAGCTCTTTTTTATGTGTGTTAATTGCAGTTAGTAGGAGAGGTAGGCTTGACTATGTTAGGAGGTTTTGTCTGTAACCAGACATTCCAAATCTCTTGGAAAGAATGTCTTTCTTTGTTAGCTTCATTTTCTTTCCACTTCTTCTTAAACCCATTTCCATCCTTGTTCAGTCTCATTACCCCATCAACTATTTCACTGAGTCCCTAGTGACTTCTATATTGCTAAATACAACCAGATTTTATTTAATATTTCAGGAGAATTGAATAGTCTCATTTTTGCTTGCCTGGATGTAATGATATACTAATCTTGGTTTTTCTCTTATTTGTTGAGCCTTCCTCTGTCTCCTTTCAATGATCAAAATCCTTTGCTTAGTTATTAAATATTGGAATTCTGCAAGGCTCATTAGTCTTTCTTTTATTCTGTGCTGTCTCCCCCAGCATTTCCTAAGGTATCAGTAACCAGCTCCATGCAGATGGCTTACACACTTGTTTCATTGGCTTAGATTCCTCCTCTGAGCTTCAGACATTAATCCCCATCAGCCTCCTTGATATCTCAATTTTAAACTCTGGATAGGAGTGATCACTGATGTACAATCTCATTATTTCTAGAAAGTTCTGTCTATATCGATCTCTTATCTTATCTGAGCCCCTTTCCTTCATCCTTTATTCTCTAATATCTCACAACTTATTTTACCTCTCAAATATCTCTCTTCTACTAACATTTCTCTTCTCCACGACACTATCATGGGCAAAGTCAGCATCATTTTTTACCAAGATTTTCATAACCATCTGCTACCTGATTTTTCAGTAGTCAATGGTAAGGCTTCTCTCAGGCTTCCCTTTGCAACAGAAAACATGTGGTTATTCTCATCTATAGGGAATCTGCCCTAGAACTTCCTGTTGCACACCTCAAGGCTTCCTCAGAGATGTGGTTCAGAGCCTCTCCTCTCCTCTCCTCTCCTCTCCTCTCCTCTCCTCTCCTCATCTCTTTTCCCATCCACTCTCCTCCTTTCCCTTCCTCTCCTCTTCACTTCCCTCTCTCCCTCTGTGTGTGTGTATGTGTGTGTGTGTATCCGTCTCTGTTGTTATCTTTTTACGTGTAGTAGGTACACATGCATATCTATGAGTATCAAACTAAGAAGAAGTCAATCTCAGATGTCATTCCTCAAGTCACATCTCTTTCTCTGTCTGTCTGTCTGCCTATCTATCTATCTATCTATCTATCTATCTATCTATCTATCTATCCACCTATCTATTCAGTTTTGAGATAAGGACTCTCATAAGGTTGGCTGGCCAGGGGGTCTCCAGAGATCTGCCTGTCTCCACATCCTCAGTGCTGCGACTGTATGTGCACACAGTTATGGTCAGCATTTTGATGTGTTCCCAATGCAATTCAGATTTGGGTGGGAAGCACTTTACTGACTGAGGTTTTTCCAGCCGAATTCTGCTCTGCCATACCTGCTTTGCCCTTATCTTCCTTTCCTTTCTCTTCTTTACTGTTTCCTCAGGTGTGGGCTGTGTCCTCATTGGAAGCTTTTGTCTGCCTCCTTCTCCCTCTTATCCCTAAATTCCTCTCCATGTCTATATCTGCTTGTCATACTCACCTGACACCATCACCAACCACCAAGTCTCTAAAGCAAAATGTCACCTTCTTTCATTTCAATCTTTCCAAAAAATGCCTGCATTCAATTGGTTAAGATTCATCAATTTGTCATGAAAAATATCCCTTCAGTTTTGTGACTTCCAAAGTGATCTGCCATATACTTGGAGCTTCCACAAATACTTTGAATTTAAAAATGTATATTTTATATTGATGCAACATCATAATTGAGCAGTGCATCATTTTAATGACCCCCTCTAAGCTAAGTGGTACTCAACCAGAAGACAAAACCACAATGATGCTTTAAAGAGGGGGACATATAAGGAGTTGTTAGCTACTAAAAGGCGACTTCTCTCTTTCTTGGTCACTCTTCTGCTGCTGGGATAAATATTCTGACAGACTTAAAGGAGAAAGGCTGTCTTCTGGTCCATAGTTCAGTATATGGGCCATCATGGTGGGGGAAGTTAAGGAGTTTGAAGCAGGAGGTCACTCTGCATCCAAAATCAACAGAGAGTAACAAATGCGTGCTCAGCTTCTCTTCATTTCAGACAGTTCAGCATCCCAGAGCAGGGAGATTACACTACTCACAGTAGGCAAGTGTTCCCACCTCCACATAATCAGTGTAATTCCCCAAGACATTCCAAGAATTCCATTTCCCAGATGATTCCAGATTCAGATATATTGATAATTAACACCAATCATCACAACTTCCAAAAGAAGCAAAAGAAGATTTGAAAGGTTGCAAAAATAACAAGGAAAAAGGAAGCAATGGCTCATATAATTGAGGGCATGTAAACAAATACTTAAAAGAGCTCATTCATGTCCATATCTGCTTGTCATACTCACCTGAGAGAAGGCTCAGTGGTTAAGAGCACTGGCTGCTCTTGTAGGGGGTCTACATTGTCTTACAACCATCAAACTCTATCTCCAGGCAATATGATGCCCTCTTCTGGCTTCAGCAGGCCCTGTACCCATGTACTTATAAACCCCACCATATACACATAATTAAAAGTAAAATAAAATCTTAAAAAGGAACTCTTGCATGGTTAAGGTTCAGATTTTACTGTGGACTGTAGCTGGCACAGATTCATGTCATAGGTCATGCTGTAGCAAGGAGATTTTCAGGAGTGCATAGGCTGGAAAGAGTTCATCAAAAGGATCAAAAAGAAACCTACTGAAAAGAGTGAGTGTGGTCTGCTGGGTGGCTGGAGAAATCTTCTCTGCAGGCAATGGACTGTTTAGCTGACTAGAGAGATGGCGCATAGTTGAAAGTACTTGCTGCTAAGTAGGAGGGTTTGAGTTTTGTTCTCATCATTCAACTTCTGGCAATTTACAACAACTTGTAACTCCAGCTCCTGAGTGACCAGCACCTTTTTTTGGCTTCTGTAGGTACCCCACCCACCCATTTGCATACATGCACATAAATATAAACAAAATAAAATATTTTGAAAATAACTGTTTAATCTAGATTTTTTTAATAATGTCATGAGTTTCTTATACTGCATTAGAAACTATCTTATAGAGATTATTATTAAAACACATAATGATAGAGTTTTGCTTAACTGTAAGGTTGAAATTAAACCTTGGAAGTCATCAATATCATTTGGGGAATTACATTTATATAAATAATCATTATGCACACAAATATTACAAACAGATTAAAAATAAAATTGGTTTTGAGGTTATGTGTTTTTCGTGCCTCTTAAATGTAACAATAGTCATTTAATTTCAGCAGAGCAATATGATCAGTCACATTAAAAATTAATGTTAAGTTGAATTGTATTAATTCCACAGCTCCGAATGTACTAAATTTATATATGGCTTAGGTTTTGTTATTGCGTATGAGCTAGAAGCATTTGGAGTTTATACTTAATTTTATATGTGTATATTTTAAAGTGCTATTATAATAACAGAAAAGAAAGATTGGTGACCTCAGTAATGTATTTCATTACAAGTGCTTCATATATTGCTGAGATTTGGGAATTTTACTTGAATACATGTTTTTTTCTTTTTCTTTTTAAACCCACAACATCAACCTAGAACATGTTAAAGCTGTAGACTCCTAGCATCTAGCCAGGCCTGCCAAATCAGCAATGCTGAAGTAGAGCCCAGCAATCTGAATTTTGAAGGACTCTTGTTCACTCTGGTACATGTCCAAGCTCAAAGACATGGCCTATATACTAGCTTACATGCATACATTTCCAGTTAGACTTAGTGGGTTAAAGAATAAAAAGAATACATGCTGTTGGGAGAGAAATGTGGCCAGAGGGTCCAGGAGGATTTAGAGGAGAGAGGTTAGGATCAGAAAACAATATAGCAAAAGGGTGGAAAGAACACTTGAGCCAGAAGATGAGCAGAGATCTATAAAACTATGCCCTCTATGGGACATGGCTCTTGCACATGTGTACTTATGGCAGCTGTGCTTACCTACACAAGAAAAGGCCAGTTAAAAATTCCAGCATTGAGTGGGAGAGCAATCCCAAGATCTCACTCCTAGCTGAGGAGGTTTAGGCAGTTGACAGCTATTGGGGGAGAGACTCATAGGTTCCCCATGCTGCAGTAGATGACTGCAGGCCTATGTGCACATGGGCTGCATGAATTGGTCTCAGTGGGTTAATAAAATAAAATTATAAAAGAAGGGGATGAAGTTGGGGAGGAGATATGATCAGGGAGCCCTGTGTGAAGTTGAAAAGGGGGTGGGGAGGGGTGAGGGATGGATATAATCAAGATGCTTTTTATGCACAGATGAAAATTTCAAAGACTAAATAAAACTTAAACTTAAAAAAAACCACAGCGTCTCCACAATGTATACATATATGATATTCTCAAAGGACTAAAAATTATTTTTATTTATTTATTTATTTATTTATTTATTTATTTATTTATGGTTTTTAGAGACAGGGTTTCTCTGTGTAGCTTTGCGCCTTTTCTGGAGCTCACTTGGTAGCCCAGGTTGGCCTCGAACTCACAGAGATCCACCTGGCTCTGCCTCCCTAGTGCTGAGATTAAAGGTGTGCGCCACCACTGCCCGGCCTAAAAATTATTTTTAAAAGTGCTTAAACCTGTTCTTCCATCTTCTTTTAGGCTTCCATCTTCTTTGGGGGTCTCTTTGCTTATACCATTTACACTACTGGCTGCTACACTAGGGAGAACCAGTCCTGCCTCTCACCAGATGCAGCACTCAGGAAAGCAGGCCCTGCACCTCTCCTGGGTGGAAAAGTAGTACCAATCCTATTGGTGGAGATGTGGGTGAACCAGCCCTGAAGTTGTGAGCATGGAGAGCTGCCCCTACTACTTGTTGTCATGCAGTGGTGTGGGTCGGGGAGAGTTATCCCCCCTTATCCCTTGCCCTTCATCTGCCACATGGTGGTGTGGGTAAGGGAGAGATACCCTCCTCCTGCCCTCCCATCCTTCCCTGCCTGTGACAGTTGGGAGAGCTGGCTCTGAGGTTGTAAGAGCAGGAGAGCTGTCCCTGCCCATCATGAGCTGTAGCACTTGGAAAAGTGGCCCCTGTGCCTTTCCTGGGTAACACAATAGAGCTGGCCCTGATGGTCCAGGCGTGAGTGTGCTGACCCTGAGGGCTTGAAAGGAGAACTGGCCCTACCCTTTGCTCATTTCCAAAAGGGTGAACTAGTCAGGGCAATGCTGAAAAGCTCACCTTGGTGGTGAGGGCAAGGGGGAGCTTAGCAGGATGACCAACCCTGCTGCAACTACCCAGGCCCAGGCCTAGGTTATGAGTTGGCACACTCCAATATCCACTCCATCTATTATCTGCTGGAGCACATGAAAGGGCCGGTCCTATAGACCCAAAGCTGCAGGATCTCAATGACATAGGGCAACAACAGAATGTCCAAAAAGAGCCACTAGTGAGTGCTTAGCATCCACAGTGTAGCAGAAACCAGAGACATCAAACCAGACCAATGACTTTTTGCAATGAACACTTGCAAGTAAAGATATGAACAAAAGGGTTTACTGAGTGGCTCACTGTGTCATACTACAGCTTCCATGCTGAGATTTTTTTCTTTTATTTATTTTCTTTTTTTCTTTTATACTTTATTTTATTTTGGGAGCAGGGTTGCAATGGCTGATATGAAGAGATGGGAAAATGATTGGTATCAATATGTAAATGACACAAGGAATAAATAAAAAGAAAGTTAAATAAAATAGAGTCTCCTTTATTAGTAGAACAGTATTACCAACCATAGCCCATCATTTTTTAACTGATATTGACTGATTTCCCACCGGGGCATTTATATAACAGAGGCTCTACAACTAAAGAGGTGATGATTTTTGATCATTATGAGTTGGGGATTGAGGATAAAGATTACTCTAAATGGAAACAATGTATGGATAAATCCACGAGGTCAATTTGTCATACATTGTACACAGGCTATGTTCCAGATGTTGGTGAACCTTTCAGGATGTAGGCTACCCTCTTTTATCTGTGTAAAGGCCATATAATCCTTGACTATGTCAGTACACAGGCACAGTAGACTAAAAGCCTTCAATTCCCCATATCCCTCACTTATACCAACTCCTATTTATCTAGTCTCTTTGACACAAAAATAAAACAGAGTTTTAATGACCAGCATGACTCACTGCAATACCAATATTGAAACTGACAGTATAAAGGGAAATTTAAAAAGACAGGAAAAACTCTGGGCCTTTGATGACATTGTGGAACTACTAACCCAGCAGCCTATTACCACATGGAAAATTCACTTAAATAGAGACATTTGTATGATACATTTATGGTGGGTTAACATAGATTAAGATGTCATTATTGTTAGTTTTAATTGTCAATTTATCATAATCTAGAATCACCTGGGATGAGGTCTCAAGGAAGGAATGTCTAGATCATGTTGACCTGTGAGCTTTTCTGGGGTGAATTGTTTTGATTCTGGTAAAAAGACACAGCTTACCTTGGGCAGAAACATTCCCTGTGTTTGATTTCTGGATCTAATGAGAGTTAGAGAAAATGAGCAGAGTGTGGGCACACGTGTATTCATTCTCTTCCTGTTGTTGGCTATGGATCAGTGTCATGAGCTCCTGGAGCTTCTGCCCTTGTGACTTTCCCACTGTGTGAACGGAAATCTGGAACTATAAGCCAAACAAACCATTTTTCCTTGGGATGCTTGTTTTCAGGGCACTTTATCATAGCATCACGACAAGAAACTATGAAATATGCCATTGGTGGTCTTAGAGTTTGTGACCTGAACTTATAGATATTAAAAACAATACATAACTGATAATTCTTGATTTGGCTCAATTAAAGCAATTGCTTATAGACAAAGGGACTTTGACACCCATCTAACATACACACCCATATATCTATCTCCTATTCATCTCTGAAAATTGTGTATGAGTCTTGGTAGCAGTGACACTCCTTTAGGGCAGCCACAATATGCATCTTCATTGTGTAGTTTGGATCTGTCTTCGTATATGGTACACAAAAAGGATTGAAAAATTTTAATTGAACTGAAATTTAATTGTCTTCAATGCTATGTTCCAATTCTTTAATTTTACATAAAAATATCTGAGGAAAAGACAACCCTTTTATATCTCTGGTGTCTATTATGAAGGCCAAATTCAGCACATTTAGTTGGCTATGTTCATGTTGTTATCATCATGACACTGGAGAGAAATAAATTCAAGGAGCAATGGCTGATTTTGCTGACAGTTTCTGAGGTTTCAGTCCATGAGGGTAGAGCTCTCTCATCAAAGCGGCCAGGAAGAGGTGAGAGAAGGCAGTGATCTATGAATGCTTGAGCTAGAGGGTGCTGTCTTTGTCTCTTAACCATCCATTCCTCAAGTCTACTGACTGGTAGTGCTGCCTGATTTTATGGTGAGTTTTCCTGTTTAGTTGATGATCCCTGGCAATGCCCTCTCAGACACAAACCTGCTATATATATATCCTAGATATTTTGTAATCTAACAACATTGACAATCAAGCTCAGCCATTGTGGTTGATAAGGGTAACTGCTTTTACAGGTTTCACATATCAAGTACCTACTATGTGTGTCATGCCACTTTAAAATATATTTTCTTTTTTTATTAAGAGATTTTCTATTCATTTTACACACCAAGCACAGATTCCCCTGTCCTTCCTCCTCCCACCCCCCAGTCTTCCCCTACAACCCAACCCTCATTTCTACCTTCTCAAAGGCAAGGGTCTCCCATGGGGAGTCAGAAGAGCCTGGTACATTCAGTTGAGGCAGGTCCAAGCCCCTCCTCTCTCCTCCCTGCACCAAGGCTGTGCAAAGTGTCTCACCATAGGCACTAGCCTCCAAAAAGCCAGCTCATGCACTAGGGATGGGTCCTGATCCCACCTGCCTGGGGGCCCCCTATACAGTTCAAGCTTAACAACTGTTTCGATTATCCAGAGGGCCTGGTCCACTACCATGGGGGCTCCTCAGCTATTGGTCTACAGTTCATGCCTTTCTACTAGTTTGGCTAGTTGTCTCTGTACTTTTTCCATTTATGGTCTCCATAATGGAGTACTACTCAGCAGAGAAAAACAGTGACATCATGAGTTTTGCAGGCAAATGGGTGGTACTAGAAAATATCATCCTGAGTGAGGTATCCCAGACTCAGAAGAACAAACATGGTATGTACTTACTCATAAGTAGATACTAGATATTAAGTAAAGGATAACCAGACCACAACCCACAGCTTTAGGGAGGCTAACTAGCAGGGAGGACCCTAGGAAGGGTGCATGGATCACCCAGCAATAGAGAAATGGATGAGATCTACATGAGCAAACTGGAGGTGAGGGTGGTAATGGAGGGCAAGGGATGGAAGTTGAGAACATAGGGTAATGTGAGGTTTGAGATGGAACAGGGACAGAGTGGGAGAGCAAGGAAAGAGATACCATGATAAATGAAGACACCTTGGGAATAGGGAGAAGCAGAGTGCTAGGGAGGTTCCTAGGAATCCAAGATGACTCCACCATAGACTACTGGCAATGGTCAAGAGGGTGCCTGGGCTGACCTACTCTGGTGATCGGATGGCTGAGTACCCTAACTGTCATCATAGAACCCTCATCCAGTGACTGAAGGAAGCAGATGCAGAGATCCATGGCCACATCCTAGGTGGAGGTCCAGGAGTCCAATCGATGAGAGAGAGGACAGATTCCATGAGCAAGGGGTAAAATATATTTTTTATATTTTCAGTAATACTTTGAGAAAACATCCCTAGAGTACATTTCAATCACATTTACCCTCCTACTCTTCTCTATAATTCTTCCCAGATTCACTTTTACTCTCCTACCCACCCTAACTTTGTGTTTTCCTTTCTTTTTATTTTTATAACCCAGAGTCCACTTTGTGTTGCCCATGTACATATTGGGGTGGGGCCATTCCCCAGAGCACGGTCAACCTACCAGGGCCACACCCTTAAAGAAAATGGGTTCTTCTTTCCTAAGAAGCCATCAACTGTCCATAGCTCACTGGACAGGAGTGCTGGTTTCTTGAGCCTTCTCTTTGGTTTGCAGTGTTGACTGACTTGGTCTTGTGCATGTTTTGTGCAGTCAGCTGCAGCCGCTGTGAGATCACCAGTGCCACTGTCCGGTCTGGCTTTTACAGGGTCCTTCCCCCCATTCTGTGGCGGTCCCTGAGCCTTGGGGGAAGGGTATGTGATATAGAAGCCCATTTGTGGCTGAGTGCTCTGATGCCCGTCATGTCTCTTAATACTTAACATACTGTGACTCCATATTGGAGGACCCCAAAGGGCTACCCTGGTGGGCTACGAACCCTTGTTGAAAAACTTGCAGCGGCTGGTTGGCTGCTGGCCCTCAGCTTTGGGACTTTCCAAAAGCCACAGACACAGCCTTGCTCACTGTAGGGACTTACTGTCGGCAACTGCAGCCCACATCTGCCCTCTTCTCACCACTACACTTGGGCATGTTCTGTTCTCTTTTCTGTATTTGTGTCAAATTCTGTGACTGATAGAAAATGCCAGCACACATCCCAGACTCCACTGATCAACCAGCCAAACTGCAGTATTACTCTGTAGTGCTGTACTTAACTGTGTAGGGGATGGGGAAGTAAAGTCACTCAAAAAACAATGCTTGATTGAACTAGGGGTTCAACCCTTAAGATGAGAGGCTGCTGACTCTATGGCTGTGCAAGAAATCTGCTTCCTGGCTTGTAGTTGGGTGCCTCAGTTTTCCAACCTCATCCTGAATTAATACTAACTCATGTAATCTCCCCGAAGAACTTTCCAACTAGGAAGTTCTAGCACGGGTTTGCAGATGAACGGAGACCTGGGAAAGCTACCAAAGTGCACATAGCTGCAGCTGTTGCAAATGGGTAGAGCACAGGATCAAACCCAAATCAACCTGCCTCCCTGATAAAGATGAGGGGCCAGGAAGGTAGCTCGGTAGGCAAAGTGCTTGCTTTGCTGGTGTGAGGACTGGAGTCCAGCCCTAGAACACTTAGAGGAAAATAGCAGGCATGGTGGCACATGCTTATAATCCCAGCCTTGAGGAAGCAGAGACAGATGGATCCCTGGGGCCCACTGGACAACCACATTAGCTACTTGGTGAGTTCTAGGCCAGTGAGAAACTGTCTCAAAAAAGAAAAAAATAAATTAAGAGAAAAGATAGAAAGCATCTGAGAAACGACACTTGAGATTGTCATCTGGTTTCCACACACAGGCATGTTACAAGTACACATATGTGTGTAACACACACACACACACACACATACACACACACGATAATAATGATATGATGTAACTTATCTAAAGCTCTGTGGTTATATGATCTACCCTCCTCATCACGAATCTAAGCTTCAGAAAACTTGGGTTTAGAAGTATGAACCAGTTGATTTTTTTTCCTTGACCCAGGACACCATATCTCCACTTAGAAAGTCAATAAGTTGTTCACACCATCCATTGCCTGGGTTGGGCTGAAAATCTAGCAGAGTCTAGGATCAGTGAGAACAAACATGCCAATGAGTATGTTCAGATACTGAAATGCCCTTTGTCAGAGCCTTCTGTTTCTGCTTTTGTTCGCAACAGAAATAAAGCTTGAAGGGCTCACACCAAAATGCTGATGTCAGACCACCAGCAACCCAGTCACATAATAATCCTTACCACTTCTAGGCACAGCAATGGGCTTGGCTCTAGGACATGCAAATGCTCATGTGATAGATGGTTGCAGATAAACAAATAGATGCATGAAAAGATCGGGATCACAGAGAGCAATGCATGCTCAGTGCCAGTAATTAATGAACGAAAGAGAGAAGTTTGAACGGGGAAGATCGCCACCAGTCTAAGTGATTAGAGTAAGCCTGAAAAAAGTTGCAGAGCTTGATGGGATCTTGGCAATAATGACCAGAGTGGCAGAGGGACAGCATCAGAGGAGATGTTAGAGATCAGTGTGACTGGGCAGAGTGCTGCTTAGAGAGTCACCTTAGTGAGGGTCATAGCTGAGACAGCTGTGAAGATCTGGCATCTAAGCAGTCTGGAGCTTATCCGGAGGAGTGCAGCTTCCAGAAGGACTGTAGAAAAAAATGACCAGAGGAAAGAGAGGCAAGATGGAGTTCTGGCGACTGAGTAGGCCAGCCTCATTGTGACTGATGTTTACCAGGGATACCATAAGGAAGTATGTGGTTAAATTGATCAGGATGGCTCCTCTGCCAGCTCTCCCCAGCAGAACTTCACTGCTCCATAGCAGATCTGTGAGCATCTTGGGCTCATGATGATTTGCTCTGCTTTTCTCCTTAATGCTTGGTAGCTACAAAACGTACACATTTCACTACTTGTTTTGCTACCTTGGTTGCCATAACAACCCTGATACCTCTGATGTCTGTGTTTCCCCCGCACTGTGTAATGCTGTCTAGACACTCGCCTCTCCTCCAAAATAGTCTTAGGTGTCTCAGGATGATGTCAAACTCACTGTGTATTAGAAATGACACTGAACTTTTGATCCTTTTGCTTCTACCTCCCTAGGGCTGGGATTAGGCTTGTGTCCCCATGCTAGTCTATATGATGCTAGGGATTGAAGCCAAGGCTTCCTGCATGATAGGGAAACACCTCATCAACTAATTCTTGCATGACAAAGCTACTCCCCAAAGAAGCAAGAGGCTACCTCCCCTCACTGAACCCTTTATGAAATAGAGACTTTCAGCTTCTAATCATCTCTCTTAGACGTGTGACTGAATCTGGGCCTGAACTTAATGTCTGAGTAGTTAACGTAGCTAACTATTACTTACTCTTCTAATTACAGTGATTTCTAAGAACCTTTTGGGGAAAAAAATGAAAGCTTTCAAGGAGTTCCACACAAGTTGGCTCCTGGCAGTTCCGCCGAGCTGTCCATCAAATGTGCTCAGATCTAGGTGTTTACAGATCGTACCCAAGAAAGAGACCAGTGTATCCTGGAAGGTAAGGAGGCAGGACTGAAGGTACTCTGTCCACCAGCAGGATGGTGCCCTAGTTGCTTCTGCTGTGGTAGAAACAAGGCTTCAGTTCCTCTGCTTCTGGACCAGTGCCGTCTGAGTGGGTGCCCGGGGAGGTGGTGGTAAGGGAGGGCAGGAGCTTCCTTTTCCCAGTTTCCAACACCGCAGAAGTGCCCACATCTAAGTGCACCATGAACAGATTAGCCCAGACACGCTTCCAAGTCAGCCCCATACTTGGAGGATTTACTCCGACAACGTCATCTCAAGTGTTTCTCAAACTAGTGGTTTCAATAGACTTCAGATTACTACATTCTTCTTGGGTAACTGGGAAGAGAAATACTAAAGGGAAATGAGAAGCATGGAGAAAAATAGACACGTGAGGATACATGTGGATCTCTAATGGAGTTTTTCCTATCAAAACTATTAAGGGGTGGGGAGATGGCTCAGTTGGTAATCTATGTGCTGCGTATAAATATGGGCCTGAGGATCCATGTCAAAGTGGCTGTAATCCCAGTGTAGATGAGGCAGATATACCAAGATCTGTTGTAGAATATTATTTTAAGATGTGTTACATTTGTTTATGCTGTGGAACAAATGTTTAATGATGCAAAGATGTGTTGCATTCTTTTATGTTGCATTTGTTTAACTCTGTGAAGCTGTGTTACTACTGTGCCTGTCTAAAACACCTGATTGGTCCAATAAAAGAGTTGAATGGCCTATAGCAAGGCAGGAGAAAGGACTGGAGGGGCTGGCAGGCAAAGAGGATAAATAGAAGGAGAAAAAGAGAGAAAAAGATCAAGGAATGAAGAAAAGAAGAAGGAGGATATCAGGGGCCAGCCACCCAGCTACAGAACTGGCAACAGAGTAAGAAAGAAAGAAATGTATATAAAATAGAGAAAGACAAAAGCCCAGAGACAAAAGATAAACAAGATAATTTAAATTAAGAAAAGCTGGCTACAAATAAGCCAAGCAAAGGCTGGGCATTTTTAAGTAATAATGAGTATCCCTGTGTATTTATTTGGGAGCTGGGTGGTGGGCCACAGAAAGAGTAAAGAGTAAAAAACAAACAACTACAAAGATCATTGGGACTTGCGGGACAGCTAGCCTGTTCAAATGGGCATGCTTCAAGTTCAGTGAGAGACCCAGTTTCAAGAACTAAGGTGGTGAATGATTGAGATAGCTAGCTGACATCAACCTTTGCACACACATGTACTCACACAACCCAACCATTGACTTTGGCATCAAAACCAGCACTTTCCTGGAGTCTGGTGTTATTTTGGTATGTGATCCACAGGGCACTCTATTTTCTCCATTATCTATAAGCAACTTCCTTCAGGCCCTAGGACACCATTTGCCTTGGTCTTTCATATGCAGGATCATAACCACAGAATGACTAGAGTTGTAGTGTGTGTTTATATCAAGGGTGCCATTAGGTTTTATAGACCTCTTGCTGGCTTTCACTAAGCATCTACCACCAGGATGATGAGGTAGTTTATATTCAGTAGGATGCTGGGTCTCAAAATTCCCTGAGCATTGATTTTACCAGAAAAATGTTCTGATTTACTTTTGAAGTTGGTTCTCAATTGCTTAGGATTCTTTGGGGGAACATAGGCATGATTAAAGGTGTAATTATCAGATCCTTCACCTACCTCTGTACTTTTAAAATATCTAACCTCCTGGATGTCATTGCTCAGAGGAGACAAGACTCACATGGCCAAGTGAGCTTAGCATTTGCATTTCAAGAAGATTCTGCCCAGAGACTCTGCCTGGATATTAGTCATGACATAGCAAAGGTTAGGGTGTGTATGTGTGGAGGTGTCCCAGTGTTGATTTTTGCAGGTTGTGTCTCATCTACTGTTAACATTGGGCTCTCTGTGGTCTCATGGGATTTAGGTGTACAGAGGCTGCCAAGCTGAGTCCATTCAAACAGAAATGGTTTTATTAAGGGTCTGGTTAACAAATCTAGATGATTACACAAGAACAAAGATGTAAAACCAGCTAGAATTTTAACTCTGTCTATCCTAAATTCAAGAGGGGACTTGAGAAGGGGCAGGGATATTGCTTAGTCAGTTAAGTGCTTGCCTTGCAAGCATGAGGACCTGAGCTGGGTCCTGAAGACCCACAAAAAAAGCCAGGCATAATGGTACTTGCTTGCTTTTTTCAGTTCTAGGAAGGCAGAGATGGGCAGATCCCAGGGGCTCAATGGCAAGCAGGTCTAGCCTAATTGTTGAACTCTAGGTTAATGAGAGACCCAGTCTCAAAAAACAAGGTGGATAGCACCTGAAGAATAACAGCTGAGGTCAACCTCTGGCCTGTGCGTGAATACACATATATACACGTCCACCCATACAGCACATACATGGGCATGCACGCAGGTGCCCGCACGTGTGCACACACCACACCACATACACACACACACAAAAAAAAAAGTGACAGGAAGATTAAGTATTCTAAGTCAGGGTGTAGAGGATAATTGTCTAGGGCAATAGTTTTTAGGGCTGAGTGTTTTCAGGTACTTCAGACTTGATAGCACGCTTCTGTCTGAGCCCCATCCCCATGATTTCTGGTTCAGTGGATGTAAAACAAGGCATGAGAAATTAAATCGCTAACATATGTCGAGGGGATACATCTGCTGCTGGCTCCAGTAGAACTCTTTAGTGATTGTTGCCCCAGGGCTTGGATAGTTGGGAAAAGGCCACATATGAAGGAATAATTATTTTGGAAGCAACACGTTTCCTTAGTCCAGATGCCCCAAATGTGTCTTGAGGCTGATTCTGCCTGAACAGAAAGGGAGGAGTAAAGGGAAGGGGAATTCTGAGGGAGGAAAAGCTGACTTCTGAAACAGAATATAAAATAAAAATCACAGAGACAAAAAGAAGCTGTTTCCTTTGGAGGGGATGGAGTTGGTGTATGGAGACCTGGCTGAGGTGAGCAGGTCTGTGGGGAGGTCAGATGAGGAAGAGACCAGCAGTGCTGGTGGACTTGGGGGAGACCCGCTGGCTAGATGACCAAGGTCCAGGCTTCTAGGAGAAGACAATCCAGCCTCACTAAACAGAGATGGAGTCAGGATGGAAAGTGGGTCATGGGGCTGGGGAGATGGCTGTGAATGCAGGAATTGGAGTGCGGATCCCCAGGACCCATGCGAAGTGTCAGATGAGTGGGACATCCACCTGCAATCCCAGTATTTGGGAGGGAGGTGGAGGAGGAGGAGGATCCCTGGGGCAAACTGCCTAAATAGACAAGGGGAATCGGTGAGCTCTGGATTCAGTGAGAGGCCTGCCTCAATGTCTATAGTGGAGCGTGATTGAGGGACGCACCCAGCATCAAGCCCTGGCCCAAACAACACATACGTGCACCCCACACATACAAACACACATGTGTGCATGCATTCATAACACACACACACATGCATACGCACACATGCATGTATGCACACATAAATAGATCAGGCCTATGACAAAACGCTCAGGTGAAATCACACAGAATGTGGAGAAGATTGACAGCATTCTGCAAGAGATGTGGGCACCGAGCCACACATGGCCAAGCTCAGAAGCAGTGCTGAGAATCAAGGGTAGGTAGATGAGGGGAAGATTAGAACTCTTAGCAGTAGGCAGAGGCAAGAACCAAAATGAGGAGGAAGCAATTTGCCTGCTCATCTCAGGGGTAAGCACTGGCCTTTGGAAACTGCAAACTGATCCTGAGCATGGGGAACCTGATGCTCTGGGCATGTGGCCAGCCTCTTGCAACTCAGTCCATTGGAGGGAGCCCTGACACCCACAATTATCCTCATAGTTTCATAGAAGTCTCATTGTGGGGGTTGGAAATTAAAATTGTGTGTCCAAGATAACATAATTGAGCCAATTCTTTTAACCAAAGATCAAGAGTCCTAATTCTGTTATATTACTAGCCGGTGTAGCATGACTATTAGTAGAGCCAAAACAGATTAATTTTCAAGGTGTTGAGGACACACACTGTAGACATACAGTATGCACATGTATCTATGCATACACACATACACTTGCATGCACCTCTATGTCTTTCATGCATATGCATACACTTCCTCAATTATCTTTCTGTATTGGTTGTTTTCTCATTGCTGTGGTCAAATGCCTGGCAAGAAGCAGTTTAAGGATGAAGAGGAGTTTGTTTTGCCTCACAGTTTGAAGGTATCATTCCATCATGGTGGGGAGAGCAAGCTGGCAGGAATGTGAGACAGCTGGCCACGTTGCACCCACAGTCAGGAAGCAGAAAGAGATGAATGCTGGGGCTCAGTTAGATTTATTTTTCATGGTTTTAAATATTCAATTTATTTGTTTATTTTATATCCTGACCACAGCTTCCCTTCCATCCTCTCCTCCCACTCACCCCTACCCCTGTCACTCCACCCATCCACTCCTCCTCTGTATTTTCTCAGAAAGGGTCAGGCTTCCCTTGGGCTTCATCCAAACAAGGCCTGTCAAGCTGTCATAAAAATCAAGCACCTTCCCCTCTATTCAGGCTGGGCAAGGCAATCAAGCATGAGGAATAGGTTCCCAAGTGCCAGTCAAGGCACTGGGAACAGCCCCTGCTCCCATCACCAGGAGTCCCACAAATAGACCAAGCTGCACAACTGTCTCATACATGCAGAGGGCCTAGGTCTGTCCCCTGCAGGATCCCTGATTGCTGGTTCAGACTCTGTGAGTTCCCATGAGCCTAGCTATCCATTTCTGTGGGTTTTCCTGTGATGTTCCTGAACCCATCTACCTTCCTCTCACCCTGGCTCCTACAATCCCTCCTCCCTATCCTCAGCAGGACTCCCAGAGCTTGGCTCAATATTTGACCCTGGGTCTCAGAATCTGCCTCCATCAGTCACTGATCGAAGGCTCTCTGATGACAACTGGGTAGTCCCCAATTCGATCACAGGAGATGGCCAGTTCAGGCTATGCATCTACTGCTGCCAGGGTTCATAGCTGGGGCCATCCTTGTAGACTCCTGGGGGTTTCCTTTGTATCAGGCTTCTACCCAGCTCCATAAATCCCTCTTTCTAGTCATCTCTCTCAGCACAGTTCCCCTCTGCCCACTCCCAACCAGAATTCTGAAGTTCCCATTCCTACCCAACCCAAGTCTATCCAGAAGATCTTCCCTATTTCCCCTTCCCAGGGAGATCCACTCATCCTCCCCTGGGCCTTCCTTGTTATCTAGCCTCCATGGGTCTGTAGATTGTAGCATGGTTATCCTTTACTTTACAGATAATATCCATTTATGAATGAGTACATACTATGTTTGTCTTTGTGGGTCTGGATTACCACTCAGATATAAGTGAAAGACCTGTATGACAAAAACCCTAAGCTTTTGAAGAAAGAAACTGGAGAAGGTATCAGAAGATGGAAAGATATCCCATATTCATGAACCAGTAGTAAAACATAGTAAAAATGACCATCTTACCAAACGCAATCTACAGATTCAACACAATCTCCATGAAAATTCTAACACAATTCTTTACAGATCTCAAAATTTCATATGAAAAAACAAAAAAATCCAGGATAGCTAGAATAATACTGTACAATAAAAGAACTGCTGGAGGCATCATCATCCCTGATCTCAAGCTCTACTACAGTGCTATAGTAATAAAAACAGCTTGACACTGGTATAAAATCAGAAGCATTGATCAATGGAATCAAACTGAAGACCCAGACATAAATCCACACAGCTATGGAAACTTGACTTTTGACAAAGAAGCCAAAATTATACAATGGAGAAAATAAAGCATCTTCAACAAATGATGCTGGCCCAACTGTATGTTGGCATGTAGAGGAATGTAAGTAGACCCATATCTATCACCCTGCCCCAAACTCAAGTCCAAGTAGGTTAAAGATCTCAACACAAATCCAGTTACACTGAACCTGAAAGAAGAGAAAGTGCAGAATAGGCCTAAACACATTGGCACAGGGTCAACTTCCTGAATAGAACACCAGTAGCACAGACACTAAGATTGACAATTAATAAAAGGGACTTTATGTAACTGAAAAACTTCTGTAAGGCAAAGGACACCATCAATAAATAGGACAAAATGGCAGCTGACAGAATGGGAAAAGATCTTCACCAACCCCATTTCTGGCAGAGGGCTGATTTCCAAAATAAATAAAGAACTCAAGAAACTAGAAATAAAATAAAACAAAACCAAAAACAAATAATTCAATTAAAAATGGGTTAGGTACCTAATAATTCTCAACAGAAGACTCTCAAATGGCCTAGAAACACTTAAAGAAATGTTCAACATCTTTAGCCATCAGGGAAATACAAATCAAACAACTCTGAGATTCATCTTACCCCTGTCAGAATGGTTAAGATCAAACCCACAAATGACAATTTAAGCTGGAGAGGTGGAACAAGGGGAATACTCCTTCCTTGCTGTTGGGAGTACAAATTTGTTTATCCACTTTGGAAATCAACATGGCAGTTTCTCAGAAAGTTGGGAATCAATATACCTCAAGGTCCAGCTATATCACTCTTGGGTATATACCCAAAGGATGCTCAATCACGTCACAAGGACACTTGTTCAACTATGTTCAATAGCAGCTTTATATGTAATAGCTATAACCTGGAAACAATCTAGATGCCCCTCAACTGAAGAACATGTAAAGAAAATGTGGTGCATTTACACAATAGAATATTATTCAGCTGTCAAAAAAATGACATCAGGAAATTTGAAGGCAAAAGGATGGTACTTTCTCTTTTTAAAATTCAGGACCCCAGTCCAAGAAATGCTGCCACCTATATTTAGAGTAAGTCTTCCTGCCTCAATTATCACACTCCAGAAACTCCCTCATAGACACGGCTAGACATTTGTCTTCTAGATGATCTAGGTCCTGCCAAGTAATGTAACTTCCTCTCCTATCTACCATAACTATATCAATTCATCCATCTATCTATAATCTATTTATCCAGTTGTCTATCTGGGTTACAGAGTCTGTCTTGAGTAGACTTGAAAAGACCTTGACTATTACACTCTATTTGTGCCTGCCCCTATTTCCATCATCATCTTCAGGATGTTATTTCTGTACTTGTAGGTTACATTCGGTATATAATTAATTAATTAATTAATTAATAGCATTGTTAATTAGGTACATTAAAGAAACAGAGTAGGGGAAGAGGAAAGCCTTGGGCTGTGGAGATTGACTGGTCAGGTCTGTTCCCAACACTATCTTGTTACACTGGACACTCACATAACTTCTGTGTGTTCTGTTTCTCTTGTTTGTAAAATACTGTTAGTTGTACACTGTGATGTAAGCACCAATTGGGAAAGAGATTAAAAAGTACACTTGCTATAGTAGGTAAGCTTTAATCTGAGAGTATACTCTTAACTAGTATGTGCATGCCTATATGTGCTTGTGCACCTAGAGGACCACAGTCACCCTTTGGTGTCAATTCTCAGGAAGTGCTGTTCACCTTGTTTTTTGAGACAGGGTCTCTCCATGATCTAGAACTTGCTAATTGTCAAGGCTGGCTGGCCAGAAGACACAGGGATCCTCCTGTATCCACCTTCCAGTGCTGGGATAATAAGAACCTGCCACCACACCTGGCTTTTTAAGTGTAGACTCTGGGTCTCAAACTCAGGTCTCCATGCTCTCAAGGCAAGCACTTTACCAATTGAGCTATGTTCCCAGACCTTGTTATAGCTATTGTACCTACCACATGTAGGCAAAATAAATCCTTGGTTTTGGGAGCATTTTGTAGAGTCTTTGTGTAGCTAGGACTGCTCTGCCTTGATCTGCCTAGGCTGCCACAAATGCCAGTGCCATGATTATGCCATGTCCAGGTTACCGAGCTTCCAGCTCACTAAATAAAAATTAAAATCATAGCTAGGAAGAGAAACTCCAAGAATGTAAAATAAACCGTGATATATAAGAGTTGATTCTTAGGATTTAGTGGATGTGGATATAGGGAAAGTAATAGAACTTCTAGGGAAAAAAAAAGCCTTTCTTGACTGAGTGTGTGTGATTTTTGTATTAATAACAGGACCATCATACTTTAGATAGACATAATGCACTTGAGACACTTTCATCTCTTTTATAGAGAAGCATGACAGAGGTAGGGGAACCGAGGAGGGGACAGTCTTACTTGCCTGATAGAAACTGCACATAAGAGGAGTTGCAAAGGAGTGTTTGCTTGATGACCTACAGGAGAGCAAAGAGCAGGAACACCTGATGTCCTGGAGGCCAAACTTTCAGTGAGGCAACTTCTAAAAACATTTTGGATAATGGTTTTACTGTGAACCACAGGTACAAGAACGCAGGATGTTAAAAATAACATCAGGACCCTTACTGGGAATGTTTTGATCACTAATGAATCCAGGGCTCCTGCTACCCAAGCAACAAAGGTGGCCATCTTTGAGCATCTGTGTTTGCAAGAACAGAGAGTCATAAAATGAACCAGCTATAGCTGGTGTGAGATGTCCTTGAAATGTCTTATTTTGAGGAAGAAAGGACCTGGGCAGTTGCTTCTACCACATTGAGATTTCTCTGCTGTTTTTGGCATGTCATGCAATAAGCCTAAGACATGGGGTGAGCCAAGTTTCTCTAGGACATTTGACCATTCCTTCAGCACTATTTTCATTTCATCCATACTATTTTCATTTGGCTGAAGAATAAAATGCTTTAAAATGTGTGTGAGTAGACCATAGAATCATGAGATGGGGGAACTGGACGCTGAGCACCAGGAATCCATACTCCCTGTTCTTTGAGTTCAGAAGCAAACATCCTCAAGTCAAACATCCCATGGCAATGTGGATGGTAATTCTTCAGGCATTTTAGTAAATGGTGAGGATATGGCTTAAACCAGGAGTCATATTGCTTTGCAAATTGCCTTCTGTGTTAGACCACAACACTTGCAATTCAACCAGCCTATGTAGTTTTCAAAAAAGCTATTCCTTTTTGATGGTTCATATCTCTTAAAACTGTCATCACTGATCGGTTCACATCCCCCCCCCCCCACCCTCTACCACTTTGTTTCAGGCTGGCTCTGCTAGCCAAATCTTTCTTCAAATGTGTGTTTCAACTTCACTAAAAAATGTTCAGGAGAAAAAGTTTAAAGACAAGCAAGCCTCAAAAAGCAACCCATAAAACATCTACAGCAATGTCAACCACTTAGGAATAAATATATCACATATATTAAATATATAGATAAAAAATTATATAGTATAACTTGCCAAGGTGATGATTTGAAGAGAATGAGTCTCATTGCTGACATACTGGGGGGTTCTGGTGAGTATGGCTAAAGAATATTAAATTATATGATCACAGACTCCTATCTTCTGTGCCGATTTACCTTTGTCTACAATATTAAAATAGTTTTTCTTTTAGGCAGATTAATTGAAAATAGTTTGGTTTTTTTAGGCAGATTATTTATTTATTTATTTATTTATTTATTCATTCATTCATTTATTTATTTATTTATTTTACATCCCAGCCACAATTTCCAATCCTTCCTCTCCTCCAAGTCCATCCTCCCAACCTTCCCTGTTTCCATCCCCTCATCCACTCCTCCATTTCTGTTCAGGAAAGGGCAGGTCTCCCATGGATATCAACAAAACATGGCATATCAAGTTGCAGCAAGACTAAGCACCTCCCCGTGTATTAAGGCTGGGCAAGGGGACCCAGTATGAGGAGTAGGGTCCCAAAAGCCTGTAAAAGAATCATAGACAGCCTCTGCTCCTGCTGTTAGGAGTCCGACAAGAGGACCAAGCTACACAACTGTAACATGTACGCAGAGTGCCTAGTGGCTGTTGGTTCAGTCTCTGAGAGCCTCTGTGAACTCAGGTTAGTTGATTCTGTGGATTTTCTTGTGGTGCCTTGACCCTCTGGATCCTACAACCCTGTCTCCCCTAATGTTTGGCTGTGAGTCTGCATCTGTTTCCATCAGTGGTTGAATGAAGCCTCTCTGGTGACAACTAGACTAAGGTACCAATCTATGAATATAGCAGAATATCATTCGGCATCATTACATTGACATTTTTTTCCTCCAGTCATGTTTGATTCTATCCTAGGTCTCTGTGTCACTTAGCCTGTGCTCCAGGTGGTGTCAGGTGGGCTTATCCTCCTGGCATGGGTTTTAGTCTAAACTAGTTTTTCATTGGCCACCCCCTCAATCTCTATGTCACTCTTATCCCTGTGCATCCCATATGCATGACAGTTGTAGGAAGGAAGTTATGTGGCTGGGTTGGTTTCTCACTCCTTCTGCTTGAAGTCTTGCCTGGCTACAGGAAATGGCCAGTTCCGGTTACGTATCTGCTATTGCTAGGAATCTTAGCTGGGGTCATTTTTGTAGATTCCTGGGAGATTTCCTTGCACCAGGTTTTTACCTGACCTGAAATGCCACCCCCACACTTGTAGTAGTCTCTTTCAGTATTCTCCCTCTCCACCCTCCCCCACAACCTGATTGCTCACTCACCCACAGTCCACTCACAAAATCTCTTCTATTTCCCCTTTCCAATGAGATCCGAGCATCCCCCCTTGAGTTCTCCTTGTTACCTAGTCTCTCTGGGTCTGTGGATTGTAGCAGAGTTACCCTTTATTTTATAGCTAATATCCACTAATGAGTGAGTACATACCATGCTTGTCTCTCTGGGTCTGGGTTACCTCACTCGGGACATTTTTTTTTTCTAGTTCTATGCAGTTGCCTTCAAATTTTCTGATGTCATTGATTTTAACAGCTGAGTAATACACCATTGTGTAAATATACCACATTTTCTTTATCCATTCTTTGGTTGAGAGACATCTAGGTTGTTTCCAGATTCTGGGTATTACAAATAAAGCTTTAGGAAGACTTCTATGAATATTTATTTTTTTAAAAATTGGATAAGTGAGACCATTGAATAGCTTGATCTGTTTGGGAGGCATGCAGTCTGTGGGACCACAATCTGTCCTTAGTGCATGAGCTGGCTGTTTGAAACCTTGGGCTTACACATGGACACTTTGCTCAGTCTGGAAGGAGGTGACAGGACCTGCCTGTACTGAATCTACCAGGTTTAAATGAATCCCCAGGGGAGTCTTGATCCTGGAGGGAATGGAGGGGAGGGGCTGAAGGGAAGGTGGGGGTGGGGGCGGGAGGGGGGAGGACAGGGGAACCCATGGTTGAGGTATAAAATTTAAAACACATAATAATAAAGAAAAAATTATTTATTAAAAAATTGTATGGGGTATGTTATGTGTGTGGGGTATGTGTTAGTGTGGGTGTACTCATACATGTGCATATGTGTGTCTGTAGAGACCGATGGTCACAACCACTCTCCACCTTTATGTTTTGAAAGAAGACTTCTTATTCAACCTGGAGCTTTATTGACTTTGTGAGGTTTGTTGACCTTGAGCTTCAGAGATCTACTTGTCTCTGTTTTCCTATTGCTGGGGTTACAGGTATGTGTCACCACACCTGGCATAGATGCCATCTATGTTATCTTCCAGCTCCCTGTTCCCATGTCTATTTCTTAAACTCCTGAGAATTAATGTCCTGTATATCACAATGACACGTATGCCTCAGGGTTGTGTTTAGTTTAGGATTACATCATTCATTTTGGTGCTTAAAAACAGTAGGGATGCAATTTGACACATAGTAGATTTCATATAAATTTGAGTACACAGAATAAAGTCCATTCCAGAGGTATTTTATTCTATGTATTCAGTTCTCAGTATCTATTTATGATCTATTTATCTATCTATCTATCTATCTATCTATCATCTATCTGTCTATCTATCTATCTATCTATCTATCATCTATCTATCTATCTATCTATCATCTATCTATCATCTATCAATCTACCATTTGTCATCTACCTACCTACATATCACCTATCTACCATTTTTCTCTCTGTCTGAAAACAGAGAAGAGATTATGAGAGGAATATAAACATAAGGAGTAAAAGAAAACAGATGGGTTAATTTAACATCTGCAATGGACATCTCATCTCAGAATATGAAATTTTGGCTCTAAGAAGTAATGTTTTCACACATGAAGGCTAAGTTTTCAGAAAGATTCCAGACAACCCAGAGCATCTATGGACACCATAGAAAATTAATTTGATATATGCCATATTTCAGAGAAAACATTTTAGACACCCCAAACTTAACTTATAGTCAGTGGGGGAAACTTTACAAATAATTGGTTCAAAGTTTCCAAGGTTTCCCCCTTTGGAATCAATGACTGGCTCCAAACACTTGCTGAATGTTTTTGCTTTTTAACTGAAGGTCTATATAAAGACCTTCATCCCCAGGGCCATATACAAAGCCTAGCCAATTACCAAAAATGGTACCATTCATGTCACATATTCTATCTTTTGACACTCTATCTTTCTAGAATATTCCTTTTGGTCTATAAATGCCAGTGTTCCTTTAATCTGTTAACATAACTACCCTTCCCCACATTGAAAGAACTTTTAAAAAAATAAATTAATAATTAATCATTATGTATTTATGTGTGGAGGTTACAGAAAAATTCACAGGAGTTTTGGTTTTCTCTTCCTACTATTTGAGTCCCTGGAATTGAACTCAGGCAATCAGGTTTGGCAGCAGAGACCTGTACCCACTGCACCATCCTGCCAGTCCTCTGATGCCTTCATATCTAATTTAAAATCCATGTCTCTTCAACTCTATTTTATAATACAGTTCATAGAAAAAATCCAATGTGGTTAAATCCAGCTCTTTATCCACTGTGACCCTGTGTAGAAGTGTATGGAGAATGTATTGTCACCCTAACTGATCCATCACCAAATAATCACTTCTAATGACAATCTGGTCATTATTATGCTAATGAGTCTAACTGCACTTCTCTGGTCAATTTCCTTTTCTACCATGCAATATCTATTGTATGTCCTCTGCACTTCGATGTCCATAGCATTCTCTTTAGCTTCTTACATCATTCTAATTCTTCATTATTGCTTCTTTACCAAGAAAATACCTTTTAGTAAACTTCTTGTTGAATTAAAGGTCATATTGGTTTCACTTCATTTATTACCAAGCAGCAAACAAACCATGAAAGGACGGTCAAGGTCAACATCCTTGGTGATTAGTTATGTTGTCCATCTTTTCTCCGGTCCTTTCCAGAGATTCCTTAGGTTTAGTTCAAAATCCTCTGTGTAGACTGAAGTATCCCCCAGAACAGAACACAATAACTGAGAATCTCACTATCTTTAATATTTTTATGTGTCTGTGTGGATACCTGTCATGTTGGATATATACATGCACACACATGTGTACTTGTGTATGGAGACCAGAGGTCGAAGTTGGATGTCTTCCTTGATTGCTTGCCCCTTATCACGAGATGAGGTCTCTTGAACCTGGAGGTCACCCTTGTTTTCCAGAGTAACTGGCCATAGAGCCTAAGCAATTCTCCTATTTCTCCTCCCTAACACTGGAGTTATAGGCATGTGCCTTCATGCCCTGTTCTTTGTGTGGGTGCTTGGGATCTAAACTCAAGTTCACATAGTTGGGCACTTAACTAATTAGGCCTTTACCCAGCCCATCCTTCATATCCTTACCTGGTAGATCAGTCACTCCAGCAGCCAAAGGTCTACCCAAAATGATGCTATTAGATTCTACCTTCAGTCCATCTCCTGAGTTTGTCCTTCCATCTCACTTGCCTCAGTGCCAGTCACATCTTCCTTTACATTCTTGCTTACCATGGTGTGAGTCAAATGAATCTATTTGAATAAAGAACAAGAAAACGAGGCTCGCTGTTGCTCATAGTCTTTTGATGGCTTCACACACTTGTAAACTGTGATGGCTCCAAGCGTGCTCCACCCTGCCAGTCTTTCCAGTGTCATGCTGTGGTTTTTCTTTCTGCTCCGTGGACGCACTATGATCCTGCAGCTGCAAGACCAGGAACAGTCAAGTATCTACTCCTAATGCCCCTCTAATTATTAATTTTCCTGAAGGTATCCCACATACCCCATCTCTTAAGCATTAATGCTCAATACAACAGTGCTTAGAGAGAGTAAAGGGGAGGGACAGCAGGGTAAGGCTGGTTAGTGGGGACCATTTTTTTTCACAACAAAGCTTTATTTATCCTTAGGGGCTAGAGAAAGGCAAGTTCACGGGCACCTCACTTTGATACACGGTCATCTGAGCTCCTACCACTCTCCTTTCCTCTGCCCACACTTTTATGTAACTGTAGTGTCTGGCACCATAGGTCACAGTGAGAACCATGGCATAGTATCAGCCAAGCTGCAAAACAGAACTTGATGAGCAGAGAGAAACCTGCACTGGGGGCGCCATCTTGTTTGTGGCTTTGCACCAGAAGCACACAACTCAGGACCAAATTTTAAGTACACACCAAAGTTACTGCATGCTATTTCTCAGTAGGGTGACTGGAGACAATATGGTTTGTTTTTCACAAAAGTTAAAAGGGAGGATTTGGGGGTTTTTCATGATAAAGAAGAATAAGGATTTAGAGAAAATTAATGTGTGTACATGTTTGTGTTTGCTTATGCACATATGCTGTGTGCAAAGGGCAATGCTGAGGTCTTGTGTCTTTAATTGCTCTTCACCTTATAAAGCAGCATCTCTCCCATAACCTCAAGCTCACACATTTGACCAAATTGACTGTCCAGGACTACCCCCCCCCCCCCCCACCAAATGATCTTTGTTCTCAGCCTTCTCAGTGTTGGGATTCAAGGTTTGTACTTGTGCACCTGTTATCCTTACAAGCGTCCTTGGGAGGAGTTACTTAGGTTCCCATATTTTCACGACAGGAACTTTACCAACCAAGCCATTTCCTCAGCCCATGTGTCTGCCTTGGATTGAGTATTACCTAGTGCATACTGCATAAACATGAAGGATTTTCATGTGTAGTTACAGAAGACCTCATGTGGGAGGCCAGCTCCCATCTTTTAAAGGGTTCCTATGAGGAGGAGAGAGGGGTAAGAAACTTTTAGATAGAAAGATAGTGGAGAGAGAACAGACAGAAACACAGGACCGCTTTGAGAGGACCTGGATCAAAACTCACCAGCCCCTTCTATCTCTTCAAAGGGCCTTTTTAATAACAATTCCAAGGGGTGGGGCAAAAGTCATCTCCCTTGCTAGATCAAAGTACATTGCACAGCCAAGTTTAGACACTTCCAAACACCTGGTAACCATGTCATTGGTCAAATAATCCTCTTATGCGGCTCTGCTGGGTAAAGCAAGCTCAGATTCCCAGATCCTGTGTCAGTTCTCACTAGGAAACCTCTGTGGGTCTTTACAACCTCACTAAAAGATAGCGCCTTGCCTTGGCAATTTACACAGAAGGGCACAGCATTGTCTGTTTCCTTTTCCTGCATACTGTTTTTCTTATTTATCACTACCTGATAGTATATAATTTATTTTTTTTTTGTTTTATGGAGATGTAAGATCATGACTCTGAGAAGGAATGAATTAATCACAGAATGCCTTGAATAGAAGCTATAGTCTAGGTACTTGGTAAATATTCACAAAATAAATATACACTTGATCTACATTCTGATTAGTCTTGTTGGTTTCAATCAAAATTCATTGGCAGCAATTACCTCTCTTTATTCTTCACACCAGTTTCTGAGGTAGGTAGTACAAAGAGATGAACATGTCCATTTGACAGGTAATGTGAAGTGTGTTTCAAGGCACAAGGACCTACCTAGGACCACACAGCTCACAAAGAAAGGATGAATGCCTAGTTTCACATTCAAGTTCAGTTCTCATATTTGTTGCTATAAGCTAGACATCAAAAGAGACTGCATTTTAGTGATAGGCACCAGGTTACCTTGTATACAAAATGTTCCAAAGTGTTGGTTTACATGAAAAGAACTATTTTTTTTGCCCACTATGATTATTATGTTCAATAGATAAGATTCTCTAAATCAAGTCTGATTATAATCCCCTTTAAAAAGGGAACAAAAGAAAGTAGTGTCACAAAAATATAAACCATCACAAAAATTAAGGCACTAAGGAGAATATCTGGCATAATACCATGTCATATTCTCTGCTCTAGAACATGATGTGGGTATGGGTCTCTCTGTCCTACCATGGGGAATGAATGTACAAATATATTCCCCTTGTCTTACTTCTAATTGTGGAAAAATGCTTTGTGCAATTTGATACCACCTCAGCTTCTTTTCCCTTTCTTATAATAAGATACTCCAACAAAAGAAACTTAAGGAAGAAGGGGTGTGTTTGAGCCTACAGTTGAAGATATGTTGAAGATATGATCCATCATGGCAGGGGAATTTCAGCAGCCTGAGGAAGTCGGCTACATTGTACCTGTAGTTGAGAAGCAGAGAGAGCCGAGTGCTGATGTTTAGCCCACTTTCTCCTTTTTATTCAGTTAGGACTGTAGCCAGTAAGATGGTGCTACCTGCTTTCAGGATGGGTCTTCCTACCCCAGGTAACCCTATCAAGACAATCCTTAGAGGCATCCTGAGGGGCCGGTCTCCCAGGTTATTGTAGATCTCATCAAACTGACAGTTGAGATGCCTCTTAGCCACATGTAACCAGGGTCCACAGAACATTTTCTGTCAGAGTATCTTCATAACTGTGCAGTCTGAACAGTGCATTGTTTTCCACCTCATTAAATGAAGCAATTGAAACTTGACACAAGCAACAGCGGCTGGCAGTGATTCTACGATGCCAGCCGCAGTTGCCTGCCTGCCGTGCTCCTCCTGAGGTTCCCAGTAAACCCTGGGAATGGTAGGCAGTGTGCCTGTCCACACTCCCAATGGCGTTTGGACAGAGACGAGCTCTCATCTTTCATGGCCGAGTCACAGAAAGTGACACTTGAGGGCTGGAAGAGTTAACAACCATGAAATTCTGGGAGCTGTCTTCTCACGGAACTTGTCACCGTGCTCATATTTGGAAACAAGCTGTCCTTCTCTGGTACACAGCTTCTTATAGCTCCCAGTAGACAGTGACATAAAGCACATTTCAAACATCTGTGGTTCCTACAGTGTCATGAATATTGACATCTCTTTTCTTCTCTAATTAGCATTCACTTTCCAACTGATTAATGAACAGAGAATAGTTCACACTGTAGAGCAAGTGCCAGGATCATCCTCGGTGTTACACCATATAATCTAGACGATTCTTTGCCACTGAAGTAGACTTTTCCAGTTGGTCTCTTCCCACTGCAATGCATCTATAGTTAGCATAGGATTTTAAATTTTAACAAAAATGTGGCATTTACTAATCACAAATTTAGGCTCATAATGTAAAAGTATTTTCCCTATCACATGCATGCCTGGTCATTTATTTTTATTTTTATGTTTATTCAAAAACGTGTGTTCATATGCATTTGTGTATTGATGTTCATGTACAGATATGGTGCACGTGTGTGTGTGTGTGTGTGTGTGTGTGTGTGTGTGTGTGCATGCACAAGTACGTGAGGAGGTCAGAAGAGGGTGTCTCATCTTTTAGAGCTGGACTTACAGGTGGTTGTGAACTGCTGGGTGTGATGATATGAACTGAACTCAGGTCCTCAAGAAAAGCAGCAAATATTTTTTGGCTGCTGAGCCTCATCTCTCTAGCCCTATATCTGAACATTTAGAGAGACACTAGAAAGAAATTTCCAAAATAGTGCTGGTCCAAGGAGTTGAGTCTCAGTTTTAGTCCTGCAACAAAAGGGAAAACACCATGGAAGTGTTTTTTTTTTTTTTTTTTTTTTTTTTTTTTTGAGTTGGGGAGCAGGCAATGAAACTATTGGTGGTTCTGTAGGTATGTGAGCAAAATATTCAATATTATTGGTGCATTGCTTAAAGTTGGACACTTCTACATTAGTTAGTCATTTGAGATGGATTTACTTATCTTGAAAGCCTATCACCTTCTTCCTTCCTGAAATGTACATCTTAGGGAAGGATCTCAAGCCCAGGAGAGATACACATTTTTTTTTTTTTTCAAGACAGGGCTTCTCTGTGTAACTTTGCACCTTTCTTGGATCTCACTTTGTAGACCAGGCTGGCCTCGAACTCACAGAGATCTGCCTGGATCTGCCTCCCAAGTGCTGGGATTAAAGGCATGCACCACCACCACCCGGCTGAGATACACATTTTTACCTCTTGGGGATTTCATCACCTTGTAATCCTCTTTATCCAATTTTCACCTGGCCACCTCTTTCCCTACACAGGTCAGGAGACTGAGGCCCAGAATGAGGCTGTGACTTCTGCAGTCCTTCATGTATTTCGACCCTTATTTTCTACCAGGCTTTGATGCAAAACTATGCAAAGTTTTATTGCTTTACTTACAATTAAGCTTGAAAATATTATCAGGAGAGCATTAGCATTAATTAAAAAGTGGTGAACCACATTTGTGGGCAGAGAAAGTAAGTAACCAGTCTTTTCCACTGACTGGAGTTTCTTTTTTCCAAACATTTATTTTATTTTAGTATTTTTGTGTTTGTGTATGTGCAGGTGTGAGTGTGTGTGTGTGTGTGTGTGTGTGTGTGTGTGTGTGTGTGATCAACTGTCTTCCTCTATTGATCTCCACTCTTAAAAATTTTATTTTTATTATTTTTAATTATTCACATGTGAATATGTATATGAATGCAGGTGTTCACTGAGGCCAGAAGATTTCAGGTACTGCATGTGGCTTTTGGCATGATGCTAGGAGATGGAACTCAGGTCATCTAACTTGAGCCGCAATCGCTTTACTGCCCTGCAGTCATCCCTGGGGTCCCTGCAACCCAATGCAGACCATAACACATCCTGTCCAGATGTGAATACGTTTGCCAACATTCTGCATTCTTAGCATTCATGGCCATAGATAGACATGAGTGAAAGGGAGCTAGCTAGTGCAGAAAGCTCCTGACCCATCTTGCTCACCCTGAGCATCCTGAATTTTAAGGTCTGATGTGGAGCATAGAGACATCTGTCTGTGGTGTGGTTGGGGTATTAGAAAGACCCAATACCTGGAAACCTATGATTGTATTCTTCTTGAGTTAATTTTTGGCATTTCTTCTCGCCCCCCCCCACATCCTCTGGTCTTCAGAAAATGTGGTTAGTGACCCAGGGGGATGGTGGTAAGTGTTGGCTAATAAATGATTTATGAACATCTCAAACTCTCTCACTGCTCAAATTTCAGCTAATTCTAGGTTTACTATCTCCAAAAGCATAGGCATATGTGTTTTAATTCATCTAACTCAACACCAATGGCTCATATTAGTTATAATGGCTTTGAAAGAGACTGGCCCTTTATTCTTGGCAAAATGCACGCATAAATTCTGTTTCTGTTCATAGAGTCTGTTTTCCCACTTAATTGGCTTTATTCATAACATGTTATCTGTAGCACAGACTGTTTAGAATCCCAAGTGATTTAACAGAAAACTTATTCTTCTACTGTTATACTATTTAAATGTCATTTTGTGTTTACATATTCATAGTTGCTTTGAAAACTAATAATTCATCTACTTGTTCTAAAAATTTCATCAGTACTTTGTACATTTAAGGAAGGCCTTCAACTTAAGTTCTTACTTCTTTATGCATACATCAGAACCACTCATGTCCCTGAAATGATGGTGCTCAAAACAATGTCACTTTTATCATTTTCTGTGGCCTCACACATCACCCCACATAGTAGTTTCTGAGTGTGTGTGCCTCTCACCCTTGTTCATAGGATTGGATTCTTCACTCCCCCTGGTGACTGTGGAGGTTGCTCAGCCATGGCGGTGACATGCTCAAGGGTGGGGTACAGGCCTTTGCAAAGGAGGCATGAGATTCTGTCACCGCTTTCAGTCTGTGAAGACTCAGAAATGAGCACCACGGGCCAGAAAGCAGATATTTTACTAAACATCAAGACTACCTTGATTTTGAACTTCAAATCCTCTAGAGCTGTAAGATCTAAATATCTGGTGCTGGTAGACTCAGACTGTGGTCAATAAGCATTTCATCAGTATAATCCAGAGACCAGGACTGCTTAACATGACTCCCATCTCATTAGTTTTTACATGAGCTTTGTTTTGTTTTGTGTTTTGAGACAAGGTTTTGATACACAGCCCAGGCTTGCCTCAAACTCATTAGCCTCCTACATTTGCCTCTTTTTTCTAGGATTATAGGTATGTGCCACCAAGCCCAGGCTTAATTTTCAAATAGTTATTTGTGTTCTGAAAAGATACATGAATAGATACATTGAAGAAAACTTTTATTTACTTTCAAATATTACATTTATTTATTTATTTGTGTATTGTGTGTGTGTGTGTGTGTGTGTGTGTGTGTGTGTGTGTGTTCCCCATACATATAAAATTGCCTGCAGAGGCCAAAACAGGGCATCAGACCTTCTGGAACTGCAGTTATTTACATGTGAGCCACTTGTTGAGGGAGCTGGGAATTGAACCTAGGTCCTCTTGAAGAGCAGAAAGTGCTATTAATCACTGGGGCCATTTCTCCAGCCCCTGAAGAGAAATTAAAAAAATAAAACAAAACAACTTCAGGCTTATTGACAGTATATTTTATTTAAAGGTTATGTATTGATTAAAACCTTAAATGTTATATACATTTGGGCTATGAATTTTAGAGCTTAAATTAGTCATTCACAATTCTTCATACTATTTTATGAAAGGAAAGAACTATCATAGAGTGACAATAACTGTAGCATTTCAACCCATGGTTTTCTGTTCCAACCAAAGCTTTTATAGCTTTGAAAATCAAGCAATTATCCACCTTGAGGATTTCTGCAAACAATGAAAGTAACAGTTTCAATATTCCAGGTAAATAATTATTTTAATACATTAATAAAATTCAGTACCAGTTGTTTAGTCCTTAGATATTTAATATAAAACAGCAAGCACACCCCCCCCCACACACACTCACAAGCATACATACACATATAGACTCACAGTGCATTCATATGCACACAAACACATATACACGTAAGATCCTTACCTGCATTCATACAATATACATGCCACATAAAGAACACAAATATATAAACATGCATAAGTATACATGTACACAAATACATAGAAAAATGCAAACACACACACACATACACACACACACACATATATATATATATACATATATACACACATTCAAACAGGTACACATACAAGAACACTTGAACAGACTCATTAACACACAAACATACATGCACACACATATACACACAAAACACTCATTTTTATTCACACAGTACAAGGCACTCATACACATAAGTACACGCATGGATATTTGTACATGCACACACATGTACATTGCATGAATACACAAGCACATACACATGCCTACATACATATAGACACATGTACACCTATGTGTACACACAGACACACTGCACAGGTGCACACAAATATACACATGCATATATGCACATGTCTAGACACACAATTTACTTTCTCTTTCTTCTTGTTCTGCCCATTATAAATTTCTGGGAACTAGAGAAATTTTAAAGTCAAACATTTATCAATAATTAATGATTGACTTTAAAGGTTTATTATTTTTATTTTATGTATATAAGTGCTTTGTCCACATGTAAGGTCTGCACCACATGCTTACAGTGCCTATGGAGGCCAGAAGAGGGCATCAGCTACCTCAGAACTAGAGTTATAGATGTGGGTGCTCAGAACCAAACTCAGGTTTTCCAGAAGAGCAGCCAGTGCTCCAAAACACTGAGTCATTTCTCCAGCCCTTATTTTAAGCCTTTTAAAAACAACTCATCAATACATTGTCACACTATTACTCTACTATAGTCACAATGATATATTTTTTGAAAAACTTTGAAAATTTAAAATACTTCACATTACATAGAATGTATAGAATTATGTGAAATATTTAGGAATAACTAAATATTTTAATTAGCATAGAAACATTAAAATGCTTTATTAAAGATCTATTTCCCCCAATTTTAAACACACCATCCTGACAACATCCTGGAAAAATTTATTTATCTTCAAAGATCAAAGTACTCCAGTGCCGACCAAATGATTCCAGATCATTCCAGACTATTTAAAAGAATGGAAGAACTTCAGTTCCCTTTCTCTGCAGTATGCATTACACCGATAGCCTTAACTACAAAGTTAGAAACAAAGACTGTTTGACTGTTAGTGTAAAAACCTGAAATAAGCTGGGTGGTGGTGGCACACGCCTTTAAACCCAGCACTCGGGAGGCAGAGGCAAGCGGATCTCTGTGAGTTCCAGGCCAGCCTGGTCTACAGAGCAAGTTCCAGGAAAGGAGCAAAGCTACACAGAGAAACCCTGTCTCAAAAACCAAAACCAAAAACAAACAAACCAACCAAAAAACAAAACAAAAACAAACAAACAAACAAACAAAAACAAACAAAAAAACAAAAAAAAAAACCCACCCCAAAACCCAAAAAATAAAAACCTGAAATAAAATGTTTTGTTAAGAATGACTTTTTAAGCGGCTGGAGAGATGGCTCAAAGGTTAAGAGCACCGACTGCTCTTCCAGAGGTCCTGAGTTCAATTCCAGCACCTACGTGGTGGCTCACAACCATCTGTAATGAGATCTGGCTTCCTCTTCTGTGTACATAATAAATGAATAAAATCATAAAAAAGCATGAGCTTAAGAATTATGCCTTGTGCTGTTGGAACTTGGTATGCTGTGCTCAGTTGTTATCCCTGGGAGGCTGCTCTTCTGAAGGGAGACAGAGGGGTGGGGCCGGGGGAGGGGGCTGGTGAGAGGAGGGGTGGGGCCGGGGGGGGGGGTGAGAGGAGGGGTGGGGCCGGGGGAGGGGGTGAGAGGAGGGGTGGGGCCGGGGGAGGGGGTGAGAGGAGGGGTGGGGCCGGGGGAGGGGGTGAGAGGAGGGGTGGGTGCAGGGGGAGGGGGCTGGTGAGAGGAGGGGTGGGTGCAGGGGGAGGGGGCTGGTGAGAGGAGGGGTGGGTCCAGGGGGAGGGGGCTGGTGAGAGGTGGAGAGGAGGGAGGGGAAACTGCAGGTGGGATGTAATATATGAGAGAAGAATAAACAAAAAATAATAAAATGAAAGAAGATGACACTAACTGAATGCAAGTAAAATGGGAGTGCAAGTAGGGCTGGACTTGGATTAGTTACATTTCAGTCAGTCTATTAATAAAATAATTTTAATAGAGATTAAAAATATGACATTTACTCTTCATACTGATGGTGAAAGATATTCTACTATGGTGTCTGATAAAATTTAATAGGCACATTCGAGAAAGATTATTAATCAAACTGAATGGAAATTGGTGAATGCCCCATCTTTATATCACTGTCCTATCAGAAACCAGAAGTTTGCCTAAAAACAGAGCAGCAGTTTCTAAAATACAAGCTGATATGATTAGGTATAAGATGGAAAGAATAATAGATATTATGATTATGTGTACATCATATGATATTTAGGAGCTTAGAGAAACAGAGGTTACTAAGAGACAGTTAATTATATATTAGATTATAAACTTAACATTCAAAAGTTGCTTTTTCTTTAAGATTTAAAATTGGAAAATATGATAGAAGAAAATCTCATTATAATGGTATTAATAACTAATGCCTAGGAACAGGTTTAATGAAAATACACAAGAGCTATATAAATGGGGAAGTAATTGTCCACTGAATGATCACAAGGATTTCAAATTTTCACAACACTAGAAATTCAAGGACAGGAAATTTAATCTTATTAGTCATTTCCAAGTTAGTATGACTTATTCTACAATTTTAAATGATAGTACTAATTTGTTCTAGCAAAGATTGCATTGTAACATGGTTATAGTGAAAAAGAAAATGTAAGAACAGCAAAGATTTATGAAAAGAAATCTTAATATACATTTAAATTATATTAATTAAAAATTTTATCATCTATCTATCTAGATATCTATCATAAACTTCCACCTTTTTGTTTATCTAGTATATGAAATTTACTGCTTTCAGCTCTTCTTGATTTGTAAAATGGTGATTCCTATAATTTGATATGATATGTGAGTTGATCATCAAATCAATGGAAAATATTTACAAAATACATTGGCAAGAGTAGGAGGCACATCAGCACATTTATAATTCATATAATGTCTATGCAAAGACCAACAGCATCTTAAATTCTCTTTTATAGTAAAGAAGACAAGTTTAGATGGACATATTTTTACAACTATATAGATATTGGTGATTGTGTTTTGGATTGTTATCAAGTATGGGAACAACAGTTCAGCAATATCTGCCCAAACAGGCACAGCCATTTCTTCCAAAGTTTCCATTTGAAAGATTTATTTGAAAGAATCTTTGGAACACACATGCAAACATTCTCTATAACAACATCTGCAGTTTACAAAGGTAGAGAAGACAAAATCATATATGTGTCAACCAGTGGGAGGTAAGATAAATGAATTCCATCTTTCTATAATCTATCTGTATGTCTTCATATTACCTCTCTTCTATGCTCTCTATCCATCTATCACCATCTGCCCATCAACCCATCAGTTATAGGGAGTGAGACATGGAATGAAACATTAATACATATGACTTGGTATAAAGATTTCTGAGAAGCAGCAAGATATCAAGGTATAAAATAGCACAGAGAGTGGGCTCTTAGCCATGTAAAAATAGAAAAGGATAAGTATGTGAACACACACACACACATGCACACAGCTCTATGTGCAGGTTTCCTGTCCAAAACCCAAGTGGGGGCTGTTTCTGAGAGAGAGAGAATCCATGGGAAAGCATAGACTTGGGTAGGAGAGAGACAGACTTCACGTGATGGCCCCTGCACTGACTGAGTTTTCACGATATTAATTTAGACACCAGTACTTAAGTAACCAAATCTTACATTTAAAAACTGGCAATATATTTACCATGTAACGTTGAGGAGGCAGTTTGTTTTATATTGACTCTTCTAAAAGTTATTTATTTGTTTAGTGAGCAGTTCGGTTTCCATTGCTGAATAAAAATGTGTTGACAGATAGCCCCAGAAGAGAAACGACTACTTCTCTGGGGTGGGGTTGTGATAGTGGGTTATAATCTCCTGGTAAGAAATGGAAAAATCACGTGATATGTTTTCTCTTCAACACCCCTATTTTCTTGTGCCCCATGGACATTTCTGTATCAGGGTTGGGGTTCAGTAGTGGATTATTTCAGCCTCACTCTAAAACCCACACATTGAGCTTTGGTTTCCCTTTGGAAAAGGCATATGGGGAAGAAGTCTGAATGATGAGAGCCTTTTCACATTTCCTTCCCACTCTCAATAGTAACACCAGCAGGACTGGAAAATAATGTTCGAGTCTGAAGGCTCGAACGGGAACTACAGAGGCCTCCTTTGATACTTCTGAAGTCATTTTAAATGGGGCCATCCATTTCGTCTGAGTTGCACAACTCATCCAGAACCTAGAGCAGTCATCTATTGTCGCCCGCTGATCACCTGTTCTTCCCGTCGTCTCTGTGTTTGATCTTGGCGACACGAAACTGCATGGAGAGCTGCTGCATCCTTGGGTACCCTGCCACCTGCCCTCGCCAATTGACTCGATGGAGAGAATCTTTTCATTTGTCATTTACCCACTGCCAGGGAGGGTGGACTGGGGTGAGTGGTCTATGACTGAAGGATTCAGCAGGGGGTTCAGCCTACAAAAAGAATAACCGAGCTGAAACAGAGAACACGGGAGTGCTTTTAAGCAAGGAAGTGATGTCAGCCACCAGGTGATCCCCTTCAAAAACGGATTTCTACTAAACGGTGTGAACAATCACTTCGTGGGATACCTTGGCGCGTTCCTTGAAGGGTCAACTTCTCCCAGAGAGCCCCTCAATTGGCTCAGCAGGTAGTGCCAACAACTCCCTAGCTAATAAAGACTCCTTTTCCTTTCATTACGCTTTTTTCCCCCATTGGGGCTCTGACACTAGAGTAACTGCCTTATGAAAGCCAGTCTACGCCTGGGTACAGTGGTCTGATCTGCCCATGCCACTGAGTTTAAAAGCAGGTATTTATGTCTGGAGGAGATGGTTGGGGCTGGGCTCACCGTCCAACAGTGCATCGCTGAAACATGCTCAGGCGAAGAGCATTTGGTCTACAGGGCAGAGCCACACAAGCAGCGAAGAGGACTGACTGGAAAATGTGAGAACGTCTATCTCTTTCACAACAGAGGCCTGTGCTCCATCAGGAGGGCACTGAGAGGTCCAGGGCCACCTCCTGGAATCTTGCCTACCGCTCTTCAGCCCCCTTTTCTTCAGCTGATACAAGAATGAAGGAACATTTACGAAAAGAGACAACCCATCTTCTAGTCCTCGGTCAAATAAAGAAATATAATTTTACTTGGAAAAAGTATCTTTAAATGACTTAGACATTCAACAACAGAGGAATGCGTAAAGAAAGTGTGGTCTTTACACAGTGTTTTATTTTATTTTTTAATTTTGTAAATTTTGGCCATAAAGAATGATGGTGAGACATTTGCAAGACGATAAACGTAGTTGGAGACAACCATGAGAAAGCTAGGATCTCATCTTCCCTCTTACTTATGGTTCCTAGAAGTTACACAGAACCGTAAAATCCTACATGTCTGCATGACAAGAATGTGGAAAGGAAACTGTCTAGGGGAACAAAGGGGCCTGTCTACTTGGAGGGGAGGCAGGGCAGGCAGGTACAGTAGGGGTTATGCTCAATGTGCACCATTGACTTGTATGAGAAACGGCTTGAATGGTGGGGAGATCTCCAGTTACTACCACTTAAACTAAATCTTATACAAAAATTTGAAAAAATTCCCAATTGATAAACAAATCAAAATCATTCCAATAAAGTCAAATGATTCTTTTCTTTGCGGTAGTAGATATTGCTGTAGAAGGGTATTCTGCGTTATATTTTTAAGGCTCATGACACATCTGAAACCTAGACAGACCTTCCTGCTACCTCTTCCTCTTCACTCTCCTGCCCCCCACTCTCTGCTTCAAACCTACAGCTTTGTAAGTACCAGATGAATGCTATGCTGAGTTTCACCAAAGCCCAGAGATAGTTTTGAAATTACTCGACAGAGCTGTGTGCTTCTGTTACTTCAATTGAACAAAATAATCAAGAAGGCCTGATCACATTTTTTTTTGCTGCATGAATCATGTTGACAATGAGACAGGCATCCAGATCCTATCTTTGGGCTCTAGATTAGACTCTGATTAACATCCCTTTCCATGGTACATAAAAACAGAGGTTCAAAATTCTATCGCTGCTGGCACAGGTCATTGTAGGCCCCAGATTCCCAAGTTCTAAATTCATGTATGGAAATTCCTTCACAGATATACTAGTAAGAAATTCAGTTGTGATTTTCAGGTGTTTCTTTCATGAAGAAATAGGTGGCGTGTTTTATAGAGATACAAATATAATACGTGTGCATGTCATAAATACAGAGGTATGTTCTCCATTAGATATATATTTTAGAAGTCACTGTAGAGAGCAGCCCTTGGTTCAGAATACTGACAACATTCCCTTTCCATAAATTGTGTATAATCTTGTTTCACTTGCTATTCCTTCCCGCATTCTACACAGAAGCACAAACAGAAGTTCCCTTTCTCAGTTCACTTTACTAGAGAAGACTGTAGAAGCATGGCCAATGCTCAGAAGTCTTCTCTCTCAGGTGGGCGGTCCTTTGCCCTTTGACTCACTAATCTGTTGATTCCTTTCTGGATGCTACCAGTCCCTTTGTGATTTCAGAAGAAGTAGATGTCTTGTAAGTCTGATCAAGGTAGCAGTGTTTTCAGCGTCACATTTCTGTTTGTGGCTTCTTAACAACAGTCTCCATCCCAGACCCCGACCTTGAATTTCAGGGTGTCACATGTCTTCTTTTAAAGGCCCATTCATCTTTAATCCTCATTAGTTTTGCTTTCCATTGCTGTACTTCAAAAATGATGTATTTATTTATATTTATTTATTTATTCATTCATTCATTCATTTATTTATTTATGTGTGTGTATTTGTGTGTGTGTCTCCATGTATGTATGTATATGTACATGCTTGGAAGTACTCATGGAACCGAGAAGAGGGCTTTGCAAGTAGTCATGAGCTGCCCAGTGTGGATGCTGGGAACCAAACTTGGTTCCTCTGCAAGACCAGTGCTCCTAACTTTTGAGCCATCTCTCAAGCTCCTCCACATCACTTTCCCACTAGTAAATGTCAGTAAATGAGCCCACTTCCTAAAGTTCTCAGGTTAGTGGCCTACAATTGATTTTTCTCATTGTTTCACTGTCTGCTTCCCCATACCAACTCCGAGCCATGAACATGTGCACACACACACACACACACACACACACACACACACACACACACCTGTGCAGATGCATTGCCAAGTCCTGAAGACTCTAATTCAGACACAGACTTTGAACTTGACCCTTAGCAGTTCTTTGTTCCACTGGCTCTCACACAGGTTTCTGAGTCAGACTCTTAACTGCTGTGCACACCTTCACCATGTGCCTTCCAACTGTGGAGAATAAAAATCTTCTTAAATTAAAAAGTGGGTCATGACATTTCCCCCCAAACTTCTTATTTTGAAATTATTTCAGCCTTACAGAAGAGTGAATAAGAGATGCTGTAGATAATTCCTATAGACCTCCTCTCCAGTTCCCTGGAGGGTCAGCACCTTACTTAATCCTGGTCAATCAACAACACTCAGAAGATAATGCTGGCATAATATGATTCATTAAACTAAAGACATTTTTGATTGTCTCCAGGTTTTCCTCTAAAGCCAATTTTTGGTTTCCATATCTCTTCCTTATAGTAGCAAAGTGTACAATGGTTTCCTATGGTTCTTAGGATGAAACCTGCATTTCTAATCATGCTTTATAAAGCACAGCACGTGCCCTTGCTCTGCCTCTCCTTCAAGCCTTATTCTTCTAAGTTCTGTCCTTTGCAGTGCTCAATGCTGCTGGTCCCCTTTCAGCTTCTTGAACACCCCAGGCCTCTTTCTCTGCTCAGGGCCTTCATTGTCCCTTCCCTCTGCATGGATGTTCTTATCTTGCATCTTGGAGCAGCCAGCTCCTTCCCTTCATTTTGGTGGTCAGCTTAAATATCACTCTTACCAACAGTTTTTAAGATCTAGCTCTCCTATGTCATCCTGCTGCTTATTTCTTAACTAGAAATTAATTTATATTTTGCAATAATTTTTCTCATTTGCAGGCTTATTTGGTTGTTATCTGTCCCAGTAAAACATCAAGTAAGAGGAGAGATAATGCATGTGTAGTTTTCTTTGGCTTCCACAAAGAGTTCTATCTTAGTTGAGGTTTCTGTTGCTGTGAAGAGACACCATGACCATAGCAACTCTTACAAAGGAAACATTTAATTAGAGCTTGCTTACAGTTTTAGAGGTTTAGTCCATCGTCATCATGATGGGAAACATGGTAGCATGAATGCAGACATGGTGCTAGAGAAGGAGCTGAGAGTTCCACATCTTGATTCACAGGAAACAGTAAGTCCCACACTGGGCATAGCTTGAGCACATGCAACCACAAAGCCTGTCTCCACAGTGACACATTTCCTCCAACAAAGCCACTTATTTCAACAAGGCCACACCTCCTAATAGTGCCACTCCCTATAGGCTAAGCATTCAAACACATGAAGTCTATCAGGTTCATACTATTCAAACCACCACAAGTTCTAAATACCATTGCAGCTCATAACAGCATGAACTTATTTCACAGTTCCATAGGCAAAAAAATCCAGCAGGTTTGGTTGATTTCTTTGTTTTGTATCATTTTTTTTCTATCTTTTATTTTGAGGGCTCAAACTAGGGAACAAGTACTCTACCACTGTATGCTTAAGTGTTAAAAGCCAAAAATGAAGGTATTGTGGGATGGTATTAGAGAATGTAAGAAAGTATGTGTTTCCAGAGTGTTAGTAGGGGTTCTCTAGAGAAACATTAGCTGAATCAATCAATCTATAACATCTATCTATCTATCTATCTATCTATCTATCTATCTAACATTTATCTATTTGTCTATCTATCTATCAATCTATCTATCAACCTACCTATCATCTATCTCTCCAGAATTCCCAAACATATAGAAACACACAGCTTGAGATGTTGGGGTCAGCAGAGGTTAGTAGTAGATTTAGTCACAGGAAAAGAAGTTTGGTCAAGAATAGAATCAGAAAGATGAAGTAGAGCCAGTGGGGAAAAAAGTGAGGAGAGTTTATGCAAACTGCTAGCTCTGAGATCTAAAGTGACTTAGATTCATATAAAGACTGTCAAACATGGGTTAGAGAGATGGAATTCTTGCCACACAAGCAGGAGGACATGTGTTCATCCCCCAAACTCATGTGAAAAGCACTAGGGAGACAGGGATGAGTAGGGTTATAGAGCTTGCTGACCAACCAGTCCAGGGTAGTGAGTGACTCTTTCGGGAAACAAGATGAGAAGATCCTGAGGAACAACACTGCAAAGAAGTTACTTCTGGTCTCCACAAGTACATGTGCATGCACCAAGCACATGTATATTTGCATGCGTGTGAACATGTACACATACATGCATGTACACATGAACATGTACATGTATGAGACCAAGTACACAAACATACACACAAAGAAAAAGACTGCTAATACACCTCTTGCTTCTGAGAGGAGAATTCAAAAGTGTCTAATTAGTATTATGATCTGCTATTGGCATCCCCAAGGACAACTAGGCTGAAGAGAAATGAATGATGTATAATATGAAAAGGGGAGAGAGAGAGAGAGAGAAAGAGAGAGAGAGAGAGAGAGAATGAGAGTCTGACATCTGTGCATTTTTGTACGTGTCTATACTCAGTTTTCCTTCTGGAAGCACTCTGCTTTCCCAGCCCATCCAGTCTCACGTTGTTGACTTTTATGAGGCAACACAAATCCCATAGTGTCCAGCTCCTCCCTAGAAGAAGACTGGCTATTGGGGTGTTGTTGTTGTTGTCAGCAGCTCCCCTCTTACTGTTTCAGCAAGCACCCCTGGCTGCAGGTGAGCAGAGACTCTCAAAACTGGTGCCAGCAGGCTGGGCCTTGGGAGCCCCACAGAGCCTCAGTGAGCACATGTGGAGAGAGCGGCATGGCTCAGTGGGGAGCTAGCAAGTTAAAGATATCTATTTTTCTCCAAATATGTTCCTGGGAGTGTAAAAATAGGCTATGCATTTCTGAATAATAAGACCTGCTGTGAGTGAGTCTGAAGCTGGGGGATAGGGGGTATGAGTGAGTGTGTGCTTTTCTAGAAAATGAGGAGGAACCCCAGCAGCTGCTAGCTGTGCACTGGCACCTAAGTCTGCTTTAAAGAATAACATGCATCTGTGTCTGAGAGGAAGATTAGCACTCTGAAGTCAAAGCCAGCTGTTGCCATATAAATACGTTTAGAAGAACAGCAGCTTGCTGAACATTTCCACTACCTACAAAGTTGGAGAGTTAAGGGAGGGAGAAAGAAGGAAGGGAAGGAGGGAGAGAGAGAGGGGGAAGGGAAGGAGGATGAAAGGAAAGAGTGATATATCCCATGGGGAATTGTGGGGAGAGGGAGGAAGCGTGAGAGAGAAGAAGGGGAGACAGAGAGAGAGATGATGGAGAACAGGAGAGAGATATTTAGTTAATGATTTTTCTTAGACTGAACCAAGCTTGGTAACTTACATTATACCTGTGTAAGAACTTACTGAAAAAAGAATTTGGAAGCTACTAGCATATTTGGCTATTTTAATGTATTATTTTTAAAGACTTTAATTATATGATTCCAGTTTTAGGGACCAGGATTGCGTCTCTGATATCCCTCCTGCCACTGGATTTTAACTTCATTAAAATATATTAACACCTAGAAATCCTTTTAATTCCATTACTGCCCTCTCTCTGGCAAGAAAGGAAAGAAATTTTTAAAAATGTGATAGGTGCTGATCAGATTGTAGAGAGCAGAGATAAATAAAAAGCTTTGGGAAAAATAAAAATGTAGGAGTCAATGTCCGTTTAGAGTAATCCTGAAAGTGCACAACTGAATGCATGCATGGGTGATTACAAAACAAAAAAATACTGCTGAGATTCCAAGACCTGGAGGTGATAGAATCTTCATAAAATATATTAAGTAACTTGTCTTAGAATTCAGGGGCTGTGATAATTAATACTGTCAACCTGAGAAGATCTAGAAATCACATAAGAGAAAAATTTCTGGCCCTGTCTGTCAGGGAGTTTCTAAATTGGGTTAATTGAGATAAGAAGACCCATCCCAACTGTGGTCAGTACCATGCATGGCTAGGGGGTCCTGGACTGAATAGAAAGGAGAAGCTGAATTGAGCAACAGCATCATCTCCCTCTGCATTCTGACCGGTGAAACCATGTGATTGACTTGCTGCCTATAGCAGGGAGACACCAGGTTAGAGCGTCTCAAATCACAGTCCACTTGCATGTAGCTTTTCAAGTCCAGCACTGAAACCAGAAAATCTGATGGGCTTGGAACCATGCGTTCACTGAATAGAATCATCTGGTTAAATTCTGAAGGACGTATTTTGAACTTTAAGAGTTTATAGACAGAGTTTTCAAAAGATGATTTTCAGATTGAAACCTAGTATTGCTTCATCTGCTTCCCACCCACCAAGTCATAAGATTGTCCTAGTCTTGGGGAATTAGCATAGCCAGTACACCAGAGGATGACTAAGGGTGATGCTAAGACAGTCCATCTTCAGAAAGATCCCTGAGTTTGGCCACAGTCAAGGGCTCTGCCTCCAATTGGCATCTTGCTCTTTAATTTCTTTCCAGCAAATGTCTGGCTTCACAATGAGTTTTTACTGTTAATGAAGCAAAACTCAGGTGGCTGTTTGGCTGCCTACTTGAGCTCTACTATTAGGCAGTCCAAATAGAGAGAGAGAGGATTCTGAAATACCTGACCAGAGTAACTGCCTTTTCCTTGGACATTCCTGCAAGTGTGGCTGAAGTATGGAGACAAAGCTGCTATCAGAATGAGACTCTCCAGCAGTACTCTTCACTCCCAGAGTCATGGAGGAGCTTGGTGCAAAATCCATCATGTCAGTTTGACAGAATTGCTGAAGCACTTTCCCTAAAGATTTTGAACTTTCTAAATCATGCAAGAAAACAACTCATTATTTATATTTGACAAGAAAAGACCATGACATTCAGAGGGATAAGATGACATAAGCTCATTATTTCAGAAATAGAGCCATATAGTGAGATTTGAACTCAGTGCCCAATGAGGGATCTCTCTCCAACAGCATTCTTTTTTGTGTTATTGAGACAGGCACAGGTTCCAGGACCCACTGAATTTCTTTGTCCAAATCTTCAAAGAGTTTCATTTATCTGTAAAAAGAGAAATGTGTTTCTGGAGAAAATGTCTGGAAAAAGAAAAAGAAAAAAAACCTCTCACAGAGCCACACAAGTTGGGAAGTCTTCTTTAGGGCTTGGGAGATGGGTAGGAGTGATTGCTGCACAAACGTGAGGACCTGAATTCAAATCCTCGGCACTCATGTAAAGAGATGGGTCACACCAATGCCTGTATAGTACTAACACTGTGGGGTTGGGGACAGGAAAATGACTGAAGTGTGCTGGTTGCCAGGGAAGGTTCAGGTTCAGTGAGAGACCTTACATCAAGGGAATAAGGTAGAGAGTGTACAGGACACCACATAGCTTTTCTTAGGAGGCCACGTTCCAGAAAGAAAAGTGTGGATCAGAGCCCACAGACAACCAACAGCAAATACATATTAATGCCAGGAAATGGGTGTTCACAATGACTTCCAACTCTGTTTGCTAACATATTCTGTCAATGGTGCTTGAGAATGGTCCCTAGAAGTGACTACTACCAACACTTAGAGTAACCATGATGATTAATATTGATTGTCAATTTGACAAGATCTAGAACCATCAAGGAATCACCTCCTTACACATCTGTGGGGAATTTTCTAGGTTAGGTTAATTGATCCTAAATGTGGGAAACACTATTCCATAGGCTGGGATCCTATATTGAATAAAAATGAGAAAATGCATTGAGTACCAGCGTTCACCTCTCTATGAAGATGCAATGTGGCCAGCTTCCTCATGCTCCTGTAGCCATGCCTCTTTTGCTAGCATGGAATGTATCTCCTTGAACTGTAAGTCACATAAACCCTTCCTCCTTCAAGTTGGCTCTTGTCAGATATTTGGTCACAGCAATGAGTAAGTAACTAATTTGCCCATCAACCAAGAACACACAAAAACATCACTAACCACCACAACTAGATAAAGTACCCATCTTAGTTAGAGCTTCTATTGCTGCGATGAAACCATGACCAAGAGGCAAGTTGGGGAGGAAAGGGTTTATTTGGCTTACACTTCCCACTGTTCATCATCAAAGGAAGTCAGGGCAGGAACTCAAACAGGGAAAGAAAATGGAGGCAGGAATTGATGCTGAGACCATGGAGGGGTGCTGCTTCCTGGCTTGCTCCCTATGGCTTGCTCAGCCTGCTCTCTTATAGAACCCAGCCCAGGGATGGCACCACCCACTGTGGGCTGGGCCCTCCCCATCAATCACTAATTAAGAAAATGCCTTACAGGCTAATCTACAACCAGATCTTCTGGAAGGTTCCCTCCTCTCAGATGACTCCAGCTTGTGCCAAGTTGACATAAAATTATCCATCATAGTACAACTTTCCTGGTAGTCATGTGGCAGGTGTTAAGTAAGTGGCTAGGAGGATGGCCATCCATGTTATTCAGTAGCACATACTTAGTAAAAAGCTTGTCTTCATGAGAAGGAGAAAGAGGCCAGAACACAGAACATTTTACTTCATGATTTATTCACGTTGATTTCACTGTGAAATTATGGCCATCATAATGATTGTTCAGATCAAAGTGACATACAAAGGGTATAAAAATTATGAAACTGATGAATTTGTATACTCAGAAGAAGTGATTGCTTTGCTGTTCCCACCACCAAACCACGAGGCCAAACATGATTTTGAGAACCAATGATTGGAGATTGATTAGAACTCAGGCGAGGTACATGGTTTAGATCAATGGTGTGATTGTATCAAAATGTCTTAGAATAGTGCCATACCATATCAGTGCCTCAAAGTGACAGAAATAGTTTGATTGCTGAATCTTTTTATGCTTAAGTAAATTCTCAAATAAGAATGCAGGAGTGGGAATTATAAGGTGGAAAGAAAGCAAACATGAATATATACACAGACACACACATACTTACATTACATACCCCACCACACAAACATACACAAACCCAATGTAGGAAATTTAGTGATAGTTCAGTATGGTGATATTTTATTTGTATGTTAATAAATAAAGTTTCCTGGGGGTCAGAGCTAATAGCAAACCATAGCAGAAGCTGGGCGGTGGTGGTACACTCCTTAATCCCAACACTTGGGAGGCAGAGCTAGGCAGATCTCTCTGTATTCAAGGATACAGCCAGCATTGAGACACATGCCTTTAGCCATAGAATACCTGGAGGTCTGTATAGACAGGCAATGACGAGGAGGTCATGTGGTTGGGTTTACAACCAATGAGAAGGCAGAACAGAAAGTCAATAAAAAGAACAGACACACAGGAAGTAGACCTCTTGCTGAGGGGAAGGACGACAGTGACAGCTAAGGGTAAGAAAGATGGTTTTAAGTCTCAGCTCTCAGCTACTACTCTGACCTCTTTGGCTTTTAACTCTGCAATTGGCTCTGTGTTTCTTATTTAATAAGACTGTTTATCTACAGTTCAGCTGGTCAAATGCTTGCTGTTCAAGGATGGGAATATGAATTCTATTCCAAATATCACACATAAAATGCTGGGCATGATGGTGCATGCTTATAATCCTAACGCTGGGAAGGTGGAGACAGGAGGATCCTTAGGGCATTATGGCCTAACTGACAAGCTTCAGGTCTTTTAGAGACCCTGTATCTAAAACTCAGCTTCATGGAACATGAAAAATGACACCATTGGCTTCCATATGCATAGCACATATGTGCACAAATCTGTGAATTCATGCACTCATGAATGCACATAAAGAAACCTCAAAGTATTTATTAGAATATAATAATCTATTAAGATGGCTAATTATATGTGCCAACCCAACTGGGTCCTGGGTTACCTACATATTTGGTCACACTATCCACCTTGTTTTCAGAGACATGGTCTGTCACTGGCCTGGGACTTGCCAAGAAGTCTTGATTGGCTGGCCAGTGAACTACAGGGAAAGTTCTATCTTCCCATCCCTAGCTCTGGGATTATAAGTGTGCCCTACTATGTCTGGATATTTTTTAAACAAGGATTATGGAATGAAAATTAGGTCCTTGTGCTTGCAAAGGAAGTTCTTGAACTGATTGCACCATCTTCCCAGGGCCTTGCTAAGGTCTATACCCCCTCATACCTCTATACCTCAGTTCAAGCTGAACACTCTGTAGCCAACAAATACATTTCATTTAATATCAGTGAGAGTTTATAGCTCTAGTCCTGTCTGGTGGGAGTGTCAATCTGTGATTTTATATTCTCTAGATCATATATGGAGTCTGCACTGAGGCCTAGATATGGTTCCCTTGATTTGAAGATCCATTGTATTTGTCAGGGTTTCTAAATGAACAGAACTGATAGAATAGGTATTGTACCAAAAGAGGATTTTAAAGATTGGTTTACACCCTATCATCTGGCTAGTCCAACACTGGAGAGGCTGAGAATCTGGTAGCTGCTCAGTCCATGAAGCTGGCTGTCTCAGTAGTTCCAATCCTGCCTGAAGACATGGAGGATTATGGGACTGATGTTGGTCTTCAGTCTACAGTGGAAGTCTGAAGAAGTTGGCTCTAATATCAGTGAGGAAAGGATTGCTGCAGCAATGTAAGAGATAAATTTGCCATCAAGAATGAGGGCAAGCAGGCAAACACTGTGTGTGTGTGTGTGTGTGTGTGTGTGTATGTGTGTGTGACTTATTAGACACAGTGTGTGGCTTACACAATACAGTATGACTAGTCTAACAATGTCTATTTGCACACTGGAGAGGGTTGAGAACCTAATTCATGAGACCCAGTGCCTTAGCAGTCCCACTCTAGTACTGGAGACCTGGCAGATTCTTCAGTCCACTTGGAATCCTGAAAAACCTGAAGAATGGGAACAGCAGCCAAAGAGTAGATGCACTCACTTGCAAACCTCAAAGACAAGCAGGCCAAAGCCCTGCCCCCCCCCCCCCCCCCCCGATTTCCCTGTACCTAGGCTGTGGAAGGATGGTTCAGCCCACACTTACTGTTTCCCCTTCAATTAACTTAACCAAAAAAAAAAAAAAAAAAAAAAACTTTCACAGGTATATCTTGAGGCTTGTCTCATGGGTGATGCTAGATTACATCAAGTTGACAGTCAAATGTTAATGATCACAGAGGACCCTGTTTGAAAACTGGTGTCCACTCTCTATTCCCATGTTTGTTGTGCTTGCAGCAGATGCCTGTTCATATTACACCAATGGGTGTTAAGTGGCATCAACAGATGTGATTTTTAGTTCAAAATACTCTAGATCAGCAGCAGCTGTGCATTGGCTTGAGGTCTAGACTTACTAATCCAAGACCCAGAGAGTGTTCATAGCTTGATATATGTAAGAAGAGAGCACAGTGAACCAAATATTGTGTGATTAGAATGGGAACCTGTGAATGCTCATAATTTCTCATTGCCTTTCTTTCTTGTTTCATCTTCTGCTCCATGGTAGGCTCTTCTTTCTTGCATCTACTTAAAGGTAGAAGTAGTCATGCAAATTGCTTTGACTCAGAAAATATGACTGGAATATGTTGCATCCCTGAGTAGCCCTGACAGCCAGGTTTTGATGTGCTGTATTATCTCGTCTCTCTTTACAATAAAAACATTTAGAATCAGTTTGGATTATGGAGAGAGGAGACATGTACCACACTTCCTGCTGATATGCAATAGGCAGGTCATATTCTAAGTCACTAGGATTTGGGAGATGTTTGTTCCTGAAGCATAACCAAGACTGCTGCCTGCTTCACAGATATAGAATGTGCATCATGATACACACACACACACACACACACACACACACACACACACACACACTCACACACCAGTTGCTTCTGTGTTCATATTATTATATTATCATTTTGTTCTTTAATATAGTTAGTTTTTAAGTCTTGATCACACCATCAGAACTCCCAGCAATAAAATTCTGTCTCACGTGATTCCCTTCCTCTGGGAAATTGTAATTGAATCTTAGAAAATTCACAAACTAAGAACACCTAGATTTTAGCTTTGACTTCATCATACACAGGCTGTGCAAACTCTGGCAAATAGCTCTCTCTTCTTACATTTTTTAAATAAACTAAAAGTACTTTCTTTCCTTACCTACTTAAAACATCAAGAAATGCTAGTGGGAAGTAGCTTACATGAATGCACTTTACACAATGAGAACATCAGATTGTCATTCTAATAGTAATTCTCCCTCACATCCCAAGTTAAATCATCCATCAGGAAGCCCTTCCATCTATCAAAACCCTCATCTCGTGAGCCTGCACAATGTCCTAGTCAGTGGGAAAAGGTGCTTACTGCCAAGCCTGACCACCTGAATTCTATCCTGGGAACCCACAAGGTAGAAGGGGAGGATGGTTTCCACCAGGTTGTCATCTGACCCCCACGTGCATGTCTTGGTACATCTGCATGTGATCCCAAATAGATAGATAGATAGATAGATAGATAGATAGATGATAGATAGACAGATAGACAGACAGACAGATAGATAGACAGACAGATAGATAGATAGACAGATAGATGATAGGTAGGTAGGTAGGTAGGTAGGTAGGTAGATAGATAGATACATAAATTTAAACATTAAAAAAAAGCATTTCTCACCCCAGTTGAAACAGGTTTGTCCTTACCTGCTCTTCAATCAACAGAGGTAGAATTCTTTCTGACATTTGCAGTCTGGAGATATTCTCTTTAGACTTCTTTTAAAACCCAAGTTACATCACTAAGCCACAGCCCTCAAAACCACTCAGTACATAAAATTGTGATTTTTTTTTTTGGATTATTTTCAACTATTTTTGCTGAAGTGGTTTTCCAAATGCTAAATTTTATTAAAAACACATCCCTATCTAAGTAAGACTTTATTTATGTCTCTGTAGTACTTAACTCAATGTACCTACACGACAGGTAATTATTCTCTCATCTACATTAAATTATCAACCCATTGAAAGATTATGCTTACATCACATTTTTGCATATATTGAGGGTGTTGCTTATAAAAGGCACTCAAGTAGCACACTAGATTCAATAGATTTAAGCTAAATTGGCATATTTAAATCAAGTCAGCACCATTAAATTAATAGCCTATAATGATTTTGACAGAAAATCTGTGGAATTTACTTAGAATATAAATTTTCAAAGCTAGCTTGCACTACTAACATCATGCACGAGTATGCATATGTCTTTGTGAGTGTGTCTAACATGTTCATGTACATGTGGAGGTCAGAGGTCAACCTCAGGCAGATGTTGCTCCTCGGGGGCTATCAACCTTAATTTAGAGATGCAATCTCTTACTTGGGACATGGAGGGTACCAAACACATGAGGCTGGCTGGTGACTGAACTCCAGGAACCCACTTGTCTCACCTTCATGGCAGTGGGATTACAGGTGGACACTGACAATCTTTGTGTGTTGGTTTTGGGGATCTAAACTTAGGTTCTCACACTTGTAGAGCAAACATACTACCCATTGAGCTGCATCTCTGGTCCCATTGATCCAATTATTAATGATACATCCAAAACAACATCAAATCCATCATTATTTCTAATGAATACTCTTTACACCTGGAACTAACAGTGAAGAAAGTGTGTTATGGCTATAAAAAACAACCAAATTTGTAATTTCTTAAGGAAGAATTTGTTATTCTTGTTATTTCTGACCAGTGGCTTAGATCAACATAACTCTTACATTACAATCTCTGAATAAAATATGTAACACACAGAATGATGCTTATTAAAAATACTTTTTTGGTCTCAAATGTCTATGAAGCCTTGTGAGCTATTTTCTTATTATTTTATATAATGTTCTCTCACTCAGTCTCACTAGAAAGTAAGGCTTGGATCCCTAAAGCATACATTTTCAAGTAGAATCAACTCTATATTCCATGCACATTTCTAATAATCACTCTTGTGTCAGGTAGATCTCTTCATAGTTATAGTGCACACAAACATTCTGTTTTAAGATGGTTGTAACATTATGATAAACCAAAAATGACATTAAATTTCAGATTGTCCTTGCTTCCCTCCCAAGTGCTGGGATTACAGGCATGGGTCACTATGCCTGGCTTTATATTGTGCTGAGGATCAAATTCAATGCTTTGTTAAAGTTAAGAAGGTACCTTACTGATTGAAGTCCACCTTTAATAAGTAGTTCTAGATTTGAGTCAATTGTCAAATCACATAGCCTAATGAAGCATCAATTGAGTTACTTATTATTGATGATTGTGGTGGCCAGAATTCTAGCTCCCCAGTCATCAAAAACTGGAAATATTGCTTACAAGGTAAAATGAACTATTATTTGGAATCAATAATCCAAGAGATTGAGAAATTATTATAGATTATCACAGTGTGTGAGGAAGAGAGGAGGTGAATAAGGATGTATTTGGTAACTTTTTCATTGCTCCTATGAAATATCTGATAGAGCAATATAAGAGATGAGGAAATTATTTTGGCTCATAGTCTTAGGGTACGTAGTTCATGATGAGAGGAAGGTTTGGTAGTAAAGAGCAGCTCTTCCTGTAGAGTGGGAACTTATGATGTGGCTTTTTCATATATTGAAGTATCAGGATACAGAGTTACTGGAAGAATAGAGGTAGATATAACATTCAAGGCCTGCCCCAGTAACTTCCTTCTGCTACTTAGGCCACAGTATCACAGGCTCCAAATCATTATGTCTTAATTAGGGGTTCTGTTGTTGTGAAACATCATGACCAATACCAGCTCAAGGAAGAAAGGGTTCATTTCATCTTAGAGCTTGTAGTCCATTGTCCGGGGATTTCATGTCAAGAACTGAAGGCAGGAATCTGGAAGCGGGAGCTGATGTAGAGGTCATAGAGGAGTAGTGTGTATTGGCTTGCTTCCGTGGCTTGTTCTGTCTACATTTGTACGTAACCCAGGACCACCCACCCGGAGGTAGTGCTTCCTTCAGTGAGCTAGGTCCTCCCACATCAGTCACTAACCAAGAAAGGATCCCACAGACTTGCCTATAGGCAATCTTATGGAAACATTTTCTCAATTAAGAGAGGCATGTGATTTGAGATGGGGTTTCTCTGTGTAGCTTTGGAGCCTTTTCTGGAACTCACTCTATAGACCAGGCTGGCCTTGAACTCACAGAGATCCACCTGCCTCTGCCTCCCTAGTGCTGGGATTAAAGGCGTGCGCCACCACCGCCCAGCTCAATTAAGAGTTCTTATTCCAAAATAACTGTAGCTTATATCAAATAGATAAAAAAAACTATCCAGCATAAATGACTTCTTGTCAACTTGACACACAAACACATTGCTATTCAAATTGAACCTTTCCTTTCTCAATTGTCTGCAAGATTGCATGTTAGTATAAATATCAAAATACAAAACATTCTAACTTTGAAAAGTTACATGGTCTTTAAAAATTCAAATACTTGTAACATTTTGTTTGTTTAAAATACCCAAAGTTTTCTCCAAAGTTCAGTTTCTCTAAGATAGCCAAGATTTCTTTGAAATATCCAAAGTCTTTCTAAACCTAAAAAATCTTAATGAAATTCTAAATCAAGTCTTTGTAAAATAAAAAAAAATCTTAATAGTAGGCTCATGTAAAATAAAAAATAAATTAAATACTTTCTCACTCTAAGAAGGAAGATTCAGGATACAGCTAAGTCTGCATAGAGCAATACCAAAATTCAACAGTGTAAAAAGTTCAGTGCTTGACGTCTGGGACCTACTCATTATCTCCTGGTTCCAAAGGGCCTCAGCCATGACACTTCTCAGGCTCTGCCATCCACAGCACATGTAGCTGGTTTGTCTCCTAGGCCCAGGCTGGCTCCACTCCATAGCTGCTACTGTCTTTGGTGGTCATTCTAGAAACTGGTACCAGATCATGGGATACTGATGTGACAGAACTGACCAGGCAGTTTGAGGAGGACTGTGGATGGACTTTGATACAAATTTCTGCTTAGTTAAAGTGTTTTGTTTTGTTTTGTTTTGTTTTGTTTTTCTGTGATAAATCACCAAGACTGAAAGCAACTTAAAAAGCATTTTATGGCTTATAGTCCAGGTCCATGGAAGTCAGAGCATAAACTGAAGACAAGAACTGGAAGTCAGGAAACCATGAATGTGGTTCTGCTTACTGGTTTGTTCTACATGGCTTGCTCCTGTACAGGCCCAGACTACCTGCTCTTTATAGTTTCTTGTACAACCCCAGACTGTCTGCTCAGGGGTGGTACTGCCCCAAGTGAGCTGGGTCTGCCCCCATCAATAATCAGTCACTAATCAAGACGATACCTTACAGACTTACCTTGAGGACAATCTTATGGAGGCATTTTCTCAGTTGAGCATCCTTCTTCCCAAATAACCTTAGCATGTGTGGAGCTGACAAAAACAAAACAAAGCAAAACAAATAAAAAATAACAAAACCAAACAAAAAAAAATTGCCAACATCCATGTACCAAGTGGTCAAAGGTTTCATATGTAAATCATGACATATAGGCAGAAGCCAATGAAGGAGGAGTTAGAAGTGTGGTGGCCCTGGGTTTGGAAGGAAAGCAGAATCCTCTGGAAGTTATATGTATCAAGCCAATTAAATAAAGCCTTTCTGCATTTTCCAGAAGGAGCTTATTCCTGCCCAAAACTGTTTGTTTGGATATCCAACTTGCAGTGTAGCAAGAAGTCACTGAATTGTCCATATTTATTCCACTGTAAATGGGGAGTTGATAAAGTAGCTTGGTATATTGGTGCACTCCCATAATCTCAACACTCGGGGTAACTGAACAGGAGGATCTTAAGTTCAGGCCTTCTCGTGTTGCAGAAGGAGCTGAAGGGTCGAATGGACAAGTTAACAAACTCCTATCTGCACATCTCCAGCATTTTAACTGTACAAGCCACATCTTATGAAGACATTTTCTTAACTGAAGTTTCCTCCTCTTAGATGACTCTAGCTTGTGTCAAAACATTAATCAGTTGGGCCAGGAGTTAAAGGAATGTGGCAATATTTTTAACTATGTTTAATTAAATAAATCCTTTGTTCTCTGGTTAAAAATTCCTAGTTGAAGGTAAGAACTATTCAGTTCTGAGTTTTTGTTCCCTCTGTGTTGGCATGATACTAAGCACCTGTATAGTTGGGCTATGCAGATGTGCTGGCTAGATTTTGTCAACTTGATACAAACTCAGGTCATTTAAGTAGAGGGAACCTCAACTGAGGAAAAATGTCTCTATCAGATTGGGTTGTATTCAACTATTTTGGGTAATTTTCTTGATTAATGATTGATCTAGAAGGGCCTAGACCACTGTGGTTGGCCAACCTTGGGCAGGTGGTCCTGGGTTGTATAAGAAAATAAGGTAATTTGCAATTTATACTTGCTGGGAGAGGGAAAATAGTCCCCCACCCCAGTGGAGTGTTCCCTGAGTATTTGTATATCAGCCACACTTCAAAGAAGGCCCCATGCCCAGGAGTAGTTGGCCAATACAAAATGAATTCCATGGGTTTTTTGTTGTTGTTGTTTTATTTTGGTATTTTTGCCTTACTGATTTTTTTTTTAGTTTCTCTTGTTTGATTTTTATTTTTATATGCTTTTGTTTTTCTTTTGTGTGTGTGTGTGTGTGAGAGAGAGAGATCGGGGGCGGGGAGGAAGGAGGGAAAGAGAGAATGAAGTAAGGTGTGGGTTGGGAGGAGGGTATTATTTTGGAGGAGTTGGGGGAGAGGAAAGAATATTACAAAAATATATTGTATGGAAAAATTCTAATAATCATTAAAAATTAAGAAAGCAGGCTAAGCAGTCCATGAGGAGCAAATCAGTACACATGGATAAAGTTCAGGGTCTTGGTGTCAGTTCCTGCCGCCAGGTCTGCCTTGAATTCCTGCCTTGACTTCCCTGAATAATGGACTGTGAGCTGTCAGAATTCACTAAGTTGCCTCTGTTGTGGTGCTTTATCACAGCAACAGAAATCCAGCTAGCACAATGGGTTTATGCCTGTGCCAAATGTCCAGTGAATCTGAGAAATTAAATCAATGGGTTGTCGACTTTTAAGCAACTGCTTTATAACAGTAAGACTAATTAGATTATTATCATACTATGGTGTCAATATTGTTTCACATTGAATTTTTCCTTTCAGAACTTTCCAGTTTAGTTTGTAACCACATCTGTTTGTGCTCCAATGCAAAACAGCAATGATCTCTACAGAAACCCGCTGCAGGCTGCGGAGGTGATTAAGAAGTTAAAAGCACTTGATGCTCTTACAGAGTTCAGTTCCTAGCATTCATGTCAGGCAGCTCACGACTCCCTGTAACTCTAACTCCAAGGGATCTGATTCCCCTTTCTGGTTTCCAAGGCTACTCACATGCATGTATACATATTACATACATACACCTAAATAACAATTAAAAATTCTTTAGAGACTAGCTGCTCTTTGCTAGTCGGCTCACAGATATCCTCTGAGTTCTAGAGTATCCCATCACTGCATTTGGAATGGAAACTACATTTAGATGTGAAGTACTTTGGACACAGCATCCTAAGTGCTCCTTGATAGTTTTTATTTCATTGATGACAATATCTGTCACACTGAGAAGCTTGATGCAGTTCATCCCTTTGTGCTTGGATTTCATTGGAGCATCCTCCTTGGGATCCTCTGTGGATACAGCGATCTCTCTCTCTTTACAGATAGAGAAACAGATGCTCAGGCAGATTATCCGTCACTAGTGCTACTATGAAGAATCTCTTTTTAAAAGATGAAGAATCCAAGGCCTCAGAGACACTTGGCCAAAACACGATGATCTTTAAACACAAGGATCACATTAAATTTTGTCTGTGTTGTGTGTATAAGCACATGTTTGTGTATACATGTGTGGAGGCCAGGACACATCCTTGGGTTTCTTTCCTCAGGAACCACACACCTTCCTTTTGAGACCAGGTCTTTTTCTGGCCTGGAGTTTGCTGAGTAGGCTAGGCAGGGTGGCCAGTGAGCACAGGGACCTACCTGTCTCTACCTCCCCAGTGAATGCCAGTCTAGGCTGGAGCTGAAGTGCTCGTGCTTGGCAAAACAAACACTTTACCAACTAAGTTGCCTATCCAGTCCTATCTTTATTCTAACATGATATTAAAAACAAGAAAAAATGGATTAATACCATTTCCCCCTCTGTATGCTCAATATCTCTACTTGAAAATTTAAATGAAAATTCTCACTTTGAATATGCCATTTATATTTTTTCTGACTTAATATAAATGTTCAGAACCAAAGTTTATCCTGAGATTTTCCCACTAAAATTATGCTTTAAATATTCATTGTTTTTCCACATAGTTTAATTTTGGCTACAAATTAAGGGGCCCTCACACCTGGGAGGTTAAGCTGCAGACACAGTTTTCTGTAATTTAAGAATATTACTGTCTCAGCATGTCATGTGAACTCCAGATATTTATCTTAGGTGCAGCCTTTCTTTTCCCAGAAATCTCCCACCAAGCTCAGATTCAGCAGGAAATCAAACCCTGGGCACATGTGACTTTGATCCCTGAATGACTGGCTGCCTTTAAAAGGCTTATGTTTTATTAGAGTAGTATGTGATTAAAACATGAAACCACCTCCAAGGAGACCATGTGAATATATGGCCCAGAGGATGGATGTGGGGGTCCATTAAAACACAATTATGCTGAGACATAATTCAGGGCAGCTGTACTACAGGCCATGTCACAAACACTTCCATACACATTGCATCCCAGTGTGGAAGGACTCACTCTGAAGACTTGTGTGCCTCAGCCCTTCCACCTCCTACTTTCTGAGCTCTGGCCTTCAGTTAACCATGGATATTTGTCTCTACCTTTCAGCCTTCTCCAGTCTCCAGGGACATCACACCTTTCATAAAAACTTCCAGAAAAAAATGCTCTCAGAATGAGGTAGACCAGCAGTTCTCAACCTATGGGTCTTGACCCCTTTGAGGGGTCACATCAGATATTTACAGTATCATTCATAGCAGTACCAAAATTACAATTAAGTAGCAATAAAGTGATTTTCTGGTTGGGGGGTGTCACCACAGGATGAGGTGTTAAAGGGTTACAGCATTAGGAAGGCTGAGATCTGCTGGGCTAGACAATTTCATTCTGTTCCAACAGCTGAAGTTTGCCACAGTCTAAGTTGCTCTTTGTTATGCCATATAAAGGAATGAGCTCCCATTATGAAACATGAAGTCTGTGGATTCAGCCTCGGTAGCATCCCAAAGCCTGAGATGTAGAACAAAGAGGGGGTGGAGTGCTGTGCATGTCATCTGGGCCTGACATGGCCATGGCCCTTTTGAACTCTCAGTAGCTATTTGTACCTGAGTGAGACCTGCTTAGGACTGGACCTGCCAGTATCCTATGATGGTGGTGGGAAGGGCTCCTGAGGATGTTGCTGGGAGAGAGATCTTTTTCCCAGAGCTGTAGCCACTGTATGTTTCCTATGCTCCTAGATATAACCACAACTGCATGCACTGGCTTACTGAGCTATGGTTGTGTGGAACAGTTTCTATGTTTCTGTCACTGGTGCCCTATCTGCAGTGAGTAGACTTTGCTCACATCTCCTGTGAAAAAGTCCACACAACTACTTAACAGACTTGACAAATGTTTGGAAGGGACAGTATGTCATTTTCTTTTCCACAGTCGGTCTGCACATGCTCCAGTTGTCCAGAGTGGTCCAATTCAACCTTTTTAGTTCATGCATCACACAGTTCTGTGGATTACGCTCATTGTTAATAAAAAGCTGATTGGCTGATAGCAGGGCAGAAAGAGATTGGGCAAGACAGCCTGACATACAGAGAGTGTTGGGAAAGAAGAGTAGAGTCAGGGCAGTTGCCCCCCTAGCCAGATACTGAGCAAGCAGGACATGTAGAAAATGAGGTAACAAGCCTCAAGCTATGTGGCATAATGTAGATTAATGAAAATGGGTTAATTTAAATGTAAGAACAAGTTAGTAATAAGCCTGAGCTATTGGCCAAGCATTTATACATAATGTTAAGCCTTTGAGTTGGTTTTTGGGACCAGGCAGTTGGGAGAGGAAACAGTTTAGTTTTGTGTTAGAGTTCTGTTTGTAACATTCTACTTCTTCCAAACTCTGCTTTATCTTTTAATAAATTTCCCTTTGTTTCACTGTGACCCTTTATTATCTGACCCAGAAAACTACTGAATTATCACTTGTTCCACAAAGACAATTTCCTGCTGGGTGTGGTAGCATGTAGAGAGCTGCGTGTAGCTGCACCTTAAAGATGGCACTGGCTTCCACCCTCTGCCTTCCCGACGGCAAGTACTCTTTGTGGTAAACAGCTCCTTATTTGGCTATGGCTGGATTTGTGTGCCACTTGCATATGCGTGGACCTATGAATAGTGCCCACGTGGCTGTCTGGGGTTGGTAGCCCAGACCTACTTAAGGGCTGGGAGAGGCTTGCCCGGGGAGAGACATCGCTACTAACAAGGTCCTGAATAAACTGCTTAAAGAAGAGCTCCGGTGTTGCGTCATCCTCGCTGGTCAAGGCAGTCGCAACAAGTGGTGGCCAGTATGGGGAACTACCATGTCTCTCCATGGGGCTCAGAACTTTCTGCAGTCAGGGGGTATACCGGTAAGTCCTCAGGTAAATTGGGGATCCGTGACAAAAGCGGGTTTTTTGCTCTCACCTGTAGATAAAGGGGGAGCGGGACAGTAGAGCCACGACCATAGCTGATGGGTAATCAGAAAAACAAAATAAGCAAGTGAAACTGGAAGGCTGGGGCTGTTCAGTAAAGGCTCCGAAAAACCTCTCAAATTGAGGAAGAAAGGATATGCCAGGATGGGCGCTTCCTCCTCGCACCCAATTTTTCTGGCTCTTAATGAGCTGCTTCTCTCTAAGAAATTGAAGATAAGGAAAAGCACCCTAGAAAGATTTCTGGAACAGTGTGATGTTGTTGCTCCTTGGTTTGCAATTTCAGGAAGTCTTACAGTGTCTTCCTGGGAGAAATTGGGAAGAGACCTAGACTTCGCCACAGAGCAAGGCACACTTAAGCATGGGGTTAGACCAGTCTGGAAACTAATAAGAGGGTGTTTAGAAGATCAGAGATGCAGTGAGGCAGTTGAGAATGGCCAAACTGCTCTGGAAGTACTGCAGGAGGAAAGATCAGAAAAGGCAACCTCAGAGAAAGCAGTACCTGAAAAGGCAACCTCAGAGAAAGCAGTACCTGAAAAGGCAGGGCAAATAAAAAATAAAGAGGCAAAAGGTGAGAAAAAAATATACAAGTTTATATCCTAGCCTTTCTGAGTTGGAAGACTCGGGTGCTTCCGATCTCTCCAACTCTGTCTTGGATGATGAGGATGTTGAATCCATTTGTGAGCCATTGCAATGAGTGAGGGTTAGAAAGAAAAGAAAAGAGAGAAGAGGATCCAAACAGTTAGAGCATGGTCCCTTCTGCTCCCCCTCCATATCCTGGAGTAATGGGGGCAGAGGGCAGAGTGTCTTTTAATCCTAGAGTATGGACAGAAGTTAGAACAGAAATGCAAGTTGCATTCCCAGTATTTCAGAATCCTCAGAATCAGAGATATCATGAACCTCTAGATTTCAAGATTATTAAATCATTAGCAGAATCTGTCCAGACATATGGTATTACAGCTTCCTTTACAGTAGCTCAGTTGGAAGCTCTGCATAGATATGCCATGACTCCGTCAGACTGGATGAACCTTGCATGAGCCTGTTTAAGTTCTGGTCAGTATTTAGATTGGAAAGCCTTTCTGATAGAGTTCGCTAGTGAACAGGCTGCAGCTAACAGGGCTGCTGGTGGAGGCCAAGCTGCTTGGGATATGGATATGTTGCTTGGGCAAGGTAGATTTGCAAATCAGCAAAATGGGTATCCTATCCAGGTTTATGAGCAAATTAACAACATTGCTACCAGAGCTTGGAAGACATTACCCAATAGAGGAGAAGTTAGTGGTAATCTCACTAAAATTGTCCAAGGACCCATGGAACCCTTCTCAGACTTTGTAGCTCGCCTAGTGGATGCAGCTGGAAAGATATTGGTGATCCTGATACAGCCATGCCATTAATTAAGCAGTTGGTTTATGAGCAGTGCACTAAGGAATGTAGAGCTGCCATTACACCTTACAAAACTAAAGGATTGGAGGTTTGGATGAAAGTGTGCAGGGAATTAGGGGGACCACTAACCAATGCTGAGCTGGCTGCTGCAGTTTTACAAATTAGTCAGAAGAGGGCAGGCGGCACTGGGACCTGCTTCCGATGTGGTAAAATGGGGCATATGAGATGTAGCTGCCCCCAAGGAGGAAGTAATCAAGGGGGAAGTAACCAGAGACCAGGGAGTGACCAACGCCCTGTCCTGGGACTGTGTCCTAAGTGTAAGAAAGGAAAACATTGGGCAAACGAATGCAGGTCAATCAAGGACATTAATGGACAGCCTCTGAGGAATAATACTCCTCCAAAAAATGGACAGCGGGGCCCCCGGACTCAGGGCCCGCAAATATATGTGGCAATGGAGGATCAGAGACAGGAAGGGAATCAAGAGCAGTGGCCGACCCTCAGACATCCCAAACACCGCGGCGAGCCACTGCACGTTCAGCAGGATTGGACCTCCGTGCCACCACCAGACTCATATTAACCCCACAAATGGGGGTGCAAGTAGTGGAATCTGATTTTCAAGGCCCCCTTGACCCTGGGACAGTGGGATTGTTAATAGGGAGATCATCTACTATATTAAGGGGATTGCGAATCCATCCTGGGATAATTGACTCAGATTATACAGGTATAGTTAAAATCATGGTTGAATCACCAAAAGGAATCACTGCCATTTCCCCGGGAGACAGAATTGCACAGCTTATCCTGTTACCCAGCTTACATGATTCTCACCCAGCCTGTGACAAAGAAAGAGGAAGCAACGGATTCGGATCCTCAGGCACAGATTTAACATTTTTATCTTTAGACTTAGATCAGAGACCCACATTACAATTAACCATTAATGGCACCAAGATAATGGGACTTTTGGATACTGGGGCAGATCGCAGTATCATAGCTAGCAAAGATTGGCCTCGAGGTTGGCCTATACAGGCTTCCTCACAAACATTGCAGGGATTGGGTTATGCCAGTGCTCCTAATATTAGTGCAAATTTGTTGAATTGGCAAGATTCAGAAGGTCACTCTGGCATTATGCAACCCTATGTTCTTGAACTTCCAGTGTCCCTTTGGGGGAGGGATCTTATGAAATCCATGGGCTTTCAATTGAGTAACGAATATTCCAAAGAATCTAAAAATATCATGAAAAATATGGGGTGTCATCCTAATTTTGGCTTGGGAAAATTTTTACAAGGCAGAAAGGAGCCGATACAAGCAGTACCTAGGAAACCCAAACAAGGATTGGGTTTTTCCTAGGGGCCGCTGAGGAGGGTACTCCCAAATCCTGGATAACGGAGGAGCCAGTGTGGGTTCCTCAGTGGCCACTCTCCTCCGAGAAATTACATGCTGCATATCAATTAGTGAAAGAGCAATTGGAGGAAGGGCACATTAAACCCTCCCTTTCTCCCTGGAATACACCCATATTTGTCATCAAGAAGAAATCAGGAAAATGGAGATTGTTACATGATCTTAGAGCTATAAATGAGCAAATGAGAATTATGGGACCCGTACAACATGGTCTTCCATTGCTGTCAGCCTTGCCTGAAAATTGGCCTATTATTGTGGTAGATATTAAGGACTGCTTCTTTTCCATTCCTCTGAATAGCAAAGACAGTGAGAGATTCGCTTTCACTTTACCGTCCATTAATCATGAAGAACCTGATAAAAGATATCAATGGGTTGCATTGCCACAAGGCATGGCCAATAGTCCTACTATGTGTCAACTGTTTGTAGCAACTGCTTTAGAACCCCTGAGAGCACGTTTTCCTGGCCTGAGATGCCTCCATTATATGGATGATATACTGTTAGCAGCTAAGGAGGAGAGCATTCTTCAAGCAGCGTATAGCTCACTTGTGGAACTGCTAAAGCAAAAGGGACTCTGTATTGCCCCTGAGAAGGTACAACAGAGCAAAGTTGTCAATTATCTTGGCTTTAAAATAACTAATTATCATATCATGCCACAAAAGGTAGAATTAAGGAAGGATCATCTTTGCACATTGAATGATTTTCAGAAATTATTAGGAGATATAAATTGGATAAGAGGAAGTTTAGGAATGGCCAATTATGAATTAAAACCATTATATGATATTCTAATTGGAGATGCAGCCTTGGATTCACCGAGGCAACTAACCAATGAAGCCCGAGAAGCCTTAACAAAATTAGAGGATAGGTTACAAAGGGTTATTCTTCAAAGAGTGCAAAATAATGATGATATTACCCTGTGCATTCTGCCTACCCAGTTACAACCTACGGGGATTTTATGGCAAAAAGGACCCTTATTATGGATTTATGCTAAAATCTCACCTGCAAAATCAATTGAGTATTATCCTACTGCTGTAGCATTACTTGCACAGCAGAGTATTTAGCAGTGTTTACAATATTTTGGAACATCACCACAAACGCTAGTTGTTCCTTATGATTCTACTCAAGCCAAGATATTATGTGCTGCCATAGATGATTGGGCAATACTGCGTTGTACCTATCCAGGACACATAGATTTCCATTATCCTAAACATCCACTATTATCTTTCTTTAAAGAACATCCTGTAGTTTTCCCTAAGGTAACTGCTTCCCAGCCCATTCCAGGAGCCAGTGTTATATTTACAGGTGGGTCTAAGACAGGCTGTGGTGCTTATATGGTGGATTCTACTGAACCCGTAAAGCATCAGTTCTTGCCAGGTGCACCCCAACAGGTGGAGCTTTCAATAGTTCTTGAAGTTTTTAAGGCTTGTCCGTTTGCATTTAATTTAGTGTCATATTCTAGTTATGTTGTTAATGCCTTGAAAAGCTTGAATGTGCAGAGCCCATCAAATCTTCTAGCCCTGTTAGCTCATTGTTTGGCCAATTACAGAAACTGATCTGGCAACGTAAGAATCCCTTTTTTGTGCAACACATCCGCGCACATACCAGTCTGCCAGGTCCATTGGCTAAAGGCAATGATATAGTGGACCAGTGTACTAGACAGGAATGGATGTTTGTGGCTTCTGCCATACAACGAGCACATGCTTTCCACAAAGAATTTCATGTTAATGCAAGGACATTACAACAAAAGTTTTCTATCTCATGTGCAGATGCACGAAAGGTGGTACTAGATTGTCCCCAATGTGTCATTTTTTTATCATCCTTCTGGATTAGGAGTTAACCCTCGTGGTCTGCTCCCCCTAAAAATATGGCAAATGGATGTTACACACATCTCTGAATTTGGACGTGTCAAATACGTACATGTATCTGTTGATACCTGCTCTGGAATCATTCACACCACCCCAATGGCAGGAGAGAAAGCCTCTCATGTTATTGCTCATTGCTTAGAAGCTTGGGCAGCACGGGTTAAGCCTCAACAGTTAAAAACAGACAATGGTCCTGCATATACCAGACAGAAGTTCGCTTCCTTCTGTCAACAGATGAATGTGCAACTTGTAGATGGCCTACCATATAATCCACAAGGTCAAGGCATTGTGGAGCGTGCTCATCGCTCCTTGGAGGAATTGCTTCAAAAACAAAAAGGGGGAATAGGCTATGGCCATACCCCTAAGGACAGACTCTCTCTTGCATTATTTATCCTGAATTTTTTGAATTTGGAGGCTTCCAATTGTTCTGCTGCGGACAGGCATCATTGTCAGCACAGTCCTTCTAAAGGAATGGTGAAATGGAAAGACGCCTTGACAGGTGTTTGGCATGGACCCGATCCCATGCTGATATGGGCACGAGGTTCTGTTTGTGTTTTCCCACAGGATCAGCAAGACCCAGTGTGGGTTCTTGAGCGCCTCGTGAGAAGAGTCCATTGCCAAGAAGAAGATGTCTGTGCAGACAGTGATCTCCCTGTTCGCGCTAATGATGATTCGGCTGGGAATGACAGACCTAAGATAGGGGATACTGTCAGTGTTCCCTAGACCAATGCCAGTCCATCATGATGCAATATTATTCCCACAGCTATTCAGTAGTAATAAAAGTATGGATGTTCCATACCTCCCTATGGACCCAGAGGAAGCTCCTATAGGAGAAAATAGGTCTTTTGATTTAAACGGAACTCTTTGTTTCCAAATTGTCAGAAACAGATCAAATGTTTCCCCATGTGTTTTGATATATAACCAGACGGCTGGATGGTTTGATTTGCCTGGACCAGGCCCTTGTTTTTCAGCCAATGCCTCTTGAGTGTCTGGATGGTGGCCTGCTAAAGTGTTGGGAAATGATACACCTAGTCAACCAAAATGGGCCCCCTTTTGTTGGGGTCAAGATGGAGGGAACGTCTGGCCCTGGACAGGTTGTCAGTCTTGTGCTGTGATCTGGGCCAATCAAGGGAAGAGTTTCACTTTTTCTCCTGGGATTCTGTGCCTGGCCCGTTATCCACAGACATCAATGCCAGAACTGATGCAGGCTGTGCGTATGACGGAGTTGAGTCACTGGCTAATATTACTTATAATCCTTCTCCAGTTTGTGTGTATCCTCCATTCTTGTTTATAGTGAGCAAAGGGAGGCCTGTATCTTGCCATAATAATACCTGTTTTTATACTCAATGCTGGAATGCTTCTAAATATTATTATGCCATAATTACCTGTATGCCTTGCTGGGTGCCTATGCCAGTTGATGCTCCTAATGCTATGACCCTATTTAGACAAAAAAGAGATTTTGGCATTACTGCTGCCATTGTTACAGCTATTTCCTTGGCGGCTGTTGGAGTCATACTGTACAGATGGCACAGACTTTGAATAATCTTTCTGCCAAATTGGCAATGCTCTGGATGTGCAAAAGGGCATCAATGCTCAAATACGAGGAGGATTGATGGTGGTCAACCAGAGAATTGACCTGGTTCAAGAACAAATTCATACCCTCTGGCAGATTGCCCAACTCGGCTGCCAATGGAAGTATGAAGGGTTATGTGTGACTAGTGTCCAATATAATAATTTTACCCATGCTGCAGATTTATCAAAAAGGTTGTCTAGTTATCTTTTAGGCAATTGGACCGGAGAGTTTGATAACCTGATGGACCAGCTGAGGGTGGCTATTGTCACGGTGAATTCGACCTGAATGGATACCAGACTGGCGGAGGGATTATCTTCCTGGATTGCTACAGCCATGGATCACCTGAAGGAGTGGGCAGGAATAGGAGCCCTAGTAGGCTTACTGGTGCTCACCTCCCTAGTATGCTTGTGGTGCATTTGTCGCATTAGGATCTCACAGCATCGCCATGCGGCCATGATTATCCAAGCCTTTATGGCCATTGAAGCAGGACAGTTTCCCCCAAGCCTGGCTGGCTACTTTAAAAGATATTTAGGCACAGGATGTGAGGTCTGCGCACTGCACTTGAGGCTAAGATACGCTGACCTCAAGAAGAGCAAGTCTGATTGCATGTGGGTTGGTACCCTAACTCCCACCTCTGTGAAAAGGGTATCGGGCGGGTCTAGTGTTCTCTAGGTGGATGACGCCTGGACAAACATTAGTACATGTTCCATTTTAGCAGAGACCAGACCTCTACTCTTGCCTGTTGCTCTGCAAAACAAAAAGGGGGAACTGTAGAGAGCTGCGTGTAGCCGCACCTTAAAGATGGCACTGGCTTCCACCCTCTGCCTTCCCAACGGCAAGTACTCTTTGTAGTAAACAGCTCCTTGTTTGGCTATGGCTGGATTCGTGTGCCACTTGCATATGCGTGGACCTACGGATAGTGCCCACGTGGCTGTCTGGGGTTGGTAGCCCAGACCTACTTAAGGGCTGGGAGAGGCTTGCCCGTGGGGAGACATCACTACTAACAAGGTCCTGAATAAACTGCTTAAAGAAGAGCTCCGGTGTTGCATCATCCTTGCTGGTCCAGGCAGTCGCAACAGTAGCATACATCTTTAATCCCAGCACTTGGGAGACAGATTCAGGTGGATTTCTATGAGTTCAATGCCAGCCTAGTCTAAATAGTGAGTTCCATACCAGAGCTGCACAGTGAGATCCTGACTCAGATGATTTCCTGAGGGAATTCCACCTTGTGTAGCTTGTAACTTGTCAGAAGTGACATTGACTCCCTGATTAAAAAATTCACTTTTGTACCTTTCAAGGCAATGCTAGTGTGTACCCTTAATTAACCAGTTAGTTAGTTACTGCTGAACAAAATCCTGACTACATAGGTACAACCTAAGGTTGTTGAATATGTGAGAGGAAACAGAGATTATGAAAAACAGTTGTAAAACTTTTTGATGTTTCAAAAGAAACATCAAAATAGTTTTTGCAGAATGTCTTAGTTAGGGTTTACTATTGCTGTGAAGAGACACCATGACCATGGCAACTCGTATAAATAAAAACATTTAATTGAGGTGGCTTGCTTAAAGTTTCAGAGGTTATAACGGCACAGGATATACATTACCAATCCAAAACCCAGGGGAGGAAGCATAACGAGGAAATGCTGGACCAAACAACACTGAAAACCAGCTGGGAAAACTCCAAACTCTGCATCTTCATGTCTGATGTCAAAATGCTCTCCACATCTCCAATTCTGTTCAGCTTTGTTGACTGCAAAACACTTCTTTCTCACTGGCTGATTCTACAAACTGTAAGCAGCTCTCTTTGGCAGGTATCCCATGACTCTGGCATCTCCAACATCTTGGATTCTCCCAAACAATCCAGGCTTCAACTTCACAGCTTCACACAGTGGCCTCTCTACTAGGCCTCCATTCAGGGAGACCAGTGACCCATGCCTGGCTTCAGCGGTGTTCTTAGTCAGGGAGGCAACTTTTTAAACCTATTTCTTCTATCCTTAATGAAGCCAGAACCATGTGGTTGGACCTGCCAAGTTCTGCTGCGTATTGGGGCTGGAACACGGCATTCGCCACCACAGGCAGATCTAAAGTTTTCTTTAATTCCTTTCCACAAGTTGGAAATTTAGCTGGGTGTGATCTTGCCCTGAGGTCACCACTCCCTTTTTCCCATTTCTTAAACTGTTTATCTCCTTGAATACTGGAGTTAGCTCAATTCCATTTCCTGGTGCTCATTTTCTCCTCAAAGTGTACTTTTTGTAATTTTCCATGCTTAGCAGCTTGATGCTTTTCATTTTAAATCTTCATTAGAGTTACCACTAATATCCACATGACAGAGTCTATACTAGGCAGTTTTGAGATTTCTTCTGCCAATGAAATTAATCCAAAATTCTTCACGTTAGCCTCAGGCAGACTCTTCAGAGAAGGGCAAAAGGCAGCCACTTCCTTCACCAAAATATCACAAGAATGATTTCTAGGCAGCGTACTAAAATTCTTCTCTGAAAACTCTTGAGTCAGCTCCTGACATTTCAAATCATTATCAACCCATTGTCTTCCATGCTTCTACTAGTATGCCCCATTAAGCAGTGCTTAAAGCATTCCCCTGATTTTCTAACCCAAAGTACCAAAGTCCATATTACTCCAAACAAAAGCATGGTCAGGCCTATCACAGCAATACCCCATCCCTGGTACCAATTTCTGAGAGGATGACAGGGTTGCAGCTATCTTAGAGAAGGATCAGACTTGGGGCAGCAAGCCCTGGGAAACCCATTAGGGGATGTGCTGCCCCTCTACCCTAAGCCCTGGGAAACCCACCAGAGAATGTGTTACCCCTAGACCCAGACAATTAAGAGCCACATTAAACATGAGTTCCAGATATTTACTGCCATAACCTAAAGGATATAATAGATCATATACCATAGCTGTCAGAGCAAGCAAGTTTCCTGCAGATAAGAAATGAAGTGTCTAGTTGTCAGAGAAAACGTGTCTGCTAATGATTGTGATGAGATAAACTGCTAGAGGATATGGCAATTTCCTTGCATCTACAACCCTCCAATCAGTTCAAACCAAGCAACTCTAACCTGAAGTAAGCACCAGTCCTGAGCTTGTGACTTTACAGAGTTGGAATGCCCCTAGACCCTTGACCCTAACCACTATAAAAATCTGACCCTGTTCCTGCTTGAGGTCCCTCTCATTCCACCGTTGTGACAGATGGACTAGGGGCCCAGGTTTGAACTCATGAATTAAAGACTTTTGCTTTCAGATCAGTCTCTTGGTGGTCTTTGGGGACATCAGACTTTGGGTGCAACATTTCTGTCTTAGGGTTTTTATTGCTGTGAAGAGAAACCATGACTGTTACAACTCTTATGAAGGAGTCATTTAATTGAGGTGGCTTGCTTATAGCTCCAGAGGTTCAACCCATTATTATCATGAAGGGGGAGCATGGCAGCATGCAGGCAGACTTGGTGCTGGAGCTGAGATTCCTACATCTTGACTCAGAGGCAACAGGAAGTCAACTGACTATCACACCTAGGAAAGCCCAGAAAAAAAAAGGAAACCTCAAAGCCTACCTTCACAGTGACACACTTCCTCCAATAAGACCACACCTACTCCAACAAGGCCACCCTTCCTAATAGTGCTACTCCTTTTGGGGAGTGTTTTCTTTCAAACTACCACACAGGACAAATATGTACAGGATGATTGGAACCTTATTTACAGTCCCCACCCACCCACATATAAGAACATATTTTGAGCACACAAATTTCCTTTCTGACTTAGTTCAGGCCTTATCTGATGCCATTTCTTCTATTTATTCCCCTTTTGGGTTGCAAATGAAGCTGACTACCACTGCTCTTGTGGGGACCTAGGAAGCCTTGGATTGTGTTGTGAGAGTTACTGCTTGTAAGGTGGTAGATGGGTTCCGGGAGAAGGATTGGACAGACTTGCTGGTGAGGATGAGGGCAAGGGGAAAAGAGCAAAAGCCCTGATTAAAGGTGCCTTGATCTTCCCACCTCCAAAGATCTGGATTAAAACGGTTTTACAACTTCAAATGATTTCCTTAAGAAAAATTCCTCACAGGTGTACCTAGCTACTTGGGTTTTAGTTAATCCCAGATGCAATCAAGCTGACAAACAAGAATGGTATCACACTAACCCTTTGTCAAGAGAATTTTTGTGGGATTTTCTAAATGGAGTTCAAGAAAATGGAATAGGGGGCCAAGATAAAAAAGAGGGGCTAATACTTATCTTCCTCATGGAAGTGAACACAGACAATATATGGACATCTTGAAATTACTATTTCAAACATTGTCTTAGGAGGAAAAGCTATGACCAAGATCTAGAACCAACAATGAGACCCAATTTAAAGAAATCTCTTCAATGAGTTTCAGTCAATTTCTTTAACCTCCAATGCCTTAGTAAACAATGTAGAACCTTCTAGTGACAAATCTATGAGATGGAACCTGCCCAGGTCAGAGATGACTTGTATCAGTTCTGTATCTCATGGTTCATTACTAACAACTGACTATGAAGAGAACCTCTCATTGTGGCCTTTAGGTTTTTTAATATACATAAAATTATGAATGTGTACATGACTTGAAAGTAAAAGTGAAACAGTCTAGGGATTAAAAAGGGACGAATGAGAGAGGATGGGATTAGAAATGGAAAGGTAGAGGGTTATGAGGCTGTATGAGCATTGTACGATTCATACTTGCCTGAAAATGTTTTTGTGTAAAAACAGTATTATGTATAATGAATATATACAATGACAGTTTAAAAAATTGAAGCAAAATAAAATGTGAATGGTTCGAATTACTTATGATATTTATTCTAAAGCATACTTGCAAGTACAATTATATTGTTGACCTTTATCACTCTTTTAGGTAAAAGCGAAGTAAAATAATGGCCTTCTAGGTTAATATCCAGGCAAATGGACTTTTTCCTTCAAACCTGTGAAGACAAGAGCCCTCAGCTCCAGCTCTGCCCTTCATCTGGTTCCGTAAATGCCAGGCCCTGGGATCTGAACTAAGGGGCTGCTTTGTGGTCCCTCTCCTGTGTCCTTTCATCTTTCATCCTCACAAAAGTGTGCTCTGAAGAGTGGCAATTATGTGCCATTGAGTGCTGCTGGAATATCAAAATATATCTTTCTGTGAAAGTCCCCTTTTTTTTCTCTGTAAGGTTGTCCTTCACAGGATTGTTTTTTGAGGCATGGCTTCTCTACAAACTTTCCTCTTTATTCACCATTTTCTAATCAACTCAGAGCAGAGCAAATACATTTTCAGCCAGCAGCCTAGAGTCCTGCTGTTTACCCCTTGGTACTGCATATTGAAATGCTTGTTTCTGATACCTTTTCTGAAAAAAAAAATCTATTTTTATTATTTTTAGTTTTGTGCATATGTGTGTGTGTCTATAGCATGGAAGAACATGAGTATCCATGGAGACCAGAGAAGGAGTCTGATACCTTGCAGTTAGAGTTACAGGTAGTTTTGAGTCACCTGACGTGGGTGCTAAGAACCAAACTCAGGTCCTCTTTGAGAGCAGTGAATACTCTGCATAGCTGAGTCACCTCTCCATTCTCAATACCTTTTTAAAAAGGATAAATATGCTGACTAAACTGTTAAGAACCCTCAAAATAGTTGACAGCTTGTCACTGTACTTTTCTGCCCCTGACAGAAATGGCTGGATCCCAACCAGTGGAGCCTGGCTCTGCCCACCGGGAGGCAGCTACTCCCTCTCTGGAAGCTTTTATTATCCTTCCGTATGAGAACAGACTTGGTTTATTGCTCCAAGATGATTTGCAGCAGAAGCTGTGTCTATGTAAGTACAGAAGTAATTAAAGGCGCATCGGGGTTTTTGGTCTTGCTATTGGGGAATGAAAAAGTCTACAGAGCAAGTTAACTGAGACAATGCTGACATGGAGCAATGGGGCAGCAGACAAGATGTACTAGATTTGTAGCCTTAGTTTTCCTCTAGGGCTCACTGTGAGCTCTGCTGCAGTCAGGTGTCATTGTGATGGCAGGAAATATGCTTTAGTTAGCTGTAACTACACATTTGAGTTGCTATAACTACAGAAACTATAGTGTAATCCAATGCTGTTTTCAAAGTCCAGCTGGCACTAGAGGAAGTAACAGGGCTTACCTTTCTCACCCTTTCAGGCAGGAGGCTCACAGAACAGTGGTAGGAGACTGGGCTATATGGATCAGCCAGTCTGGATTTAATTTCTTTCTCTGCATTTTATCAATTGATGACCTGAAGCAAAATTCATACTGTGAGCTTCAGATAGTTTCCTTTAAAAATTCTTCTTCTTCTTGTTGAATCCCACTCACTTATCTTGTGTGGGGGGGTGTGTGCTGTTATGCATGTGGAGGTCAGAGGACAACCTGTAATAGGCTTTGGTTCTTTCCTTCAACTATGTGCTTCCCAGGGATTGAACACAGGGTGGTGGCAAGTGCCTTTACCCACTGAGCCACCTTGCTGCCCCCCAAGTTTTATTATTATTTTACCAAATAGACAATATTAGTTATATTAGTGTGTGATTCAAATTTCCCTTCAATGTGACAGACCACGTGGTAATAAGCTCATAGGAAGAAAGGTTTCCTCTGTCCTATTGTTTCAGAGGTTCTAGTCCATGTTTGCTTGTGTGAGTTTGGGTCTTTGGTGACAACTGGGGTTGGTGGGAGTTTGTAGAAGAAGAGGCCTGTTCTCTTTGTAGGGGTTAAAAAGCTCTAAAGAAGTGAGAAGTCACAAATGTGCCATGCCCCCTTCAGGGACACATTCCCAATGTCCTAACTTCCTCCCATTAGGCCCCACCCCCTAAAAGTTCCACCATCATCAAACAGCATCACTGTGGTGTCTGAACCTTTAACTTGTAGGACTCAGGGAAGATTAAACTGTGGGAATTATCTTATAGAGTCATAAAGACCAAATAAAATAGTACAAAGCAAGAGTTTATTACTACTATAATCTATTTATGTCTATTCTCTCCAGAATCCATAAGTTGAGATTGAACCCCTAGTGTGAAAGTATTAGGAAGTGAGAGTAATGGGAAATGATTAGATTATTAAATTGTTATTTGATCCCAATATTCTGAATGTGAGAAAAATTATTTTTCTCATAAAACATTTAGTCTATGACATTTTGTTTTTATAGTCCAAATGGACTCTCAGGATAACCAACCCTGACACACGCTAAGTGTAACGAATATCTATCCTAAATCTTACTTAATGAAGGGGCATGCTAATCCCTTCTGGTATCATCTCAGGGATGGAAACAGTTGCTTATCTCCTCACAAAATCTGTCTTTGGTAACTTTAAAGAAAATACCTCAAAATATTCTTTCACCATCTCTTTCCACTCTCAGGAGTCATATCTTTCACTTTGTGCTTAAGCTCTTCTTTAGTCGTCTGTTATTTTTGCCAGACTAGTGTTAGCTCATCAAGGTGCAGAGCCCACATTACCTCTGGTGATTTTTATGTGTATGGTATGTGTGTGTGACTGTTTGTTCACATGTGTGTGGAATTCAGGGACGTGTGTGTGTGTGTGTGTGTGTGTGTGTGTGTGTGTGTGTGTGTAGGCATGAAAGGGCATCCAGTGTCATTCTTGAACACTCTTCCCTTGCTTCTTGAGGTCCCTACCTCAGTTGAACTCAGAGCTCATCAATCTGGCTGGTCTAGATAGTGAGCTTACTCTGGACTATCTCTCCTTGCCTCTCACTTCGTGGAATTACAGATGAGCCACAGTGTCTGCTGGGCTTTTTTGTAGGATTTGAGGGTTTGATCTCAGGTGCTCACATTTGTGCAAAGAATTCTTTAATTGTCAATGCATCTCCTCAGCCCTTAAATGCTCTTCTGTTTTAGCTGTAGATATCTGTAATGAGGCAAAGCAATGCGGTAATGATGGCTTGGGTAGTGTGGAGAGGAGCTGGCTGGAGATCTCCCCTCAGAGACCAGGAGAGCTCTGTGAAAGCATTGATGCATGTGCACGTGAGATCAGAGAAGAGTTGTGATCTGACATCAGCTGAACTCCTGGGTAGTTCCCCTTTTAGCATTTTCTTTGGAAACAATGTGTGACTTTGCTGAAAGGAGAGAGAGAATAAGAACAAGTCTTGTGGGTTGAAATGATCTCCTGAGCAACTGGGAGAGCAGAGCAGAGTGTTCTAGGGCTTCATGCTTAGTCAAGAGGTCCTGGCCAAGTCCCTGAGGGCCACCATTGTCTTCACTGGACTAAGATCTTCACGATGAAATCGGCCACATCTCTCAGAATATGAAATTATTCCTATTTTAGAGTAGCTCTGCCTTTTAAAGGCAAGTACCTCCTACTACTATGTGTCCCCTACTGCTTCCCCGACACGCACAGACTGCCGGTGATCAACATCCCCACCAGAGTGGTTCACCTGTTACAACAGATGAACCGCCCACTGACAGGTCAGGTCACAATCCCCGGAATCTCACAGCTCACGCTGTAATTCCTCCTCGGTGTGTGCTCTCAATGGATTTGAGCCAGTGTAATGTGGGGTGAACTCCCCATGGAAGGAACATACAGCATGTTTCACTGTTCTAACAATCCATTCCTCCATCTGGTCAACCCCTCTGCCTGTCTGAAAACTCTGAAAATCCCCGTTTAAACTGTCTTCATAGTTTTGTTTTCTTCCATCTTCATAGATAAAAAAATATGAGAGAGGAAGTTTAAGATACTCCTGCTTTTATGGATGTCTTAGGTCTTAGGTAAATGGCCTGGGGCTTATCACAAGCAATTTGCTTCAGGTTTTCATCTTGTTGTATGCTGGTATGTGGATTCAGAATCTTATGCCTTCAAGGTGGACTTCTACCCTTAGCCCACAGCATTGCACTTTGCCAACTGTGTAGGCTTGCGCAGAATGCACTCTCCTTCTATGCCCGCAAACACGCACAGGCTTAAGAAGGATTAAAGTTAACTCTAAGCTTATTGCAAACCCCAATATCTTCAGTGACCAGGTAAATAGGATTAGACTGATGCTAAGGAGCAGCGATTAAGGAGGATGGATGGGGAGGGATGGAGAGATAGCTCAGTCAGTATGGTACTAGGAGTCAGTATGGTACTTAATTCAGTCCACAGAACACAGGCAAATATTTATGGCATAATCTCAACACTGGGGAACTAAAGATAGGTAGATGCCTGGAGAGCCAGCCCAGACTGCTTGGTGAGTTTCAGGTCAGTAAGAAACCCTGTCTCAAAAAAGAGTAAGGTGGGTGGTGCCTGAGTAAAAACACCTGAGGATTTCCACCCATATGTACATGCATGTATGTGCACGTGCACATATATGAATACACACACACACCACACACACACACACATACAACATACATATACACACATACATCAGAAAGGATTGTTGTGGATTGTGGCTAACAGAAAATACATGCTGTATGTGACTTGGACAGCTGCCTGCTCACTTTACAACTTTTTGTTGTTATATGAGAAAGCACTGTCATCTGGGGAGCATAGACCTCAATAATTGAGTTTACATATGAATTTTCTTGAGTTTAAGTCATAATATAATGCCCCAAATCCCCACATCTGCATACTTATGGGCTGGCAGGTTTTGAGCCCTTCACTTAGTAATTCATGTTGAAACAGTGTCATGTGGGAGAGCAGATTCAAACCCTTGATATAACAAGGGCCTTTTTGTTATTATGGGGAGATAAATAACTGTCTTTAGACCTAGAGCTTGTCTGTAGAAGACCTAGGACTTTTTACCAGTCTGAAGCTCTCAGGCCAATGTTCCTCTTGCCCTGCTTAGTCATGGTTGAGACAGGTACAGAAGACTAATCAGAAACTGCTTTTTCCACTGCTGATTGGATTTGGAGGTTAAAGGATTCAGGGTAAGAAAAGGATTGGATTTCAAGGATTATATGATTGACCCACCTTACTATTTCTTAAGCTACTGTGTAATTGAGATCATCTTTATATGTTCTTTACTCCACAGGCACTCAGCCTTAGAAGGCCACTGCCATTCCTATACAAATAAAAAAAAATGCATTGCTTGAGGTAAAATTACCAGCTAGTTATTCTATTCTACAGGCTAAAAGTCCTAATAGTGTGCACTCAGATTTACCCTTTCACTAATTCCAATGTCGATAGACTTGGAAGGGTGCTTCTCTGGAGGAACTCCTTCCAAGATGACCCAGGAATCCACTTACCCTTTACCCCGGCACACAGCTCTCCTTATCCATCAACTATAGAGAAGAAGGCTCACAGCTGAGAAAGATGAGAACATCTTCTCCCCTACACTCCACTGCCCAGAATTGGTGATATGGTCCATATCCCAGTGCAAGGTGAAGAAGATATGTCTTCCAGGTTTCTAGGAATATGGAAAAGTGGATTGCTAAAAAGTATATACGGAAAAAAAAATGAAGCCAGAAACAGTGAAAGAAAGCCGGCACTGATCTGCAAGCACAAGATTTTCTTGCTAAAAGCTTGGTTCTCTCTCTGATTAATTGCCTTGTGTGTATGTGACCACATTCATGTGTATGCACATGGGTGTGCCTGCATGTGGAGTGCAGAGGCCAGTTTGGGGTGTCTTCCTCTACTGCTCTCCAGTTTATTTTTGAGATATAGTGTTTCACTGAATCTGGAGCTGGGCATTTTACATAGACTGGCTGAGCAGTAAGCCCTAGGGATCCTCCTGCCTCCGCCTTCCCAGTGCTGGGATTACAGGCATGCGCCATTGTGTTCAGCTTTGTTTCTTATGTGGGTTGTGGGGGGTCAAATTCAGGTACTCAAGCTTGTAGGACAAGTTTTTATCTTAATTCTCTGTGAATGGTGAGGATCAAGTTAGGAAGCTCAGAAGAGGAAAATCAGGGGCTGCCGCCTGGGGTGAGAATGTAGAGTATTCTCATCCCCCAGTCAGCTTCCAAAAAAGGCATGCTTGACCTTGCTGAGTGATCCTCTGGAATGTGATTCTGATTAAAAATGTCCCAGAATCTAGAAGGGCCAACAAATCAGATGCTGTCTCTAGCTCTGAATGGTAGGGGAATGTTGCCCATTTTCAGAGAATTGTCTAATCTTTGTTACTGTCAGTCTTTCCGCATAAAAATGTGTACTTTCACAAACCCTGGGAAGCCTGGGGCTTTGTTTCATGAACATAGATTAAACAATAAATGTGTGGGGTTGGGGGTTTAGCTCAGTGGTAGAGCACTTGCCTAGCAAGCACAAGGCCCTGGGTTTGGTCCTCCAGCTCTGAAAAAAACCAAAACCAAAAAACCAAAAAAGTGTGTGTGTGTGTGTATGAGGGGAAGAGAGAAAGAGAGGTGTGTTTGAGAGAGAGGTATGTACATGTGAGAAGTGTGATGTTTGTGTATGAGATGTGTGTATGTGTGTGATGTGTGTGATGTACATTGTGATATGTGTGTATATGTGTGATGTATATGAGTGATGTATGTGAATGTGATGTATATGTATGATTATGTGTGTGATGTATACTGTGATGTGTGTATATGATGTATGTGATATATATGGGTGATGTGTATATGTATGCGATGTGTGTGCATGTGGTAATTAGAGGATAGATCAAGTGTTTGTACTCACATCTTGTTTGGGGCAGGGTCTCTTTGGCATTTGCTTGTGTGTACACTACGTCAGCTGGCCCACAGCATCTGGCAAGTATCCCGTCTCTACCTCCAGTCTTGCCTTAAGAGTATTGGGATCACAGAAACATGTTCTCACCCTCAGGTTCGCATAGGTTCTGGGGGTCTGAACTCAGGTCCTCACACTTGCATGTCAAGCTCCTTGCCCACTGGGCCATCTTCTTAATCCAGATCACAGAACATTTTCCCACTAAGTTTTAGAAACCAGCACTGGTGTTCCTTATGAGCCTAATAGAAAAAAATTGGTTCAGCAACAAGGAAAAATAAAATGCTTCTTTGTGCAAATACATTAACAGGGGAAACAGCATGTACAGTGGTCTTAAATTTAGAGGAAAACTAGGTTTGTATGGAATATCATATTTGCATTAATACACAGATTTAGGTGCCAGACATTCTCTGAATTTAATTGCTGCCTGTAGGGGCAAAACAGCCATTGCTCAGCTCACTCTCAGAAGCAGGGAATGGAGTTTTCACTGGTGTATCCCTGTGTCAGAACATCGGACTCACTAGAACACCTCTCTTATCTTGGTGTTTAGGTATCTGGGCAGAGACTTTCTCAATGACTGTCAGCATTAGGATGCTGAGGATGCTGGAAGTTGATACCAAGCTTCATGAACCCTTCATCTGTCTTTTAGGACTTTGGCCATAAATAGAAAATACTATTAGGAGAGAGGGAGAGAAGTTGGGAAGCTGGGTGAGTATGGAGTTGGGAGAGGGGAAGGAATATGATGAAATTATATTGTATGAAGAAATCTATCAAAGATTGTGGGCTTCAGCAACAGAACTTTGATGCTATTAGGGTTTGAAGTTGTTGAAAGTATCCAAACCACTGGCTTTTTCAATAATTTGAATTTTATTTTATGTTTAAAGTGTGTGTGTATGTGTGTGTGTGTGTGTGTGTGTGTGTGTACGTACGTACATACGTACGTACGTACGTACGTACATACATGTCAGTATAGTGCCCACAGAGGCTAGCCGAAGACATCAGATTCCCTGAAGCTAGCATTGTGGGCAGTTGTGAGCTGTGTAATGTGGATCTGGAGAGTCCAGTACTCAGGTCCTCTGTAAGAGCAATGTGCATTTTTAACCACTAAGTTATTTCTCCAGCCCATTCCTTTTTGTGTTTGCATGTGCAAGTGCTTGTGTCTGCATGCAGAAGCCACCCATCAAAGTTGGGTGTCTCCCTCCATTACTCTATACCTTTTGAGAAAAACCTTCTCACTAAACCTGGGGCTCATTGATTCAGCTACACTTGGTGGCCAGAAAACATTATGGATATTCCTGTCTCCACCTTCTAAGCCCTGGGATCATAGTGCATGACACTCGCCTTTCTTGGCTTTTCATGTGAGTGCTATGGCTCAAGCTCAGGTCCTCATAAGTACACAGTGGGTAATTAACTAACTGAGCCATCCCCTCAGCTCCAAAGTGTCTCTTTGGGACATTAGATGAAGGCACCTTGACTTTGGGGATCACTCTGGGCTTCTGGCTTCTGTACATCCCGAGGTTGTCTTGGCACCTTAAGTGATGAAAACATCTTTTCATGTTCTTCACACATCCAACCTAGACCTTGTTAGAATTCTCCTTTATGTGCATGTGTGTACATGAAGAGGCCAGAGGTCAATGTTGGGTGTCTTCTGGAGATTTTGAGACAAAGCCTCTCATTGACCCTGGAGTTCAGCAATTCACTAGACTTGCTAACTAATTCTGAGATCCCCCTACCTCTGGTCCCCAGAACTAGGGTTGTAGTACTACCAGGCTTGGCTTTGATACCTTTGCTGTGGATCTCTACTCAGGTCCTCATGCTTGTGCAGGAGGCACATTACTGACTGAGCCTTGACCAGCCCCTAAATTTCTCTTTTTAATCTGTATAAACTGAGGATCAGAAGGAGAAAAGAAATGGACCAATTCTGAGATCAATTTCCGTGATAGAGCTCATATTGAAGCCAGGTCATTGGATACCCTGGTAAGTGTCCTCCCTATTCCAAAAGCTCCTTTGACTACAAGATTACACCCCTGAAACAAACCATTAGGGCTTCCCTCGAAATGGTCAGGAACTCTCAGTGTGGTGTCTCTTTCTGAATCGAAGGTAATATCTTCCTATCAACCATGAATCAGAGAACAGGGCAATTTTCTGTGGGATGGTCTTTCTGTCTGCTGTGAATATGCATTGCTATGATTGGTTAATAAAGAAGCTGCTCTGGTTTATGGTGCGTCAGGTTATATATAGCCAGGTGGGAAATCCAAGAGAGAGAGAGGAAGAAGAAAGGCAGAGGAGGAAGAGACTCTAGTCTGCCACCCAAGGAGCAACATGTCAACAGACTGGTAACATCACAGCCATGTGGCAAAACATAGATGAATAGAAATGGGTTAATTTAAGATAACACTAGCTAGCAGGAAATGTAAGCCATTAGCCATACAGTTTGTGATTAATATAAGCCTCTGAGTGATTATTTTATAAATGGCTGTGCAACCACGGGGCTGGGTGGGACCGGAGAACCTTCTAGGTACAGCAACTCAACCTATAAAGCTATCTCATGGCCATTTTGATTTGTCAAGTCAACTATAAGCATCCTGGGATCATGAGAGGAAAACAAAGTTTAATGAAAACAAATTCAAACAGAACTCAGGCACCAAGCATGAAGAAACTGTTGGCAAAAGGGACTTTCTTTACAGGGAGCATTGAGGGATGGTGTATCATGAGAGTTAGGGAGGCTAGGTAAGTACCCCTCCCAACACAAATATTTTCCTAAAACCTTATGATAGTGTCTAAAATCCCATTACTTTGGTATTATTTATTTAAATTTCAAAATCTTTTTTGTTTTCTATTAATAAAACTGAGTGCTGATAGTTGGGTACTAGGCAATGATGTTAATGTTTATGCAAAGAATATGAATTATATGGTAACTACTTGATGGTTTTCTCTGAGAGTATCATATAAGTGCCAAGCAGACTGTTTTAGATGTCAGCCACATTTCTGCTCACAGGATGTATCTTTCTGTTCTACAAATATGAAGACTGAAGAAATATTAGTTTATGTGAAGTCATAGCATTGGTGCATTGGTCAGAGGTTGAGCTGGTATCCAGTCTGAGGCAGGGGTACATTCTCAAGTCTCAAGCTTCCTATGCCTGCCCCCACTGCAGATGAGGCAACTCCCTTTTTCAAGCTTCAATATAGTGTGTTCAGGCAGCTCAGCACCACTTAACATCCAACATCCAACACTTCCTTGGCTTCTGTTAGAGGTTAGGGATATCTTCCCTGAGAATAACCTAGCACTGGCAAGCATGTGGGTGTGTGTATGTCACTATGTGCAGGTATTGGTGCCTGTGTGCTTACCGGAAGGCCAGAGGACATTGGATGTCTTGTTACATAATGTTCTACCTTACTTATTTTGAAACAGAGACTATCATGGAAGGTGGAGCTAAACTAGCAGCCAGCAAGCTTAAGTAATCTGCCTGTCTCCACCTTCCACAGCAGGTTACCAAGCCTAACTTTTTGTGTGGATCCTGAAGATCAGAACTCAGGTCCTTATTCTTGCACAGCAAGTACTCTTAAGTACTCTTATCTTCTTAGCCATCTTCCCAGCCCTTAAGAAAGTTCTGCTTTTATCAAAGTAAGCCATGGTTGAGCTTTTCAGTAGAAGGGCATGCTTTGTTTTTAAGAATCCAAATGGCTAGATGAGTCTCAATTTTCAGCAAGCTTACAATTATTAAAGGACAAATTGCAAGGCATATTTTATATGCCCCATTTAACTGGTGGGATTAAGTGTGCACAAGAAGTAATTGCCTCTTCATGTGACTAAAGCAGATGAAACTCGGACAGAGGAAGCATGCCCCCTAATTTACAGTCCTGGAGGGAACTTTCTCTGTAATTATTGTCTTAGCACTAGAGAAAATAAAATATGACAATACTGAAAAGAATACAGCATAGATTCACTGTATTTTCTGTTTATCCTAAGTGAAAGTGTTTTACCCACCTGAGCAAGCCCTGCAACACCTCTACTGGTCTCACAGGCCTTATAGCAAGGACAGTCACCTAGACCTACTCTCAGAAATACTTTCTTGGTATCCTGTTTTCAAAAGGCTATCTAGAGTTCCTTCAGAGCTGAAAATCTGCATTTCTTTCCTGTGATCTGAACTGTTTGAATTGGTCCAGGAAGATTCTAAGAGATTAGTACAAATGTAAATTATAGCCCAAAGAAATCCTTTAAAAGAGAGATCTCAGTGGTTGGAGGTGCATATTGCTCTTCCAGAGGACCAGAATTTAGTTCTAAGCAGCCACAGGCAGCTCACTATAGCCTATAACCCCAGCTCCAGGACATCTAATGCCCTTTTCTGGCCCCAAAGGGTACCTGAAGACATGACTGCATACCCACATCTGTAACACATACACATAAATAAAAATAAAACACTTAAAAGATGAATAATTGTTGAAACATTCAAAGTAAGATAAGAGCACCATAAAAGTAAGTTCTTGGAGGAAGTGATTCTCAACAAAAAGATGTATTGTCAAGGAATTTTCACTAGGCTGTTGTGTTCCAAACATCATTATTGAAAATCTCTGTCCTTCAGAAAAACATGGGTGGAGCTGTTTGTCATTATTATTTTGTTATAGTCTATTCAAGAATTTGGATAGGGGGTTGGAGAGATGGCTCAGTTGTTAAGAGTGCTTGCTCCTCTTCTAGAAGATCCAAGTTCAGCTTTCTGAATCCACATTGTAACTAAATGCCTAAGGAATTCAATACACTTTTCTGGCCTCCACAGGTACTGGCACTCATGTGCACATACCGTAACACACACATATGCATACAAATAATTAAAAATTAAATCTTTAGTACATAAAATATAATTTGAATAGTAAATCCCAGCTTACACTTGTTTTCTTCCCCCTATACTCTGCCTCAATGAATTTTTCAAGGATATACGTTTTTTGTCAACAATAATAAATCATTAAAGATACATTTATAGCCCATGGTTTTCAGCATGCCTATTTCAGAGGCAAGGAAGATCCACTTCTGTGGCAGCATCTCTTCTAACTCAGCCTTAAACGTTCTTGTGCTGAGCTCTAAGCTACATATGTCACAAGTCCCTAACTAAGTTAGGAGGTCAAAACCTTAAATTAATTTACTTCTAAGAATTTATTCAGCAACAAGAATCATGAAAATATACAACTAGGCTCAAGATGGTTCAGGTTCCTAATCTTACACCATTGGAACCTTGAACTCCCTCAAAAGATCACTAAGAACCTGTCCTATTTATGCCTGAATCATCAGCATGGCTCACCATTCTGCTGTGATTCACTTGTATTGATCTACCTTGTCATTTGCTTGGTATAGGGACTGTAACCCAGCAGTGTGTTATTTCTTTGGACCCATCTGAACTTAATACGTGTTTCTTTTAGAGAAGGCAAGTTCTCATGTAGCTAAGACTGGCCTCAAACTTTCAGGGAGTATAACCCGACAGCATCTCTCTCTCTCTCTCTCTCTCTCTCTCTCTCTCTCTCTCTCTCTCTCTCTCCTTTTGGATCCATCCAAACTTCATAATTATTTCTTTTAGATAAGGTCTCATGTAGCCCAGACTGGTCTCAATCTCTCTATGTAATCCAGGATGACCTTGAACTTCTGAACCTCTGTTTCTACCTCCAAGTACTAGCACGGTAGGTGTGTACCACTAGGTGTTCATGCAATACTGGAGATTAAACCAAAAGCCATGTGCATCCTAGATAGGCCCTGACAACTGGGCTATAGCTCTTGTGATTATTTTTGGATTTGAGTCAAAACTTCTTGACAAGGGAAGGAAATAATTCAATTATTTGTTATGGATAATTGTAGGCAGAGAGGTCTAGCTTCCCAGTTCCCTAGTTACCAAAATCTGAGCAAAATGAACTTTTCACATGTAAGTAAGTTAAAAGTCTAGATATTGGGAGACTATGATGGATTATCACATTAGTTTTAACTGGATCACTGGGGTCATCATGTGAGGAAGACAGAAAGTAAAAGTTTTAGAGGAGTCAGATGTGAGGATGTAGAATGTTAGTTACTTCTCTAGTTGAAGTGAAAACGCCTTACAGAATTAACCTAATTATAGGAAAATTATTTTGGCTTACAGTTTTAGCACACGGTCTGTAATAGGGGGAAGGCATGGCATCCGGGGCAGCTACGCCTGTACAGTGGGAGCTTATGGTGTGATTTATTTACATCTTGGTAGGTCAGAAGTCAGATCAGATGCAGAAGCAGATGTCATCTACAAAGCCTGCCCCAGGTGACCCATTTGTGCTAGCTAAGCTGCACTCTCACAGGTTCCCAAACTGCCTAAAACATTGACATCATGTGAAGATCAAATAGTCACATGTATGATCACGTGTGGACAGTTTTATGTTTAAAATGCACTATCAGGGCAGAGGTCTGTGAAGAAAGATGTTATGTTGTTGGGCTTGGATGTGGAAGGAAGTCACCAGAAAGGAAAGGGGAAGCCTTTGAAAGTCAGAAATCACAAGTAAATAAGAGACCTTTTACATTTTTCAGAAGGAAAGGGCCTCTGCCAAAGTAAACATTTTAAACTTATTTCTAATCTCTCACCTTTTGAAAAATGAGACGTGTTTATGTTGTTTTAAGTCACTGAATTTGTGGTAGTTTACTTTGGAGTCAATAGGAAACTTTGTTTCCTTATGCAATAGATGGATGTGGTGGTATATATGTGTAGCCTTAGCTTCTGGGGAGGCTGAAGCAGGAAGATCACAAATTCAAGCCAGCACACCAAGGAACATTCCAGGCAGCCTGGGCAACTTATCAAGACCTTGTCTCAAGATAAAAAATTTTAAAAAGGTGGCGGCAGAGGGGAGAGCTTGGTGTACAGCTCAGGGTAGGGCATTTGCCTAGAATTTTTCAGGACCTTAGGCTTAATTCCTGGTGCAGCAAGAATAAAAAGAAGAGAAAGATAACATAATCTTGGTCAGTGACCTTTTCCAGGTGATGCCTAACAAATACGTTTTTGAATTATTTACATTTTTCTTAACTAAAGGATGAATCTACTTCATTTCTGTAAGACATTTCAAATGTTTAAGGATTCAAAATGAGTTATTCCAGACATGAGAGCATGCTTCTTTACAGCTCCGCAGCCTAAGTGTGTAATGTACAACACACACATAAGAAAAACAAAAACACCTCTTACAATTTTAGTTAATTTTGTTAGGTCATTTACCATGTGTGAATAAAAACTTAAATGACTATCCATTGGAAGGTGGGGATGTAAATTAATTCCATTAGAAAAATTGCCATCATGTGTTTCACAATATGCCACTTAATCAGCCAAATTTGTTGTTCTTAATGGCATGTTGTTTCATGAAGTTCATAACTCTGAGAGGAGGTGCTGGAAGAGGCAGAGGACAGGAACCCAGGGGTGACTGCCAAGGACAGCAGGTCTCATGGGCCCACGGACATCTTAATGAGTTGTAATGGAGTTTTATGTCCATGCTTCACTGTAACTGGAGATGTGGTGTGGACTGTGGACCAATATGAAAGCCATTCTTGTGGCCACAGGCAGGCTTTGTGATAAGATGTGATGGCTAAAATACAATACCAGAGGAGCAGACAAGGAGAAGAAATGAGTGTGGAATTAGGTGCAACAGTGTGTGAGGGCGGGCGATTGTGTGAGTATGTGAATGTGACAGTGAGTTTCTCAGTGTTTGTGTATGTGTTGTCATGTGCATTTGGATGTGTCTGTGAGCATATATATATAATATATATTATATATATATTTCTTAAAGTAGGACCTCTGATGTTTCTGTCCCTGTACTACACACTTCTGGCTAGATGGTTACAATCTTCCAGCTGATTCTCCTAGTCACTTCTCTCTACCACTCATCTCCGTGTAGTACAAAATCAAGGCTCTTTCTCTCAAGTGTGTCTGAAGTGAGTCTGTGGTTTGTGGAAGCCTTTGTTAAAAATTGCATTGGCTAATCAGATCCCACTCGCTGCGGAGATGATCTTTGAATATTTGGGAGTCTCCAAGTTATCAAAACAAATGAGAACTCGCAAGAGAGAAAGATGACTGTGGAGAAAGCGCTCTGTCAACCTCCCTTCATTACACACTGAAATAAAAGATCCACTTAAAAATTCAGCGTGCAGATGAAAGCACCCTTTTCAACAGAAAGGCACTTCTCGGCGTCATTATGGGAGAAAGATGATCATCCTGAATGGTCACTTACATCATTTTTAATGTATATAAGTGGTACATCAACACAGAGACATCACGGCAAAATACACCATCGTAAGAAAACACAGGCACATTATGCCCACAATGCATTTCATTATATGATTGCTTTTTAACTATTCCATACGCAGAGGGAACATCTCTCATCTGAGTGAGCGATTCCAATGTTTCAGAAAAAGATGGCCCATGGACGGCAGCAGTACAAAAGCAGCAGAGCTGGAGAGAAGGAAGAAAAACATGCATGGCTACCACATTTTGTTATGCCTGTAAAAACCATGAAAATGAGAACAGAACAAAGCATTGTTTTGTGTGTGTGTGTGTGTGTGGGAGGTGCGCGCACGCACATGCACAAGTGTCAGGCCCATACATGCATTTAAGTATGGCTGTGGTATAAAACACCCCTTTTTGGACTGTATAGGTGGGTTAGTGATTAAGAGTGCTTGCTGCTTTTCCAGAGGACCTGAGTTTGATTCCCAGGACCCAGCCTCGGAAGCTCTCATGTAATCCAGCTCCAGGGGATCCAGTGCTCTCTTCTGGCATCTGAGAGCACCTGGATACACATACACACACTCTTTCTCTCCTTGCCTTTCCCTCTTTCTCTTTCTCTTTCTGTCTCTGTCTGTCTGTCTGTCTGTCTGTCTGTCTCTCTCTCTCTCTCTCTCTCTCTCTCACACACACACACACACACACACACACACACAAACTAAAGATTAAAAACAAAAACAAACCTCACCCTTTCTATAGTCCTTATTGAATGGATGTTGAGAGGGTGACTTGAAGTTCACCCTCAACCACAGGGAACTGTTGGGTAGAGATCTGCTTCAGGATAGAAGCAATGCCAAGTCCCTCCACAGAGGGGCAAAAGGGGACATGAAGCAGGGCTGCTCAGGCATGGTAAATGCTGCCACAGTTAGCTTTAAAGATCTCCTTGACACAGCCTAGAGATAACTGAGAAGGGAGTACCAACTGAGGGGTAGTCTAGATCAGATGATCCTTTGGGGGATTGTCTTGATTATTAATCGATAGAGGAAGACTCAGACCACTGTGGGTGGCACATCCCTGGGCAGGTTATGCATTAGCTTGATTGAGCCAGTAAGTAGCCTTTCTGTGGTTTCCATTGTACTTCCTTGGTTGTGAGTGAGTTCCCTGGTTAGAAGTAATGCTTTGTGGACTGTGGAACAGGAAGCAAACCTGCCTTCAGGTTCCTGCCCGTGCTTCCTCTGTGATGGACTGTGACACTGAAGTGCAAGCCGAATAAATCCTTCCCCATTCCAGTTGCTCTAGTCAGGATATTTATCACAGCCACTGAAAGTAAACTAAGGCAGCTAATGCAGTGGATGGCAGGGAGAAAGAGGTGAAAGGCAGGAAGAGATTAGAAATACATAGACTTCATTGAGACCATCCCAGAGTTTATTCGGTCTGATAAAATGGACAGCCTCTTCATCAGTTCAACACAGACATCTTGTCTGGTGTATTTGCTGTTTATAATGTATTGCTGCAGTCTAATCTGTACAGAGACATGTGAAGTGTGGCTTCTGCTTCTCAGGGGTTGCCAATCCATCAGGATGGGCAGTAATCTAATTATTGACCTTTTGGCAGGGCAAGTTGAAGTGTGTTATGGTTAGAGACTCATACACACCATGACAAAGTGAAGGGGTGATTGGATTTTGACTTGAATGTCTTTACTGAGTAGATGTTATGAGCTAGGCCACAAAGAGTAACATTATAACAATGGTGAGAAGATGGCTCATATGAGGCTGGGGGATTATGGAATAGTTTAACTTCACATGTGTGTCTCTTTCGGTGTTTGTGTGTATGTGTGTACCTCTGTGTGTGTGTGTGTGTGTGTGTGTGCGTGTGTGTGTGTGTATGTCTTTGTGTGTATGTGTGTGTGTGTTTGTGTGTATGTGTGTATGTTTGTGTGTACCTGTGTGTGTTTGTGTGTGTGTGTGTACCTGTGTGTGTGTGTGTGTGTGTGTGTGTGTGTGTGTGTGTGCTTGCTTGCTCTTTTTTATTCCCTTGAGATGGAGTCTCTCACCAAACCTGGAGCTTGCTGGTCTTCAGCTAGCAAGTCCTAGTGGTTCATCTATCCACACCTCTAACAACACCATACATGTGGACACATCTAACATTTTATGTGTCTACTTGGAGTCCAAATTCCAGTCCTCATGCAGGTATAGCCAGCACTCTTACCCTCTGAGCCATCCACCAGTCCTATTTCTTAACTTTTCTTGGAGTCATAGACCTCTCTAAGAAGCTAATGAAATGAACATATAGACCAACACACAATTTACTGAGATTTATGAGTTATATGGAGTCCATTCTTGAATGGCTGGACTCATGGTGCTGGACCCAATACACACAAGAGAGTCTGTGTACCAGCACAAAGCTATCAGAATCCCACTAAGAAGAGCTCCTGATGAGACTGAGGGGAACTTCAGGTCCTGGCCAGTGGATGCTTTAAGATCATGCTAAAAGTAAATGAAAAGAAAACTAAATTTATATTTAGTAATAATAGTAATCCTGATATTACCATATAATGACTTACCCTTGAAAAGAACAATGATGCCACTGTGGAGTGTGGTTCTGTATGCTGTGTGTGTTGCTCTGATTAGTTGATAAATAAAGCTGTTTGACCAATGGTGAGGCTGAATAAAGTTAGGTGGGACATTCCACCTAGAGAGAGGAAGGAAAAAGGCAGAGATGCTGCCAGCCACTGCCAGAAGAAGCAAGAGTTGCACTGGTAATCCACAAGCCATGTGGCAAAGTATAGATTTATAAAAATGGGTTAATTTAAGATGTAAGTGCTAGTTAGCAAGAAGCCTGAGACTTTAGGCCATACAGTTTTAAAAATAATATAAGTCTGTGTGTGTCTATTTGGGTCAGAGCAGCTGTGGACCAGGCAGGACACAGGAAACCTTTAGCTACATGGTGTCAAAAGATATTTCAGGCTGTGGGGATTCTAAATAACTACACCGGATAGAGAGAAACTGATAAGACTCTACAGAGAAAGATGGGAGAGGATGATTTGGAGTATTGCCAAGATCCTCAGGGAATGCTTCTTTGCAGAGGAATCATATCTATTCTGACCTTACCATGGATTGTTCAGTTTTTGCTTCTGTTTTTAGGGTAGCATAGACAACTAACATGGGAGAGCACCCTGCCAACCTTGTTTTATCCAGACAGATTGAACCTGACCTCAGAAGCCCCTGCTGTTTCACCAAATTCCTGTTGTCTTTAGGTTGGCTGTTTTAATGCTATTTCCAGCTGCTGCAATAGAAGAGCCCAACACAAGCAACTGTGAGGAAGGAAGGGCTTACGTCACTCCCAAATCCAGTCACAGCCCATCATTGCTGGGGAGTCAGGTAGAAATTTGAAGCAGCTGGTCCCACCATATCTACAGTCAAAAGCAGAGAACAATGAATCCATGCATGCATGAACATGCTCAGCTGCAGTTCTCTATTCTTACACAGTTCAGGACTCATGCCTAGGGAATAATACCACCCACTGTGGGTTGGGTCCTCCCACATAAATTGACTTAATTAAGATATCCTCCCACCCCTAGATATATCAACAGGTCAACATTTTTTATTCATCTCATATTTTATATCTCAGCTGCAGCCTCCCTGGCCTCATTCTCCTCTCCCAGTCCCTCTCCTCCAGGCTCCCACCCTACCCCTTAAATCCCTCCTCTTCCATCTGCATTCAGGAGAGGGCAGGTCTCCTATGAGTATCAATAAAATATGGCATATCAAGTTTCAGTAAGACTAAACACCTCCCCATGTATTAAGGCTGGGCAAGGAGACTAGTCAGATTAACATGTTACCAATACCTCATTGAGATTCTCCAGATATGTCAATTAAGCCTAACCATTACTAGATGACCCTGTGATTAATCCAGTTTAATCTGCACTCAAGTGCTGGGCTGTCCCCCTACTCTCTGGCTTCTTTCTGTATGCTGCTGTTTTATAATCCTTTCCTTTCCCCTTTTCTTTTTCTTTTTAACCACTGATAACTCTCCACACCCTTTACCTTCTCCTTTTCTTTCCAAAACCTCTACTTGTAGCCCTTCTTTGGCACCAAGGCCAAAGTTACCAACCTTGTTTATCTGGGCCCAGTCCCATTACAGCGAGGGTACATGACCACACTCATTCTTTATCTGTTCATGCTTCTGTTGTTGGGCATTTAGCTGTTCTGAGCAGTGCTAAAATAAACACAAATGTGAAAATATCTCTGTGATATGTTGACATGGAATCCTTTGGGTATATATTATTTACTTTTCCAGAAGTCACAAAGGTCCAGGTTTAAATAAACATGAATGTGCAAATATCTCTGTGCTTTGTTGACACAGAGTCCTTTAGCTAAATATTACTTTCTTTTCTAGAAGCCACAAGGATGTATGGTGCATGTTAGAATCATAGACAACCAAATGATTAATAGATAGATATTAGTAACTTTGGAGATTAAGAAAAGTCTAGATATTTGATTATTACCTGCAAGTTCCTGTGTTATCAGGCTCTGGCTCATTCTCTGACCTTACCTCAGACACCTCAGTATTAGTCCACACTGGCCATTGTGACCTCTCTGCTTTTTCTTGGAAATTCATTGCTCTCCATTGGTACCTTTGCATGGAATGATCTCTCTCTTGGCCTTCACTCATTACCTTTTGCCCTAAGCACTGTGTTGACAGCCCTGTCAGGCTATAAGCATATTCAGTGTTTTGTTTGTATCCTTCATGCTCTGTTCACTTCCTGAACCAAAATTATTTTTTGTTCATATGTCCCCTGATCATTATCAGTCCCACCTTAACATGCAAATGCTATTCACACTGAGCCCTTGCTTGGGTTCTTTTTCTGTAGTGTCTAAAAGAGTACTTGGCACATGTTATGCTGTGATGGTTACTTTATTAAAGTAATATTTTTAAAAAAAATAATTTAATTTTACTTATCGATCTGCGTGAAATATCTGCCACATATGTAGGTGCCCAAATTGGCAAGAAGAAGGCTTCAGATTTTCTGGAGCTGGAGTTACAGGCCTTTGTAACTTCATCTGCCTGGTGTGGGTTCTGGGACCTAATCTCGGGACCTCTGTAAGAGCAGCAAGTGCTCTTGTCTGCTGAGCATCTCTCCAGCACTGTGTGAGGGTTGATCTTGATTGCCAAAATTAACTGGGTCTGGAATCAACCAAGAGATAGGCTTCTAGGAATTCCTAGGCAGGACTTATTGAGGGGAGAAGACCTTTCCTGGAATGGGCAGCACAGACTGACATCTCAGACAGGAAACGGACCAGGGAAAAAGCAGTGCTTCCTGATTGCCTTCCCTTCGTGCTCATGGGCACATCTGTTTCCGTGTTGCTCTTGGTTCTGCTGCTCCTCCTGTTACCATCCTTCAACAGGGGGACCCTATTCTCGGCTTTCCAACTTGGACTTCAGCAACTCTCCCAGAACCCTCCAGGCCTTCAGTGCTAGTTGGAAATCTAAGACAGTCAGCTTCATAGATGGAGCCTACAGTGTGTTCTCAGTTTCTCCAGTACAGATGGCTGTTGCTAGAGTCATCAGCTCCTATCCTGTAAGCCTATCTAGTAAATCCCCATTTATAAAACATATACACTCTACTGGTTCTTTTTTTTTTTTTTTTTTTTTGAGAACTTTGACTAATACATATCCCCTCAAATTACTGAGTGAATATAAATGCATACATAAATACTTGTTGGGGGGAAGAAATAGATACTTCCTTTAATCTATTGTCAGCCCAACTTCCTGTGATGATGACTTAGGTAGGATATCCCACACATAAATATGAACTATTGCTCTGTTTTCTATTCACCTTCTCTCCTTTTCCTGAATGTTCCTATTGCATTTTCCCACTTATTTATTTTGCAGCATATGTAGGTAGATTTTGAACCACTATGTGAAAAACCTTAATAATATTGCAGATAAAACTGTTTATCTGTGCTTTCTTCAGAGGATAGAAGGGTCATTATCTTGGCAACTCTTCTCCTTGAGACAACATAAAGTTTGAGAAATGTCATCTTCTAGTTAGTTATTCATAGGTTTAAATTTTTTGTATAGTTGTGGGATATTGTCATGAAAGGTCCACTAGGGTTTATCTAATACAGACCCCTCATTTAGCAGGTAGATGAATTATAGTTAGAAAGGTCAGATATGGTCGATGACCAGATGTCTGTCAAAAGTAGGGGAAGATCACAAACACTGGCCTCCTGACTCTGAGTTCAGGGCTGTTTTTCTAATGACATATGCCAGTAAATAAGGAAATGATGTTATTATTGTTGTTTTATTGATCTAAGGTAAGGGAGTATCTATACCAGCTAGAGACACTTCAGAGAGTCAGAATCACAACAAATGAAAAGATGAGCTCTGATGGGCTCCTACAAGTGTTCAACTCTTTATAGGCTATGCCTACTCAACACACATCCATTTAAATAGCACCTGTGATTTCCACATGGACAGATAGCTCTGTGTTTATTTCTAGGACTTAGCAACCAGAGGATAATAAGGAATCCAACATATGTAATTTGCAATAGATTTCCTTTCACAAGCAGTTGGAGAACAAAATCCCAATCAACATATAAAAACTCAGTGCTATTGTAATGAAAAAGCCTACTCTGTGCATGTTCTGCTTCAGACACAAGCTTTAAAAAGCATTTTTCATAAGCTGAAAATTGCTAGATATGAGACAATTTTATGGGTAGAAAGCTATAAAAATGAGTCTACTTTACATCCAGGCTTTATTTTAATTTCTATGATTTTATCTTACATGCATTATTTATGATTAACAGCTGAGATGCAAGCAAAAATGATGCAAACCAATCAGAGCCTAATCTATCTAAAATTCAGAAATGGCAAGATAATTTACCTTCTCTTTTACTAATGGTGCAAGGCTAATGCACTTTAGTGAAAATATTGTGTGGCTGTAAGTTTCTGTTATCATAGATTAGGCTAGCAAGGTGAAAAAGGAGATAGTTAGAGACCCCTTAAGAAGGAGAGCATGCCAGGGGACAATGTGAGAGTTTCTAGAAGGCTGTGCTTACCAATCTAACTCTCTCTTCCCATTTCCTTGTTGGTGCCCTCAGCATTCTGAATATGTTACAGGCTGTGGAAAGATATATGGCTGACTTAGGGAAAAGACTCATTTGAACTTGTGGGAATAAAAAATTAAAATTTTATGTGTACATGTCTGTGTGGGAACTTGGGCACATGTGTGTCAGGGGTGATGTCAGGTGTCTTCCTTAAGCAATTTTCCATCTTCTTTTTGGAGATAGGGTCTTTCTCTGAACATGGAGATGACTGAGTAACTAGACTAGTTGGCCAGTGAGCCCAGAGGTCCTCCTGTCTCCACCTCCCCAACCCTGTAATTATAATTGTAAACCATTGTGCCCCAATTTTTACGTGGTTGCTGGTGATCCGAACTTCAGTGCTCAGACTTTTGTAGAGGCACATTACCAAAGTATCCCTCTCTGTAACACCCAAACTTGATATTTTAGATTTGGGTTCTGCTTTCTTCTCCATCTAAACAGTACCTGCTAATCATCTAATCAGACATAGAACATTCTCTTTCAATATCCACAACCACCATTCATTCTTCTTTTCCTTCACCTTTTCCCTTTATCTCTTTTGCGTTCAGTAAAAAGGTTTCTACAAAAGTAATTTCCATTTCCCGTCATATTTAATATATGGAAATAGAATCCTGACCTATAATTTCTAGAGAAACCAGCTCCATGAAGTCCTAGAGAAAGTAAGGCAGAGAGATAGCCTTGCAAATCTTAATGTTTTGTTAGTTTCCTTTTTAAAAAATAATGGATCAAATGCTATGATGTATATCACAGATAGAACTGTTTTCTGTAAAGGGCGAGATGATAACCACTTTAGAATTTGGGCACCAAAAAATTCTTTTGCCACTGCTTAACTTTCCAATCTAGTTTAATTTTTTATGTGCGGATATGTAGGTGTGTGCCCCAGGGTATTGGTGACCAAAGAGGCCAGAAGAGGATGGTAGATTCCCTAAAGCTGGAATTAAGTTAACAGTTGTTAAGTTACTCGATGTGTGTGCTGTGAACCAAGCCCAGGCCCTCTGTAAGAGTAGTACACATTCTTAACTACTATGGCATGTTTCCAGTTCAGGTGATTTTATAATTAATAGCACCTATAGACAATAAGTATACAGTTAATATGGACAAGTTCCAGTAAGACTTTACTATTATGGCAGCAGGCAAGGGCTCTGCTTTTATTTGCAGAATTCTATTCTTTGGTATGACACAGTCTCAGAAAACAGTATGTGTCAGGATGAGTGTCTTAGAAATGAGGAGAAGGCTATAGATATTGTTAGAAATTCCTGCCTTCATTCAACAATATTTATTGATCCAGGTATTATTTCAGGAGACCATCAAACAAAGCAGATAAAAATCTGTGCCTAGGTTAAAGATTTCTTGGTGAAGGCACTTTATAAGGCCTTTCCTCTAACATAGTATTTACAGGTAGAATAGCTTTGGGAGAGGGGCTAACAAGGTCCTACCCTTCCCTCCTGAGGATGTAGAGGTAGTTAATGCTTGCTCATGTAGTGGATGTAGCCACTGGTACGTTGCCCATGTTCAAGTAAACAAACCTCCACCCATATTCATGGAAGTAACCCTAATGAAATTCACTGGGACACCAAAATTCAAAGACATGGAAGTCTAGAGGAGGGCCCACTTTGGAAAAGGAAGGATATCAGCAAAAGTGAGAAGAGAACAAAAGAAGGTAATAGGGAATCATATGATTCAAATGCATTGCCTATGCAAATGAAAGTGTCATTCATGCTGAAATACGTAATTATTCATAATTAACATATAGTTAAAAATCCTTACCAAATCAGAGTTATTGAGCTGATAATGGCTGGCCAGCAACAGGACATAGAATAAAACAACACAATTATTACTATATGAAGTGTTGAAAGTTACATATAAGGGGAGAGAGAATATGTAGGGTGTAATGAGAAGATAAGCTCTCAGAGACTATCATTGCCATTCCAACAGCAAGGCATGTTCTCATGGACCCCTTCTGTTAAAATTCCCTTTATTATAATGGATGCCAGTCAGAGTTGTGTTATGATTTAGGGGAGGAAGAGGATTACATGTTTTTTTCTTAAGTTGTAGTCTCTTAAGGGTCCTAGGTTTTAGCTGTGAAGTTCACAAGAGCTTCTCTAGTTACATTTTTTTTCTATCTCCCCTTCTCTTCTTCTCCTGGGCTACCTGACTCTTGATGTATTCCTTGACCTCAACTGAGAACATTTTCTCCCCTAGCTGAGACTGGAGCCCTGGAGGGACCTGAAGTTGGCGGAGCCTCTCTCCAGGTAGGCAAGGCTCTGGTTTAATTGGGTACAGAGCAGGTTCAGGATAGATTCTACTCACTTATTTATCAACAGCTACTCCAATTCCCAGGAAATCTTTCTCTGATCCTCTGCCTTGAGAACCTGACAGGGTCCTTGGAGGTGAAGCTTACAGATGTGTGGGGACTCCACAATGTCAAAAGTGTCTTACTCTTAATCTAGGCCACCCTAACCTCCAACAATTCCTCAGTTGCCATCCAATTGTTCTTGTAATTATGAGTCTGGTGGTTTCTACTCAGAGCCACCCATTTCAGCTGTGCCTCTGGATATGCCTCAGTCTGCAAATTTTGGGTTGGCACTTTGCTTTGACGTCTCCATTTCTCTTCTTCTTTTTAAAAAATTTATTTTATTTAATTAATTTTTTTCATTTATTTTACATACTGACCACAGTATCCTCTTCCTCCTCTCCTCCCACCATTCCCACTCCCATTTACCCCTCTCCCCACCCACTCCTCCTCTGTCTCCACTCAAAAAAGGGCAGGCCTCCTATGGGTTTGCTCAAAGCATGGCATATCAAGTTGAGGTAGGATAATCTCCTCCCCTTTATCAAGGCTGGGTAAGGTAATCCAGCATGGGGAACAGGTTCCTGATCTCACTGCTAGGAGCCTTACAAACAGACCAAGATATACAACTGTCACTCACATGGCAGAGGGCCTAGGTAGGTCCCATGCAGCTCCCTAGCTGTCAGTCCAGAGTTGGTGAGCTCCCACAAGCTCAGGTCAGCTGTCTCTGTGGGTTTCCATCATGACCTTGACACCCGTGGTTCCTAGTTTCTCCTCCCTTTCTTCAGGAGGACACCTAGAGCTTGGCCTATTGCTTGGCTGTGGATCTCTGCATCTGCTTTCAACAGTTCCTGGATAAAGGCTTTCTGATGACAATTAAGGTACTCACCAATCTGATTACAGTAGATGACCAGTTCAGGCACCCTCTCCACTATTGCTAGGAGCCTTACGTCATCCTTGTGGATTCTTGGGAGTTTCTCTGGCACTGTGTTTCTCCCTAACTACCATGAAGACTTCTCATCTTTTTGTTACTTTCCTTCTCTGTCCCGCCCCCTACCTGCCTCTCATGCCCGGTATGCCAACCCTCTGCCCCAATTTCCCATCCCCCTATCCTCCCATCTCTGTCTCCAGTTTACCCAGGAGATCTTTTATATTTTCCCTTCCCAAGGATATCCCTGTATCACTCTTTAGGCTCTCTTCACTATCTAGCCTCTCTAGGGCTATGGAGTGAAGGTTGGTTATCCTGTACTTTACCTCTAATATCCTTATGAGTGAGTACATACCATATGTCTCTTTCTGGGTCTGGGTTACCTCACTCAGAATGATTTTTTTAACTCCATCCATTTGCCTGCAAATTTTATGAGGTCATTGTTTTTCATAGCTGAATAATACTCCATTGTGTAAAAGTATCACATTTTAGTTATCTATTCTTCAGTTGAGGAGCATCTAGGTTGTCTCTAGGTTCTGGCTATTAAAAATAAAGCTGCTGTGAACATAGTTGAGCAAGTGTCCTTGTGATATTATTGAGCATCTTTTGGATATGTGCATAAGATTGGTATAGCTGGGTCTTGAGGTAGATTGGTTTCCATTTTTCTAAGAAATTTCCAAAGTGGCTGTAAAAAAATTGCTTTCCCACCAGCAGTGGAGGAGTGTTCCCCTTGCTCTACATGCTCTCCAATATAAGCTGTCATCAGTGTTTTTGATCTTAGCCATTCTGACAGGTATAAGATGGTATCTCAGAGTCATTTTGATTTGCATTTCCCTGATGAGTAAGGATGTTAAACATTTCTTTAAATGTATTTTGCCTATTTGGGATTCTTCCATTGAGAATTCTTTGTTTAGATCTGTACTCCATTATAGTCAGAAGATTTCTCCAGTCCTACCTGGCCCTGCAGATGGGACAATTCTCTCCTACCCACATCTGACAGCTGCTTATTAAATAATCACTCAGAGGCTTATATTATTTACACACTGTATCATCTGTGACAGGCCTCTTGCTAGCTAGCTCTTATATCTTAAATTAACCTATTTCGATTAATCAATGTTTTTCCATGTGTTCTGTGGCTTACTGGTCTGCTGTCATGTTGCTGTTCTTTTGGTGGCAGCTGGCATCTCTCTGTCTCTCCTTTCTCTTTCTATCTATCTGCTTGGATTTCTGCCTGTCTCTAACATTCCTTGCCATAGGCCAATGCAGTTTTATTTATCAACCCATCAGAGCAACATAAATTTGTAGCATACAGAAAGACATCCCACAGCAATCCATTTTTTAATTGGATTATTTGGTAATTTGATATCTAGTTTCTTGAGTTTTTTATATATTTTGGAGATCAGCCTCCTCTGTCCAATGTGGGGTTGGTGAAGATCTATTCCCATTCTGTAGGCTGTCATTTTGTCTTATTGACCATGTTCTTTACCTTACAGAAGCTTTTCAGTTTCATGAAGTCTCATTTATTAATCTTTGATCTGTGTCTGTGCTACTGGTATTATTTAGAAAGTGGTCTCCTGTGCTAATGCATTCAAGACTACTTCGTACTTTCTCTTCTATTGGGTTCAGCGTAACTGGATTTATGTTGAGGTCTTTGATCCACTTAGACTTGAGTTTTTGCAGGGGTATAGATAAGGATCTCTTTGCAATCTTCTACATGTTAACATCCAGTTAGACCAGCAATATTTGCTAAAGACGCTTTCTTCTTTCCATTGTATAATTTTGGCTTTTTTTTTTGTTCCTAGGTGTGCAGAATTATGTCAGGGTCTTCATTTCAATTCCATTGATCCACGAGTCTATTTTATTGCCAATACAAAGCTATTTTTATTATTATTGCTCCATAGTAAAGCTTGAAGTCAGGGATGGTGATACCTCCAGAAATTCCCTTATTGTACAGAGTTGTTTTAGTATTATCCTGGGTTTTCTGTTTTTCCATATGAAATTGAATATTGTTCTTTTGAGGTCTGTGAAGAATTGTGTTAGGATTTTGATGGAGATTTCATTGAATCTGTAAACTGATTTTCATAAGATTGCCATTTTTAGTATGTTTATCCTGCCAATCCATGAATATGGGAGATCTTTCCATTTTATTATCTTCTTTTGATATTTTCTTCAATTTCTATTTTTTTGCAAAGACTTAAAGTTATTGTCACACAGATCTTTCACTTGTTTGGTTAGAGTTACCCTAACATCTTTCATATTATTTGTGGGTATTATAAATGGTATTGTTTCTCTGATTTCTTTCTCAACCTGTTTATCATTTGTATATAGGAGGGCTACTGATTTTTTAAAATAATCTTGTATCCTGCCACATTACTGAAGATGCTTATCAATTGTAGGAGTTCCCTGGTAGAACTTTTGGGGTCACTTACATATGCAACCATATCATCTGCAAATAACAAAAGTTTGGTTTCTTCCTTTTCAATTTGTATCCCTTTGATCTTTTGTTTTCTTGTTGTTCTAGCTAGAGTTTTTGAGGATGATACTGAATGTATATGGAAAGTGTGGCTAGACTTGTCTTGTTCCTGGTTTTAGTGGAATTACTTTGGTTTCTTGCTGTATATTGCTTTTATCATATTTGGGTATGTTCCTTGTATCCATGATCTCTCCAAGACTTTTATCATGAAGGGGTGTCAGATTTTATCAAAAGCTTTTCCAGCATTTAATGAGAAGATCATGTGTTGTTGTTGTTGGGTTTTTTTGTTTGTTTATATGGCAGGTTACACTGACAGATTTTCTTATGTTGAACATCCCTGCATCTCTTGGATGAAGCCTACTTGATTATGGTGGATGGTTTGTTTTTGTTGTTGTCCTTAGATTCAGTTTGCTTAGTATTTTATTGAGTACTTTTTTCCATCAGTGTTCATGAGGGAAACTGGTCTGTAATTCTCTTCCTTTGTTGTGTCTTTGAGTAGTTTGGGTATCAGAGTAACTGTAGCCTCATAAAAAGAAATTAGTTTCTGTTGTATGGAATCATTTGAGATGTATTGGTATTAGCCCGTCTTTGAAATTTTGATAGAATTCTGCACTGACAGCATTTGGCCCTGGGCTTTTTTTGTTGTGAGACTTTTAATGACTTATTCTATTTATTTAGGGGCTATAGGTCATTTTAAATTATAATATTGTTTTGATTTAATTTTGGTATGTGGTACCTATCAATAAAATTGTCTGTTTGTTTTAGACTTTTCCAATTTTGTGGAGTACAGGTTTTTGAAGTATGACCTAATGATTCTCTTAATTTTCTCAGTGTCTGTTGCTATGACTCCCTTTTCATTTCTGATTTTGTTAACTTGAATATTTCTTTCTCTGCCTTTTGGTTATTTTGGATAAGAGTTTGTCTGTTGCTTTTCTCTAAAAACCAACTCTTTGTTTCATTGATTACCGAAAGCCCCACAGGTACCTGCCCTGAGGAGATTACTCCCAGAGTCTAGAAAAGATGTGTAAAAGTGGCTTAAGATTAGAATTAATCTGGAACTCCCATCTGGACCAGAGGTGAGTGCCTGGGGTTATAGTCAGAGAGGCAACTGCCCCTGGGTCCCACTGCTGGACACAGGCCACCCCTGGAGGACCTGACCAACTTGGCCCCAGGTTCCGGCCAATTGGTGGGCCCTGCGGGAAGGCTCCCCTTTTCCAAGACTGCAGGCAGACCCTACAGTCTCCACACCCTGCCTCCACACCCATCTGCCAGAGACCCCAGCCACTTCCTGAGAATCAGAGACCAGCCTCCAACTACCATCTGGACCAGAGACCAGAGGAACTCCCATCTGGACAAGAGAAGCTCCCATCTGGACAAAATAAGGAGACCACAGGGACTTCCCAAAACTCAGAGTCCAGGCCCCCAGCTTCCATCTGGACCAGAGAGAGGCTCCCTAAATCTGTCAGCTCTGTCTGAACCAAGTACACTGATAAGACCAAGAACAAACCCAAGAGGAGATGGGCAGATGTCAAGGCAGAAGTACATACAACAAAATAAAGAGCAATACAGCATCACCAGAACCTAGCCCTTCTCCAACAGCTAGACCTGAACATCATGAAATGGAAGAAGAAGAAGAAAACAATCTTATAATTAACATCATGAAGAGGATACAGCCTTATATAGAAGAAATCAAAAATGAAGTGAAGGAACAGACAAACAAAAAATGGGAAGAACGCTATAAAAATCTAGAGGAAAGGACAAATAAAGCAGAAGAAAACAATAAGTCCTTGAAAGAAAATCATGAAAAAGCAAGGGAGACAGTCCAAGACCTGAAGAGGGAAATAGTAAAAATGAAGAAGATACTAGAAGAAGGGTTGCTGGGAATAGAAAATCTGAGTAAACAAACAGAAATTTCAGAGGCAGGTATAACAAACAGAATGCAAGAGGTGGAAGAGAGGATCTCTGGTGTTGAAGATAAGGTAGAAGAAATAGATTCATCAGTCAAAGAAAACACTAAAACCAACAAAGTCATGACCCAAAATGTCCAAGAAATTTGGGACACCATGAAAAGACCAAACCTACAAATAATAGGGATAGAGGAAGGAGAAGAATACCAACTCAAAGGCACAGAAAATATATTTAACAAGATCATAGAAGAAAACTTTCCCAACTTAAAGAAGGAAATGCCTATGAAGATACAAGAAGCCTATAGAACAGCAAGCTCACTAGACCCCCCAAAAAGTCCCCTCACCACATAATAATTAAACAACTAAACATACAGAATAAAGAAAGAATATTAAGGGCAGCAAAGGAAAAAGGGCAAGTGACTTATAAGGGTAAACCCATCAGAAAAACATCCGATTTCTCAATGGAGACTTTGAAAGCCAGAAGGACCTGGACAGATATAATGCAGACACTAAGAGACCATGGATGCCAGCCTAGACTAATATACCCAGGAAAACTTTCAATCATCATAGATGGAGTGAACAAGACCTTCCAAGACAAAACCAGATTTAAACAATACTTATCCACAAACCCAGCCATACAGAAAGCACTAGAAGGAAAATTCAAACCTAAGGAAGGCAGATACATCCATGAAAACACAGGCAATAGATAACAGCAGTAAACCCCAAAGAAGAGAAGTACACACACACTACCACAAAAAAATAAATAAATAAAAAATAACAACAGGAACGAACAATCACTGGTCATTAATATCCCTTAATAACAATGGACTTAGTTCACCTATAAAAAGACAAAGATTAACAGAATAGATATGAAAACAGGACCCATCTATTTGCTGCATACAAGAAAAATACCTCAAATTCAAAGAAAGACACCTCCTAAGAATAAAAGGCTGGGAAAAGACTTTCCAATCAAATAGTCTTAAGAAGCAAGCTGGGGTAGCCATCCTAATATTCAGCAAAATAGACTTCAAACTAAAGTCAATAAAAAGAGATAATGAAGGACATTACATACTCATCGCAGGAAAGATCCACCAAGATGAAGTCTCAATTCTGAACATTTATGCCCCAAACACAAGGGCACCCACATATGGAAAAGAAACATTATTAAAGCTTAAATTACATATAAAACCCCACACATTAATAGTGGGAGGCTTCAACACCCCACTTTCACCTTTGGACAGATCGGCCAAATTGAAACTTAACAAAGACATAATGGACTTAACTGATGTTATGGCTCAAATGGACTTAATCAATATCTACAGAACATGCCACCCCCCCCAAAAAAAAGAATATACCTTCTTCTCAGCACCCCATGGAACCTTCTCTAAAATCAACCACATACTTGGCCACAAAGCCAATCTCAACAGATACAAAACAATTGGAATAACCCCCTGTGTTCTATCAGACCACCATGGTTTAAAGTTAGATTTCAACAATAGAAAAAACTACAGAAATCCTACAATCTCATGGAAACTGAATAATGCTTGATTGAATCACCAATGGGTTAAGAAAGAAATAAAGAAAGAAATTAAAGACTTCCTAGAGATGAATGAAAATGAATACACCACATACCCAAACTTATGGGATACTATGAAAGCAGTGCTAACAGGGAAATTCATAGCACTGAATGGCCACATAAAGAAGCTGGAGAAATCTCATGCAAGTGACTTGACAGCACACCTGAAAGCCCTTGAACAGGAAGAAACAAAGACTCCCAGGAGGAACAGACGCCAGGAAATTATCAAATTGAGAGCTGAAATCAATAGAAGAGAAATAAAGAGAACAACACAAAGGATTAATAAAGAAAAGTGTTGGTTCTTTGAGAAGATCAACAAGATAGACAAGTCCTTATCCAAACTAACCAAAAGACAGAGAAAGAGCATCCAAATTAACAAAATCAGAAATGAAAAGGGAAACATAACAACAGACATTGAGGAAATCCAGAGAATCATCAGGTCATGCTTCAAAAACTTCTACTCCACAAAACTGGAAAATCTAAAAGAAATGTATAATTTTCTGGATAGGTAACATATACCTAAATTAAATCAAGACCAGATAAATTATTTAAATAGTCCAATAACCCCTAAGGAAATAGAATCAGTCATTAAAAGTCTCCCAACCAAAAAAAAAAGCCCAGGACCAGATGGTTTTACTGCAGAATTCTACCAGATCTTCAAAGAAGACTTAATACCAATACTCTTTAAATTGTTCCACACAATAGAAGCAGAAGGTATATTACCAAACTCCTTCTATGAGGCTACAATTACCCTGATTCCTAAACCAAACAAAGATGCAACAAAGAAAGAGAACTACAGACCAATCTCCCTCATGAACATTGATGCAAAAATACTCAATAAAATACTGGCAAACAGACTCCAAGGACACATCAAAACAATTATCCACATAATCAAATAGGCTTCATCCCAGGGATGCAAGGGTGGTTCAACATATGAAAGCCCGTCAATGTACTACTTCATATAAACAAACTCAAAGAAAAAACCCACATGATCATCTCACTAGATGCAGAAAAGGCATTTGACAAAATCCAACACCCCTTCATGATAAAGGTCTTGGAGCAATCAGGAATACAGGGAACATACCTAAACATAATAAAGGCATAATAACATACAGCAAGCCAACAGCCAACATCAAATTAGATGGAGAGAAACTCAAAGCAATACCCCTAAAATCAGGAACAAGGCAAGGCTGTCCTCTCTCCCCATACTTATTCAATATAGTACTTGAAGTTCTAGCCAGAGCTATAAGACAACATAAGGAGATTAAGGGGATACAAATTGGAAAGGAAGAAGTCAAGCATTGCCTATTGGCAGATGACATGATAGTATACATGAGTGTCCCCAAAAATTCAACCAAGGAACTGATACAGCTTATAAACACCTTCAGCAACATAGCAGGATACAAGATCAACTCAAAAAATCAGTAGCCCTCCTATATACAATAAACAAACAGGCTGAGAAGGAAATCAGAGATACATCACCATTCACAATAGCCACAAATGATATAAAATACCTTGGGGTTACTCTAACTAAGCATGTGAAGGACCTATATGACAAGAACTTAAAGTCCCTGAAAAAAGAAATTGAAGAAGATGTCATAAAATGGAAAGACCTCCCATGCACATGGATAGACAGGATTAACATAGTAAAAATGGCGATCTTACCAGAAGCAATCTACAGATTCAACTCAATTCCCATCAAATTACCAACACAATTCTTCACAGATCTGGAAAGAATAATACTCAACTTCATATGGGAAAACAAAAAACCCAGGATAGCGAAAAGAAACCTGTACAATAAAACAACCTTTGGAGGCATCACAATCCCCGACCTCAAGCTCTACTATAGAGCTACCTTAACAAAAACAGCTTGGTACTGCCATAAAAACTGACATGTGGACCAATGGAATTGAACTGAAGTCCCTGACATTAACCCACACACCTATGAACATATAATTTTTGACAAAGAAGCCAAAAATGCACAAAGGAAAAAAGAAAGCATCTTCAACAAATGTTGCTGGCATAACTGGATGTCAATGGGTAGAAGGCTGTAAATAGAGCCATATCTGTCACCATGCACAAAACTTAAGTCCAAGTGGATCAAAGTCCTCAACATAAATCCAGTTACTCTGAACCTGACAGAAGAGAAAGTAGGAAGTACTCTTGAACACATTGGCACCAGAGATCACTTTCTAAATATAACACCAGTAGCACAGACACTGAGAGAAATAATCAATCAATGGGACCTGTTGAAACTGAGAAGCTTTTGTAGAGCAAAGGACATGGTCAACAAGACAAAGTGACAGCCTACAGAATGGGAAAAGGTCTTCACCAACCCCACATCTGACAGAGGGCTGATATACAGAATATATAAGAACTCAAGAAATTAGACATCAAAATGCCCAACAGTCCAATTAAGAAATGGGCTATAGAACTAAACAGAGAATTCTCCACAGAGGAAGTTCAAATGGCTGAAAGACATTTAAGGAATTGCTCAACATCCCTAATTATCCAGGAAATGAAAATCAAAATGACTCTGAGATAACACCTTACACCTTTCAGAATGGCTAAGATCCAAAACACAGAAGACAGCTTATGCTGGAGAGGATGTGGAGCAAGTGGAACTCTCCTCCACTGCTGGTGGGAATGCAAGCTTGTACAGCCACTTTGGAAATAAATATGTGTCTTCCTTAGAAAATTGGGAATCCATGTCCCCTAAGACCCAGCTGTAGCACTCTTGGGCATATACCCAAGGAATGCTCAATCATACCACAAGGGCATTTGCACAGCTATGTTCATATCAGCATTGTTTGTAATAGCCAGAACCTGTAAACAACCTAGATGCCCTTCAACTGAAAAATGGATAAAGAAAATATGGTACATCTACACAATGGAGTACTACTCAGCAGAGAAAAACAATGAATCATGAGGTTTTCAGGCAAATGGATGGATCTAGAAAAAATCATCCTGAGTGAGGTAACCCAGACTCAGAAGGACAAACATGGTATGTACTCACTCATAGAATGATATTAGATGTAAAACAAAGATCACTAGACTGCTACACAACTCCAGGGAGGCTACCTAGAAAACGGGACCCTAGGAAAGACACAGGGATCACCCAATGACAGAGAAATGGATGAGATATACATGAACAACCTGGACAACTGTGAGAGTAATGAAGGGCAATATTTGAGGGAAGGAAAGCTTAGGGGAGCAGGAGATCCCAGCTGGATCAAAAACAGAAAGGGAGAACAAGGAATAACAGACTATGATAAATGAAGACCACATGAGAACAGGAATAGGCAGAGTGCTGGAGAAGTCCCCAGAAATCCACAATGATATATCCTCTGTAGACTGCTGGCAGTGGTCAAGGGAGGGCCTGATTGTCAGACCTAGTCTGGTGATCAGATGACTATACACCCTAGCAGTCGCCTTGGAACTCTCATCCAATAACTGATGGAAGTGGATGCAGAGATCCTTGGCCGGTCCCCAGGTGGAACTCCAGGTGTCCAAATGTTGAGAAGGAGGAGGGACTGTAAGAATGTCATTTGTTGAATCCAATATTGCACAAAGCACAGGGACAAATAGCCAATTGAATGGAAGCACATGAATTATGAACCAATGTCTGTGGATCCCCCAGCTGGATCAGGCCCTCTGGATAAGTGAGACAATTGAATAGCTTGAACTGTTTGGGAGGCATCCAGGCTGTGGGACCTGGACCTGTTGTTAGTGAATGAGCTGGCTGCTTGGAACCTTGGGCTTACACAGGGACACATGCTCAGCCTGGAAGGAGGGGACTGGACCTGTCTGTACTGAATGTACCAGGTTTAAATGAATCCCCACAGGAGTCTTGGCCCTGGAGGAGATGGGAATGGAGAGGAGGGGATTGGAGGGAAAGGGGGGGTGGGAGCAGGAGGGGGGAGGACAGGGTAACCCATGGCTGATGTATAAAATTAAAACACATAATAATAATAATAATAATAATAATAATAATAATAATAATAAAAGATTAGAATTAATCTTAAGGATATCAAATGAATCCATGCACACAGTGCTCTTTCTGTCCATTTACTTTATTACTCTATGTAGGCCAAATCTCTGAGCTCTCTACTGTTCGCTCTTTGCTCTACCTTTGTTCTCAGAATCTAGAGCTTCTTTCAGCTCTCATTATTCATCCCTCTCTTGTCTGACTTGTCAATATTTCTCACAGAAGACTCCCTGCAATCCTGAGAAAAGTCAAAACCCTAAAGGTCATAGTACAGTCCTAGAACAGGAGCAGAGACATTACCATAGTAATGCAAGGTTCCAAGGTCTCAGGACCAGAGGGAGGGGGCACAGTGCCCAGTGTGACAAACTCTGAGACCTAGCGTTTTCATCAGCAGACTTGGCAATTGAAGAATTAGCAGGCTTTTCTTGGGGTGTTTTGGGTTAGTAGCCTTGGTGAAACATCTGCAACTCTGGCTTTGTGCATAACTGTAAAATTTTAAACTCATGATCTATATACAGTGCTATGGACTTTCCTCTTAGCACTGCATTCATAGTCTCCCATATGCTTGTGTATGCTGTGTATTCATTTTCATTGAATTCTAGGAAGTCGTTAATTTATTTCTTATTTCTTCCTTGACCCAGTGGTAATTCAGTTGAGAGTTGTTCAGTTTCCATGAGTTTGTAGGCTTTCTGTGGTTTGTGTTGTAGTTGAATTCTAACTTTAACCCATTGTGATCTGACAAGATATAGGTTTTTTCTTTTTTGTATCTGTTAAGATTTGCTTTGTGGTCAACTTTACAGAACGTTCCATGAAGTGATGAAAAGAATGTATATTATTTTGTGTTTGGGTGAAATGTTCTATAGATGTCTGTTAAGTCCATTTGAGTCATAACATCTGTTATTTCCTTTATTTCTCTGTTAAGTTTCTGTCTGGTATACCTGTCCACTGGTGAAAGTGGGGTGTTGAATTCTCCCACTATCAATGTGTAGGGTTTGATGTGTGATATAAGCTTTAGTGATGTTTCTTTTACAAATGTGTGTGCCCTTGTATTTGAAGCATAAATGTTCAATATTGAGACTTCATTGTGATTGATTTTTCCTGTGATGAATATGAAATGTGCTTCTCGATCTCTTTTGATTACTTTTAGTTTGATCAATTTTGTTTGTTAGATCTTAGGATAGCTATACCAGCTTGCTTCTTAGTTCCATTTTATTGGAAAATCTTTTCCCAACTCTTTACTCTGAGATAACGCCTGTTTTTGAAGTTGAGGTGTGTTTCCTATATGCAGGAGAGGGATGGATCCTATTTTCATGTCCATTCTGTTAGCCTGTGTCTTTTTATAGGTGAATTGAGTTCATTGATATTAAGGGATATTAATGAACAGTGACTGTTAATTCCTATTACTTTTTTGGTTTTGTTGGTGATGGTGGTATTGTGTGTATGTTTCCCTTCTTTGAGATTTGCAGGTGTGAAATTATCTATTGCCTGAGCTCATGGGTGCAGCTAACTTCTTTAGGTTGGAGTTTTCTTTCTAATAGTTCCTGTAGGACTAGATTTGTGGATAGATATTTTTTAAATCTAGTTTTGTCATGAAATATCTTCTTTTCTCTGTCTATGGTGATTGAAAGTTTTGCTGGGTATAGTAGTCTGGGCTGGCTTCAGTGGTCTCTTAGTGTCTGTAAAACATCTGTCCAGGACTTTCTGGCTTTTAGGATCTCCATTGAGAAGTTGGGTGTAATTCTGACAAGCCTGCCTTTATATGTTACTTGGACTTTTCCTTTTTTAGCTCTTCATATTCTTTCTTTATTCTGTATGTTTAGTGCTTTGATAATTATGTGACTAGGGGACTTTTTTCTGGTCAAGTTTATTTGGTGTTCTGTAAGCTCCTTATACCTTCATAGGCATGTCCTTCTCTAGGTTGGAAAAGTTTTTGTCTAGGATTTTATTGAATATATTTTCTGTGCCTTTGAGCTGGAATTCTTCTTCTATCCCTACTATTTTGAGGTTTGGTCTTTTCATGGTGTCTCAGATTTCCTGGATGTTTTGTGTCAAGGATTTTTTTTTTTTTAGATTTAACATTTTCTTTGACTGACAAATCTATTTCCTCTATTGTATCTTCAACACCTGAGATTCCCTCTTCCATCACTTGTATTCTGTTGGGGATGCTTGCATCTCTAGTTCCTGTTTGCCTACCCATATTTTCCATTTCCAGAATTCCTTGAGTTTGTGTTTTTTTTTTATTTCCTATATTTCAATTTTCAAGTCTTGAACTATTTCCTTCACCTGTTTGATTGTTTTTTCTTGACTTTTCTTTTTTCTTTTATTATTATTATTATTATTATATTTGTGTTTTAATTTTACACATCAGCCATGGGTTCCCTGTCCTCCCAATTCCTGCCAACACCCCCAACTCCCCCCCATCCCCACTCCTCAATTCCCATCTCCTCCAGGGCCAAGACTCCCCTGGGGATTCATTTAAACCTGGTGGATTCAGTACAGGCAGGTCCACTCCCCTCCTTCCAGGCTGAGCAAAGTGTCCCTGTGTAAGCCCAAGGTTCCAAACAGCCAGCTCATGCACTAAGGACAGGTCCTGGACCCACAGCCTGGATGTCTTCCAAGCAGTTCAAGCTGTTCATTTGTCTCACTTCTCCAGAGGGCCTGATCCATCTGGGGGCTCCACAGCCCCTGGCTCATAACATGTGCTTCCATTTGTTTGGCCATTTGTCCCTGTGCTTTTACCAATCTTGGTCACAACAATTCAGGCTCTTACATTCCCTCCCCTTTCTCGACAATTGGACTCCTGGAGCTACACCAGGGGTCTGGCTGAGGATCTCTGCATCCACTTCCAATAGTTATTGGACGAGAGTTCCAGAACAATTAATTGTTAGAGTGTTTGGCCATCTGATCACCAGACTAGATCAGATCAGGCTTTCTCTCGACCATTGCCAGCAGTCTACAGAGGATGTATCATTGTGGATTTCTGGGGACCTCTCCAGCATTCTTCCTATTCCTGTTCTCATGTGGTCTTCATTTATCATGGTCTGTTATTCCTTGTTCTCCCTTTCTGTTCTTGATCCAGCTGGGATCTCCTGCTCCCCTAAGCTTTCTTTCCCTCAAACTTTGCCCTTCTTTATTCCCACTGTCATCCAGGTTGTTCATGTATATCTCATCCATTTCTCTGTCATTGGGTGATCCTTGGGTCTTTCCTAGGGTCCCGTTTTCTAGGTAGCCTCCCTGGAGTTGTGTAGCAGTCTAGTCATCTTTGTTTTACATCTAGTATCCTTATATGAGTGAGTACATACCATGTTTGTCCTTCTGAGTCTGGGTTACCTCACTAAGGATGATTTTTTTCTAGATCCATCCATTTGCCTGTAAACCTCATGATGCCATTGTTTTTCTCTGCTGAGTAGTACTCCATTGTGTATATGTACCATATTTTCTTTATCCATTCTTCAGTTGAAGGGCATCTTGGTTGTTTCCAGGTTCTGGCTATTATAAACAATGCTGATATGAATATACCTGAGCAAATGCCCTTGTGGTATGATTGAGCATTCCTTGGGTATATGCCCAAGAGTACTACAGCTGGGTCTTGCGGGAGATAGATTCCCAGTTTTCTAAGGAAGACACATATTGATTTCCAAAGTGGCTGTACAAGCTTGCATTCCCACCAGCAGTGGAGGAGAGTTCCACTTGCTCCACATCCTCTCCAGCATAAGCTATCTTCTGTGTTTTTGATCTTAGCCACTCTGACAGGTGTAAGGTGTTATCTCAGAGTCATTTTGATTTTCATTTCCTGGATAATTAGGGATGTTGAGCAATTCCTTAAATGTCTTTAAGCCATTTGAACTTCCTCTGTGGAGAATTCTCTGTTTAGCTCTATAGCTCATTTCTTAATTGGACTGTTGGGCATTTTGATGTCTAATTTCTTGAGTTCTTTATATATACTGGATATCAGCCCTCTGTCAGATGTGGGGTTGGTGAAGACCTTTTCCCATTCTGTAGGCTGTTACTTTGTCTTGTTGACCATGTCCTTTGCTGTACAAAAGCTTCTCAGTTTCAACAGGTCCCATTGATTGATTATTTCTCTCAGTGTCTGTGCTACTGGTGCTATATTTAGAAAGTGATCTCTGGTGCTAATGTGTTCAAGAGTACTTCCTACTTTCTCTTCTATCAGGTTCAGAGTAACTGGATTTATGTTGAGGTCTTTGATCCACTTGGACTTAAGTTTTGGGCATGGTGACAGATATGGATCTATTTACAGCTTTCTACACATTGACATCCAGTTATGCCAGCACCATTTGTTGAAGATGCTTTCTTTTTTCCATTGTACATTTTTGGCTTCTTTGTTCATAGGTGTGTGGGTTAATGTCAGGGTCTTCAATTCAATTCCATTGGTCCACATGTTGGTTTTTATGCCAGTACCAAGCTGATTTTATTAAGGTAGCTCTATAGTAGAGCTTGAGGTCAGGGATTGTGATGCCTCCAGAGGTTGTTTTATTGTACAGGATTCTGTTGGCTATCCTGGGTTTTTTGTTTTTCCATATGAAGTTGAGTATTATTCTTTCCAGATCTATGAAGAATTGTATTGGTAATTTGATGGGAATTGCGTTGAATCTGTAGATTGCCTTTGGTAAGATCACCATTTTTACTATGTTTATCCTGCCTATCCACGTTCATGGGAGGTCTTTCCATTTTCTGACACCTTCTTCAATTTCTTTTTTCAGAGATTTAAAGTTCTTGTCATATAGGTCCTTCACATGCTTAGTTAGAGTAACCCCAAGGTATTTTATATCATTTGTGGCTATTATAAAGGGTGATGTATCACTGATTTCCTTCTCAGCCTATTTGTTTATTGTATATAGGAGGGCTACTGATTTTTTTGAGTTGATCTTGTATCCTGCTATGTTGCTGAAGGTGTTTATAAGCTGTATCAGTTCCTTGGTTGAATTTTTGGGGACACTCATGTATACTATCATGTCATCTGCCAATAGGCAATGCTTGACTTCTTCCTTTCCAATTTGTATCCCCTTAATCTCCTTATGTTGTCTTATAGCTCTGGCTAGAACTTCAAGTACTATATTGAATAAGTATGGGGAGAGAGGACAGCCTTGCCTTGTTCCTGATTTTAGTGGTATTGCTTTGAGTTTCTCTCCATTTAATTTGATGTTGGCTGTTGGCTTGCTGAAGATTGCCTTTATTATGTTTAGGTATGTTCCCTGTATTCCTGATTGCTCCAAGACCTTTATCAGGAAGGAGTGTTGGATTTTGTCAAATGCCTTTTCTGCATCTAGTGAGATGGTCATGTGGTTTTTTCGTTGAGTTTGTTTTTATGGAGTATTACATTGACGGGATTTCGTATGTTGAACCACCCTTGCATCCCTGGGATGAAGCCTACTTGATCATGGTGGATAATTGTTTTGATGTGTCCTTGGAGTCTGTTTGCCAGTATTTTTGCATCGATGTTTATGAGGGATATTGTTCTGTAATTCTCTTTCTTTGTTGCATCTTTGTTTGGTTTAGGAATCAGGGTAATTGTAGCCTCATAGAAGGAGTTTGGTAATATACCTTCTGCTTCTATTGTGTGGAACAATTTAAAGAGTATTAGTATTAAGTCTTCTTTGAAGATCTGGTAGAATTCTGCAGTGAAACCATCAGGTCCAGGGCTTTTTTTGTTGGGAGACTTTTAATGACTGATTCTATTTCCTTAGGGGTTATTGGACTATTTAAATGGCTTATCTGGTCTTGATTTAAATTAGGCATGTGGACCCTATCCAGAGAATTACCCATTTCTTTTAGATTTTCCAGTTTTGTGGAGTAGAGGTTTTTGAAGTTTGACCTGATGATTCTCTGGATTTCCTCATTGTCTGTTTTTTTGTCCCCCTTTTGATTTCTGATTTTGTTAATTTGGATGCTCTCTCTGTGTCTTTTGGTTAGTTTGGATAAGGACTTGTCTATCTTGTTGATCTTCTCAAAGAATGAGCTCTTTGTTTAATTAATCCTTTGTATTGTTCTCTTTATTTCTATTTTATTGATTTCAGCCCTCAATTTGATAATTTCCTGTCATCTGTTCCTCCTGGGAGACTTTACTTCTTCCTGTTCAAGGGCTTTCAGGTGTGCTGTCAAGTCACTAGGATGAGATTTCTCCAGCTTCTTTATGTGGGCATTCAGTGCTATGAATTTCCCTCTTAGCACTGCTTTCATAGTATCCTATAGGTTTCAGTATGTGGTGTATTCATTTTCATTCATCTCTAGGAAGTCTTTAATTTCTTTCTTTATTTCTTCCTTAACCCATTGGTGATTCAGTTGAGAATTATTCAGTTTCCATGAGATTGTAGGATTTCTGTAGTTTTTTTGTTGTTGAAACGTAACTTTAAACCATGGTGGTCCGATAGAACACATGAGGTTATTCCAATTGTTTTGTATCTGTTGAGATTTGCTTTGTGGCCCAGTGTGTGGTCGATTTTAGAGAAAGTTCCATGGGGTGCTGAGAAGAATGTTCTGTATATATCGATTAAGTCCATTTGAGCCATAACATCAGTTAAGGCCATTATGTCTCTGTTAAGTTTCAATTTGGCTGATCTGTCCAGAGGTGAAAGTTGGGTGTTGAAGTCTCCCACTATTAATGTGTGGGTTTTTCTATGTGATTTAAGCTTTAGTAATGTTTCTTTTACACATGTGAGTGCTCTTGTGTTTGGGGCATAAATGTTCAGAATTGAGACTTCATCTTGGTGGATCTTTCCTGTGATGAGTATGTAATGTTCTTCATTATCTCTTTTGATTGATTTTAGTTTGAAGTCTATTTTGCTGGATATTAGGATGGCTACACCAGCTTGCTTCTTAAGACCATTTGATTGGAAAGTCTTTTCTCAGCCTTTTATTCTTAGGAGGTATCTGTCTTTGAATTTGAGGTGTGTTTCTTGTATGCAGCAGGAAGTTGGGTCCTATTTTCATATCCATTCTGTTAATTTGTGCCTTTTTATAGGTGAATTCAGTTCATTGATATTAAGGGATAATAATGACCAGTGATTGTTCGTTCCTGTTATTATTTTTATTTTTTGGTGGTAGTGTGTGAGTACTTGTCTTCTTTGGGGTTTATTGCTGTGTTGTGTTCAGGTCTAGCTGTTGGAGAAGGGCTAGGTTCTGGTGATGCTCTATTGCTCTTTATTTTGTTGTATGTACTTCTGCCTTGACATCTGCCCATCTCCTTGTGGGTAAGTTCTTGTTGTTCTCAGTGTACTTGGTCCAGACAGAGCTGACAGATTTAGGGAGCCTCTCTCTGGTCCAGATGGAAGCTCTGGGCCAGATGGGAGCTCTAGTCCAGATGAGAGTGCTGGCTGGATAGGAGCTGGGGGGCTTTACTCTGAGTCTCAGGAAGTCCCTAGAGTCTCCTTATCTTGTCCAGATGGGAGTTTCGGGACAGGATGGAAGCTCTGGTTCAGATGGGAGTTCCAGGCCTGATGGTAGCTGGGGGCTTTCTGGTCTAGATGGGAGTTCCGGGGTGAATGGGAGCTGGAGGCTGGTCTCTGAGTCTCAGGAAGTGGCTGGGGTCTAGGTAAAATGGGTGTGGGGACAAGGTGTGGAGACTGCAGGGTCTGCCTGTAGTCTTGGAAAAGGTGAGCCTTCCTGCAGGGTCTGATTAATGGCCAGAAACTGGGGCCAAGTTGTGCAGGTCCTCCCAGGATGGCTGGTGCCCAGGGGTGGGACCCAGAGGTTGTTGCCTCTCTGACTACAACCCCAGGCACTCACCTCTGGTCCAGATGGGAGTTCTGGGGCAGGATGGAAGCTGGGGGCTGGTTTCTAAGTCTCAGTAAGTGGTGGGGTCTCCAGCGGATGGGTGTGGGGGCAGGGCATGGAGGTTGTAGGGTTCACCGGAGAGTCTTGGAGAGCGAGAACCTTCCTGGTGGGGGTGGAGGGGTTCTGCCCTATGACTAGAACCTGGAGCCCAGTTGGGCAGGTCTTACCCTGAGTAGCTGGTGCCCCGGGATGTGACCCAGGTGAGGGCCTCTCTGGATGTGACCCCAGGTACTCACCTCTGGTCCAGATGGGAGTTCCGGGGCAGATGGGCTCCTGACTTTTCTTTAAGGGATTTATTGATTTCTTCTAATTTTTAAAAATCTTTTCCTCCATTTCTTTAAGGGCATTTTCACTTCCTTCTTAAGGACCTCTATCATCTTCAAATGTTATCTTTAAGTCGTTTTATTCTGCTTTATCTGCATTAAGGTGTTCGGATCTTGCCGTTGTAGGATGACTGGATTCTCTTGGTGCCATATTGCCAATTTATGTTGTTTATGTTTATGGCATTTACCCATCTGTTCTTCCAACTGGTGTAGGTGGTACTTTTATTCACATATTATTTTCTAAGTGTTATTGTAGAAACTATGGTTCCTCCATTAATAAGGGAACTTAGGTAGCATGATCATTAGCAAAATAATAAGAGCAGATTCCACCTTGGGCCCTATGAGCTCCAAAGCCATGGCCTTTTGCCCAGGAAATTACCTCTGGTGGAATAGGCCTCCAATTCATTCAGAAGGGCTTAATTTTGTTCAAACATTTTTTGACACTGTATTTTCAAATTATGTCTCTAGCTAGTGGGTTTCCATAGGCTTTTTATAGAGCCTCAGTTTTGGTTAACCCACCCACTACTCTTCCCATACAGCCAATCCTCCTACCCACAACACTACTTAATCCTTTCCCCTCTGGTATTCCCCGCACTGTTGTCACTTCACATGTGTTCTATCATTCTTTCAATTATTTTAAAGTTGAATTGTAGGAGAGTAGTCTTGTCAGACCCTGTCCTTCTGAGTTAGCCATCCCCTTATCCCCTGACTTCTCCCACACTCCTGTGTCTCTCACTGCTTAGGCCTTTCAACCCTCATAGTCTTCCTATCATATTCTCCTTCTATTAGCATTCCTATTCCCCAAAGGCCCATTTCTAGCCTCCTGGATCGCATTTATGCTCCTTTTTATACACACAGCCATAGGCTCAAGATGCTCTCAGCCTTGGTTAGAGAACTTTCTTTGTATAGTGGGCAGCAGTCCATGGAGAGACATTTAACTGGTCAAAGTATTGAGAACAATAGAAATTGTGCTCAACCATGAATGTGACATCTATATTAATCTCATTACCACCAAGGACCAAGAGACATTGAGGAATAAGAGGCAGAAAGCATACAAGAGCCAGAGAATCTGGGAGGAAAGCTGTCTTCTGGGCATGATATGGTTAATGCAATTATGACTCACAGCAGTGATCACTTGCACAAGACCCATCCAAGATCAAGCCAGACAAAATTGCAGCATTAGCGGGGAGGTCCTCTCCAGGTCCCATCCCTACAGAAGAGCTCCTGACTGTGGGTAGCTGCTGGGGGAGGGAAGATCATTCTTTTTTGAAGCTGTGGCCACTTGTAGGTTTCCCACACTTCAGTGGAAGATGCCCACCCTACACACAGGAAGCAATAACTTGACTTAGGGTGTTATGAAAAAAAGACATGAAATTGAGAGGAAGACATGTTGGGGAAGATACAGAGGGAGTTGGAGGGAGGAAACAGGAGGAAATGCAATCAGAGTTCACTATATACATGTCTGCTGTCCCCCACACCCCCAATAAAAAGAATAGAAACAGACTTAGGAAAAAAACCTTTATGACAGTTTTATTAGTGTTTGAGAGAAAAACAGAATGGGAAAGGTGGAAAATCCCAACAGGGAGAAAAGAGATGGAGAAGAAGAGAGAAAAACATGCCTTTTGCAACAGAGGTTGGCAAGCTACATGGTAGAAGGGGATGGTCCTTCAGAGAAAGAGTAATAAGGTTCAGAATATCATGGAAAACATACTCAGGCCCTACCCAGTATCTGAAAGAAAAAGACACAGGTAAAAAATGAAAAGTTACACTTTATGGATTAGAACTCAGAAAAGCAGACGGGCATAGCATTGTCAGTTTGTAAGCTGCTGCACCAGCTGATGCCCTTCTAGGACATATAAGCACATTATCTTATTAAGAGGATAATTATTCCTCCCACTACCTTCGCATATATTCAGGTGAATCTTCTTTTCATGGGGAAAGACTCATGGCTAGCTGACTCATGAGTCAGACTGACTGGAGCAGCTGGATTAACTCTTTAGGGAGGAGACAACAGTATGTAATATTTTAGTTTCTGGAGCAGATCAGAATGTCATGTTTTCCCAGGGTTGGAGATAGAGTCAATTTTCAGAGCAGCAGTACTAAGGAAGGATAAGTACAATGCTTTCCTTTCTAGTGTCACCAGGGAAATGGGAGGTGTAATCCAAAGCAGAGTGTGAGGGAGGGTTCATCTCCAGGGACTTCTAATGCTACTTACTCTTGTCTAGCTACTCACCATCTATTAGCAATCCAAATGGTCAATTGCAAACCAAAAGGTGAAATGTACACCTCTTTCGCACAGCTTTTGGTGAGAAGTGGGCATGGGGAGGGGCTTGAGACTACTCAGTGAATGTCAGGGTAACCAGTATTTCCTGGCTTCTTTCTTTATGGGTTTTCAATCTTTCCATTACTTCAGTAAACAAGTTATTGGATTAAACTTTCTATTTGAAGTTGCTAGAGTGTTTCTTTTTCTTCTGAATTGGTTTTTACTGACACAATTCCACGTTCAAGAGCGCAGAAAAGAGCTATTATTTCTCCGCCTTCTTCAAAACCCTCTGAGTGGTGTCCCAGTTAAGATGCTTTTATCTGAAGCCAAGAGAAATCCGAACAGTAGAATTCAAATACAAGAAAATGGGATGGGGTATGGAGGATGTACTTGAAGCATTGCACAGTAGCTCACAAAACTAAGCATGGAGGGGCTCTGGGGCTCTGGGTTAGGGCGAGGGAACTTGGTAATAAAAATACTCAGTGTGATTGTCAACTTGACAGGATCTGGAACATCTAAAAGACAACCTTTGACATGTGCATGAGGAAGTTTCTAGGTTGGGTAAATTGAGGTGGAAATACTCACCCTAATGTGGATGGTTGCATGCCATGTTCTGTTCTGGGGTAGGTGAGCCAAGCCCAGCATTCATCTCTCTCTGCTTCCTGTGTGTGCAAATCATGGCTGACTGCCTCTTGTCCTATGTCTTTCCTGTCACAATACACTGTATCTTTGAACTGTGAGCTAAAAATAAATCCTCCCTTCCTTAATTTGCCTTTGTTAGGTGTGTTGTCACAAGGACCAGAAAAGTGACTGATACAGTTGGAAATAGCATGTAGGGTGCTGTAGGCATCTTATCTGTTTCTTTAGAGGTGTATTCTGTTTCCATAAACAGATATTCTCTGTTTCAGGGGTAGAAGCCTGTTCAAGATTCTGTCCTACAACCCCAAATGATCTTCCATGGTGGATGAATCCTTGAGACAAAATCATTAAGTCAGTTTGAATTTTCTATTCTAAAAAGATAAATGGCTTGAGTGGAGTTCTCTGTCCTGATAGTCCTCTGTGGGCAGGGAAACAGAGGCCAGGCATCCCTTCCTGGCTGTCAGAGTACTGAGGAGTGGAGACAGAGTAAAGGGACTCTTGGAGAGCTGAGCTCATTGTCTTAAGCATGAGCAGCTCTGCTTCCCTAGGAAAAATATGATAGCCAGACACTTTTCTTGTCACTCACTGCTGAGGAGATGTTACTGAAGTCAGGTGGATAAAGTTCATAGATGCTGCTGACCAACCTCCACCACACAACATGCAGCCTAGCCTCTTAAAAGCACTGAGATGAGAAACTGATCTGTGCTGATATTCCAGGAAGGACCAGTGGGTACCAGTCAGACACCATGGAGAACAACATGTATGGGAGCACTTGAAGGAGACAAATAATTGATGCATTTAGTTAGTATGGACATTTGCTTTATAAACTTCACATTTATTGGCTGATTGATTTGTGGTGTGTGTGTGTGTGTGTGTGTGTGTGTGTGTGTGTGTGTGTGTGTGATATGTTCATGTGTGGAGGCCACAGCAGATCAGCCAAGTCTTTATCTCTTTCTCTTTACCATATTCTCTTCAAACAGAATCTCTCATTGAGCCTGGATCCCAGCTGGTGACCAGTGAACCTCAGTGATCCATCTGTCTCTACCCCTTAGAGTCCTGGGATTACAGATGGATGCTCATCATGGCCATGTATAACTGATTTTTCATATGGGTGATGGGGATTTGAACTCACATCCTTGTGTGGTCACAGCAAGTGTTCTTATCCACTGAGACATCTTTGAGCCCTCTCTGAATTTATTAACTGCTTCATCAACACCTTTGCTTTTGTTCTCCACAATTCTGGGGAGCAAGTAATATCACCTCGTTCTCATTGCAACCAAACAGGAACAGGGCTCCTTCCCTCCAAAGCTCTTAACTGTAAGCCAGGAAGGTGACAGTAGAGTTCTCTGAATCCCCAGAGAATCTCCAGGGCCAAGACTCCCCTGTGGATCTGCCCTTGTCATCAGTTAAAGCACTTAGGATGCTGTAAACAGCTCCTTCTGTGCTGATGTTGTAAGTCTAACAAGTGACAGGAGATAATAACATCACTGTCACCAGGTGCTGAGAGACTGACAGGCAGATCACATTGTCTGACAAGCATTTGAATGTAAGAAAAAGAGTGATTATGTAGGATGCTGGGAACATGGAAAAGAGAATGGGAATCCTAGATGCAAGACCGTGAAGCAACAAGTTCCCAGGACTGGGCTGTAGAGATGGCTTATGAGTTAGGAACATTTCCTGTTTTCTGAGGACCTCAGTTTCATTTCCAGCACATTCCCACAACTGCTTGTAACTCTAGCTCCAGGGGAACCAGCATCCTCTTCTGGCCTACACACATGTATTCATGCACGCATGTACACAGTCACACATAAATTAAAAAAAAAAGATTCTCAAGATTGATATTCTCACAGATTTCCTTGCCTGCCTCTAAGCTTGTGGTCTGCTATCTGTCCTGTAGTAAGACCATTCTCATGCCTTAAGGACAGGGTAATAGTGCTGGGAGAGGGCCCAGTTAATAAAGTGACCATGATGTATGCACAAGGACCCAAGTTCCATTCCCAGAACTCACATTAAAATAAAAGTCAGACATGTTGGCTCTAGAGGCAAGTGGATTCCTGTGGCTTGCTGTCCACCTAGCCTAGCTCAGTTGGCAAGCTCTAGACCATTGAGAAGCCCTTTTTCCAAATGCAAAATGGATATCTCTGAGGAATGACAATAAAGTTGCCCTCTGGCTTCTACATACATGCACTTCAGTTAGTATGCACACCCATGCATGCACATTCACATAGACAAGTGCACCTGCACACAATTGAACATATATACACATTTACATAAATGCACACGAGAGAGATCCACACACATGCACTTCAGTAAGTATGCACACCCATGCATGCAAATTCACATATACAAGTGCATCTCTACACACTTGAATATGCATACACATTTCCATAAATGCATATGAGAGGGAGAGAGAGAGAGAGAGAGAGAGAGAGAGAGAGAGAGAGAGAGAATGAATAATGGGGATGGATGTGTAGATGAATATGAGCAAAGTATATTGCATATACACTTAAAATGTTGAAATTAATACCATTATCTTGTACATGGAATATATGGTAATTAAAAAAGTAGTTAAGATATGTCAATCTTCAGAACTGATTCTTGTGTAGTCTTTACATGTGGTATGAAATAGCACATATACTCTACAAACAGGTGCAATTATTATGTCAACTAAAGAAGACAACACATCACTGAATTTGTAGGGTTGTGTGGAGACCAAACCCATTGGTGACTAAAGACCAGAAGTAGATGACCTGATGGGCATAGCTTACATCTAGTGGTAACGTTTTCTGGGGACTCAGTGGTATCTTTTCTTTGCAGACTGTCTCTGGATACTTCTTTTTACAAGGGATCTGAGAGGTTGCAAGACTGAAGGTGTTTGCAGTCACCACTTCTGGGAGAAGTTAACAAGCTCCTGCTGAGCAGCGGATGTCCAGGTACTCAATGCCCACTCAACCCGTGTGTGGCCAGGACTCTGCATTCCTCCAGCTACCCTATACAACATCCCCTCTCCTCTGTATGTGCTTGTCATATACGTGGTCAAGGTGTTCTGGCCCTAGTGGCTTGCTGCACTCACCACATCACTGTCCCAAGCACAGATGTAAATAGCATAGGGAAAGACAACCGAATAACATGTTACTACAGAGGGCAAGGCAAGATGTATGGATGTTTGGATGTGTGAAGAGGGTGTGATTTCATCAGAAGTAGTAACAACAAGTAAGTAAGCCGGAGAAAGGGAGGGGGAGAGAGAAACAAAGATGCAAAGAGAAATATAGAGAAATTTGTGGGATTTTACAAATAGAGAAAGAGAAGCACATGTATGAGAAAGAGAGAGTGGGGGGAGGTTTAATAGTGTGTATATGTGGCTTTGGCCAAACTTCTTCAACCCTTTGCTTAGTTTTCTTTTTTTTCCAATTCATTTATTTATGTTTTTTTCCTTTTTTATTTATTATATTTGTGCTTTAATTTTACACATCAGCCATGGGTTCCCCTGTCCTCCCACATCCTGCCCCCACCCCCACCTTCCCCCCATCACCTCCCCTCAATTCCCATCTCCTCCAGGGCCAAGACTCCCCTGGGGATTCATTTAAACCTGGTGGATTCAGTACAGGCAGGTCCATTCCCCTCTTCTAGGCTGAGCAAAGTGTCCCTGTGTAAGCCCAAGGTTCCAAACAGCCAGCTCATGCACTAAGGACAGGTCCTGGTCCTACTGCCTGGATGCCTCCCAAACAGTTCAAGCTATTCAATTGTCTCATCCACAGCCCCTGGCTCATAATTCATGTGCTTCCATTCATTTGGCTCTTTGTCCCTGTGCTCTTCCAATCTTGATCTCAACAATTCAGGCTCTTACAGTCCCTCCTCTTTCTCAACAATTGGATTCCTGGAGCTCAACCTGGGGCCTGGCTGAGGATCTCTGCATCCAGTTATTGGATGAGAGTTCCAACACGACTGTTAGGGTGTTTGGCCATCTGATAACCAGACCAGGACAGTTCAGGCTTTCTCTCGACCATTGCCAGCAGTCTACAGTGGATGTATCATTGTGGATTTCTGGGGACCTCTCTAGAACTCTGCCTATTCCTGTTCTCATGTGGTCATCATTTATCATGGTCTGTTATTCCTTGTTCTCCTTTTCTGTTCTTGATCCAACTGGGATCTCCTGCTCCCGTAAGCTTTCTTTCCCTTGAAACTTGCCCTTCATTACTCCCACTGTTGTCCAGGTTGTTCATGTAGATCTCATCTGTTTCTCTGTCATTGTGTGATCCTTGGGTCTTTCCTAGGGTCTCGTTTTCTAGGTAGCCTCCCTGGAGTTGTGTAACAGTCTAATCATCTTTGTTTTACATTTAGTATCCTCCTATTAGTGAGTACATACCATGTTTGTCCTTCTGAGTCTGGGTTACCTCACTCAGGATGATTTTTTCTAGATCCATCCATTTGCCTGAAAACCTCATGATGATGTCATTGTTTTTCTCTGCTGAGTAGCACTCCATTATATTTATGTACCATATTTTCTTTATCCATTCTTCAGTTGAAGGGCATCTCGGTTGTTTCCAGGTTCTGGCTATTACAAACAATGCTGATATGAACATAGCTGAGCAAATGCCCTTGTGGTATGATTGAGCATTCCTTGGATATATGCCCAAGAGTGCTACAGCTGGGTCTTGGGGGAGATGGATTCCCAATTTTCTAAGGAAGACACATATTGATTTCCAAAGTGGCTGTAAAAGCTTGCATTTTGACCAGCAGTGGAGCAGACTTCTCCTTGCTCCACATCCTCTCCAGCATAAGCTGTCTTCTGTGTTTTTGATCTTAGCCATTCTGAAAGGTGTAAGGTGTTATCTCAGAGTCATTTTGATTTTCATTTCCTGGATAATTAGGGATGTTGAGCAATTCCTTAAATGTCTTTCAGCCATTTGAACTTCCTCTGTGGAGAATTCTCTGTTTAGTTCTATAGCCCATTTCTTAATTGGACTGTTGGGCATTTTGATGTCTAATTTCTTGAGTTCTTTATATATTCTGGATATCAGCCCTCTCTGTCAGATGTGGGGTTGTTGAAGACCTTTTCCCGTTCTGTAGGCTGTTGCTTTGTCTTGTTGACTGTGTCCTTTGCTCTACAAAAGCTTCTCAGTTTCAACAGGTCCCATTGATTATTTCTCTCAGTGTCTGTGCTACTGGTGTTATATTTAGAAAGTGATCTCTGGTGCCAATGTGTTCAAGACTACTTCCTACTTTCTCTTCTATCAGGTTCAGAGTAACTGGATTTATGTTGAGGTCTTTGATCCACTTAGACCTAAGTTTTGTGCACAGCGACAGATATGGATCTAAAGTTCTTGGAGCGATCAGGAATACAGGGAACATACCTAAACATAATAAAGCAATCTACAGCAAGCCAACAGCCAACATCAAATTAAATGGAGAGAAACTCAAAGCAATACCACTAAAATCAGGAACAAGGCAAGGCTGTCCCTTCTCCCCATACTTATTCAATATAGTACTTGAAGCTCTAGCCAGAGCAATAAGACAACATAAGGAGATTAAGGGGATACAAATTGGAAAGGAAGAAGTCAAGCATTGCCTATTGGCAGATGACATGATAGTATACATGAGTGTCCCCAAAAATTCAACCAAGGAACTGACTGATACAGCTTATAAACACCTTCAGCAACATAGCAGGATACAAGATCAACTCAAAAAATTCAGTAGCCCTCCTATATACAAACAGGCTGAGAAGGAAATCAGTGATACATCACCCATTACAATAGCCACAAATGATATAAAATACCTTGGGGTTACTCTAACTAAGCATGTGAAGGACCTATATGATAAGAACTTTAAATCCCTGAAAAAAGAAATTGAAGAAGGTGTCAGAAAATGGAAAGATCTCCTGTGCTCATGGATAGGCAGGATTAACAGTAAAAATGGCAATCTTACCAAAAGCAATCTACAAATTCAACGCAATCCCCATCACATTACCAACACAATTCTTCACAAACCTGGAAAGAATAATACTCAACTTCATATGGAAAAACAAAAAACCCTGGATAGCCAAAAGAATCTTGTACAATAAAACAACCTCTGGAGGCATCACGATCCCCGACCTCAAGCTCTACTATAGAGCTACCTTAATAAAAACAGCTTGGTACTGGCATAAAAACTGACATGTGGACCAATGGAATTGAATTGAAGACCCTGACATTAACCTGCACACCTATGAACATATAATTTTTGACAAAGAAGCCAAAAATGTATAATGGAAAAGAGAAAAAGCATCTTCAACAAATGGTGCTGGCATAATTGCTTAGTTTTCTTACCTGTCAGACGAGATGGGCATTCCTACCATTTCTGTTGATCGGATGAAATTGTCTGATAAGAACTGAGTGAACATTAACTTTCAGCTAATGTGCATTATAATAAATAACTCACTGGCTTTACATATACTTATTGTGCTCCCATTGTAAGAAAAATGGCCACTTTTCTACCCCTGACACTGAAATCAGGACAATGGCAAGAAGAAGAAGGGGACATGTTTCCTGTCTCCTCTATGTTGGGCTCTGTTCCAAAAGTTTGATGTTTTTGCCATATTCTGAGAATATTAAAGTAAAACAGTATTTTCAGAGCCAGAATTTTTAGAAAGAGTGACTGAAAGCCATGTAACTACTTTTCAGTCCCATCATAAATGACAATTTTAAAGTCACAGCCACTTTGTACAGATCCAGGTGTCCAGGACATCAGTTCCAGGGTCAGCAAACTAGCCTCTGTCCTAATTGGTTTTTGCTTGTGGGATGTTTCTGTGTGACCCCAAGCTAAGGATAGTGTTTGTGTTTTTCAGAGGCTCAACAGCAATGACGGGGCAGTACAGAACCATCTCTGGCCTCTAAAGTCTCAGGCATTTTGGTTGGCTCTTCCCAGAAAACGGTTGCTTTTCCCAGTAGTGCTGAGTCTGTGGCATGCAGCTGTGAGGCCACGATACTGTGCATCTGATTCTGCTATGAGGAACCTTAAAGTTTGGAAGAGGGACCCTCTGGTTCTGTATTCCAGATTCTTTTATTTCCAGCTTTTTCTTTACCATCATCAAAAGTCATCCTTATTTCTCTTTCCATTGATTAAAAGAGTTTTTTATTTTCCATTTATTAAGGCAACAATAATTTTTGCTTCACTGGAATTAATTTGCTTTTTCCAAATACTTTTGCTTGTTCTTTCATAGTGATAAAATTCAACACCTGGGTAGGCTTTTATACTAGCTTTCCGGCGTGTCTGGAGATAAGCCTGGCAGTGTACTTTCCCAGTACTTCACTTTCCATTTGATCCTCCTGGTCAGGACATCAAACTCTGGAGCAAAATTCTGGCAAGATCTGCACCAAGGAGAATAGAAATCAACCAGCCAGTGAGCCTTCTTTTGTGCATTTGTTGTTGTTGTTGTTGAGAATCTGTGGTGTTAAATCTGTGAGCACTCAGGTGAAACCCAAGACTCCATGTGCTCAGGGAATAAACATCCCTATTCCAGACATTGTAACTGTGATGTGGGTCATCTTTACTTGACTTTGGGGATAAAAACATGTCTCAGAGTATCTTTGAACATTTCCTTCGGTATAAAAGGAGTGATACTGTCAGCAGTCTACACTGCCCACATTGATCATTCCACTTAACATCCCAGCCTTTCTTTTCTATTCTGTCATTAAGACCTGACAGGGATGACACCACGGAGCCTAAAAGTCAACCCTCCAGGCTTCTTCATATTTTCTTTCTTTAACTAGCTCATTGACAGTGGTGGGTATAAGAGAGACCACTGACAGTTTTTTTTTTTTTTTTTTGAAGATCCTCTAGGAATTTAAGATCTGTTCAGTGTAGTGATGTCCTTCTGCTGAATACTGGACTGGTTGATACCAGTGTTGCTAGATAAGCATGAATGTTGTATACATTCTGTAGAGTCCTTTGTGCACTGTACAATCTAATGCACCAACTTTAAGCTGATCATACAGAAGCATTTATGCTCTTTGTAACTTGGGCAGTAGAGCTTGGCATGATGGACAGATGGATACCAAGTAGCAAAGAACTCAATAAAGCATGGTTACCATCAGGAAAGTTTAGAGGCCCAAGTGTGGTGATGTGGGTTACCCAAATCACACAGCTAATGTAGCCAGGAGGTTGCCCTCATGAAATCTTGCTGTAGATATGACAGTTCTTGAACCCATTAAACATGAACCCTCAAGGATGTGCAGCAATGATTGACTTGAAATGCATGTGCCATGCTCATGGAAGGTTCTGGTGTTCCTGGTAATGTATGATGAACTTATGGGGCTCTAGGTACACTATTTGGCTCAATATCTGGGGACCCTCTGGCCAAAGGAAGCTGTAACATTCACAGAAGAAACCCAGGCTCAGATTTCAGCAGTGTAAAGGGATTCTCAGTAATGTGTGGGCAAATTAGTAGACACCTGGCTTGAGAATTGGTGTTTATGCCAGAGAGAAATGGATAGAGAGAGCAGAGAGAGAAAGAAGGAAATAGAGCAAAAAGGTAAGAGAAACAGAAGAACAGAGAGAAAGGAAGATAACATGAAGAGGAGAATAAATGAGAAACAAGAACAGAGAGAAAGAAGGAAAGAAAGAAGAAGAAGGAAAAAGAGAGAGTAGAGAAAAAGAAACAAGAAGAGAGACACAGAGAGGTGAAGGAGGAAGAGGAGGAAAGAGACAAAAGGGAAAAGACAATGGATAAAAGAAAAACAGGAAGAGAGAAGCAGAAAGATAGAACAAGATGACAGAAAGTGGGAGAAACAGAAAAAGATGAGAGAGATAATGGGGAAGATAAAGGGGAGAAAGTAAGAGAGTGGGAATGAGATAGAAAGGGGAGAGAGTGGAGGAAAGACGGAAGAGGGGGACAATGTGTGTGTGTGTGTGTGTGTGTGTGTGTGTGTGTGTGTGTGTGTGTCAGAGAGAGAGAGAGAGAGAGAGAGAGAGAGAGAGAGAGAGAGAGAACAAGAACACTACGTAGTGGGTAGTTGTCTGAGCCATTCCCTGAAGCACTGCCCCTAGTGAGGCAGCTGTAGCTGTTACATCTGCCTATGACCTTGAGGTACCTGCCCTGGGGCGTGGCCACCTGGGACCCTTAAGTCCTGGGATGCAAGTAAGACTTCTTGCTTGGCTACCTTGTAGTTTTGGATGCTGGGATTTTGGATCAAGCTGTTCAACATGGGACATAGCTCAGCGTTCCTGTACGCTACAATAAGTCTCCAGTGGTTATGAGTTTACCCCCAAACCCCCAAATAAATTCCTTTCAATTATTAAACTGATTCTGTGGATTGCTAGTGATTTAATCACCTTAACACCCAGTGCTCTATCTTTTGGAATGTCAGTAAGTAACTCTTTGGAGACAGAGATTTTAGAAAGGCAAAGCAATTAAAAACAGGAATTTAGAGGAGGCACTAATCCAAGCAGAGCGGTGTCTTCCTGAGAGAGAATCTGAAGAGTCCCAGAGATACCCACACAGAGAAAAATCCATAGCACAGAGACAGAAGGCAGCTGTTGGCTCAAGGAGAAGCTTTAGAAAGAATCAAAGGTGGTCATGTCTTGACCAATATTTTCACTTCACATCTGTGAGGCTAGAATATCTGAGGACAGAGAGATGGCTCAGCAGTTGAGACCAGTTGTTGCCCTTACAGAGGGCTGGAGATTGGTTTCCAGCAGGTGACTCACAACTACCTCTAACTCCAGTAACAGGGGATCTGACACCCTCTTCTGGCCTCCCGGGGTATCTGCTCTCATGTGAGCATACACTCACAGACATAAAGCATGCTGGTTATATTTCTGTCAGCTTGACACAAGCTAGGGTCAACTTGGAAGAGGGAATCCCAATTAGGAAAATGTCTTCATCAAAGTGGCCTATAGGCAAGTGTGAGGTGTGTGTGTGGGGTTCTTGCTTGATATGGGAGGACCCATCCTACTTTGGGTGGTACCACTCCTGGGCTGGTATTGCTGTGTTATACAAGAACATAGACAAAAGAATCCATGGAAAGCAAACCAGTAAATAATGATTATCTATGTTCTCTGCCTCAGTTCCTGCCTTGGGTTGTGCCCTGACTTCCTGTCACGATGGACTATAAGTTGTAAAAGGAAATAAACCTTTCTTTCTCAAGTTGCTTTTGGTCAGGGTGTTTTTCACAGAAAGAAAAAGAAAGCCAGAATATATACATACACACAAATACAAATAAATCTTTTAAAAACAGAAATGCCCAATCTTGAAGTCACTTACTATGTAATTCTCAGTGGGCTAGTGTGACATTCAAAGCAACATTTCAATAGCATGTTCTTACCTTAACATGAAACACAGTGGAGGGAGTCTTTATTACTCTGCAATGACAGAGCAGCTGTGACCCAGGATGCTTCCAAGGCACAACCAGAAGAGACACAGTGAGCTTAAGGCTCAGCAAGGGACATGTTGACAGCTGGTCACTCTGCAGTGCCAGTGCCTACTGCACCAAATGGAGCAGCCAAGGGCCCTCCAGAGGTTTGCTGCTTCCTAAGAAATGGTGACAGAAGAAAGCAGACAGCAGGGCAGCAGGAAGAACGGGTGATGTCCAATAGGGCGACACAAGCCAGGAAAGCTACCGAAAGTCACCTGTGTCTATGGAGATTCTAAAATATCCCTCTTTGAAAATCTCTCTCTGCCTCCCCCGTCTGTGTGTGTGTGTGTGTGTGTGTGTGTGTGTGTGTGTGTGTGTGTATCCATATGTATCACTCATGTACATGTGTGTATTTGTGCATGGTGCATACGGGAGTGCTACATGAGGTGAAAGTCAGAGGACAACCCTGTGTTGGTGGCAGCACTGAACCTTGTTTCAGAAGTCTTGTCTCTGTCACTGTGTTTGCCAGGCTGGATGGTCCACAAGCGTCCAGCGATTCCCTGTCTCTGCCTCCCATCTCCCTGTAAGAGCATTGGATTACAGCCACGTGCTACTGTGCCTGGCTTTATGTGGATTCTAGTGACCCATAATTGGCCCAGCAGGTAGAACACTGGTAAGGAAAATGTTCTACCTGCTGGGGGCCATCTCCCCAGCCCCTAAAGTCTCTCAATATGGAGTTTTCAGGAATCTGAGGGCTTATGCACTGACAATTCATAAAAATGAACCAGAAAACTGAGCTGAGGTAGTCATATTAATATCCCACATATGTCTGGAAGGGGGCCAGGCTTGGGGTCCACACCCTGGACCCAGAGCAGACACTGAAGGATGAACTAATGGAAAAGGCTGAAGAGATTTGGGTAAGAATAGAAAGAGAGGACCCAGGAGAGTAAGTTAAGAAGACACAATCACTTACCAGGGTGATTAAGGAAGTTCTAATTAAAATGACTCTGTAATTAGAAGTGCCTTGGAGTTGGTTTACCGAGAGCGAAATCTGAACTGTTAACAGAGCTGACCACAGGCAGGAAGTCAATGGAGTGAATACCAAATGCACTCATTGTAAGGCAAGCTATAGACTAGAGAAAAGAAAGAAAAGGAAATAAAATTGGAGGATTAAAAACAGCACTGATGAGGAGGGGATCCAAAAGTCCCATCCTTAGTTGAGGAGCTCTTGATAGCTGTGGCTGTTGAGGGAAAGAGGGTTAGTCTGCTTTGTAGTTGTTGCTAACGACAGGTTGCTCACACCCCAGTGAGTGACCCCACACCCATGCACATACTTCACTGACAAATATGGATGGGAAAGGAGATGTGCTATGAGGTTCTGAGAGTAGCTGGAAGGAGGTAGGAGGTGGTAAATATAATCAAAATAAATTGTACACATATATGGAATTTTTAGTCAATAAAACATTAACAAAAGGAACAAAACCTTTAGAAGTAAATTTAACAAAAAAAGAAAGGATTTTCATACTGAAAACGTTTAATTCTGCTGTTGAGTCTTAGCAAATGGTGACACTCTACCAAGAAAGGTGGAGTACACAACTGTGAGCTTCCTGGTTTAAACAAAGAGAAGCCTTTTTGTCCAATGTTCTTTGACTACTAGAAGAGATGGAAGGCCTGGAGACTCATTGAATCCAGACATGTCTTGGGACAGAATGCAGCTTGCTCCCTGCCAACTCTAAGGAAGGAGAGGGTGAGATAACAGAGATGTATGCAGTGCATTTCCCATAAAAGCCAGATGAGGTGTACCACCATTGTGTCCTAGAGAGAAAGAATTGATTGTGTGATAGAGACCAGAGCATCCACCAGCAGTCCTCATTTTGCTCAAAGAAAGAGAGAGGAGGTGAGGAGCATCAATCATTCTAAACTGAACGCATTCTTAGGAAGCAAGACAGCAAGTCAATCCTCCAAGGAAGAAGTCTTCCCCCAAGAGTGGTTGCTGCTCACAAGCATTTATTTATCTTATTAAAAAATCTTGAGTTGGGTCTGGAATGCTGGCTCAGCAGTTTTTTGGTTGTTTTGTTATCTTCCTATCTATCTATCTATCTATCTATCTATCTATCTATCTATCTATAGGCAGGGCTTCTCTGTGTAACAGCTCTGACTGTGCTGGAACTCCCTTTGTAGACCAGACAGGCCTTGAACTCACAGAGATTCACCTGCTTCTGCCTCCCAAATGCTGGGAGTATAGGCATAAACCACCACCACCCAGTGATAGCTCAGCAATTAAGAGTGCTTGCTCTTCCAGAGAATTGAACAGGACCCACTTGTGGACATAATTTTCTGTCCAGACAGTCGGCTCCCAAATAACCACACAGAAAGTTATTATTAACTATAAATGCTTGGCCAATAACTTAGGCTTGTTTCTAACTAGCTCTTATAACTTAAATTAACCCATTTTGTTAATTTACTTGCTGCCACGTGGCTCATGGTTTGTTACCTTATCTTGTACATGTTCTGCTTCCTCTGTATCTGGCTGGTGACTCCACCCTTCTTCATCCCATCAAGCTCTCTCTCTCTGTCCACAAGTCCTAACCTCTTCCTGACTAGCTATTGGGCATTTAACTCTTTATTAAACCAATGAGAGCAGCACATCTTCACAGTGTACAAAAGATTGTTCCATAATGCCCATCTGTGTTGGGTTGCTCACAACTACCTGTAACTTCAGATCTAGCAGATCTGACACCCTATTCTGGCTTCCACAGTCATATACCCACATATTTGTGCAAACATATGTATGTATACACAATAATAGAATAAAATCTTAAAAAATAAAAACCTGAATAGAAATTCATCATGGAAGTATCTCATGCCTTGTAAAAATACTTACACTCTGATATATCACTGAGGTCACTACTTCATATCTTGTCTTTCATGGTAGTTAGTGCTATAAATTATGTAATTCCTGGTCTCACCATGATAGAGACATACCAGATACTACAATATTGAAGTATGCCTGTAACACTTAGTCAATGCCCACTAAATGAGCCATTTGTAGGGAACTGTCTGCCCAGGTCTCTCCTTTCTTCCTGTAGGACAAGGCCTGACTGAAAGTCATTACTCAGCATAGTGAGGTCTCTGTTTCTAAGCTATGGCTTCGCTCCAGCCTACATTGTCCAATTCATTAAATATTCAGAATTTTTTCTAGTCTAAGTTGATATCTTTGGTCATGATAAAACACTGACAGCAAAGCAACACTGAGGAGGGAAGGATTTATTTGGCTTCCACTTCCAGGTCTATCATTTTGGGGAAGTTGGGAATTCAAGCATGAACTTGGGTCAGAAAACATGAAAAAAAAAAAAAAAGCTACTTGCTGGCTCTTTCTGGCTAACACTTAGCTATTGTTCTTAATATAGTCCAGGTCTGCCTTCCCAGGGAATGGTGAATTGAGCTATCTCATACCAATCAGGAATTAAGGCAGTCCCTTACAAACACACCCACAATCTGTTCTGGGCAGTCCTTCAATTGAGACTCACTTTTCAGGTTACAGTAGGCTGTGTCAAGCTGACAGTTAATCCTAAATAGGCCACAGACTTTTTTCCCTCTCAAGTGTTCCATGTAGAGCCTTGCCTGCCGTGATGAGTAACTCCTCAGGCAAGAACTCAGTTCTGACATTGTGACACTTAGAGGAAGCCCTGGGGCAGCGGAGGGTCACAGAAGACCATGCTGTTGCTCCACACACCTGTCCTTAAAGTTTCCTCTGGCTTCACAGTAAAGTACCCAGCACTGGCCTACCCCCCCCCCCCCCCCCCGTGTCTCTCTCTAGATTGATAGTATATTTTAAATGATTTTTTTCCCTCTGAACCACTTAATTTGGCTGTGTATGTGAGTGTGGTGGGGGTGCATTTATGTGTTTATGTGTTTGAATGCCAGAGACCAATCTCAGTTTTTATTCTTGAGGTGCCATCCACTTGTTTTTGGAGATAGGGTCTCTTACTGGCCTGGAACATTGCCAAATAGGCTAATCTGGCTAACCAGCAAGGCCCAGGGATCTGACTGCCTGCCCCTCCCCAGAATGGAGATTGCAAACACTTGCTAGCTTGCCTGGCTTTGTAATGTAATTTTGGGGGATTGACTTCAGTTCCTTATGCAAGGAACTTTACCACCAAGATATCTATACATGCCACGGATACTCTCTTCTTCCATTTCTTTGGATTCCAGGCACAATAGCACTGGTTGAAACTGAGAGCCTCACAGAATAGACAACACAAGCAAGATCCCCACCAAGTGGGCACAGTTGTCCTCTGACAGCTAAGCATAGTAATCATTTCTCATGATAGGATCAATTGTCATACTAATTGTCTGGTAGACCAAGTGACACATGGTCTACGAAGACAATAGCCTAATCATAGCTGTTGCTGTGCCAGCTACATACCACGTGTCTTTGTTCTCCTCCTCTATAAAAACCTCAAAATTCCTGCCAGTTCCTGAAAGACAAGGCTGGAGTCACTAAGCCTTTATCTCACTTCTTCATGTGGCCTCCCTGACTGAACTCCTTCTCTGCCCTTCATCACCACTCTGTCTGTGACTGACATTGGACTGAACTTGAGCCTATTGACTGACAGGTGTTGTGAGCCATTAGCTGTGTGTGGAGAAGAAACCTCTGCTTTACAAGAGCAGGAAATGCTCTTTACCTGAAGCCCTTTACGTCCAGCCCCTGCTGGAACTCTTAAATTGGGATTTTTGTCCCTAAAACTCCAGTAACCAAAGTATAACTAAGAATTTTGGAGGTATAAAGTATAAAGCAAAATTTAAAGTCACTAAGAAAAAAAATGAAAAAAAAAATGAAGTTTGAGTTGCTGGTGTTCTACACAGCAGATCCCAAACTTTCTGACTCTGAAGACAGGCTCCCAGAATGGGACATGTTCAATGTACATATATATGTACAATGTGTGTGTGTGTGTCTGTATATATGTATGTATGTATGTATGTATATTATTTATGCACATATATGTATGCATGTGTAAGTATGTATGTATGTATGTATGTATGTATGTATGTATGTATGTACCTATTTATCTCTTCTTTTTCTTATTTATTTTTCTTCTTAGTATCTCTGATTCCCTGAGAATCTTCTCTGAATCTCTGGTTCTTTCCAATCTGTCCCAGGCTTGCTAGTCTCTCTTGATGGAATAGGGAACCATCCTCCAGCTTCAGCTCCTTGGCCCTCTCCACTAATACATTTAGTAAGGCTGTAGCTAAATAGTAAATAACAAAGTCATTGGAATACCTGCTAATCAACAGTAAAAATAAATCACAAAATAAAGTAAAATCCTTAAGTTCAAATCTAATAATATCTGAGACATTTCTATGATGGAAAGTACAGAAGACAGGGAGATTCTCAATGAAGGTATAAATGAGGAGAAATCCACTGTGTATGTATAGTGAACAGTACAATATGTTTAAGATGTAAGTTCTCACAAACTTGTTTATAGATTCAATGCTATTCCAATTAAAACCCATTAGAATTGTTTCTGAAATTAATAAGACTTTTTAAAAATTTATATGAAAAGAGAAAGAGCCAGTGATAACCGAAGTGATATTGAGAAGAAATAAAGTTAGAGAACACATATCCTCGACTCTAAGACCTAGGAGGGCTTTCAACTGTAATATAACCACATGATTCAAGACACGGAAGTGGGGTAGGAAGACTGGGGAGACACATACACAGAAGTGAATAGAAAGTGCAGAAATAGACACCTAGAAATAGGGTCACATTGATTTTTGTCAAAGGTTTAAAGGAAATTCAAGGGAGAAAGAAAAGTTTCTTTTCTTCCTTCCCAAGAAATTATATTGGAACAACCAGGGAAGCAGATATAGAGGAAAAACCCTAAGGCTATAATTCAGACCTGTGCAAAATTAATTCAAAATGGATTACGAGTATAAATGAAAGTATAAACTGTAAAACCTTTTGAATAAAACATAAGAGAAAAATCTTTGTGAACTTAGGTTAGGGAAAGAGTTCTGAGATAAAACCACCAAAATTATAACTCATAAAATAAAAACTGATAATTTTGACATCATTAAGGTAACACGTTCTTGCTCTGTAAAGATAGTTGTATAACATTCTGGAAATATGCTCATTACTATGGCTACATGATCAAAATATACAGTTAAATGAAAAAAGGCAATTATAAAAACAAATACACTAAATCATATTTCCTTATTTTAAGAAGAAGGTTAACATTAGCATTCAGGGGCATGCCAGAAAAACAAATTCCCCAGCCTTCCAGGATGACTTCTGTGTTCTGGGATTTGAAGTATGTAGATTCTTTCTTAATTGTGTTTTGGTTCTATATTCAAATCTTTGTACTTGAGTTATCTTATCACAAAGAAGATTAAAGTACATGCATATATTTTAGGAAGTTTCTACAGTAGTAGGTCTCCATATGACTTTTCAAGAGAACTTAAGCAGTAGTTATCTCTCCCTATGCCCTCTTCTCTTGTCCCAACTAGATACCACATGCTAGCAAGAAGCCCCCCAGTACTAGGAATTAGTTACCTCTTTTTGAATTGTTGGCTTGTGGGTTTCTCTAGATTACTAAGCATTTCAGGCTATTGCCAATACTCTTGGTGGCCGTTCAGAAACCTATAGGAAGACTGTATTCCTAATACACCTGAATCACAACATGGAGAAATCAAGCCCATACTTATTTGGAATCTTCATCCATACTGACTAACTTTTATAATGTTAGAAGATTCTATATGCATTACTGGAGGAGAAGACCCATCATCAACTGAACTAATCTCTGAACTTTGGGAGCTGCAATAATGATTGATCTGACAAGATATGCCCACTGGCACAATAGTCGACAATTGATATGGGAGTAACCAACTGACCTGGAATAACAGATTGTTCTTCAGTGATATGTTCCTGAGAGGCTCAGGAGGTAATAAAGAAGATAGGAAATCCAGGGTCAGGAGGTCTTGTGCAAGCTGTGTCTTATGCCAGGGAAGTTTATTAAGAAATATAGCATCTTTTTTACTGTTTGTATGGGAAGACTGGGACAGAATCAGTGGAAAGGCAATTAAATAATGTTGGCAAAGAAAGCATGGGGTACCTCATAAGCAGCTGCCTTAGGACTGGTAACCAAGCCCAGGGGAAGAGATGAGTTCCCAGGAACTATAACCATAACTTTTTTGAGACCCTTACCCTAGCTCCAGAATGGACATTGGCAAGTCTGCCCTTGGGCAAGGACAGCACAGAACTAATGTCCCCCTTGTCCTTTCATCAGGGCTTCTGAGAAAGCCTTGGATCAGTCTGGTTCCCAACAACCATCTATTTTCTAAGGCCTTCTCAGTGAGCTGGATCCCATATCTTGCGCTCTTAACAGGGCCAAAAACTTGTGACCAGATAGGTCATAGGTTCTAGAAGAGAATACAGTACTGCTTTTTTGTTAAATGAACATACAATTAAAATAACTCCTAATGACTTATTACTGCACCTATACATCAATGCATCCCTCAACCCTTACCAGAGAATCTCGCAATATGTGGCAATTAACAGAGAATACTCAACTTCTGCATTTTCAGAGAATAAGACACCATGGAATGATCAGCCCTAAATGGCATGTATGTGTCATATATGTCCCTGCTAAGCTCAAGCTTCTTTATAGGGAGGAGGTGGAGTGATAAAAGTGAGAGGTAGTGGAAAACTTCAAGAAACAGTGTTTTCTAGGCACAAAAGGGCAGTTGCCCATAAAAGCTCACATTGATTGTACAGTCATGTCCAAGACCTATGCATGCTCAAGCCGGGCAATATCCCAGCATTTATAGGAGTGTGGTATAAATTCCTGATTATAGTTAAAGAACAATTTGGAATTTGATAGCTGCTGAGATAGGAAAAGTCCGTTTGCTTTAATAGTATAATTCCCTGTAGGTCAACCACACTCCAGAGGAGACTCCATTCCCAAGAGTGGTTGCATAACACAAACTGTATTTGATGGGTTAAAAAGAATGTTAAAATGAAAACAAAAAGAAACTCCCAAAGTAGGGTGGTTTGGTAGGTAAGGGTAGAAAATGTGGATCTGGGTGTGAAGATGACCAAAACATGTATGACATTCTCAAAAAATTAAAGAAGATGTCATTTTTTAAAAGAACCCTAAATTGTAGGGAAAATAAAATATTTTTAATGCCATAAAGAATCCATGAGGGGACTGAAGAGATAGCCCAGTAGTTAAGAGTGCTGGTGATCTTCCAGAGGACTTGATTTCAGTTCCTAGCACCCATGTTGAGCAGATCATAAGCACCTGTAATTCTAGCTCCAGATGATTTGACACCCTATTCTGGCCTCACAGGTACCTGCACACATGCAACACACAGAAACAGACACTCACACAGACACACACACATACACACACACACATACACACACACACAAATAAAAAATGCAAAAAGGGAATTCATGCAATTATAGTAATAAAATATGCTTTAAGTAAGAAAAAGAAACAATATGAAAGAACTGAGTGATAGCAGGAAAAATATAATCAGATTTTAAAAAGCAGAATAGATTACAGTGGATTAAGTTTTAAGTTTGCCTATATTATTTAAGAGCCAAATAACTGTAGGTAAGTTGCTTAAATGATTATAAGCTTAGTCTCATATATAATAAAATGACTAGAGCCTTCTCTCAGGGTAATTAAATGAAAAATTGTATCAACATACCTTGAAAGCCTTCTCAGTGCAGCAAATGCTTCTAAAAAACTCAAGTGGGTTAGTTAGTCTGCTGTTGCTATGACAGAGCACTCTGACAAAAAACAACTTAGAGCAGAAATGTTTCATTAATAAAAATGGACCAAGTCAGAGGGCACAGTTGTAGTGGGGAGGCATTGCAGCAAGGGTGTGAAGCTGGCCTGGTAGCCAGGGAATAGACTGATCACCTTTCACTCCATTGAAAGCACTCAGGAAGCAGAGAGTGAACATGGAAGTGTGACCAGGCTAAAAATCCTCAAAATCTGGGCTGGAGCGACGGTTCAGCTCTTAAGAGTACACACTCTTGTTAGAGAATATCTGAGTTCATCATGGAATTACCACATCCACATCAGGTAGCTCAGAACATCCCTAACTCCAACTCCAGGGGATCTGATGCCTCTGACCTCCATAGACCCTGGCACTCACATGTACAGAGCTACACACAGACTCTCCCAACAAAGTAGAAAAATAATATGACAAAATCTTTAACAAAAAAACAAAACAAAACAAGTAGTCAGTCTTGAAATCATGTATATACAAGTAACACTAACTGGAACCAGCAGATTGTTTCTGCACACACACACACACACACACACACACACACACACACACATATATAAAACAGTCTCATGCACACTAAAACATACTTAAAACAAATGACACAAACTAATAAATACACAAACACCAAAGTTCCCTACACTTATTTCACGTGCACTCTCTAGCTGTGATGCTCAGTGTCGTGAGGGAATCAAGGGCATGTATAGGTGCTCGCTAGAAAGTCTAAGTCTTGCTGGGAAGTGGTGGTGCATTCCATTAATCCCAGCAGTAGAGAGACAGAGGCAGGCAGATCTCTGTGAGTTTGAGGCCAGCCTGGGATACAGAGTGAGTTCCAGGTAAGGCTCCAAAGCTACACAGAGAAACTCTGTCTCCAAAAACCAAAAAAAAAAAAAAAAAAAAGGAAGTCAAAGTCTTGGCTTCCCTAGACCCACTGAACAGAAATGCATATGGGAAACATCACACTAGATTCATATGGTCATTAAACAATTTTATACCAATTAAGAATAACATCTTATGTTTTACAAGTCTGTTGAGAAGCATTTGGACCACCAGTCATTTGTGAAAATTGAGGCATTTCTAAGGACATAGTACTGGTATGATAGCTATCCCACCTCTGGATAGAATGACTAGGACTACACATTTCAATCTCAAATTTACATAGAATGTAATGAGTGTGACATTATTCAATATGACTACCAAATATGCCCATACATCCCTAAAAACATCTGAAGAAGAGCCAATGATCATTAATCTATGAAATATTTCAGAAGACAGTGGTAGCTTACACCTGTAATCCCAGCATTTGGAAACTGAGGCAGGAGGACCACTGTAGATTCAAGGCCAGCTTGTGCTACTAAGTGACTTTCAGGAGAGCTTGGACAACATAGTAAGACATTCTCTCAAATATATGAATAAATGGATGCCTATCGAAGGGGATTCATTCTGGAAGATAGGAGAGTATGAACTACCAGGAACCCATCTCCTCATAGAGACAATTATATTGGTCAGATCTATTTGTTGCAACAGATTGGATTCTGAAATCTATTTACTGAAGGTTCAAAACTTTTATGGGAAAGTTGTTTGGATAAATCACGATCAGTTTCAGTTTGTACCAGCTACCCACATGTTAGCCCTCAGCCTATGACAGGCATCTATACACATATTCTGGAAGAAGCTGGTTACAGTTTACAGGAGTAAGTGTGAACAAATAGGAGTTTGCCTTCCAAGTGTCAGGGATCTAGGCCCTTGAAAACTTGTTGCTAAATCATATCCTAGATTCACAAGGAAGCAGGGGGTCCCACTGTTGTTGTGTCTCCCACACACGTGCAAACTACTCTCTAATTGGATGACATTTCTTTCATAGTTTTACTTTAAACGTGGCACCTGCTCTCCTTCACCTTTTTCTTTTTGTCTCTATTGAGCAATTGCAAAAGACTAGTCTATTCCAATGTAGTTGCATATACACAGAGAGTTAGAGATTGGTACTCATGCTGAATGGAAGGAATGGTCTTGGGGAGACTAGAGAAGATCTCAAGCCAATTCTTGGCATAGAAACAGCCTACAAAAACAATGAATAGATGTAGTTAGAATTTTCCTGCCTGGCCCAGTCAGGACAAATCTCTCTCACCTGCCAGTCCCACAGTTGCTCAGACCCAACCAAGAAAGCACACAGAAACTTACATTGTTTAGAAACTGTATGGCCGGGCAGACTTCTTGTTATCTACTTCTTCTATCTTAAATTAACCCATTTCTGTTAGTCTATACTTTGCCACATGGCTTGTGGCTTACCGGTGTCTTTACATGTTGCTTTTCATGGCGGCGGCTGGCGGTTTCTCTCCCCAGTCTTCTACTTCCCAGAATTCTCTTCTCTTTTGTCCCGCCTATACTTCCTGCCTGGCCACTGGCCAATCAGAACTTTATTTACACAGAGCGATATCCACAGCACTTCCCCTTTTCTTTTTTTTTTTTAAGGAAGGTTTTAACTTTTACATAGTATAATTACATATAACAAAACAATTGTCAAGCAAGAATTATAGTTACAATATTAAAGAAGATATCCTATCTATCTTATATTTGTGAGTCTAAGGTTTTATATCTAACTTATCTTGTATCATAACTAAGGAAATTATAACTATCTAGTCTTCAACCACATCAAAGACCTCAGAAGGATATAATATTACCTGAGAACCGGGAGAAGGATGCAAGCAACTTTTGGGAGTCTTGCAGGGTAGACAGAGACAGCTGGCAGCCTGAACAGTCACCTAATGTTCCTTTGTAAAGTTGGGGCATCTGTCTTCAGCCCACAGGGCTAAAGTCTCTTGGTCACTTTTTTTAGTGTCCTGTAGAATGTCTGGCAGTTTCCTCTGTGAAGCAGGAACCTGAAGGACCATTTTGTCAAGCCAAGTTCAGTGGTCACCTTTCTATGAGTCCTGCATGTCCAGTTGATCAAGCAGTCCAGGCAAGAACAGTTTCTTGCCCAAATGGCTATTTTTGCCAACGTGAAGATAAACTCCATATGAAGTGTCTTCAATGCCCATTCTCCTCTCTGAAGTAAATTGGTGCTGCCAGAAGCAGACATGTCTCACTGTCTAGAAAGTCTAAATTTTAAAAATATTTTAAATGCCATATTCTGTAGACCTTTGAAGTGTTTGAAGATTACTTGTCTATCTGAAATATCTCTGTGTACACCTAGAAGACTTAACTAACATGGCTACAAGTATGATTATCATAGATGACCAATTATTAATCTATTTTTAATTATCCATTACAATTTTAAATGAGCTATACAAACATAATACCTTAAACATGAGTAGAAATATGCATACAGTATAACAAAATTAACTTTAAGTTTGTATCAATAGACTAAAATCTATACCAATGTAAAACATTTTAAATGAGTTGTTGTTCTTTAGAAGTTCATTAATCTACCCTTTCATCCTATCATATCTATATCATATGCCCTTTTTATCTTTAGAAAGAGATTGCATTTATAATCAACCTGTTTTAAATAAAATAGTGGTTTTTCTCTGTCCCACATCAGAGGGCTCTTCTGATTTGGGACACAAGAAACTCTTAACCTTTTCTTTTAACAATATGTCTGGGTTTAGAGAAGGAGTGAGCCAATTCCATCTCCAAAGCCAGCTTGATAATTTTGGGAATGTGGGCGTAGTTTCTCTTACTACTTCCTGCTGGAGGGGGCGCTGTATCTTATGGGGATACAAAGAAAATTTTAGGATTTTAGAGTAGTCCATTAGGGTGAACCTCTGAGCCAGTTGCCTTGAAACCATTCTGGATGTCAGATCATCTGGGCCATGGTGTCATCGGAGACCTTTCAGGTGGTCTTGGCTGATCAAACCTGATATATCTTAATCTGGAACAAATCCATAGCTTCTGGCTTTCTGTGGAAACAAAAGCAGTGACTCTCCCCAGTCTTCTATTTCCCAGAATTCTCTTCTCTTTTGTCCCGCCTATACTTCCTGCCTGGCCACTGGCCAATCAGAACTTTATTTACACAGAGCGATATCCACAGCAAATAGAAATAAAAATTATAGCAGCAAGCTCTAAAGAAGAGGAAAATGAAACCTTTATGAGTTACAATACAGTTAGTTTCAAATGTCCTGCTCTTATTCACAACAAAAAATAATCAAGCCCAAGAGAAAAAAGAAAAATGGGGCTCATTGAAATGAGAAAACGAACCTCTTAGAATGACCCTATGACCTATCTGATAGACAGATTTAAAAATGTTTATTTTTTTAAATTTTAGGTTGATGAAGTGTCAGGGCCCCTGAGGGGGCCTGGACCTGCCATTGATGAAAGCACACCCCAGGGTTGTAAAGATCCTTGGGTAGGATTTTGAGATGTCAGGACTATAGGATGACTACCAAGAACAGCAGGTGTGGCTTGGAACTGGCCTGATTTTAGGAGACAGGCTGTGTGTGCTACTGATGGCAGAACCAGAGAGATGGAGCTGCATAAGCGCCTTTGAAGCCTACAGGATCGTGAGTAAGCTACAGATGTACTTGAGCTATCCAGCTGGACATTGGTTTTGCTTAAGTGTGCTTGTTTTTGTGTCTCAGTTCTCTCTTAAAACAAGAAATCATTAACTCACTGTTGATTTCATAGAAGCCCTCAGTTAAGAAACTTTGGATATCTTAAAAATACTTTGAAACTTTCAAGTGTTCATATTTTTTAAAAAACTGTGGGTTGTTTAAAGTTGTATGATGTTGTATTTTGAAATATTAGTATGAAGTCTTGGTGTTAAAAAAAAACAAAAGGAATGCTTATAGTTTAATAGTGTTGTATTTCTGTGTCAGTCCAACAGGGGTCAATTGTGCCAGTTAGTTTTGTTAACTTGACACAAACTAGAGTCACCTGGGCAAAGGGAACCTTGACTGAAGAATTGCCTCCATTGAATTGCTCTTTGGACATGTCTGTTGGGCAATTTTAATTGAACTGTTTAGTAGGGTAGGGCCCAGCCACTGTGGGCAGTGTTACCCTTGGGCAGGTGATGCTGGGTTGTACAAGAGAGTAAGTTGAGCAAGCCAAGGAGAGCAAAGCAATAAGCAGCATTCCTCTGTTGTGTCTGCTTCAGTTCCCACCTTTATATCCTTCAGTGAGGAATTGTGACTGTTAGTCAAACAAACCCACTCTTCTCAAAGTTGCTTTTTGGTAGAGAAGCAATTTGAGGAAGGTGATTATTTCATCTTACATGCTACAGTCAATTATCAAGGGACAGCAGGGCAGGAACTGAAGCAGAAACCATAGAGGAACACTGCTTATTAGCTTGTCCCCTCTGTCTTTCTAAGTTACCTTTCTTATATAGCCCATACCTACTGGCCCAGGGATATTACTGTTCATGGTGGTGTGGGCTCTCCTGTATCAACTAGCAATCCAAAAGTGCTGCACACACACACTTGTGGGTCAGTCTGATAGCAGCAGATCTTCAATTGAGGTTCTCTTTTTCCCAGGTGACTTGGGTTTGAGTAAAGTTGACAACTGGAGCTAACTATGATATCTTTGTTAGGGTTTCTACTGCTGTTAAGAGACCCCATGACCATGGCAACTCTTATAAAGGAAATCATTTCTTTGGGTGGTTTACAATTTCAGAGATTCAATCCATTATCATCATGGCGGGACATGGTGGCATACAGGCAGACACGGTGCTTTAGCTGAGAGTTTTACATCTAGATCTGCAGGTAACAGGAAGTGAACTGTATCACTAGGAGTGGCTTGAACGTATGTGAAACTTCAAAGGCCACTTCCACAGTTACACACTCCTTCCAACAAGACCACACCTACTCAAAAAGGTCACACCTCCAAAGAGTGCCACTCCCTTTGGGGGTCATTTTATTTCAAATCACCACATTCTATGCCCTGGCCACCCAAAGGCTTATAGCCATATCATAAAGCAAAACTGCATTCATTCCAACTTCAAAAGTCCCCATAGTCTATAACAGTCTCAATCTTGTTTAAAAGTATAAAATTCAAAGTCTCTTCTGAAATTCATTCACATAATCTCTTAACTGTAATTGCCTGTAAAATCAAAAGAAAAAGCAGGTCACATATTCCCAACATATATTGGCACAGGATATACCTTACTGTTCCAAAACATAGGGAATGAAGCATAATGAGGAAATACTGAACCAAAGCAAGACCAAAAACCAACTGGGCAAACTCCAAACTCTAAATCTTCCTGTATGATGTCAAAACACTTTTTAGATCTCCAACTGTTGCTGAAGATTTCCTGTGTCCTACCTGGCCCATGATCAGGACAAATCTCTCTCACCCACCAGTCCTGCAGCTGCTTGGACCCAAGTAAACACACAGAGGCTTATATTAATTAAAACTGCTTGGCCACTAGCTCAGGATAACTATTGACTAGCTCTTACACTTAAATTAACCCATGATTCTTATTTATGTTTAGCCATGTGATTTGGTACCTTTTCTCAGTTCTGCCTTTGCATCTTGCTTTCTTTTTGTCTGGCTGGTGACTCTTGATTTAAATGTAGAAAAATTTCTAAATAGTCTTATTAAATAAGAAACACAGAGTCAAATGCAGGGGTAGTAGCTGAAGAGTTCAGAGAAATAGTGAATAGCTATGACTAGCCTTAGCTTACCACCAGGCAGTAGCTTCCCCAGAGAGACCTCTTCCTGCCTAACCTGTGCTTTTATTGCTTTCCTGTTCTGCCTTCTCATTGGCTCTAAGCCCAGCCACATCACTGGCCTCAAACTCAAAGATCTACCAGCCTCTGCCTTCCAAGTGATGGCATTAAAGGTGTGTGCCACCACCTGGCTCTAAGCTTTAATCCCTTTTCATGAGTTGGAAATTTAGCTGGGTAAGATCTTGCCCTGAGGTCATTATAGTGATATTTTACTTGTATTGAAATGTGATTTTATTTGTATGTCAATAAAGTTGCCTTGAGGTCAGAGCAAGCCAGAGCAGAAGCCGAGCAGTAGTGGGGCACGCCCTTAATCCCAGCACTTGGGAGGCAGAGCTAGGCGGATCTCTGTGTGTTCAAGGACATAGCCAGCATAGCAGACACACGCCTTTAATTTCAATACCAGCCATAGAAGACCTGGAGGTCTGTACAAACAGGCAGTGACGAGGAGGTCATGTGGCTGGGTTTACAACCAATGAGGGAGGAGAACAGAAAGTCTTTAAATAGACAGGACGCACAGAAGTAGGTCTCTTGCGGAGAGGAAGAACAGCAGAAGCAGTGAAGGGTAAGGTTTTCCGCTTTGGCTCTGACCTTGTGGTTTTTAACTCTGCAACTGGCTCTGTGTTTCTTATTTAACAAGCAGGATACATCTACAGGTCATCACTCCCTTTTTCCCATTCTTAATCTTTTATCCCCTTGAACACAGGACTTAGCCATTCTACTTCCTGGTGCTCTTTTTCTCCTCAGATGTTTATCCTTCTCAGTTTGCTTCTTTTCATTATATATCTTCCTTAGAGTTAACACTAGCAACCACACACTAGAGTCTGTATTAGGCTATTTTGATATTTCCTCTGTCAAGGGAATTAATTCAAAACTCTTCACTTTAGTCTCAGGCAAACTTTTTGGATAAGGGCAAAAAGCAGCCACATTCTTCACCAAAATAACCCAAGAATGATTTTTAGGCAGCATACTGAGATTTTCCTCAGGAACCTCTTGAAAATTTCTGCAAATAACACATGAATGTATGCAGTGAAAAATGTAAAGTTATATAGGAAATAACGAAGATTAAAGATAGACAAAAAGGCTAATTTTTGTTTATCGGGCAATAATGAATATGACCTCAAGCTTGCCACACCAGAGTGCAGTAAGAGTTTCTAACTACCTGCCAGGAAAATGTGTGTTATAATATCCATTTCAAGTTTTTAATATCCAGTTCAGACTGTGTCCAGGAAAGGTCCATCTACATCTCTAAAGCTCTAACCAGATTGATAGAGGTGTTCTTTAAAAAATATATATATATATATATATTTGTCTGTGTGTGTGTGTGTGTGTGTGTGTGTGTGTGTGTGTTTGCATGTTGTGTATGTAGGTGTCCAGGGAGACCAGAAGTCATTGGATCCCCTAGAGCTGGGGCTACAGGCATTTATGAACTAACATAATTATGATGTGACATTAATGTATTACATTACTCTGTGATGGGTGCTGGCACCCAAACTCTGGTCTTCCATAAGAAAAATGCACTCTCTTACCCACTATCTATCTCCATAGCCCTGAAGTGCTCTTTCAGTTACTTAAGCTCAGGGGAAACAGCTTTCTGGTACATTTGCACCAGCTTGCCCTGGCCAGGCACAGAGCCAAGCCTTCCAGACTCTAGGGTAATACCAAACCCTTCAAGCAAGCTTTGGAGGTTGTTGTTTGCTGTTGCTCATGTGCTTTTGCTTTGATTTCATGGGGCTATCAATCTATATACATTGTGTATGTGTCTGTTACATTTGTATGTATATTACACACATGTGCCCATAGATATAGAAGTGAGAGATCAACTGACCTTCAGGAGATATCTACATTGTTTGTAAGAGATGGGCTCTCTCATTGCCCTGGGGTTCACTAGTTCAGTTGGTTGGCTGAGCAGTGAGTACCAGGGATCTGTCTGTCCCTGCCTCCCCTGTGCTGGGTTTATTTGCAAATGCCATCATACCTGGCACATTTCCATGGGTTCTGATGATTGAACTCAGGTCCTGATGTTTGTACAGCAAGAATTTTAATAACTGAGCCATCTCTTCAGTTCCTAGTCTATAATGCTCAACAACATGATCAAAGTTTCCCTAGGGTGATACCAACTACAAAACAACATACCCCAGGATGCTGCTGCAGATTTAGAACTGGCCATGGTGCTGGGAAACTATGACCAGTTCCTCAGAGAAGAGTGATATAAACACCACAGACTGTAAAGCAAGGTTGTTTGCTACATATGATCGAAGAGAACACATTTTAATTCTCTATCCAGATGGTACTGGAACCAGTTCAAATCAGGTTGAATACAAACGCTCCACAAAAAGTACTTGTGAAGTACTTTGTAGGTTGATCAGTTTGACACACGCACTCACGTACTCCCACTGGAACAGAACCTAAAACTCATGGTAGTTCTCTTCCTTGAGACTTTCAAGGTCTTGTCCTCTACTGGAATACCATTTGGCTAACTTCATTTAACCATCCTAAAAGTCGTTAGGCCTAGAGCAATCTCACATGCCTAGGACACCTTGTTCTCAGATAACAAAAGCAGCTGTTGTACTCTCACCAGCCCAGCAAGGATCAGAAACCTGGCATCCCTCTCTCCTGTTCCTTGGAGACTGAGCAGAAGTGCCTTAGAACTCAAAACCTTATTCTACCTGCCCATGTTGTATTGGACACCAGCCACAACTGTGACTGTTTTCAGCCAACCTTTGAGGGACTGTGGCTCTGTGCTGACAGGGACTTTAGTAGTTTTTAATACCTTGTGCTTATCTGTTTCCCTTTCAAATCCCAAGCACCCTTCCTCTGTGTACTTTGTCTTTATTGTAACTGCCAACTGAAGCTATTTACACCCAGCTCCATCTGCTGGACTTGGGTCCTCCGGTCGTGTTGTGTTTGATTTCAGACTACTGTTTGCTGTGTTGTCAAGAAAGGCTTGTGGGAGGAAGAAAAAGATGCCTGCATGCAAAATGCTCTTTGGTGAAAATTCACAAAGAACTTGTTTGAAACTCTGTCCCTCTGATAAGTGTTCTGTGTGTTTATCTACAATCACAGCAACTGTGTCAGTGACATTCTGAAAGTCACCTTGAGAGAACTGGTCCATACTAGAATGGCAGCCTTAACCCTGGGCTTTGGAGCCTGTCTCCACCATTTCTCATCTTAAAGTAACCAAAATGAGTAAACTTGTTACGCTGGCTGGAAGTATGTCTCTAGACAGATTCTATAGCTCTTTGCCTCATTTGTCCTATGTAGAGTACATAAAGTTAACATAAGCTAGGTCAGAAATTCTGCTTTCATGAGTCTGGGTCAAAAAATACAGTCTAAATACAGAACCCATTTTTCAGCACCATATTTGCACATATTAACAACTATAAGAAATTAAATGCAAGATAAAATTTACCAATTAATTAATAATAAAATGGTAAATGTAGGTAATTTTTAAGGTGAAAAATAGTCACATGGTGAAATAGTGTTCTGTTTCCTTTTAAAAATATTTGTGCATGAATAATATTTTTGTGTGTAGATACACAGATGTATGATAGTGTGCATACATATGTGTGTGAATTTGTGTGGAGGCCAGTGACAACCTTCCCTCCGACAACTCCAGGTTGTGTTAAATTGACAGTGGAGGCTAACAATCACTCCATCGGATGATCAAATTTGGCAAAGTAGATGATAGGCTTTGGCTTATGATCAAAGGAGTTCCCTTGAACAGAGGTGGATAAATACCTATGAACTGTGGAACTAAATTCCAGTACATTCTCAGAGTCACAGAGAAAGTGAGTATAAAAAGAGAAAAAGAGGCACCTGGAGAGATGGCTCACTTGGTTACATGTTAGACATTCAAGCACATGGACCTGAGTTTGAGCTGTGTCACCAGCATAACAAGCATACATGATGACTATATAAGTATGTGGGCCTGATTTTGACCTCTAGAACTCATACTTACAAAATGAGATGCCATGGCATGTGCCTGTAATCCCAGCATTGCTGAGGCTGATGCAGGAGGACCCCTGAAGCTCATTTCACATACCGGTGAGCCCCAGGCTTAGTGAGAGACTCTGACATAAGATGTAAGATAAGAGAGTGGTTGATGAAGACAGCAATGTTTATTTCTGTTTGCTCCCACTGACAGAGGAAGAAGAGAATCATGCACACTGCCTTTTGTTTTGTTTTATTATTTATAAGCAAAAGAGCACACTAATTGAATAGTTTATACTCAGGTGTTTCAAAGGTGAATTGTTTGGGGATAAGATGAAAAAAGATGATACTTGCCTATGTGCATCAGATTCTGATGTAATTTTAGATTAGTGCTATCCTGATGGATTTTAGGAGAAACTGTAATCTGTTTACAGGTCATTTAGTGAGACAAATTACTGAGGGGGAGGACCTCACCTGTTTTTATGCAAATAACTATGATTGTTTTTAATCCAAATTAGAGATAATTATCCATCTTTTCTTCAGTGCTAAAAATTCTAAAATTTGATATACAACTGCTGTTATTTGGTCACACTCATGAAGCATTAGCAAAAATAATGCAAACAATCAAAGGCGACCCTTCACCTGCATGCCACTCCCTACGTGTGGCTGGCTGCAATGTTGTGATTTGAATCAGAAACGCAAGAGAAAAGCTCATGCATTGAATACTTAATCTTTAGCTAGTGGTAATGTTTGGAACCTTCAGGAGGCAGAGCCTTGCTGTAGGAAGTGGGTCACTGGAGGTGGGGCTTGAGGTTTTATAGGCTATTACCACTTCTTGTTCACTTTCTACATCAAGACTGTAGTTGCAATTGAACAGCAGCCTCACACTCCCTCCTGCCTCCTGCTTTCCTAGCGTGATGGACTGTGTCCCCTTGAACTGTGAGCCGACATAAACCCCCCTCTCTTAAGTGGCTTAAGGCACTTTATCACAAGGAGAAAAGTAACCAACATAAGCAGATTGCTATATTTCTGCATTTGGTGTTGATTTTGGCTTTAGGTTCCCATTCTTTTCAGCTACAATGGGAAAAATGTTGCTTTCCACATTTTTGTAGGGCTGTATGGACCAGAAGGATTCCTTTATCACCTTGCAATTCTGTGCTCTTTCAAGATCTTCATTCAGTCTTCTTTTCCTTTTACAGAAACTGCTGGGAATGAGAAGCTCAATTTTGTCTATAGCATCCATTAACATTACATCAGTATTCCCCCAGATGTCAACAAGGTTGTACATTCCAGGTACAACCACCAAGATGCTGGCATGTGCATTACCCATAGTGAAGCTGCTCTACCTGGGCATCTAGTAGGTCAGCAAGCAGCTGGCCAGCTGTACCCAGGAGGTCACCCACTACAAGTTCTTCAAGACCTACATCTGCCTGTCATCTGCCCACCTATACCATTGGGTGGAGATGCAGACCAAGATATAGAGCACAGGCTTCTGGGGCACAGCCATTAAGCCTCTGGACCAGAAGGTGGTGGCAGATCTGGGTGCCGAGGCCACTGAGGCTGCCTTGTCTTGGAGGACTGCTGCTACCAGATGCAGTAACAAACAAGGAAGAGCAGCAGCAGGTAGTCTGGATGTTTTGGGGGATAAGGTATGATATTCGGTGCTGGCACTGGAGTCACTGCAGGTTCAGAGACAATCAATACCCATTCTGTGTACCCAGGAAGAGTTGCAAGCTGAGCTGCAGGAGGTGCACACCCAGGTCTGCAATATCTACATCACTTCCAAATGCCGGGCAGCATCTTCATCCAAGAAATAGCCAGCTTCTGGGACCTGGATTTGTCTGTGGTCCTATGTGGGCCAACTAGGTCTTCTCCCAAAACCATCCTGTCTGGCCCAGCAGAAGCCATTGGGACCTAGATGTAACCATCACAGGTAGTCACTCTCTACTGATTAGACCCTGACCTTTCCTGCAGGGAGCACCCTAGCAGAAGGGTTCAGACAGGTTTAGCCCCTCCAACCTCTGACTCATGGCTTTGTCCACAGTGCTCAAGCCTCACCTCGAACTACGTTGAACCTTTAGATCTTGGCCAGCCTGTCATCCTGCTGCTCTGGTAAAGGCAAAAATGGAACCAGGGCTGGTTAGGACCTAGTTAGACAGGGTCCCTTGTCCCTCAGAGGATTTTTCTTGTTCCTTGTTGGTAGGTCCAAGCCAGCATGAGGCTCACTTCATGTCATCGTAGTTTGGTGTCTTCTCCTGTGAAGGAGGAATAATGCAGTTGACATCCATTTTCTCTCTTCATCCCATTCTTTCCTCTGAGGCTCTGAGAGAATCATGTCTACAGAGATCCCCTGACTCATCATCCTGTGGAATTGTCCTCTAGTCCCTTCCATGGTGGAGACTGATCCAAGCTAGCTCTAATCTGGCCCATCTCAATTGCAGCCCACTTCCCTATTCCCAGAGTCTCTAGACCTTGTTTCAGGTGGAACTCTACTTCCTCTCCTCCTCCCACTCTAGGCTCATGGGTAGATTGTCATTTTTTCCCCCACTTTCCCATGCACATCTGTCTGTACACCCTCTCACCTCTGGAATCCTGTGTCCTCCCACTATTTATGTTGGTTCTCACTCCAGGGGCATGCCATATCATTAGGAATGTGATATGCAGGGACTGTTGTCCCATAGTCCTGGAAGCCAACATCTGAGGTGAGAGTTTTGTTGGGGCCACACTCCCTCTTCTGGCCAAAGAGACTCCAGCTCTTCTGGCCTCTATGTCTTGTCTTCACGTGGCTTTCTCTTCTAGTTCTATATCTTGCAATGGCAGTTGCCCCAGAATATAAGGCCCATCCTGAAATAGAGAGTAACCAAGATCCTTAACTTAATCACATATTTGAAGATCCCTTTTCTAAATAGGGATACATGGGCAGTTCCAGGGTTAGGACATATGTTATTTGTTGGGGACCCACTATTCGGCTCCTTGCCCTCTATATCATAGACCTATGAAACAGCCCTGACTACCTTCTAAGCCATTGAGACATTCAGTAACCTTCATTTGACTTCTTCTTCTTCTTCTTCTTCTTCTTCTTCTTCTTCTTCTTCTTCTTCTTCTTCTTTGTTATTGTTTTTTTGGAGACAGGGTTTCTCTATATAGCTTTGGAGCCTGCCCTGGATCTCACTCTGTAGACCAGGCTGGTCTCGAACTCATGATCATCTGGCTCTGCTTCCAGAGGGCTGAGATTAAAGGCATGGGCCACCACTTCTTTTGACTGGGATTAGGTTCACCGTTACAGCTCCAGATGGATTATGGGTGCAGAAGTCACTGTTGTGACTGTTCTGTTTCTGATAGAAGGAGCCTCAGAATAAGGAGGCATCTCAAGGAGATATTAGCAGTGTATTATGGGCATAGAAGCTGGGCCAGTACTCATTGATAACAGAAAAAGTTGGGCATGGTGGTGCATATCTTGAATTCTAGTACTCAGAGGCTGAGGCAGGCACCTCAGTTCCACAATACGTTTCAGGGCGGCCTGGGTCACAAAGTGAGATCCTATCAGAAGGAGAAGGAGGAGGAGGAGAAGGAGGAGGAGGAGGAGGAGGAGGAGGAGGAGGAGGAGGAGGAGAAAGAGGAAATGGAGGAGGAGGAAAAAGAAGAGGAGAACAAGGATCAAGATAAAGGAAAAAAAGACAAAAACCTTGAGGAAAAAAAAAGGCAGAGAAAGTTTGGCTTTGAGGAGAAAGTGACCAAGATTCATTCTATAAGCTCTTTCCCACATTGGGAAACTGAGGTCTGGAGGAAGGAAGCTAAAAGATTTGGCTATGACCCTACAGCTCAGGAGGGACCAGCTACCCAAGATAGTAATGTATGACTGGGAGGTACGACAAGAAAAGAAAGGTCCAGATGGCCCTAGCTGCAGGGCAAGGCAAGGAGGGGGACAACCTCTTTTCAGAGGCCAGAGGCACTGGGTGGGAGACATGTCCCCCATTAGAAGAGCCCCTGGCTACACCTGAGATTTTGGCACATCAGGAGCAGATTCATAACACCTGGCACTGTGCCTCCCGAAGGAAGGGGTAAAAAGACTCAATCCCAGTATTTCCTAAACAGAAACCCAAGACACGCTTCTGAGAGAGCATTTAAGTTCCTTCTAGAAATGGGAGAAGCTTGTGTACCAGAGCTGAGGAAGTGGAGTCCAGTGGGGGTGTGTTTAAGTTTGAGAGTAGCTGGAATGGGTGAAATCCTGACTGAGGGACAAATGCAAAAGGCAGACATGGCTGCAGGACTAAGGGAGGATGGAGGAAGAGCCAGGGAAACAGCCTAGTGCTCGGCTGCCGTGGTTACCCTTGGGATGTCCAGTCTTGCAAGGACAGCTCCCTTGGCCATCCTTGGCTACCTGGTCCTGGGTCACTCCACAGCAGTAAGAGATGAGGCTGGGCAGGGTTGCTGTGCTTTGTCATGCCAGTCATTGCTGCAGCAGACCGACTGGATTCACTGTGCTGCTGAAGTGGGCACCATACTGTTCTAAGTGCCCAAAGAAACCACACAGGAACATTGTCTGTTTGTGTCAGAGGAAACTGAGGCACTGAGAGGATGTCACTTTCCTCAGGTCACACAAGCATAAGAACAGGTGGATTGTGGTCCAGCATCTGGGCCCATCCTGACACAGCAGAGCCTTCACAGGTTCCTGATAGGGGAGGGACTGTGGGCATCCTTGCCCACTATGACAGGGCTAGAGGAAGCAGGATGGAGTTCGAGGTGCCAGAACCCTTTTGTAAGGCAGGACAGAGCAGCTTTCAAGGCTCTGGTCTCCTACGTGCTGTGAGTATTTCCCACGTGGAGGAAAGAGTGAGAATAAATTTATAAATGAAAAAGAAGTGTCTCCGAATTCTCATTCTCCCTTCCACTCTCTTCTCTCTCTTCTCTCTCTTCTCTCTCTTCTCTCTCTTCTCTCTCTCTCTCTCTCTCTCTCCCCCTCCCTCCCTCCCTCCCTCCCTCCCTCCTCTGTTTCCCTCCCCCTCTCTCTCCCTTTCTCTCTCTCTGTGTTCATGTGTGTGTGTACCTCATTGGCCTGGAACTCTTCAAGTAGGCTAAGCTGCCTGGCTAGTGAGTCACAAGGATTTATCTGCTTCTCCAGTACTGGGATCACAAGCACACACTATCATGTCTGGATAGTTTTTTAAACCTGGGTTCTGGGGACCAAACTCTCAGGTCAGTTTTTTCCTTTGCAAGACAAGCATTCTATTGACTGAGCCATCTACCTATTTCTTTGATCTTTAATCTACTATGAATTTGGCAAAAAGGGCACTTGGTTGCTTTAACCTGTGCTCCACTTGGGTTTATCTATTGGTGGCTATATTTATGAGTCTTTGGTTATGTGATCTTGTTGTTTCTTTTGAACATTCATTACTTCTAATGTTAATGCTCATTGGAGAATTTCCTAGGGATACACACATAATTTTTGGTGGATTATTTGGAAGTTTCTATGTCTATATTGAGCTAAACTAGAGTTTAACTTAAGTATGAACTCTCTTAGGACATCTGATAAGATTCTTAAAGAGAATAAGTTATAAATATTTATATAGACATGCATAACCCATTACTATCACATCAATTTTCCATTTATAAAAGACTCATAAACATATCACCAAATATTATATGAGTTTCTAGCATTCTCCACTCCCATGATTTACTTCTCAACTACTGAATAATTCAGTTGAACCACAGGACATATGCCCAGAAGTGGTGCAGCTGGGTGCTGTGGTAATTACTACTTTAGTTTCTTTAGAAATCTCCATATGGACTGTTACAGTGGCTGGACAAATTTATGTCCCCATCAGCACTATATAAGGTTTCTGTACTTTGATGCTTTGAATGAGATTTGCTCCAAAGGCTCATAAGTTTGAATGCTTGGTCTGCAGTTAGTGGAACTGTTTGAGAAGGATTGGGAGGTGTGGACCTGGAGGGAGTGTGTGATTGGGGTTGGACTTTGAAATTTCAAAGCCCACACCAGGCCCAGAGTCATTCTCTCTCTCTCTCTCTCTCTCTCTCTCTCTCTCTCTCTCTCTTTCTCTCTCTCCTTGCCTACTTATGGGTCAGGATATAAGCTCTCACATCTGCCTGCCCGCCACCATGCTTCCTACTATGCTAATCACTGACTAACCCTCTGAAATTATAAACAAGCTCCCAATTAAATGTTTTCTTTTATAATTGCCTTGGTCATGGTATCTCTTCATAGCAGTATAACAGTAACTGAGACACTGTCCCACATGCCAGGATTTGTTATCTTTGTTTTATTGATGATAGCCATTCTAACTGAAGTGATATGGAATCTTAACATAGTTTTTCACATTTCCTGATGGCTAAGGATGTTTAAGATTTTTCACGTTTGTTGTTCTTCTGCATGCCGTCTTTTGAGAACTGTCAATTAATTGTATTAGCCCACTTATTGACTGAGTTGTTTGTTTTTCTGTTTAATTTTTTGAGTTCTTTATGTATTCTTGATGATAACCCTGTATCAGTTGTATAGCAAGTAAATATTTTCTCTCATTCTCTAGACTGTCTCTTTACTTATTTACTCTGATGTACATAAGCTTTTTAATTTCATGCAATCCCACTTGCCAGTTCTTGGTATTATTTCCTGAACTATTGGAATCATTTCCAGGAGGTTCTTGCCTATTCCCATACCTTGGAGTTGTTCGTCTCTAACAATTTCCCGAAATTTAACTCATACTAAAATTTTGAACCATTCTCTAAATCAATATACCACAGAGATACCTATATGCCCACATTTATTACTGTACTCTGACTAACAGTTAAGCTATGGAATCAATCAACTCAATAGTTGAACAGACAAAGAAAATGTGTCATTTAGTCATAAAGAAGAATCAGCTCATGCCATTTATTGGAAAATGTGTATAACTGAGATCATCATGATAACTGAAGCAATCTATATACTGAAAGATAAATGTCACATGTTGTTATTAACTTGACATCCCTATATTTCTTTGTTTATATGTATATCTGAAAATGGAAGAGAGACTAGGGGATGGAGGAGTCTAAAGGGAGAGCAAGTGGGAGAGCAAGAGCATGCTAGGAGAACATGGTGCACTTGAAAAAAAGTCTAAATGACACCCAACCATACATTAGTAAGTGCACACTGACAAAAACTGGAGAAACAAACCATGAGGTTCAACCAGGTGAAATGGACAGAACCAGGGTTAGTGTCTCCTCCATATTCATACTTCAACCACCCACTTGGAGAGATCAGCAGGTTTCTTAGCATTCAAAAAGAATTACTTAGGGTTGGGGATTTAGCTCAGTGGTAGAGCACTTGCATGGCCCTGGGTTCAGTCCTCAGCTCTGGAAAAAAAAAAAAAAAAGAATTACTTCGATTTTTCCAGTAAACAAAGTACTCCATCATGTGGCTCCCTGTTGTAGGCCAGCCAAATACATTTTCACGTCTCTTAGGAGAGAGAAAATGGTGATAAAATCAACAAAACTCTTTCCCATGGAAACAACAGAGATGCAAAGTCCCAACACCCTTGTCCTCAGAGTGCTGCTTATATTGTTCAGACTTATCAAGAGCCTTCGTCTTCCTGTATTACTTCTTGCAGCATTTACCCAGCTCTTTAGTACTGTAAATCTCCCAAGTCAATGTTGTCTCCTCATATGTACCTCCTGATATCCATCTGCAAAGGAAATGTCCTGAAAATAAGGAGAACTTTCTTTTACTTTTTTCTCATTTCTCTGTTGTCTCCTCCATATTTCATTCTAACTTAGAAATCACTCATTATAGGGCAAGGAGGAAACTCTATACATATTATTGTAATTTTGCTCATTTCTGTTAGTTTTAGAACCTTTCCAGACAACAAAGGTAATTTGTATCTATACAATCAATAATCTACTATATGGGTATGATTAACCTCTTTAAAATGAAGTTGTCATAGTTGAGAAAAGTGGTTTAAGAATGACTGATGATCTTGCAGAGGACCTGAGTTCAGTTCCTAGCACCCATGTCTGATGGCTCACAACATCCTACAACTTCAGCTCCAAGATCTGATGCTCTCTTCTGGCCTTCCTGGGCACCCAAACACATGTGGCATACACTCTCACAGACATGTACACATAAATAAAAGAGAGCAAAATGAAATTGTTGGACAAGAAATGTTTTGATATTCTCATTATCATACAATTCTTTATTTGTATGTCTCCTTTGGTGGGAAATTAAATATTGTTTTTATGTCTTTTATATGAGTGTGGGTAATAATTTTTATTCATGTGTAGTTTACATACAGGGTTCCTCACAGGAGCGTGGATGAGAGGTTGTTTATAAGAGCGTAATCAACTTGCCAGTGGCTAGATCACTGAAGGAAATGCTTGTCCCTCCCCTAGCAATTATTAACTACCTGTACATTTAACGTGTGTACATGTGCATGTGTGGGTGTTTGCTCACGTGTATGTGCAGATACATGTACACACATGGGTAGGCTAGTAGTAGACTTGGTCATGTGTCATGCTCTGTCACTCTCATTAATTAAACTGTGAGCTCATTACTCATGCTTTGTTTGTTTTTTAGTTAGGAATGGCTGACCACCAAACCCCCATGAAGCTACTATCTCCATCCACTGCAACACCAACAGGGGCACAGATGGCCACATCCAGCATTATTTTTAGTGGAGGTTCTGGAGATCCTCAGATCCCCATAGTTGTGCAGTGAATACCTTTATCCACTGAGCCATCTTCTTTGGCCCCTATACATTGTTTTGCTAAGTGTTACATTTAACTAGGTTATTTATATGCATGGCATCATATAACTTTGTAAAAAGATAGAGGACAATTCTATTGCTCCTAAAGCAACTACCATGTCTGCTTGCATCCAGTTCCACTCAATACATGCATTCCTTGACAACCACACATCTATTTCTTGTTCCTATAAATTTTTATTTCCCACAATGCCATGGAATGAAATCATGTAATCTGCAAGGTTATCTGTCAGGTTCTTGTGTTTGGCACAATGCTTTTGAGGCTCATCCATGGTGTTGCATATGTAAATAGTTTTTTTTCAACTGATTGACATTTTAGTTTCACTTTGGTTGCTGTAATAAAATACCCTGGAAAAAAACGATTTAGAGAAGAAAGGGTTTACTTTAGCTCACAGTTCTAGACTTTGATCCATCATGTGAAGAAGTCACAGCAGCCTGAGCACAAGACAGCTCATTTCATCACCATCAACTGCAGAGAGAAATGAATGAATCCATGATTAGTTATGTGCTTTCTAGTGTTTATCTTGATCTCTTTAGTCTTGCTTAGGGAATGGTGCTGCTCACACTGGGCTATGCCTTCCCATATCAATTAACTTAAAACAATCCCCACAGATACAACTCAGGCTAACCCACTGTAAACAACCCCTCACTGGGGCTCTCTTTCTAGCTGATTCTAGATTGTATCAAATGGACAACTCAAGCTAACCCTCACAAGGTGTAAGGATCCCTCACAATTCTTTATCTGTTTATAAACTAATGACATTTTTTACTGCTTTGAGTGAGGATGAACAAAGCAACATTTAAATTCTTCTCTGGCCAGAATTTTATTTCTCATGGGTAAATACTTAGAAATGTAATACTAGGATACATGACAGGCACACATTTAACTTTGTAAGAAACTGCCAAATTCTCTTCCAAAGTGGTTGCACCATTTGACATGCCCACCAGTGACATGTTACTGTCAAATGTTACTGCATATTCTTGCTATGGTAGTTTGAATAGGAAATCTCCCCCATAGGCTCATGTGTGAATATCTGTCTCGAAGCAGGATGGTGTTTTGAAAAGTTCTGTAAACTTGAGGAGGTTGGGGCTGGCTGGTGGAAGCAGATCACTGGGAGCTTGTCCCTGGGGACAATGCCTTTCTCCAGAGCTAAATCTTCCTCTCTCTCTGCTTCTAGTGCACCAGGAGTTGAGGAGCTGCCTCTGTCACATATTTGTGTTGTTGTGATGTTCAGTGTCACCTCAGGCATAAAGTGATGGAGCCAGCCCCCCAGACTGAACACTCTGAAACTGTGTGTGATACTTCTGCCTCTTTTTTTCCCTTTCATAATTCTTATTTGCTCTTGCTTTTTGAGACAGAGTCTGTCCTGGTTTCATTTCTGTTAATGTAGTAAAAAAGCCCTGACCAAAACAACCTGGAGAGGGAGAAGGTTTCTTTGGCTTACAGTTCCATGTTACAGGGCATCAGTTTGGGGAAATCAAGGCAGGATGTTAAAGCAGCTCATCACATACACAGTCAAGAGCAGGAAGAAATGAATACACAGATGCTGATTCATGTTTAGCCCTCTTTCTGCACTGGCAAGGGAATGATGCCATCCATAGCGAGCAGTCTATCTCAATTAATCAAGATATGAATATACCCACAGGTGTATCCCTCAGCCACATTCTCTTCCCAAGTGATTCTATATTGTGTCAAATTGATAATTAAAGCTAACTATCACAGGCTATCATATGTAGTCCAGGCTAGCCTCAAACTCACTATGTAGGTGAGAATGGCTTTAAACCCCAGGTCCTCCTGCCTCCAGGAGTGTGCCATCATGTCCGTGTTATGCTGTGCTGGAGACAGAACCAGGACTTTATGCATGCTGGGCAGGCATCCTGTCAACTGAGCTTCAGCCTCAGGACCCTCACAGCATTTTGGTCAAGCATTCTGTCCACACGTTGAAAAAGCTAACACACTTTCAGCTCTCTCTACTTTTAGTCTTCTGAATATCAGGACTCCAGTGGCAGTGTGATGCTATCTCCTTGGGGTTTTGATAAATCTTCCTTTAATTACCTCGGCCATGTCTCTTTTCATATAAATATTTGCTGTCACATGCCTTTGGTAAAGTCTTCAAATAATGTGCTCATTACTTTAAAAATCAATTTGTCTCTCTTATTATTATTGAGCTGCTTATGTTTACTGGACATAAGTTTTTTAATAGATGTATGGTTCATAAGCACCCTTCCCCCATTTGTGGTTTGTAATTTTCAGGGTTTTTTTTTAAACAGTTTTTTTTTTTTTTTTTTTTTTTTTTCTGAAGGGACAAAGATAAAATCCAGTTTCTCTGATGTTCGGTCTGCAGGATTTTTGGGCAACTCCAGGTTATGCAGATATTTTTTCTCTGTGACTTTGTTTTCTTGTTTATCATTTGAGCTCTTCAGTGTAGGGCTAGCATGCCTTCTAAGTTAATGTGCACATATAATGGGGAATCTGTTGATTTTTGAAAATATTTTTATTTCATCCCTTTATTCAAGTGTGTGAAGGGTAGTGTATGTGGACCTGCACACACCTCAGTGCAACTGTGGAGGTCAGAGAAGAACTTGTGGGAAGCAGTTCTTTATTTCCGCCATCTGGATCCTAAGGATCAAACTCCACTCATCAGGCTTGGTGAAATACCTGTACCAACTGGCTCAAAAATTAGTTCTATGGTGATTGTTTTGTTTCATTTTTTCCCCCAACTTACATATTTGCAACTGCTTAGCACCATTTAGTGAAAATATTCTTTTCCCTGCTGGATTATTTTAGATATAGTACCAAAAATAAACTGACCTAGCTCAGACATGGGGTCACTATAATTCCATTACTAAGGAGGCTGAGGCAGGAAGAGGAAGATCATATGTTTGAGGCTGGCCTAGACTGTATAGCAAAACCCTGTGGGGGGTGGAGAGAGAGAGAGAGAGAGAGAGAGAGAGAGAGAGAGAGAGAGAGAAGGACAGAGAGACAGAGACAGACAGAGACAGAGAAACAGAGAGAGACAGACAGAGACAGAGAGAGAGACAGAGAGAGAGACAGAGAGAGGACAGAGAGACAGAGAGATAGAGACAGAGACAGAGACAGAGACAGAGAGACAGAGAGGACTGATCTTGTACTCAATTGTGTTCTCTCCCTTGAACTACAGACCTTCCTAATTGTTAGTGTCAAGATTCCACCTTGAGGTTAATGCAGTCTCACAGAAAATGTGTCAGGCACCAAGATCAAAATCAACCTAAGGGGATGAGATAGGTTATTTGGCATATAATTCCAGGTCATAGTTCACCATTGAGAGAAATTAGGGCAGGAATTCAAGTAGGAACTGAAGCAGAAACTATGGAACAACAATGCTTTGGCTCAGGCTTAGCTAGCTTTCTTATACAGCCAGAGACCCTCTTACTTCAGTTAGCAGTCAAGGAAATCTCCCCCAGACATGTCTACAGCATACATTAACATTATAAAGACAATTACGCAACTGACTCCCTTTTCAGGTGATTCTAGACTGTGTCAAGTTTACTATCCCCAGGACATTTGGTTTTTCTTCATTACATTATAATAAAACTAACCTAAGCTTCCCGATAGTCTGCCATGCATCTAGCCCTTTACAGTGTGTGTGTTTGTTCATTAAGTTCTTACAACAATTTAGAAAACATATAGGTTTATTGTTCTTTGCTAGGTGAAAAGTTCAAGGCCTAGAGAGATTCTTAAGTTGACCGAGGTCACTTTCACCTGATAAGTAATAAGCTCACATTTTGAATGAACATGTCTAGGCACCAAGCATCCATGTACTGCTTGTTATTTATTTATTTATTTTTATCTACTGTAAGACTCTAAACCAGGATATAATGTCTTGTCTCCAAATCAATACCTCACACATAGTATTGGAGGAGCTGGAGATACAGCCAGTTGATAGAGTCTTTTTTGGCATGCAGAAAACTCTGAGTTTGATCCACAGCATTGCATAAACCAAATACAGCAGTACACACCTGTAATCCCAGCACTTGGAATGTGCAGGCAGGACTAAAATCACCCTTGGCCAAGGTCATCCTCAACCAAGTAAAGGGCAAGTAGGAGGGCAGCTTGGGTTACATGAGACTCTATATAAAACAAAAATTTTTTTTTAAAGGAGTGGAGCAAGGTGTTTCAATACATTAAAGTGCTTGCTAGCGACTCTGGTGACCTGAGTTTGATTGCCAGGACCCACTTGGTGAATGGAAAACTGACTGTCAAAAGCTGTCCTTTGGCGTCTACACCAATGCAGTGGCATGTGCACACACACACACATGCATCTACACACAAAATAGATCAAGTTAATAAATGGAATTTATGTTCTTATAAAAATAGTTTGAAATTAAAAATAGGTGAAAAGAAAGGAAAGGAAAGGAAAGGAAAGGAAAGGAAAGGAAAGGAAAGGAAGAATGAAAGAGAGAAGGAAGAAATCCTTGTGAACTGGCACAGAATCTCTAGGTGGAGTGAATGGAGATCCGGTCCCTGTTCTGGTGTCTGAGGATGGGATCAGAAATGTTCTCAGTATTGCCATCCTTCTGCTATCCTTGACACTTGAAAGCTTGGGCTGCTTTGGGAGACTCTGCAGCAGAGCTGAAAGGGCAGTAATGAAGCTCTGATGCTAATAAAGTCTGGGCCAGGGGCATTTTGCCCTAGTAGAGCAAGATCCATATTTCTAGGAGCCTCTGATGCCCTTTTCAACAGTCTCTTTACAGCTCATTGGTGGGTAATAAGTCTTGACCAGTATTGGTCTTTGACACAGGTAGTAAAATACAATCTAAAAAGCACCCAGTGGAGTATAAAATTCAGCACCAGGACAGAGGGGATGATTTCCAATGTCATATCTTTCCCATCTTGGATCACCAGGTACAAGATCAAAGGGGCAAAGCATTTGCTCACCGGGCTAAATTATGAGTTGGACAAAACCATATTCTGCTTCCTAGATATGGAAACTCACAATAATTCTTTTTATAATGTTTGGTTTGGGGGAAGTGATGCTTAAAATATATAATAATATATAGAATATGTAATAATTTCTGGTTTGTATAATCATCAGTTTGAGAAGGACTTTGGGGAAACAAACAGTAGTTGACTTAGAAGGTGAAGGCCTCAGAACAAAAACGATATAGACATGTCTGTACTCAAGGTGTTAGGCTAAAGAAAAGAGAACAATAACCATAACAGAGAGGCCAGCAAAATGGCTCAGCTGCTAAGCCTGATGACCCACGTTCCACCCCTGAGAACCACATGGTGGAAGGAGAAGGAGAGAATTGATCTCCTATAAATTGTCCTCTGACATTCACATGCCTGCTGGGGTATGCATGTGACACTCCCCTCCCCCAGCCACAGCCACACACAGAGTGAGTGCAGTGAAAAATTAGCAGCCACCAAAAAGACCACAATGAAGGCATGGAATTCCTCTTCAGATATTTGAATCAATGTGTTTAGCATGCTGAGTGGGGTGGACCCCCTAAATAATATACACTTAAAGCCCCAAGACCTGAATTTATTTGGAAACAATTCTCCTTCTCCCTCTCCATTGTCTCCCTCTCCCTCTCTCTCCCTCCTCCCTCTCTCTCTCTCTTTCTCCCCCACCTCTCGTGTGTGTGTGTGTGTGTGTGTGTGTGTGTGTGTGTGTGTGTGTGCGCGCGCGCGCGCGCGCGTGCGTTGAGACTCAATGTCAATTCTGGGTGTGGTTCCTCAGGCTGTGTGCTAGGCTGGCTGGCCAGCGAGCCCTAGCCATCAACCTGTCCTGTCTTCCCAGCTCTGCCATTCCTAGTGCACCATACCACCTGGTATTTCTTATGAGGATTCTGGGAATTGAACTCAGGTCCTAGTAAGCACTTTACTACTGAGGCATCTCTCTGAATTCCATTTGAAATAATCTTTGATGATATACATTAGTTGGGATGAGATCAACTTGGGTTAAAGTGAGACCTCAATCTAAATAGAGTTTTATAAGAAGAGGACAGATACAGAGATACAGATTTAGGAAGCCAGGAAGGTGAGTGCAGAAACATTGTTTGGCATGATACAGATAGGCACAGAATACTGCAGACTGCCAGGAGCCCCAAGAAGCTAAGGAGGGGCATGGAGACCTATCTCCTGGAGCCTTCAGCAAGCACCTTGTTTTCACATGGCACACGTGTAGAACAGCTGAGCTAGCCAATTTCTGGTGCTTTGCACTTTCTAGTTTATGGTGATTGGTTTTGAAGTCCTTAGCAAGTGAATATACCCTTTTATTTAAAGATTCAATTGTATTGTGTCTGTGTGTGTTTGTACATGTGAATGCAGTGCCTGAAGAGGCCAGAAGAGGGCAGTGGATCTCCTCAAACTGGAGTGACAGGAAGTCGTGAGCTGCTCATTGTAGGTGCTGGGAACTGAACTCAGGTCCTCCACAAGAGCACTGCGTGCCTTTAATCCCTTAGCTGTCTTTCTAGCTCTGTTGATATACTTTTGAAGTAGAACTGGCTGAAGATTTTCTAGCCTTCTAGAGTTAAGGACAAGAGGAAGAAGAAGCTAAATGGACTTTTGCCAACAATATCTGAGGGGCTGTGGAAAGAGTTGCTGTCTGCCTAACGTGCCCAGCAGTTCACTGGAACTGTACAACGGCCTATTCTGTGGTAAAAAGTAATTTCTAGACTTCCTTGGATTTTGAAGTCAGTGATCTCACAGAATACTTCTAGCATAAATTCTTTGTGTAACAAATAAGGAATGATCTCTACACTTAGCTCTAAAAATATATAAGCAATCAGGACAACAAGATGGCTCAGTGGGTAAAGGCATTTGCCACCAGGCTTGGTGACCTGAGTTTGATTCCTGCGACCTCATGGTGGAAAGGAGGGAACCAATTCTTTTTTTTTTTTTTTTTCATTTTTCTTTTTTAAGAAATTTTCTACTTACTTCACATACCACTCACAGACCCTCCTCCTCCCTCCTCCCACCCTCCAGCCCTCCCTCACAAGCCACCCTGCATCCCCTCATCCCCCAAATCAAGGTCCCTTATAGGGAGTCAGCAGAGCCCAGCACACTGAGCCTAGGCAGGTCCAAGCCCCTTCCCACTGCACCAAGGCTGTGCAAGGCATCACACCACAGGCACCGGGTTCCTAGAAGCCTGCCCATAGACCAGAAACAGATCCTAATCCCTCTGCCTGGGTGCCCCCCAAACAGTTCAAGCCAAACAACTTTCTTCCATATCCAGAGGGCCTTGTCATCTGACTAAAGTGTGCAGCCATGCTCGCTCACTCTCTCACACACATGCACAATCTATGTATTTTTAAATAAATAAAACAACAAATATATAAATTATACTCTCATCAAAGTGTCATAGAATAACCAGAAGACTTTGATCAGATGCATTTGGGACATTAAATGATTTTTCCCCTCTCATACACACCATTAAAATTAACCCACTCTGGGCTGTTAGTAAAGTGCTTGATGTACTGACACAAGGACCTGAGTTCTATTACCATTACCCATGTAAAGGAGGTCAAGAGAGATGTAGGCTTGAAGTCCAAGCTTGGGGAACTGTAGGCTATGGGTAGCCAGCTTAACCAAGTGGTAAGTTCCAGGCAAAATTGAGAGATTTTTTTCCCCAAAACAATAAAATGGGTGGTTATCCCGGTGAATGATACCGAAGACTAAACCCCAGTTTACCTCCACCCTATAGCCCCCATACACAAAAACTAAACATTAACCCACTGTGAATAGAAGCTTTTCTTATAGTAAGTAAAAAAGTGATCATGTATCTTATAAAATATGTTTTTGTCTAGAAATTTTGATGTTGTGCTATTTTATGCATTTCTGTTATAGAACATAAAAACTTCCTACCCTCTTCTTTTATGGGAAATGACTGCTATGACCAGATACCATCCTGGAGAATCTCTTGGTAGATTTAATGTTGCCCATAAATTTCTCACAGCTTTCTGTATCTACGTAGTTTGAAAGATATCCTTGGAGATATTGTGCTCCGAAAATGCCTTAAGGAAATAGGGTAAATTGGGGCTTATCCAAGGGTCTTGATTTAATGGATTTTTATTAGATGTGACAGTGGGAGAAGGTTGGGTTTCAGGATGCATGGTTAGACAGTCATGTCCTTTGCTTTCCAGTCTCTTTGGTCAGGCATTGGCTAATCCAATGGTCTGAGGAAGACAAGAAGTGTGTGGACATGGATGTTTTGGCACTGAATCACAACTGAGAAAGCCAAGCTACACCATCCTCCAAGTCCCAGAAACCATGTTGATAAGCAATTGAGATGGACTGTGGCTCGTTTCATTCCATAGAAGTTTGCTGTACAGAATTAGTTTGGCAGTAATAACTTTGTCAAGATACTAACAGATTAAATTGGATGACATTATGGTCCTATACATCCTAAAATACCTCATAATGGGGCTTATCAAACCTCCTCTAGACACACCTCACTCAAAAAGTCCAGTGCAGAGGACTTGGCTACCATTTGTAAGATCCATTTTTACTCACCTTGAATGTGTTATTCCAGCTTGGGGTGTAGGGCAAATTCTGCAGTCAGTCTGATATTGATTCTCCGTTCTTCTTTACTAAGAAAATTCTAACATTGTTTGGTGGAAGCAATGTACCAAGTTAAAAATAGCTCTCTGACTCCCTTGACATTCACTTTTGTGAAACAGCCAATGTTTGATGAGAAAAGTAAAAGCCACCTGCGGAAAATGGCTGAACAGAGCAAGAGAAGCCGGAACTTGGATGAGACTCTGTGTCCCTTTGTGTTGTGAGTTTGAATAAGTCATTGATTAGTTACCATCCTTGCTGCTGCATTAAAACACACAACAGAACTTACTTTGGGAAGAAAGGGTTTATTTTGGCTTATGGTTTTGAGGCTTACAGTCTATTGCAGTGGGGAAGGAATGGAGGCAGGATCAAATTTCAGCTTCAGTCAGGGAAACGAAATGGAAGCTAGTGCTCAGCTCACTTTCTCCTTTTTACTCATTTTAGGACTCCAGCCTGTGGGATGGTGCTGCCCACATTTATGGGGGGTCTATCCACCTCAGTTAATCCAGCGTAGAAACTTCCTCACAAAGGTTTGTCTCCTAGGTGGTCTCTGACCTTACTAAGTTGACAATGTTAACAATTATGGGTATTATTCTCACCTCTGTTGCCTCAAAGCACATGCATTTTAACTAGTACTGAAATTCGATGTTCAGTAGGGGTTATTCAGTCATGGGATACATAATATGCAGGGAGAGGGATACATGAACGAGGGAGAGGTAGGCTTTTATTAGTGAGCACCAGACATTATAAAAGGTGTCCCTTTTACACAGAATGTTCCTTTTTTAAGATTTATTTTTGTCCTAGTGGTGTGCACATATGTGTGTGCACACATGTGCATGTGAGTTCAATGCGTACAGAAGCCAGAGGCACTGGAGACCCCTGGAGTGTGTGAACCACCCGATGTGGGTGCTAGGGATCAAACTGGAGTCCTTGGCTTGAACAGTATGCACACTTAACCAATAAACACCTCTGCAGCCATTGCAGAAGGTTTTTCAGTTTGTTTGTTTTTTAACATGAAGCAACTATAGCTTTGTCAAGGGAGGGGATAATGTTCTCTGCCTGTGGTCTGCAGTCTAAATTGACTCACAGACCCATAACATGCAGCCAGAGTCTCAAATGCAAGTCATTATAAGATCTGCTTTGAGGTTCTATGAAGTGACAGGAGCTTAAATTGTGGTCCTGGCCTTTCCCAGGCACCGTCTCTTACCATGCTCTCTGCTAGAAGTTAACTGGGAGGCAAAGGGCTGCTTTCGGAATCAAGTCCATTTTGTGCTGCTTCAAAGTAATTACTCATAACTAAGTCAAGGATTCAGAGAGGGTCACAGTTCACAAATGGGTTGATAAAATGTATAATTCCTTGGATTAAAAGCCTGATCATGGAAGAGGACACCCCCACACAGCATGTAACTTAGGCGGTTTTAGATAGAATCAAAGAAAATGGAAGGCAGAGCTATGCTCAGCTCTTGCCTCCTCTTAAATTTCTGACTTCAGAACATAAGAAATTGTGACAGTGAAAGGGTTTTCTAGAATTCTCATCTTAGATGCTCCTTGGAGGCTGTGTGTGAATGTGTGTGTGTGTGTGTGTGTGTGTGTGTGTGTGTGTGTGTGTGTGTGTGTGTGTGTGTGTGAATGTGTGTGTGTGTGTGTGTGTCTGTCTATGAGCATATGTGTGTGTGTGTACATATACTTGTGTGTACACATATGTACCTGTGTAAGGTCAACCTTGGGTACCCTTTCTCAGGTATTATCCACTTTACTTTTACTGAGATGGAGTCTCATATTGGCTTGAACTGCATTGACTCAACTGTACTGACTGTCCAGAGAGCCCTAGGGATCCACATTCCTCTGCCTCCCTGGCACTGGGATTGCAAGCAGTCACTACCATGTTTGTGTGTGTGTGTGTGTGTGTGTGTGTGTGTGTGTGTGTGTGATCAAATTCAGGTTTTCATATTGTGTAGCAAGCTTTTTCTAAGTGAGATAACATCTTAGCCCCTATTTTTCAAGTACCATTCCTCTCATGATGTTCTGAAATGAACTATTAGAAATTAGAAAGGACAAAAGGAAGATTATGTTTAAAGTGAGGATTAAAAGTCACCTCGTGTTAGCGGATCTTAAGATGCCCAGATAAAGACATCTTGTTTGCTGCATTCTGCCAAGGAGCTATGGCTTTAAAAGCAGAAAAAGAAAATGGCCTTGAGGCAGCAGTTTAGAACCGCCCCAAATTGTCCCGTCTTCCCTCATTACCCAGTACACGGGGCATGTCAACTTTGATGCCACAGGCCAGAGTGATATTCTTTTCAACGGGAGATAAACCAGATATCCATACAAATCAGATTGGTATCATATGAAAAATAACTTTCTTACACTTTTGTCTTCTGATGCCCAGAAGCTGTAATTTGTGTTATCCTCAGGCATCCATTTCTAGCTCTTTCCTTAGTGTCCTTTGGCCCTCTCTAGAGGCCAGAGATGATAACAAATTATAATGTCTGGTCTTATAGAATAGTCTAAATATGTGGTGTGCTACCTTTGTTAGAAGTTATCCAAAGGATTTTCTATGTTGTAATCTACAAAGTGCTTCTTAGTGTAAATGTACAAAAATCAACTTCTGGCATCCTCGGTGGAAGGCAGACAGAAGGAGCATAGAGAAGAAGCCTTCTTCTCTTTACAGTGTCTATGAAAACCAGGGACCCTGTACCTGAATTTGTGTAATTCTGCTGGAGGTTTCACTGGTATCATTTTCTTCTTTATGTGGGTTAATAGAATATAGGCATCTAGTGAAGAGTCATGTTAAAGCAGGTCAAATCCAACAGATGTGCAAGGTTCTAACATTGGATCTTGAACAAACTATGGTCTTATGACTTCACTCATATTGTATGAAATGCTACCTCTCCCTAGGCTCTAGCCTGCTCACCCTACCCCCACTGATGTTTGCCTTCTGATTTTGTGTGCTATGGTAGCTTCAGCTATATACACACACACACGACTGGAAATGGCTTAGGTGATAAAGTGCTTGCTCTGAAAGTATAAGGACCAATTTTTATCCCTACATAACATCCCGGCATGGCAGTATATTCCTACAATCCCAGAACTGGGACACAGAGACAGCTAGATTCCTGGAGCCTGATGGACAGCTAGCCTAGCCAAATTGCCAAGCCTCAGGCATGTGGTATTGACCGCTGGCTTTCCCATGCACATGTACTCTTGCATATGTGGACCTGCACTCATCTGTGCATATACTCTCATAGAGATATGTCTATCTGCATGTACTCATGAGCACACAGAGACACAATATCTCAAATCAAACAAAAATAAATAAATGAAACAAAACAAGCCAATAACAACAAACCCTCAATTCCCCTTTTAAAAGCATTTTAAGTAATCAGTGAAAATTCCTGTTCAAATTAATTTGGCATTATGGATCCAGAGAAAGTATGAGAGTGGAACTGGCCCAGGAATCTAGAGGTATAATAGAGGCTCAAATGTCCCTTATATTTAAAGACTTTACACTTTCCAGGTGATATTAAGGACACTTAGCTCTTTGAGGTACATGGATGCTATGGGATATTTGTACACTGTGTATTGCTGTGATTGGTGTAGTAAGAAGCTGAACTGTCAATAGCTAGGCGGGAAGTATAGGAGGGATTTCTGGGGAGAGAAAGGAAGAGGAGGAGGACTAATAAGAGCACAGTTGCAGTTGATCACAGTTTCATCATTTTGATTAGAGTCCTGCTTGGAGGGTCTTGAAATCTTGTATCTCAGTCACCACAGTTTCCTGAATCAAACTTCTCTGATCCTTACTGTCTCTCTTACATTGTCCAGTCAGTGTTTTTGAGTGTTCTTCACAACACTACCAATATTGCATGCTGTTTGTGTTAGGGGTCTTATTTGGACTGTCTAACACTCCAGGGGCAGGCACCTCTTTTATGAATAAGAAGTCACACAGGAAAGATTTTGGAGTGGTGACCGCTGTGTCTTCATGATGGATCACAGTGGACACAGAATGGATTTGTCTGTAGTGTTTCTATTAAACAGTGAGAGCCAAAGGACACACGATTCATCTTCTCTAAACTATCAGAAAGTTGGTGTTGAATGCCACAGATGAGTTCTGGGGACAGATAGAATGACAGCGAAGTGAGAACAGCAAGGGCTCTTCAGTATGAGCCATTTGCTTTTTAAGCAATTTGTCTCCATTCACCAATGTATCTATTGATCTATTATTCCCCTCTGGAGAAAGAGATAAGCACTAACCCATGTCCAATGGGAGAGGGACCACAGCCACACAAAGTGCTTGCCTGCTCTGGCAGGTGCGCTGACCCAAGAGCTTCTCCTAAGGTTTGAGAAGCAGAATGACTAGCAAACCCAGGGACATCTCTGTAGTTTATACTATGTGCTGAGCTGCAGATTGTCACTGCCTAAACACAGCCACACAGAGAGCCCTTACTGAAATGTGCCCATCTGTGGAGAAGCTATTACTCTTGAAATTTGTTAGCATCCATTTTTCCTTCATAACACAGCTGCGTTTGACTTTTCACAATAAAGGTATTTTGAAATATCACAGGCATGATGTAAGAAGCATGGGCGTGAATAAAGCAACCTACCTATGTATCTATATAACCATCTCCAAATAATTCAATGTTATAATTGCTTTGAAGTGTAGGTGATTATGTGAGCCATTCAGCAATTTGGGTTTTTGTTTAATATTGTGCTTTTGATAGCTGACTAATTGTAAATGTACAAGATTTTTTATATTTAATTTAGACTGATACATAAAGATACTGATTTGGTCATTCCACAACTAAACAAATCACAGCATTAAGTGGTATTATGCCAATTGTTTAGCTGAAAGTTCTTTTCTATTTGTTACAAAAGAAAATTGCAAATGTTCATGGATCCAGTCATACCACAAGGGAAGGCACACGCTAAGAAGGCTGTAGTTACTAAGGACAGGAATGGAAAAACTACAATGTGAGGTGAAGGAGTCATTCTGGAATGAAGAGAAAAGCAGAGAGAGGCAAAATAAATACAAGGAAGGGAGGGAAATACAAGAAAGAGAAGATCCAACTTCAAGAAACAAACAAAACCCAAGGCAAACATGGGAAAACTTAGAAAAAGAGAAAGGTGGTGAAGAAGGAGGTGGGGGGGGATGAAGGTGGATGGAAAGGAGAGTGAAGAAGAAAAGGCTGCCCTGGTGCCAGTGTGTGGTGAGGACACAGCACACAGTGAGGACACAGTGAGGACACAGCACACAGTGAGGACACAGGACACAGTGAGGACACAGCACACAGTGAGGACACAGGACACAGTGAGGACACAGCACACAGTAAGGACACAGTGAGGACACAGCACACAGTGAGGACACAGCACACAGTAAGGACACAGTGAGGACACAGCACACAGTGAGGACACAGCACACAGTGAGGACACAGCACACAGTGAGGACATAGCACACCTCTCTCTGTTACACTGAAAATCACCTTGGTACTGAGCTCCGTTGGAGTGGTTCTCTGAGGGTCTCTCTCTGTCTATGCCTTCTGCTAAGCTGCTTCTGTGATTCCATAGGCTGAAGCTCTATTTCTCTCCCAGCATTTGTTCTCTAAATATTCTGGGTTTTCTCTTTTCTTTTCTCTGCAGTTTAGCATCTGTTTTCTGGAGCTTTCAGACCTCCACCACCACTCAGATCCTGCCTCTGCCAAGCCACTCTGTGCTTCATGGATATGGTGGTCTTTTCCTCTCCAAATCACCTTTCTCATCCCCTTCACCCCCTTTATATTCCTCCTCTTCTTTTCTATCTCCCCCTCCTCCTCTCCCTTCTCCCTTTCCTCTCCCCCTTTCTCCTCTTTCCCCTTCTTTTTAAGGCTGACTTGTCTAAGACTAAAACTCCAGTTCCTTTCCAGTGTGACCGACCTCAAAGGGCAACTGCTCCTTAGCTGCTCTAGCTTTCTCCTCTAGGAGGTGCCAGATGTTGGTGGGTGCCACTCGCCCACCATCCCTTTTGAATTCCTCCTCAGGCATTCCATCCCTTTTGGTTTCTTTAGAATCTGCAAGGAGAGAGTGGGCACCTTGTGGAGGTTTCTTATTACCTTTTGTCTACACTGAGCTTTATACATCTGGTGAAGTGGACGCCTATCACTCTTATGGGTTACTCCTCTTTGTAAATGACTTTCTCCTAAAGTGGAGTCTTGAGTATTGATTTACAATGTAATATTGGCTCCGTTTATGCCTGGCCACTATATATTTTTTTCTACCAGTGGCTTTACTGGCTATGGCTAGTGAGTTTGGGTTTGTGCATAATGTGTTGGAGACAGAGAGACCTGGCCTCTCTGTGAGTTATGTAAGAATAGGGACATTCTAATGTTTCAGGTACATGTGGTATAGACAGCAAGAGTATGAATAGAGAACAGCTTGTGTATACTTCTATTTTGAGAGTGCTTGCCTCCACTGGTTGATAGGGTGTCTCTGGGGACTGTAGTTATTGACTCTTATTTGTATGAGTCTCTGATACTTGCTATTACAATATTGATGAGGAACCTGAAACAGTTATTCTCTTACTGGTTAGTGGTCCTTGCCAAGGTATTTAATGAACAGATATGGTGGCAAGAGCCATAATATCCCTTCTGTGGCACTACCACGAGTCCTAACAGTTTAAGATCACCCAGATTGGGAGCATATTGGAGGCAAAATGCATGAACTGTGTATGTTGAGAGTCATCAGTAATTTGGGTGTTTCTCTTTGATGCTACTATAGGCATGGCCACCCAGTATGGAACTTACAACCACACAACTGACCTGAATGGTGGGTGGACTGGTGCTTTTCTCCTCCTGACCTACTCAACTAGAGCCTCTCCAGGGATGAAGTGTGTTGTGGATAAATCTGGATAACATTTCTCCTAGAGTGTCTTTTGGCTGTGCATGCCAGGGGTGGGCTTGGAGTAATAGTTGGGGTTCTTTCTCCTGGTCTCCTTCTGATGAATGCCAGTGGGAGCAAGGGATAATGGAATATGATGGACTCTGGATAGTTTCTTTCTGAATGTTCTGAGGCTATGCATGCTGAGGGTGCAGCAACAGCTAGAGATGTGGTACTGCCCTTCCTCCCTCCCCCAGAAAGTATGGTGGGTGGGATGGCATTGGAACTATGAGGTTCTATTCTGTTCTGTAAATCACAGGTCACTGTGAGTGGGGCGGACAATTGTGGTGGCCAGAACCATATGTGTAGCTATTTTCAGGCTTGGTGTAAATCCATGTTCTGGGTCATACTCTGGTCAAAGACAGCAGGAGATGGAGATCTCCAGGTTCTTGAGGGTATCCATATACCTGCTCATTATAGGGTACACAGTCATGCACCCTGTTGAGTCATGTTTGATTTGTTGGGCAGTGACCTGCTGAGACAGAGCAGTGGACCATCTGTGATGTCTCAGGGATAAGCCCTGGAGCAGTAAGAATTGAGGCAATAGCTTCCTCCTCACTGTGGCTCCCACTCAGGAGATTATGTGGATTCCTTTTTCAAAGCCAGGAAACCACTGTGAGGCTTCAGGTTGCCTTTCTAGTCAGCAAGCCTTCAAGGATTATGGAACTAAGAGCTAAGATCTTCAGAATCTGTGCCAACAGCATTTACCATTATACTTGCAGAGCAGGGACAACCCCATCTTGGAATGGGAGCTGGGCCATCAGCTGCAGGATACATTCTTTCTCTAGGAAGCTGCTGCCAGAAGTCTCTGCAATCTTGCAAGGTTTCCATTGTTTTTCTGCTTACTCCCAGCATTCTTCTACAATCACTTGACTAACACAAGCAGCTGTGTTTCCATTTGGTTGCTATAAATAAAAACACACCTGTAGTCCAACAATCTAGACACGTGCAGCAGCAGAAGCATGGCAGACACGTGTTAGGGAAGTGGAGACAATGAACCGCATCTACAGCCCTTTGGATGGGAAAATCGGACCTGGTCGTGGAGAAGAACAGGTTTATACTGCTAAGGAGCAAGACTGAATACGATGTAGCAATATTTACAGTCATTTAATGTAGGATTTACCTCTGTCACACAGAAGCTCTGGGACCTACGTGGGTCGGCATGCACTGACTGAAACCTCAGCTTCCTGAAATCGCTCCAAATTCATGACAGGTGAAGTAAAAGTAAGACAGAGACCTAGAAGCCTTGCAAGGCTGTTTAATAGAAATGATCACTTTTCCTGTTGCCGGGACAAAATACCTGACAAGGAGGGTTGTTTTGGTTCATGGTTTGAAGGCGCAGTTCATCATGGTGGGGAAGACATGGCGGCAGGAGCAGGGGACAGCTGCTTACATGGCAACCACAGTCAAGCCACAGAGAGATGAACGCTGGTCCTCGGCTCACTTTCTCTTTTTCATCCAGTCAGGGACTCCAGCCCATGGGATGGCACAACCCACATTTTGAGAGGGGCTTCTCAACTAATTAACCTATTCTAGAGAGTCTCTCCCAGACATGGCAGGGAGTGTGGTGGATGAGCTCCACTTGATGTGCAGACCAGGCTTATATAATGCACTGAGAGAGGACAGGCTCTGTCTCTTCCCAAATCCATGCTCAGTAATCACACAAATGAGCTTGCAGCTGGCCATGGCAGTGACACTGGTAACACAGACATCGGCAAATGGTATGAGGATATTTTTATTCTTTTTCCCTAAGAGCCAGTTTACCAGCATATACCAACGTATATGTATAAAACCTGCTCTCCGTAATGGGAAACACTTCTTAAGCTCACATGGTGCCATGGCACCTTAGCAAAGAACAGCTTTGTATTAGGCCCAGAGGAAGGAAGAAATGAAACAGTTCTTCTACCAAACCACCCTCTGCGCCTATTCTTTGTGTTTCTCTGTGTAAGTGCCCATGGTTGGGATTACAAACACAAGCCACTTGGGCTAGGGAGCTGGCTCAGCAGCTAAGGGCGCATACTGCTCTTGCGGAGGACTCAAATTCATTTCCCAGCACTGGTTTCTGGTGATTCCCAACCACTGGTAACTCCGATGTTTCTGGCCTCCATGAGAACCTACACTAACATTCACATCCCCTCTCCCACCACCAACACACACACCACACACAGACACACATAATTAAAGATAAAAAAATTACCTTAGCCAGATGTGGTGGTACACTCTTTAACCCTAGCACTTGAGAATGAGAGGCACAAGGACCTCTGTGAGTCTGAAGTCACTTAGGGAGTTACAAGCCAGCCAGGGCTACACAATGAGACCTTCTCTCAGTAAATAAAATACATCTTGAAAAAACAAAACAAGTGCATGTCACCACATCTGTCTTTTAAAAGTGGTGTCTGGGAACTGAACTTGAGTCTTCTCACTTAATGCAGCAAGCACTTTTGTGAATGAACCTTCTCCCAAGCCCATCACTCATTTCTCAAGCAATGAAGAAAATAATAATTATAATAATAATAAACCAAAATAATTTAAACATGTTAAAATTTATAGGATGTGCTTAAATCACTGACTGAAGAATCAGTCTTCTGTACTCAACAATTACTTCTGACCATCATGTAGCTGTGTAACAAGAGATGAATTCAATTCAACTCTGCAAGCTGGTAAAAGAAAAACAAATCATACCAAAACACATAGAATTAATACTATAGAGTAACATGATCAATGAAAACATCTCTTATTTGAAAAAGTATAAGACAAACTAGAGAAGTCACCAGCATAACATCAGAGAGCAAAATAACTAAAGGAGAGAAAATGAAAAACTAATAAAGGTGGCCTCGGACTCACAGATAGCCATACGCCTCTCCCTTCTGCATGCCGGGATCAAAGGCAAGTCATACACCATGAGGCCTGGCAGTATGATAATAATGATAATTATTTAATAATAAATAATAATAATAATGCAGTTTGTATAATTCCATGTACATTTATTTGAAAATCTAGATGAAAAGACTATTTCTCTACATCTATACAAGTTACCCAAACTGACTCCAGGACAGATTGAAGTCTCAAAGATACTTCCATTTCCACAGAGAGAAAGAATGTTACTAATTAAGCAGAACAATCTTCTTCAAAGTGCTGTGGTCCCTGCAGATAGGACTTTGCGACAGAGCTTGCCTAGCAGGTGGGTGGGCACAAGGGATCTTGGGTGTGATCCAAGATTGCAAATCAATCAATCAATCAATCAATCAATCAATTAAACAAACAAACAAACAAACCTGCCACAGACCCAGGGAATCCCACTGGTGAGTTTTACACAGAGAAACCCTGTCTCAAATAAATAAACTTTAAAAATCAGAATTTTTTTGCAACTACAGAGTGGTATTCAGTTATCAGAACAATTATTTTCAGATATGAAGATGAAAACCCCCTCCCATCCCCTCCAGTCACTGTAACTAATTTGTACTATCCACCTAGAACCTGCTGTAAATTTTCGTATCACTTTACATCCCCCAGGCTAAACCCAGGCAACATTAGTGGATACAAAAACCACTAACAGGACAGGGCTACCTAAAGACACACATAGTAGAGAGTTAACTCTACAAAAATAGACATGGTACAGTTTAAAAATAAATATTACATGAATAAAGCAAGTTCAAAGCTGGCCTGGTCTACATAGTGAGTTGAAGGCCAGCCAAGGGTACATCATGAAAATGGAAAGTAAATGTGAACTGTGTATTCTGGGGTTTTTCATTTCTGCCCTACATCTAATTTGCTGCTTGGTGCCACCTCCTGTGGTACCAAATGAACAAAATAATTAGTACCTTTATAGGTATTATAGCAGCAATTTTATTATTGCTCATTTATTTGAAATACATACATGAATAGAAATTCCAGGTTAGAATATTTTCTCTTTCTGTTATCAACGATCTCAAAACATGGTAGTTTGTCTCCCCTGTTCCTGATGAGGACTTTTAATTATAATTCCCTTGTAGTTAGTGTATGGTTTATTTTTCTCTGGTGTCTTTTGAGATTTTTTTCCCTTTTTATCCCCTTACAATTCATAGTCAGTGTGTATATTAGTCTAGGCTCTAGAGGAACAGAATTGATAGAATGAATCTCTATTAGGAGGGGAAGTACTGGATCGGTTTACAGATACAGTTGGAGGAGTACAACAGTGGCCACCTCACGCCAGAAAGACTAACACTCGATTGTAGGTCAGTCCCTTGTGCTGTGCCTCAGTGGTTCCAACCTTGTGCTAAACACCTGGAGGAGCCCTGGGGAGCTCCTGGTTGTCCTCAGACCACACTGGAAGCCCAAAGATACTAGTTCTGTTAGTGCCAGCAAGAGTGAAGGCCAAGCAACCAACAAGTGAAGCTTTCCATCTTCCATGTCATTTGTTTATTTGTTTGTTTATTTGAAAGAATGTGCTTTATTCTAGAGACATAAAGTCACATATTCCTTAAAACAAAAACAGTATATTCTGGCAGAAGATACTATTTGAAATAGAAATAGAAAGCAAGATGATAATCAAATTTTATTTCACTAAACAAACTGAGTTATAGATCCTTACAGTCATAGTTGGACATTGGAGAAAAGAGGAAGTACACATTTAGAGTCCTGCAACATTAGAATATGCAATTCCTAATGATGTATAGAAATTTGCATTTATACTGCTTTACTATGAATCTTTTACAAACTCTCCAACAAAACCTAAGAATGTCCAATAATATCAAATAGATTTATCTGCTGAAATTTTGGATTATCAATTTTTTTGTCCCCAAATGCTAACTCTGTACCAGACAGTCCACTATAGGCCAAAGTCTTTTAAATCGTATTATGTGGATAGATCAATGGGAGAAAAATAAAATCATCAAGTTGGATGTCACAAAAGGCATGTGTTTCCATTCATCTTCCATGTCTTTTATCTGGCCCACCACCAGAAGGTGCAAACCATACTTAGGAATTGTCTTCCCACATCATTGAAACGATATCAAGACAATCACCCACAAACATGGCCACAGGCTAAGCTGTTGCAGACAGTCTTTGGACAGTCTTTTTTCTTCCTTGGGGGTTCCAGCTTTGGTCAAGTTGACAAAGCTAACCACCACAGTATCTAGTGTGGATTCTTCCTTAGATAGAAGTAGCTAAATTGCATATGTGGAACTCTAAACTGTGATGCTCACAGAGAGTCATTGGAAGCATGTGGCTTTTACAAATCTTTCTAATATAGCACCCAAATTCCAAACTGCATGTCCATCTGCCAAAACCTCCAGACTGTTTATGTTTTCCTTCTGACTTCTTCTTGGTTTCTTTGGTCATTCACAACATGGTCAAGGAGTCAGAGAGTTTGTACACAGTCTGAGGAAGAAGGTGTCTTTGAGGTTTCTTTTTTTTTCTAGGATATTCCCACTCTCCAATTTTGTGGGACTTTGGCAGTCCCAAACTTCCCTCCTACCTCTAATGCATGGGTTGTGACTCTGATTGGATTGTAGCTGTCCAAATCCCCATGGATAGGGAGCTGGCCAGAAAAAGTAGGGGAAATGTGGGTCTCTCTGGTATTCTTGCTTTTGGGATATCAGATGCCCTACAATTTCTGCTTGTGGGAATGCGAGCTTATTTTGTTACACTTATTAGTATTGTCTGTGGAAAAATTAATTCAAAATGAATTTTCCCTTCCTGAAATCAGAGGTTACACTGTCATATTAAATGAAAATAAATTAAATTGAGTAAAATAACTTTATGAACAATATGGACAATCAGAATTTAAATACATACATCTATTCTGTGTCTTTATATAACCATGCATATGGATGTGCACAAACATGTATGTGAGATAAAGGGAGAAGTAAAAGATATTTCCATACATTTTTTAACAGAATAAATGGACCGTTTAGAATAAAAATTGTTACTTTGTAGTTCCTCCAAATATGAAAATTGCCTCAGCTTCAGGTCAACAATGATAAAATGCTGTTGACAAATAGGATATGCTTATGATGTTAGAGTTTCGACCTACAGCTTATTTCCTAATGATAGTTCTTGAAAAATAAAAAAGGGAAAATGAATTTAACTTGACTTTAATTCTAATCAAGCAATTACATAAAATTCACTATTTTTAATTTCAAAAAGTGAAGTATAAAGAGAAAACAAAACGGCAAAGGATTGGGAATCAGGTTGATAATAGATTGAGTATCAGAATGCAATATCCCAATATTTTAAAGTCTACAAAAACAGCAGCCCCCAGAATTTTATTGCTAGGAAAGTTCTCAAATGAGATTAAAAGCAAATACCTAAGACATTTGGACATAAAGAATGCAGACAATTTTTCTCCTCCAGATCCTGTGTGAAAACACACTGTAGCTCTTGCTTCAGGAAAAAAAAGAAAAGCTAATATTGTGAAAGAAGGACATTAGATACTAGAAGCAGTGGTGGTTAACTATGTCCCAAAGGAAGTGAAAGAAATGAGAAAAGAAATATGATACGCTCTGGATACACACTTAGAAAAATTTCCTTAAACCAATAAACTGTTATGACACAAAATTGCAAAGTTATAATAATGGAAGTGTTGATTTCTTTGGTTTATTTATGAGCTTTAGCCATATACTAAATATATAGGATAAGAGATTAAATTATAGTCTCACAGGAAAATTAAATGTTATAAACTTTGAAAAATGTAAATACAGTAATGTTGAGATGAAAAGGGCACTGAGTGTGAATGAGTACTAGAAGCAAAAGCAAGAATTCCCAGACTAGGCTCCTCATTGTGTGTGTGTGTGTGTGTGTGTGTGTGTGTGTGTGTTCTTGTGCATGCACATTTTTGTATATACACCTATTTTTGTGTGTTGAGTGTATGGAATCATTTCTCAGGAGTTGTTTGTCTCTTTTTGTTTTTGTTTTTTGAGATAGGATCCCTCAGTGGCCTGAAACTCACCATTTTTTCTAGGGTGGCTGGCCAGAAGACCCCAGGGAGCCTCTCATCTCTACATCTCCAGTATTAGGGTTACAGAACATGCCTGTGTCTGGTTCTTCTTACATGGGTTCTGGGGATCAAACTCAGATTTCCTTGCTTGTGAAGCAAGGACTTTATCTATTGAGCTATCTTCCCAGACCCCAAGCTGCTGTTTCCAAAGGTACCTGTGGCTCAGTAAGCATCCCCTCAGTTTCCTTTCCTGACAAACAGGATGTTTAGGCAAAGAGGCTTTTTCAGTCTCTGTCAGTTTCTTTATCCCATGACTTCAGGCTCTGTTTTGTGTACATATGCCATGAAGAAGGCAGAAAGCAGAACTATTTTTGGGGAAAAGGAGACCAGCAATACAAGATCATAAGGGAAGGGGAGGTGGTTGTAGAGGGTGAGGGGCAAGATGAAAGTACTGTGACATGTATGTATCAAAATGTCGTGATGAAACCTATCACTTTGTATGCCAACTTACTCCTAACTGGTCATAGAGAAAGTGTCTGTGTAGTGCTTGGCTATACATGGGAGAGCTATATCACATAGTCTCCCTTCGTGACTCAGGGAGCATCCAGGGTGAGGGGGAAGAAAGATCGTAAGAGCCAGAGGTCAGGAAGAACTGGCATGAAACAGTATCTTCTGGACACACGGGAGACCTGCATTCATGAACTCATAGCAGCTGTGATCAATTGCATACGACCTGGACAAGATCAAGCTAATGGACACACCAACATGGAGCAGAGAACAGAGGCCCTACTCATAGATGAGGAATTATGGAAAACTGATAGCTGTTATGAGATGGAGATTGAGTTTTCTTTAGACATGCAGTCCTTGGTAGGTTGACCATGTTTCAGTGAATGGTTTCACACCTGTGTTTATACAGGAAGCACTAATTGGACTGAGTGGGTTATGAAATGAAAACGGGGCAGTAATTAAGTTGCAAGGGGGACTTGGGGAGATATGGGAGGAGTTGGAGACAGGATGGAGGTGGCTATAAAAAATACAAACACATATGAAATCCTCAAATAATAAATTAAAAATCACAGTAATTTAAAAAATGAAAAGATTAATAATAGAAGTCTTGGAGGTCAAGTTGAGAAATGATTGGAGAGTTGTCTGAGAAAAACTTTAACTAGTGCTAAGAAATTCTCTGGTGGAGCTTTGCCAATGTCCTTCAGGTAAAATTAAAAAGACCAGGATAGAGCGTATTACACCCGCCACCAGGAGAAGCAATACTTGGCTTTCAGCACTTGTTCAAGCCACATTAATTTGACAGCAGGCATGAGCTGTTGACTGCCTGCCAGAGCCTTCCGCTGTCTGTGGCTCGTTGAGTGCACAACTGCTCTGATCGAGAGAGTAATTCCCTGCTAGGCAGCTGTGGAATGAATAAGTTATACCCAGCAGTGGAACCCAAAGCCTCATCAGCTAATCAGTAGGCTCCATGGGAGACAAATTAAAGTGGAATAAGGTGCGTATAGGAAGAGGATGGTGATGAAGGAAAGAAATGAGCCCATATTAAGAGGTGACAAAAGCCATGGGGAAATGTATGCATTTTAGTAAGAAACAAATGAAACACATTTGGTTCCAATTTCAGAGTCCAGGGCACAGACATGAAAATGAGTTTGGTAAAAAGAAGGTGATGAGAAGATTCTAGAAGGTGAGAGAAAGAGTTAATGAAGTTGTTTGAGAACACTTAATAGATATGCTGATTATAAAATACACGAGACACCAAAGAACTGAAACCTAGGCTGGGAGGGTTATAATTTTAACATTTTTTTTTTCTGGTTGGGACAAGAAGAAATAGCAGAGTGTAGGGTTTAACTTGCACATATGCAAGATACTACATCAATAGCAAAGGTCTAATACATAGCAACAGAGCCAAGTCCAGTATTTCAAACTACAAGTAGGTTCATATGAGGTTCTTATTCTCAGAGACATTCTCTCTGTGGAAGACAACCTGTACATCCTCAGCTTTTCTGAAAAATTCTAGAGGGAACCAACATGTTCTCTTGTTTGGCAAGTACATTGTTCCTCTGTCCTTTCTGTGGGCTGTATATATCCGTCACCACTTCCTTCTTACCAGCATTGTGGAGTCCCTCTTGTCTGCAAGAGAAGACAGCTAATACTGGGCATGATGGCACATTTCTTTAATCTGGAACCTGGAAGGCTAGAGGCAAGTGATCTTGTTGAGGTTGAGGCCAGTATGGTTTACACAGAGGATGCCAAGGCAGCCAGCAGTACATAATAGGACACTAGCAGGAATGGAAAACATGTATGTGTGTGCGTGTGTGGGGGGGTGAGAGGTGTCTCAAGATCTAATGGTCTATCCAGTCAAATCTCTTTATTTCTCATATTAGTAAATTAGGACCAGGAGGAGTTTTCTCATTGTACTTAGCTAATTAGTAGTACGATAGGAACTTGTTAGGGGTTGTTCTATTCTAGAGAACTTTCCTGTTTATGGTGTCTTCCTTCTATGGTTGGAGTACATTCTCAAAGAGTCTTGCATTTGAACCTTGACTCAGAAGCAATTGTGTTGACTGGTGGGTGCTTTAAGAACTTAGTTAGGTTACCAGGACTCTGCCTTTCTGAACAAATTGATGCCTTTATCACAGGACTGGGTGCAGGTTCCAGGAAAAAGGATAATTTCAACTCCCGTATCCTTTGACTTGACTCCTATCCCCTGATTCATAGACTTGTCACTAAACATGTTGCCACTCTGTCACCCATCACTTCCATTGCAGCAAGAAGACCAATGTCAAATGAGTAGCTTCAATCTCTATCTGGTCAACCTTCAGAACTGCAAGAAATAAATGTCCATTCTTTTACATTACCCAGGATTGTAGCCCTTGTAGCCAGGTAAATATGGATTGAGATAATCTCTTTAAAACTTAGAGATATATTCCAAATGCCACCTGTATTCCTTCCATAATGCCCTTCAGTTTTTTGGAGTTAATTTTCTATCCTGCTAATGTTAACGATTCAGGTTACAAAGAATTTAATGACAACTGCGTGTCCCATGAAGCTTGCATTATAGGGCAATGGGTAAATGATAAAACTAAATAAACAGTCTGTGTGGTGGCACATTCATGTTTATTGTAGCATTGGGGAGACAGAGTGTAATGTGTGGTTTATAGAATAATCTATGATAGCAAGCTTTCAGTTTTGAATTAATGAATGTACTAAGTATATATCAAGCCAAAGTAGACGAATAAATCTTAAGAGGTAGACAGAAAGCAAACAGTTTTCAAACTGGGCACTCAAAACATTCAGTAGAAACCTGTAGTTGTTTTGTTTGTTTGTTTTTACTTTTAAACTCTTTATTCTTTGCTCTTTGGGGCCATCACCCAGCTCCCAAGTAAATACATAGAGTCTTATTCTTACTTATGAATGCCCAGCCTTACCTTGGCTTATTTCTAACGAGTTTTCTTAACATAAATTATTCCTTCTGCCTTTTGCCTCTGGGCTTTTTATCTTTCTCCATTTCTATATATCTTTTCTACCTACTTATTCAGTGTCTGGCTGTGTGGCTGTGTGGCTGTTCCCTGGAATTGTCTGCCATTCTTTTCTTGATCTTCTTGCTTTTTCTTCTTTTCCTACTTATTCTGTCTGTGTGCCAGCCCTGCCTATCCTTTCTCCTACCTACCTACCTACCTATTGGTTATTCTTTATTAGACTAATCAGATGTTTTAGATAGGCAAAGTAACACAGCTTCACAGGTTTAAACAAATGAAACATAAAAGAATGCAACACAACTTTGCATCATTAAACAAATATTTCACAGCAAAAACAAATGTAACACATCTTCAACTAATATTTCACAAAGGAAACCAACTAGGGAAGCAGATGCCGCAGGTGGAGTTCCCAGTTGAGTTCTCTATGGTTGAACTTCACATGGTTTACATTCTGGCTCCTCTTTCCCACTTTGTGTATTTGTATATCATGGAATTAATGATAGTAACCTCCATTGGGAATAGTTTGCCCTCTGTTTACAAAGACAAAGGGCATTGGGCATTGCATCACTTTGAGACAAACATACTTGCATTGGAAATGAGAAAGGGCAACCATACTTCCACAGCTGGCCTCTCAGTGAGTCAAACAGGACTCACAGTTTGCAAATAAAATGTATGTTCCACAGACAGGAGAGGCAGACATTTAAGAGCAACTGAACTTTGTAGTGAATTCCAGGCCAACCTGGGACCCATCATCAAACAAACAACCCAACAAAAGTAGAATATAATACCAGAGAGATAGGAACTGTGAAAAGACGCATGTGAGCTTAGAAGACAGAAGTAGACTGTTTTAATTCCTGAGTTGAGAAGTTCAGAGGTGAAAGCTGATCACAAGCTTAGAAGATGGGATGGCAGAAATCTTAGTAGGTACTTCAGAGTAGGTATTTCCAGGTCTGTAAAGTGCTGGCAGTACAAACACAAAGAATCAAGCTCAGACCCCTAGTACCAACTTAAACTAAGATATGGGGCTACATGTCTGTAATCCCAGTCCTAGGGGGACAGAGACTGGAAGATCTCTGGGGTTCACCAGCCAGCCAGTCTACAGAAATTAGTGAGCTTCAGGTCTAGTGAGACACCCTTTCTCAAAAATTAAGATAGAGGGTAATGGAGAACAACACCAATACTGACCTCTGGTCTCATTATGGAATACACTATATACACATATACACACACACACAAACACACACACACACACAGAGAGAGAGAGAGAGAGAGAGAGAGAGAGAGAGAGAAAGAGAGAAAGAGAGAGAGAGAGAGAGAGAGAGAGAGAGAGAGAGAGAAAGAGAGAAACAGAGAGACAGAGACAGAGAGAACGCTTTTTCTTGGGTGTTCTGTCATTCATTTGTCCTAAATTAGCTACTGTAGGACATAAGGGGGCTTATGAGCATATGCACAATGCACTGAAGTGTGGTGAACAAATGCCTGTGGTTTTACGTTCACAATTCCTATTGTGAAATGATCAATTGAAATATTTAATTCATAGCACACCAGTGCATAGTCCATTTGTCTTTTAGACTTTTTCCTTTAAAAATATTTATTTATTTTTATTTTATGTGTATTTATGTGTGTCTGAGTATATGCATGTGCATCATGTATGGACAGGTACTCTTGAAGGACAGGAGAAGGTGTCAGCAGAGCCACTGGAGCTGTTGGGAGCCATCCAATATGGATGTTGGTAATCAATCTCTGGTCTTCTGTAACAGCAGCACAAACTTTTAACTGCTGAGACAGCTCTTCAGTCCCAATAATTAATTATTTTGTTGATCTATTACTTTACTCATTCTGATCTTGGTGGGAGTTATATCCACACTGGAAATGCAGATGAAGACATCAAGAGGATTATAACCTCAACTAGAAGCTGAATGACTTTGCAATCAGCCAATGGCAGAACTAGGGTGAGACTCAGCCCTGCTGGGAACCAGAGCTTGTGTCCCCTTGTCCTTCAGGTACCATCAAGTCTCCTGGAGTGATGTGCACCTGCCCTACCTGAGCCACCTGTCCCTTCTCTGGAATCACATAACCATTTGTGGTTTTGCCCTTTTTTGATTGATTGAAGGAAAATTGAGCTAATTAGTTGGTTTCCCACTGTGGGAAAGCATATTTTTCAATGCTTTTGAAAGATAAAATTATCATTCATTCATTATTTTATTTATGCAACAACATCCATGAAGTCTACTTTGAACTTTGACTAACAGAAATCATCTCTCCTTTCTTGTTTTTCATTAATTATCTATACATTTTGTGATACCTTCTAGATGTACCTCAAACTAAGAAATCAGCAGGGCAAAAGTAGTTAATGGTTGTCATGATCAGTTTCATCTCTTGTGGTTCCCATGGTTTAAACAGATCTTTGTTTGCTTCGGGGACCATCTAGTTAGTCTACTCCCAGCTAGCCTTGCGAAGCTAAACTGGGTTTTTTTTTTGTTTTTGTTTTTCATTTTGTATTTGGATCTGGGGATTAAGAGAAACACTGTTTCCAAATGAAATGACTGGGGCACATCTTTTGGAACTGGATGTAGATCTACTTCTAAATCCTGCAAGCAATTTTCTTGATTATTTTAAAGTTCATTATTAGCACACATTAATTCTACATATGAATTTTCTCATTATGACATTTTCATGCATGTATACAGTGTATTTTGATTTTTTTTTATCCCCATTAACCTCTTTCATCCCCTCTCATTTATGCTGAGCCCCTTCCCAATCTTAATTAGTCCCCATGTACTTTCATGTCTTTTTAGAAATAGTCCTATGAGTTCAATTATGGTTGCTTACATGGCTATGGATAAGAGGTTATTGACGATTGTGTGGACATCTTACCAGAGGCTACATCACGACGAAAATGTCTCCCTTTTCCCAACAGCCATTAACTGTCTAGTGATCCTTAGGAAAGGGTCAGCCCTCCGGAGCCCCTCCCCAACCTGCCAAATTTGTTTACCCACTTATTTTTCCTTGCAAATTCATAGTAATCATTTAAAAAACACCTTTTTTGTGACTATTTCAAAGAAACTCAGAGCAATCCCCAAATCTAAGCTGCCTTAAATATTGGGAGCGATTTTTGTTAAGTACACAATAAGTAAGTTTGAGGTTGGAAGGAAGTCATTGGGTCACCCTCCCTAGCCCCCCAACAGACATCAAAAAAGGACAGGACTGTAGAAGGGGATTTGTTGGGAAGGAGGGGATCAGCAGACGTGAGTGGGGAATAAGAGAGGGTCGGGGTAAACACAATCATAACACATTATATGCACATACATATACACAAATGGCAATGTAATAATGGAGTCCATTATTCAGTGTAATTAACATAGGCTAATAAAAAATTTAAAAAATTTTGTAGAAGTTTAGATCTTGTTCTTTGGGAGGCTTTTAAAAACATTTTGTGAGGGCTGGCAAGATGGCTCAGTGGGTAAAAACATTTGCTGCTAAGACTGAGGACCTGAGTTCAATCCTAGGATTCACATGGTGAGAGAAAAAGACATCTGTCTAAAGTTAATTTCTGACCTACACACACACACACACACACACACACACACCACACAAATACACAAACACACATACACACACATACTGTGGCATGCATATGGCCTCCCACAAAAAACAAATAAACAAATAAATAAATATAATGAAAAGAAAAGATTTTATGAGTTGGTAATTATAACCACTCCTTTGTACTGAATGGGAATCTTTGATGTGGGTGTATGAATTCTTTTTTAATTGAAGAAAAATTATGATAAATTCATGACTAGAAAAGAGAATTTGCCTCAGTTACATTTTATAGTATCCTTCACAGAAAGTATTATGGATAGGAGCGGGTTCCAGCTAGGTCACATCCAAGGATAAGGCTACAGAAGTGGCTGATAGGTACATAGAGTTATGAATGAAATAAATGGGCTGGGAGGTTCAATATCTGCAAAACCAACACTCAGGACGTGGGGAGAGATATTAAAATTCATCCTCAGCTACGCAGTGAATTTGAGTCCAGCCTGGGCTACATGAAACCCTTTCTCAAAAAAGTGTGTGTGTATACATTAAACACACACACACACACACACACACACACACACACACACACAAACAGTTTTTATGTGAATATGGAATAAAATTGAAGAGCCAGTGTATGATTTGTGTTTGAGTAGACCAAGCAATCATGGATTTCATTGACACACCAGGATACTGTGCTTACAAGCATGGGCAAGTTTGACCTGTTTTAAGCTATAACTTACCCTTTTCCTGGGTTTCTACTGATTTGCATACAACTCATATTTGTCATAAAACAGCACATACCTTAAATATTTATTTTTAACTTTTGTTTATATGTGTAAGTCTGTGTGTGGATGTGCAAGTGAGTGCAGGTGTCCCCTTCAGTGTGTATGTGTGTATGTGTGTGTGTGTGTGTGTGTGTGTGTGTGTGTGTGTGTGTGTATTTGAACACACTTGTATGCAGGTGCATTGGAAAATATATGCCTACTTATGAGGTCAGAGGACACCTTCTGGTATTATATCTTAGGAACCTCTAGGTGCTGTCTTGTCTGCCTCCTATCTCACCATGGCTGGCTTTAAACTATCACATCCTCCTACTTATCACTGAGCCATCCCCCAACTCCTTTAAAATAGAAAATGGTCCTCTAACAGGGGCAGGCCTCAGGAACTGTGTGATAAGCTTCCTGGGATGAGCTCTGCTCATCTGTTTTCTGGAGTGAGCACAGGTTTTTTTTTTTTTTTTTTTTTGCGGGGGTGGGGGGAGGATATGCTAAAGACCCTTTGCAGGGAGAGATAGGTGCTGAAATACTTTACTCTTATTTTGTTTCAGATTTGGCAAGCACATCCTTTCCTGGCAGTGGAACCTGCTTGTCATTTCCAAAGATAGCCTCGAGAAAAATCATGAAGTCACGGACATCCAACTCATCCATATGCTGTTTTTTGAAATTCTGCCTGTTACTCCTTACCTGCAGGGGAAAGGTGGGCTCTGCTTGGCTCTGTGACACAGTGCTTTGTTCTTGTCGTCCCCTTCTGTGACCCTTTCATCTCTTACCTTCCTTACTTTAGCAAGAATGACTTTTCTGGAGAGTCTCTGAGAAGTGTGCTTAAGAACCTTGTGAGTGGAGGAGCACCAGAAGGAAACAGAGATGCAGAATTTAGAACAAACAGGACAGTGTTTCCAGGGAGGGGACAATATTTCAGCTGCTGTGTTAGAAATTCATGACAAAATTCTGTATTTTGTATGCAAAGTGACCTTCTAACTATTGCTGTAGTCAATCAAGAGGAACTGGCTTAGAAAATCTAAGTACATGGTAGGGGTGTGCCAGGGGATAACTCATTGCATAATGGCATTTATTATTGTGTACAGGATCTGGGGTGTAGCTCAGTGGTAGAGAACTTACTGAGCACGTGCAAAGCCCTTGGTTCAATTACCATCACTACATAACTAAAAATAAAGTATGTGAATAAGAATTTGTGGAAAGGAAGCTGTGTCTTCAGAGACTGACTGGTTGATTAGAACTGTAGTGATTTGGAGGGGTTGGAATGTTGTGGGACCAGATCCCAGTTATACTTTATTTTGGACTAGCCATTCCTTGCCCATCTCTGTGTTGAACCTGATATATTGTGACTAATAGATTAAAAAACAAAACAAAACAAAAAACAACAACAAAAAAACCCTTTGGAATCTATTAACTTAGCAGACCACTTGTTTTCAGAAACCAAAAGTAAAGAATGTCATAATATAGTATCTGACGTGTGTAGAAGAGACGCCCCCATTTTGTTATGTTGTTGTGGAAGTGAATAAGAATGAATTTCATAAACACATGTATTTGAATGCTTAGTTACCAGGTAGTGGTACTTTTTGAAAAAATTGCCATGATTACCAGGTGTGGCCTTGCTGGAAGAAGTATGTCATTGGGAGTGGGCCTTGAGGTTTCAAAAGCCCATGTTTCTCTCTCTCTCTCTCTCTCTCTCTCTCTCTCTCTCTCTCTCTCTCTCTCAGCTCCTCCTTCAGTTCCATGTGTGCCACCATGTTCCCTGCTATGACAAAAATGGACTAACCTCTGAAACTGTGAGCCAGCCCCCAATTAAATGCATTCTTTTATAAGAGTTGCCTTGGTAGACTCCTAGAGGACAAACACTATTCTGCCCCAGATCACTAGATGTGGGGTGAGAAGTACACCCAGGAGCCTGCCTCTCTGGCACCAGGCAGTCAGGCACTATTATCATTCTTGGAAGCAGTGTCCTGCCCAGTGACATGGTAGACTGGGTGGACAAGGAGGCCCACATATGGTGCTGGGCAAATGGGCAGTATTGTGGTAAGGTGACACAACCTCTCTCATCTGTAGAGTTGTGGTGAGGATGAGGAAAAGATGCCACCCATACCCCTTCTGCCTACAGCTGGCAAGAGAACTGACCCCTTTACCAACTGCAGCACTTGTACCTCACCTGGGCAGCACAGCAGAGCTGACCCTGTGACAGGGCACAGATGAACTGGCCGAGGGAATGTAAGCCAGAGAGACCTGGCACCATTCCTCATCACCATCCCCCACAACACCTGAGACTGGTGGGAGAGCTAACCCTGAGGCCATAAGAGCAAGGGAACTGCCCCTGCCCATAACCAGCTGCAACGCTCTGGAGAACAGGCCCTGCACCTCACATGGGCTATACAATAGTGCCAACCCCTTGGTGATGTGGGTGAGCCAGCCCCAAAGTTGTGAGCATGGGAGGGCTGTCTCCATTACTCATCTGTCATGTGGTGGCATGGCCATGGTTGGGGGATAGATGCCATTCCCCACCCTACCCTCCTGCCCATCAAGGCCTGAGGCAGGTGAGAGAGTTGGCTCTGAGGTCATAAAAGTGGGAGGGTTGTCCCTGCCCCTCATCAGCTGTAGCACTTGAGAGAGTGGCCATTACATGAAGTCAGGGCAACACTGTGGAGCTAGCCCTGATGGTATAGATGTGGAGAACAGATCCTGGTGGTATGAAAACAGAACTGCCCCCCACCTGCTTATCACTGCAAGGGATGAACTAGCTGTGGCAATGCAAGAGAGCTCACCTGTGAGGACAAAAGAGAACTGGACCAAGCCCACAACTATCCAGGCCCAGAACCAGGGTTATGAGTTGGCCACCCCATCATCTACCCCACCTGTGTTCTGGAGTACATGAAGGGACCGTTCTTGCAGAGCCAAAGCTGCAGGATTTCCATGACACAGGGCAATAACAGGATAACCAAGAGTAGTTCTAGTGAGGGTATGGCATCCAGAAACAAGAGGCCTCGAACTCTATGCAATGAATACTTTCAAGTACAGATAAGTGGATAAAAGGGTTTACTGTGTGACTCACTGTGTCACACTAGAGCTTCTGTGACAAGATTGATTTTTCTTTTTTTTTTCCTCTTAAATTTTATTTTATTTTATTTGGAGGGGGGAAGGTTGCAAGGGCAGAGGGCAGATACAAAGGGAGGGGGAAATGAATGGGATGAGAGGCATGATGTTAAAGGCACAAAGAATCAATGAAGAAGAAAGTAAAAAAAAGAAAGTTGGCCTTGGTCATAGTGTCTCTTCAAAGCCATAGGACAGTGACATAGACACTCACCCACCTGATATCTCTACTGTTGTGTTTCCTAAATGCCTTCATCTATGACTTTCTTTTTGCTACTATAAAACTTCATGAAACTGCTTCCATGTTGAGAAAATGGACCTGGGGGTAACTTAGTAACATAGTCACTCCAGTTTGGCTCCAGTATAAACTCACATTCCTTTTTGGGTGAGATCTGTCTTTTTGTGTTGACAAATGTTAGAATGTACATTAAGACCCATATGCTCTGATGGTCATTAGGAAGGTTAAGGTAATGTGAAGCGGGAGGTTATGACTATGCTTCATATTCTTTAGTCATATGTAGAAAGAGTGGCTATAGTCATTTTCATTGTCTGGCACATTTTCATTTCATAACTGTTCTTTAATATTGCTAACTCTGGGCAAAGCTTGTGGCTAGGAGGTCTTGGGTTCTAGTGGAAACTTCACCATAGTAGTTTTACCAAGTGGACATGGTGTGGTGGACCAGCCCCCAAATTTGTTTACCTCAGGGACTCTTGAGGAATGAGGGATAAGAGAATTAGTTAGAAATGGAAGAGACAGAAAACAGAGCAAAAACACAGGATACCCATGGGTGGGCCTGGATCCTTATCCACCAGCCCAGAACTTTATTCCAAAGGGCAATTTATAACAATGCCAAGGGGTGGAGCAAAAGACCTCCCCCTTGCTAGTTATCAGCAAGTGTAGACCCCTACAAATACCTGGTATCCAGGCCTGTGGTCCAATCAACTGCTTATGCAGTCCTGCTGGGTACAGCCACTAGTAAACCTAGTTGGCTCCAACAACATGGTATCAAACTTCCCTCTAAATATTGATGTTTATACCCATAGTCAAGAAGACTTCATTACAGCATGCTGTGGCCTTTGGTTTGTGCACCACTTCTTCATGTACATATACAGCTCTCTCTTCATATAGTTGCTTCTGGTAATATTCAGTCTTATAATCACTATTCCCTAAGCAATACAGCATCATGACTATTTACAATGCATTTACATTTTATTGGGAATAAAAGGTATCTAAAGATGATTTAAAGTACATAGGAGCATGCACAGTTCCTATGACAATGCTACAATGCTACACAAGGTCATGTAAGGGACTTGAACATCTGTGGGTTTTAGGTTCTCTGAAAGGTCTAGGACCCAATTCTCCTAAGGCTCTCTAATGGATGACACTGACAGCCCACTTGACAGGATCAAGAATCAGCTAGGACATGAACTTCTGGGCATGCCTGTGAGGGAGTTTCTGGATTGAACTAATTGAGGGGAAGAGATTAAATATGGTTGCACTATTCTGTGAGCTGGCATCCTAAACTGAACAAAAAGGAAAAGGGAAGACTAAACTCCAGTGTTCTCTCTCTGTGTGTATGTGTGTGCATGCATACATGCCACAGCATGTACAGGGAAGGGCTTAGCACTTACCTTGCACCCAGCTTGGACAGGGTCTCTTGTTTTTGTTCTGTGTACCCCAGGCTAGCTGGCCCTAGAGCATTCTGGAATTCCCCATCCCTTCTTGCTGTAGAAATGCTAGAATTAGAGACTTGTGCTACCACATCTGGCTTTTATGTGAGTTCTAGATTCAAACTCAGGTCCTCACATTCTGTGTGGTAGGTGTTTTATTGATGAGCCCAGGCTACTCTCCTCTTTTCTATTGAGCCACATGTCATTTCTTGCTATTGCAGCATGTGAATATCTTGCAAGATTTGATTTGATGTCAGGTAAGACATATTCCTTCTCTGAGCTTCCCTGAGCTTTTTTGTTTAGTTTTTGTTTCTGTTGTGTTTTATTTTAACTAAATTTGTGTGAAATTTTATTCCTCACTATGACTCTTAAGATAAATTTGTCATGTTAATAAAAGTCCCTCCTCTTTCTTGACAGTTGGACACCTGGAGCTCCACCTGGGGCCTGGCTGAGGATCTACTTCCATCAGTTACTGGATGTGAGTTCCAAGATGACTGTTAGTGTGTTTAGTCATCTTATCACCAGACTAGGTCAGATCAGGCTTTCTCTCGACCATTGCCAGCATTCTACAGAGGATATATCATTGTAGATTTCTGGGGACCTCTCGAGCACTCTGCCTATTCCTGTTCTCATGTGGTCTTCATTTATCATGGTCTGTTATTCCTCGTTCTCCCCTCTGGATAAGTGAGACAATTGAATAGCTTGATCTGTTTGGGAGGCATCCAGGCTGTGGGACCAGGACCTGTCCTTAGTGCATGAGCTGGCTGTTTGGAACCTTGGGCTTACACAGGGACACTTTGCTCAGTCTGGAAGGAGGGGACAGGACCTGCCTGTACTGAATCCACCAGGTTTAAATGAATCCCCAGGGGTGTCTTGGTCCTGGAGTACATGGAAATGGAGGGGAGGGGCGGGGGGGAAGAGGGGGGTGAGGGCAGGAGCGGGGAGGACAGGGGAACCCATGGCTGATGTACAAAATTAAAACACATAATAATAAAAAAAATAAAAGTCATCACAGACTTTCCTAAAGGCATATATACTTTATAGATAAGTTTATTTTCTTTGGAGTTTTTTCAGTTTTTGTCATTTTGCTTGACATATTTTAAGACAATATTGTTCAAAACACAATGTCCACAATGACTTGCTATATAAGCAATGCCCCTTTATCTATATGTAACTCACCTATGTAGATATATGAAATATATATATGTATATATATGTATATATATGTATATATATATATATATGTATATATATATAAAACTTCAAATGCATTTTGTCAGATACTAAGAATATTTTGGTTTTTATCAAAGTTTCCAGAAAACTTTTTCATACAAGCAAATCAAAGAGTCTCATGTACAAAAGTATTCATATATTTTAATAGTCACGACTTTCTGCATATAAATCTTGTGCCTTTTTATTAAAATAATTTCTAGACAATTTGCATGTCTTATCTATTATGAATTACATCTTATTTTCTAGTTGATTGAAAATAGTGATTTTTTATATTTTATTGTCCACTGGAAAACAGCACCATTCCATGAGTTCTAATATTTATTTATTTGTGTAGATAATCATGTTCGTGCAAGATGAATATTTTGCCTTCTTGTGACTTTTTTTATACTTCTATAACTGCCATGATTATGTTTATAGAACCATCTGGAACATTACCTAGACAATAGATGCCTGTGTTTGTTTTGGTATGAGTGGAAACTCAGCCGAAGCTGGATTTAAGTATGATATTTCACGTGGGATTTTTGTTAGGTGACCTTTTAAAGTTAAAGAATGCTAAGTGTACTCCTGATTGGCTCTGAACTTTTAATGTATTTGAACTCCATTAGATGCTCTCACTATGTCTACTGAATTAATGAGGTCATTTGCCTTGACAGGTTTTCTAATGCAAAGCCATTATTGCCTTCTCCAGCAAATGCCACTGGACTTTTGGATTTTAATACTATTTTTGTAGTATTATTTTAAACTAGTTTTGAATTTAATTAGCTGATAATTACTATAACTTCCTTGATTTTTGGCTCCACCCACATAAGTGAAATGGAGTTATAGTTAGTTTCAAGTTTATTAATGTGTAGTTGAATTCTATGCTGATTTAGTTTTAAAACTATCATGTTTTATTTGAAATTATTATCACTCTAATTTTTTGTTGTTTTTGTCTTGGTCTGAATCAATCCCCTCCCCCCCTGCCTCTCTCCCACTCTCCTACCCCTCCAAATTTTAAGACTTTTCTGACACCATTAATTATTAATTCCTTCAAGCAACCTGCAACTTCTGACAGCATCTGTGGTTTGTTCTCTTCCTTTCTTCACCCAGTTCTTTCTGTTCAGGTGTGTGTGAGAAATAAAGCCATAGCTGGGGATGGTGAAAAGAGGAAGGGTTGAGAAGTCAAGGCCTGAGGTCTAGAAAGGAGTGGAAGGGAGGGATCTGGCCAAGCTTGTCATACACATAGGTCATTTCCTGCTGACCTCAAGAGGCCCTCAACACACTTCCATGTGCACGTGAATTCTTGGTGAAGAAAAAATGCTTCCAAGTCTTTTCACTGAAGAACTTCAGTGTTTCCAACTTTATAAAATTTATGAAAGCCATTAGCACTATTAGGGTTTCAAATTATGATATTTATTGTGTGTGTGTCAAGGTGTGAGTACATGCTATGACATGCATGTGGAGGCCAGAGGCCAGAGAACATTTTATACTACTGTGTCAGTACTAGGGCTAGACCTAAGGTTGTCAGGTTTGGGAACAGGCTCCTTTAACTGCTGAGCCATCTTGCTGGCCCACTAAAGTGAAAATACTTTAAAAATTGTCTTTTAGATTCTTTCTCATATTTTTTTATTTGAAGATTTTTTTTCATTTTTCTTCATTAAGAAATTTTCTACTCACTCCACATGCTATCCACAGATCGCCCCTTCTTTCACCCCCCCAGCCCTCTTTCCCAAGCCACCCCACATCCCCAAAGTATCCCCAGTGGTTCTCTATAATTTTGTGACATTTTGGGAAGAACAGAGTTTCTTGAACTTGTTGCCAACTTTTTAAGAGTTTCAAATCAGACTATATATGGGCTGAGGATGTGTGTGTGTGTGTGTGTGTGTGTGTGTGTGTGTGTGTGTGTGTAGACTGAAGATGTAGCCCAGTTGGTCAACTATTTGTCTAACATGTACCAGGACTACACACTAAACTGAGTACACAGGTATACCTGTAATCTAAGCACTTGGGAGATTGTAGTTGGATGAGAAATGTCTCCCCAGGCTCTGGAATTTGAACACTTGGTCCACCATTGGTGGTGCAGTTTGAGGAGGTCTACAGTGTGCTACCTTGATGGGAGAAGTACATCACTGAGGGTATGCACTGGGGTTTCAAAGCATCAAGCCACTCCCAGAGATGTCTCTCTGCTATAAGCATGGGAGTACTCCTCTTCTGTTCCTGTCCCGTCCCTGTTTCCTCTCTCCTGTTATCATGGATTCTTAGCCCTCTGAAACCATAAGTCAAAATCAACTGTTTCTTCTACAAGTTTCCTTGGTTATGGCATTTTATCACTGCAGTAGTAAAGCAACTAATACAGAGGTTAAGGCAGGGGTATCAGAAGTTCAAAGTTTTGCTCAGCCAATACAGAGTTAATGAGACCCTGTCATTAAACAAAACAACTCAAAATGGTTGTGGAAGAATGTTTCTTCACAGATAAATATAATGTGTTTTTTTCCTTATGGAAATAATGACTTCTCAATATCTGACTTTTTTTTCTGTTAAATGCATGTGTACTTGATGTCAACACTGGACATGTTTCACACTGCATAGTGTATTCCAGACAATTTCATGGGTTTATCTTACTAGTCTGTCCTAATTAAAATTGTGCTGGCTTTTTTTAAAATCAGATTTGGTGTTTGTCCTATCACAGAGGCATTTATTGTAGTTATGAGTGAAGTCTTCATGTACTAAAAATTCAGTTTACTTACCTCTTTTTCTTATGTGATTTCATTTAGGGTTTTAGTAGCAGTCTTGGCATCCAGAAAGAGAAAGTTAGATTATCAATGACTGGTGAGTGGCCTCAGGCAAGTTGCTTTGAAATCTCAGGACTGCTTCCTTCACAAATCAAGGAGGGGTACGCTTACCTTGCAGGGCTTTTGCAGTGATTGAGATATAACTGCAAAGTGCCTAGTGCCATGATTGGCATACAGTAGGGAATCAATGCGTGGTTGTTGTTATTATCACTCCATTACTCTTCCGTAGAGGGAAATACATCTCCTGCAGTTTGAATGTACTGGAATAAGTAATGACATTTTAGCACTCAGACTTAGCTTCCTTAGCCAGGATTTACGTGCCTTACCATGAGGAATATTCAATCACAAAACCAATCAGATAGTAAAATAGGAGAAGAAATTATAGAGATCAATTTGGTTATTGATAAAGACTTACTTAGCTCCAAATGTAATCTTGAGCATCCTTTCTAGCCTCAGAACCTCCTTCCTGACCCTAGGTACTGTTTTAGGGATTGGGGAGATTCTCCCACAAAGAAAGTCTCTTGAATCCTTATCTATGCAACATTCATGTGCTTGTAAAACAGCAGCAAATGTCAAAGGTTCCATCTGAGGCAAAGCTAGCTTAGAACAGATCACTGAACTTAAAGCATTCTCACGGGTGAGGGAGACAGCTAAATGCGTAAATCTCTTGCCAGGCAAGTTTGAGGACCTGTATTTGGATCCTCAGAACCTGTGTAAAGCTGAATGTGGTAGTATGCCTCTGTAATCCCAGAGCTCCCCCAAGGAGAAGGAAACTGGAGACAGGAGACTTTCAGCAAGAAGATGGAAGGCAAGGACCAACACCTGAGGGTGTTCTGTGAACTCCACCTGTGCATGTACGTGACCACACTCCCACATGAATGTGCACACATCACACCTATGCACAAAGACAAAAACTAGCACTTTCAAGTAACAGGTACCATTTGACACACACACACCAATAATAAAAACATTCTCAAGAAATTGTTTCCATTTATATGGTATATTTTTCTGTTTTTTAGAGTTTATCTTTCAATATTATGTTGCTTTTTAATATCCATAGACAACAGGCCAAGTAATTTCAGGGTACTTTTCATAAAGTGGAGTATAGAATAATAAAACAATGTACTCACAATGTGATTATAATTATAGGTAGAATTGGAACAAAAATCTATATTGCTTTTCTGCAGTGATTGCTTCTGGATTATTTAAGGGACAATGGGTGTTTATATGCTGTCAATGTATCTTCTTCTAGGTTATGTCTATTCATACATTTGCTCATTTAAAAAGTTTGGCTATCTTCTCAAGTAGGTACACATTCAGGCTGCTAATAGGCTAAATCAACATTACACTCCTAGAATAAATCCCATTGGAATATAATTTACTCTAATTTGCATATTGAGTTAGACTGAAGTTGCTGATATTTTATTAAAAATGTTTGCATATGTGTTCATGGTAGATACTACTCTATAGATCTTTTAAAATATATATTTTTTTATTTTCCAGGCATTTGATCAACATTGGCAATATTAGTCAGAGTTCTCTAAAAGAACAGAGATGACTACACACACACACACACAGGGAGTGTTTATTACAATGGTTCTCAGGCTGTGGTCTAAATAGTCTAACAATGATTGTCTCCTGATGGAAAGGCCAAGAATTGGGTAGTTTTTCAGTCCATGATGCTGGATGTCTCAGTAGTCCCCATCTGGTGCTAGAATCCTGGGTGTTTCTACAGAGCTTCTGATCTTCAGTTTGCATTGGAGTCTTGATGAAGTAGGTTCTAATACCAGTGAAGGAGTGGGGCAGTAGCAAGACAGATGGACTTGTCAGGGAGAGCAAGAGCAAGAAGGCAGAAAGCATAAACTTCCTTCTTTCATGTGCTTTTATGCAGGCTGTCACCACAAGATGTGGCCCAAATATAGGGTGGGTCTTCCCTCCAATGATCCAATAAAGAAAACCCCTCACAGATGTGCTCAGGTGCTTGGGTTTAGTTGATTACAGATGTAGTGTAATTGACAACCAAGATTAGCTAGCCATCACAATGGCTTTAAGGAATGACTTTAATTTTGCTTTTTTTCTTTGAGACAGGGTTTCATGTATAGTTCTGCTGACATAACTCCCTATGTAGTACAGGCTAGCTTTGAATTTGTGTGTATGCACCTAACTCAGAGACTCCATTGCTGGGATTAACAGTGTGAACACACCTGCTTTACAGAATAATTTTAACATTGAAAGCATTCTTTTGTTTCAAAATTTCTGAAAGGTTCTGTATAGAATGGGTGTGATTCCTTCCTCATATGTAACCAGTATGCTATGATAGTCTCGGTTATCTCTTTGTGAATGTTTTAAACTATGAATTATGGAGCCTCTGTAAATAGAGATAGAACTGAACGAATTATTTATTCTTCTCCAGGGAGGCTGGCAATTTGTGTCTCTGAATGCATTTTCTCCCTTAAGTTGTTGAATCCTTTAGCATAAGTCCTTCATAATTTCTCACCTTATCATCTTACTAATGTCTTCAGAGTCAGAACTAAATTCACGTTTCTTATTCTTCTATCAGTAATTCATGATTCTTACCTCTTTTCCATGATCACAATGGCTAGATATATATGTACAGTACAGATATGATATATATTGAACATAAAAAGTTGTCTCATTGATTTTTACATTATTTTCATATTTTACATGATTTTCTCTACTCCAGTTGTCATAATCTAATTTTTCTATAGTTTACAAGTTTTAAAAAATTTGTTGTTATGTATTTGAATGTTTTTCATGCATGGATTTATGGGCACTATGTGTGCATGCCTTCTGCCCTTGGAGGTCAGAAGAGGGCATCAAATTCCCTAGAACTGGAGTTATAGAAGATTATAATCCAATATGTCAGTCCTGGGAATCGAACTTGGATCATGTAAATGAACAGCAAATGTTCATAACTGCTTAGCCATCTCTCCAGCCCCAGGAGTTAGTCTCTCTTTGTCTCTCTCTCTGTCTCTCTCTCTGTCTCTCTCTCTGTCTCTCTCTCTCTCTCTCTCTCTCTCTCTCTCTCTCTCTCTCTGTGTGTGTGTGTGTGTGTGTGTGTGTGTGTTTGTGTGTGTGTGTGTGTAGAATAGAGAGATGGATTTGATTGTCCTCTAATATCTCTACCTTATCTTCTTGAATAAGGATCTCTAACTGAATATTCTTTTTATCATCTTGGCTAGACTGTCTGTAAGTGAAGTTTTGGAATTAGTCTTTCTCTGTTACCCAGTCTTGGGATTTTAAAAGTAGGCAACTTGTTCATGTGGGTGCTGGTGATCCAAATTCAGATTGTCAGGTGCTGTGGAGTATTTCTTTACACTGTGAATATATGTTGCTGTGATTGGTTTAATAAAGAAGCTGACTGGCCCATAGTTGGGCAGGAAAAGGTTAGGCAGGAGAGATACACTAGGAGAATGCTGGGAAGAAGAAGGGCAGAGTCTGGAGTTGCCAATAGACATAGGGAGAATCAAGATGGACATGTGGTGAGAGAAGGTACCAAGCCATGTGGCAAAGCATAGATAAGAAATATGGGTTAATTTAAATGTAAGAGTTAACTAGTGACAAGCTTGAGCTATTGACTGAGCATTTATAATTATTAAGACTCTGAGTGGTTATTTGGTTGTGGGTGTTCAGGACAGGAAAACTCCACCTGCAAATGGCCTTCCAACATGGGGCTGGGATGTCCACATAAGATCTGACAAAGCTTAAAAATGAATTCTAAACACACACAAAGCTATCAAATGCAGCTTCTTGGTAATAGTCTTTTTGTGGGTAGGCTGTTTGCTGGTGGCAAATAGAGGTACGACTCCTTGAAGAAGCAGCTTCCTGATTCAGTGCTAGCCACAAACACGGTGCGGCTCTTTTAAGGAGTCCTGCTACCTAACACTTAAATGGGGTTTATGAGCAGCTGGCAGTGTGCTACCGGGTGGCAGGACAGACCTAAAAACTCCCCAGAGTTGGTGCAGTAAATGTGGCTCTCACTGGTACCTCTGCCATGAAGCTAGACTCTCAGGGAACCAAGCAGGTTGGAGCCAGCTGCCAAAGCAGAGGCTTTGGTCCTAGCCATGCTGCTTAGCAGTTTAAAGGCTCATGCAGTCAAAAAAAGATTATAAATATACAATAAAGAGGGATTCAGAAGAAAAGAAAAAACCTAAATGGTTTTCAATGTGTTTAAAAATGTACACAGGTTGGAGAGAAAAAAGAGAAAGTGTAGACAGTAAGGCTTTGGTACGAGGCACTTACCAGCTGAGCCACCGTTCCAGCCCCAGTTATTGGGCTTCAGTTGTGTATCCTTTTCCAGTTTTATAAGGTCAACTGACGGGGAGCATTTCTTCCTTTCAAACACAGGCATTGTGACATGCTTCCCTAGTTGTGTTACTGTGGCTACAATTTTAATCACTTTAAAAATAGCATAACTTCCCTTTTATTTCTACCTGGAACCAAAGGATAGTCACCAGTAAGTTCTTTTATTTCTACATATTTGATGTTTTTTTTGTTTGTTTGGTTGGTTTTTTTTTTTTTTTTTTAGCTAAGGATCGAACCCAGGGCCTTGCACTTGCTAGGCAAGCACTCTACCGCTGAGCTAAATCCCCAACCTTGATGGGTTTTTAATTATGTTGTTTATTTCTAACTTAAGCTCATGTGCTTATGAGCATGATTGTTTGATGTGAATTGTTTAAATATGTTGATATAGCATCCCTACATCCAACATATATTCCATACTCCTTACATCCAAGACTCAGGGAGCATCATAGAAAACAGGGTAGAAAGATTAAAAAGCCAGAGGTTGGGGTAGACGCTGAAAACCATGTTTTCTGGACTTGGTGGGATTCCTGCACTCAGGAACTCAAGGCAACTGAGGCTGTCTGTAGAAGATCAAGCCGCTCCACATTTTGCTACTGGAGGAGCTAGTGGCAGTTAAAGGCTGGCTGCTTGGGAGGGATCCATGGCTCTCCAAGGGTGTGGGACCTGGTCTTGGTTGGTTATTAAAATATAACACAAATAGAATAAGAATTCAGAGCAGGGATGAGATGGGAGCAATCTGGGAGGAACTGGAGACAGGAAATATGAGCAAACTATATCATATGCATGTATCAAATTAGTTAAGATATTTTAAAAGGCATTGAATTATTTTATGATGTATATGATGATTCTGTGGGTATACTATGTCTTTGCTTGCATGGATTGTCCTTTCTGCAGTTATTGGCAAGAGTATTGTAGAATTGCACATTAGGTCAATTTGTTGAATTTGGGTAAGTGAAATGTTTCAGAAGTTCATTTCCCTATTTTCTATTTTTGAGTAACGTTCATGGAAATCAGTGAGAGTTGTGAAATACTCTACTCCAGTGTTGCTGTTTCTTCTGTAAGCAATCATTAGTCTCTGTTAGATGCAAAGACCTTGATGATCTGATGACCATCTTTTTTATTTTAAGCAATATCTTGTTATAAAATCAAATTTGCATGATTTAATAGATATTTTTAGTTTGTTTTGCTTAACATTAGTTTCAGCATGCCATGCAATTTTATTTACTTTATCATTATTTTGTTGTTATGAGTCAGGCAGGGTCTCATGATGTCCAGGGTGGCCTTCATCTTACTGTGTAGCCAAGGATGACCTTGAGCTTCTAACCCTTCAAGTTCTGGAAATAGAAGCCTGTGCCATCCCACTCAGTATGTGTGGTTCTAAAGATGAAGCCCCCAGCTTCTTGAATGCTAGGCTAGCAATCTCCCCAACAAGCTGCACCCCAGCTCTAGTATCCATTAGCCTTTTAAGGAAATCCCCAAATAATAATGTTTAAAAAGTGTCTGTGGAGCTGCCCCACCACTTCTACATTCCTGCGTGCAGACCTCGGGTCCCTTTTAGACTGTCCCTGTGTTGGAAGGACTGCCTCGTCCTAGCACACATTTGGTGGCAATGATTACCTTGTCATTTGCATGAACTGTGCCTTTGGAGCGGTTTTCTCTGACTGCTTTGCTCTCTTAGTTTTCTTCCTGGGTTGTCTTCAGACTTACATTATTTCAAATCACTGAGAAATTTCTCCCACTTCTGTTTTTGTTTCACTTTACATGACATCGTTTTAATACACTTAAGCTTTTAAAACTTCTCTTTATTTCTGACTGCTTTGAAATATTTCTACTTAACATAATTTAAGATTTAAACTTTCTCAATTTGCTTTAAAATTTTATCGTTATCACTCTACTTAAGCATTTGATTATAACATGTCTGGGTAGGTTTTATTCCCTTCCTTCCTTCCTTCCTTCCTTCCTTCCTTCCTTCCTTCCTTCCTCCCTCCCTCCCTTCTTTCTTTCTTTCTTTCTTTCTTGATCTTTGGGATTCCTTCATGAGCTTTCATACAGAGCATTATAATTATTGTCAACTGGTCATCTGTGCTCCATACTAGGGCCCACAGCCCCGGCAGCTTTTCTGGAGGCCAGGCTGGTCCTAGGGACCCCAGGTAAGATACAGCATGTCACCCACTAAACCCCTTTAAACTTGCCCAATAATCCTGGTCTGTATCCCCTCCCTTGAACTCCATATTCTGGCCTACAACTTTGAAAGAAGACTTCCACTTTACCAGAGGCCAGGCCAGATTTAAGGACCCCAGTCCCTAAAACCCTTCAGGAGACATCCTACTGGACCTGAAGACTTGTGAGTCACCAGAACCCTTGGCCACTTAGGCCAGAAGACAAGAGAGGAAAAAGAAACCAAGGAATAAAATACCAGTCCAATGAAGACAAACACAGGAAGCAACACTTAGACCTATAATAATCTCAACTCTAGATGCATAAATGTCAATGGAAGAACAGAATCAATAACAGACAGGGCAATATGAGATCATCAGAACCAAGCTATCAAATGACAGCAAGACCTGAGCAATCCAACACAGCCTAAGCAAAAAAGCAAAACAACAACAACAACAACAAAAACATGACCTTAAAAATAACTTTATGAAGATGATAGAGCTCTTTAAAAGGGGAAGAGAAAAATCCCTTAAAGAAATTGAGGAAAAGACAAACAAGAAATTGAATGAAATCAACAAATCCCCAAAAGAATGCCAAAGTGCCAAGAAAAAACAAACAGGTGACAGAAACAGTTCAAGACCTGAAAATGGAAATAGAAGCAAGAAAGAAAACACAAATGGAAGGAATTCTGGATATGGAAAATCTGGGTAAGTGAAGAGCGACAAAAGGTGCAAGCATCACCATGATTACAATTAGATTACAACAACAGAACAGCAAAATGCTACAGACTCCCGGAAACTGAATGACTCTCTACTGAGTTACCGCAGAGTCAAGGAAGAAATAAAGAGTTAAAGACTTTATAGAATTCAATGAAAATGAATGCACAATATATCCAAACTTATGTGACAATGAAAGCAGTCTAAGAGGAAAGTTCACAGCACTAAGTACCTCGGAGAGATCTCATACTAAAAACAGCACACCTGAAAGCTCTAGAACAAAAAGAAGCAAACACACCCAAAAGGAGTAGATCAGGAAATAATCAAACTGAGGACTGAAATCAATAAAATAGGAAAAAAAGAGAACAATAAACAACAACAACAACAACAACAAAACAAAGAATTGGTTCTTTGAGAAAATCAACAAGATAAACAAACGTTTATCCAAACTTACTAAAAGGCAGAGAAAGAATATCCAAATTAACAAAATCAGAAACAAAAAGGGGGCCATAGCAACAGACTCTGAGAAAATACAAAGAATCATTAGGTCATACTTCAAAAACCTATACTCCACTAAATTGGAAAATCTAGAAGAAACTGACAAATTTCTTGATAGATAACACTTATCAAAGTTAAATCATGATCAGATAAATAATTTAAATAGACCTTCTGCAACTGGATATGTCAAGTTTTGTTGATATACGTGGGAGACCTGCCCTTTCCTGAACAGAAATGAAGGAGCGAAATGGGGGGTGGGAACAGAGAGGAGTAAGGGGAGGGGCTTGGAGTAGAGGAGGGAGGGGTAACTTCAACTGGGATGTAAAATCAATTTAAAAAAATTATAAAATTTAAAAATTTTAATGCCATTATTTTTCCAATTTTTCTTCCTTCTTCTTTGGGTATATAAATTTGGCTCTTTGAAAGGTCATGTTCTTGTGTTGTTGTTTTTCCCTTTGGTCTTTACTTCTACGTGTGTTTTGTTTGGTCTTGTTTGTATTTCTGTGTCTTCAAACTCACCTGTGTTGTATTCTGCAATGTGTGTATACGGCCCGTGCTGACTGGCCCAGGCACCATAGCTTTCGTCATTAGACGTTTGGCTGGGCACTTTGCTGCATCTTCTCTCCCAGTCTTCTCTGTAACTTATTGTATTAGAGCAGGGCCATAGTAATGCTGGGAACTTTGTTCTAGTACCATTACATTTCCTCTTCCTTCAGACAGGTCAACTTCACCGCATTTCTGGTAGTGTCTGATGGAATGCCAGAATTGTCTTTCTTTTTAACATGCTATATCATCAATATTTTTAATAACTCTAAAAATATTGTTGAGCTCTTCTCTGAATTGCAGTTAAGTGACTTGGAAAAATAAGATAGATTTGATGTTTGTCTCTAATCTTTCTTAGTAGGAACACAAGTATATTGATCACGAGGCTAACTTTTTCTCACTACTGAGACAAAAGGCCCTTCACAGTACTCTAACCAAGAATCCCTGCATTATGTGAGTCTCGGGATGGGAAGTGAAACCGACACTTGCCAAGTTTGCATGAATTGGGTAACTGGTTCTCTTGGGGCTGGTGTTTTCCATTTGCATAGTTTCCTCAAGCATCCTGAAAGGTGTTGTGTGTACATGGACCTGTTTTCTAAATGAGCATGTGTTGCCTATCTTACAGAGACTCTCATTACCCAATGTCCGACATATTTACTGCTATAAATTATTGTCCCCTTTTATTTTTCAATTGAATCTTTTTAATGCTCTCTCTCTCTCTTCCCTCCCCTGCATACGTGTGTGTGTGTGTGTGTGTGTGTGTGTGTGTGTGTGTGTGTGTGAATCCCACATATGCAGCTGCCTGATGAGGCCACAGAGGGTATTGAATCCTATGTTGCTGGACTTACAAGTTGCTATGATCTGTACTGTGGGAAGCACGTGTTCATAACTGCTGAGCCATCCCTCCAGTCCCTTAATTTGTTTCTTATAGTAAGGCAGGTGGGATGCTTATTATTTGATCTTAAATGGAAGCACATGTTGCAAATGTCTGTTGGATTGACTTACTTCCCAAAGATTGTAGCAACCATTAGATTTTGGTTACTGTTCATTATTTCAAACACAAACACTCTGTAGACAGAGGCTCAACTGAGTACCAAAAACCTTTAGGACATATGATTTTTTTTAATTAAATAGTTAGCTATTGTCTCTTTTGTCATCCTGCACCAAAAGAAGAATGGCTGAGAGGTGTTCATTTCTCTCTGATTCATGACTGCAGATGAAATGAGACAACATTCCTCAAGTTCTGGCCACCATGCCTTCCAGGCCTTGAGAAAATGGATCATGAAAGTGTGAGCAGAACTACACCTTTCCTTTTTTAAAGTTGCTGTTGTGGGATATTTTGTTACAGCAATGGGAAAAGTAACTAATGTAATGCAACTATTTGCACAGCATGTTGTTGCATTCAGTCCCACACTAAACCAAGGGCTACTTGTATGTATGTAGAAGTATGCATGTGAGTAATTTGCCAACACATTCCATTTTACACAAGGGACTTGACCAGGAATTGTGCAGATCCTGATAATCAATCCTTTATGCATATTGGGTAACAATTACATATAGCTACAACTTTACTTTGAGTTTTTAGCTTTACACCATACATATTTTTCAGAACAACTTTGTAACCTGTACTATTGAATCCTGAAGATCTAATCCCATTCTCTTAGAAGAAACTGAAAGAGAAAGTTTTTAAATGGCTGACTAATATGAACTTGACTGCTTGAACATTTCTTGACTGTTCACAATAGCCAACTCTATAATTTATACAATAAAGGGATTTATTCATGAGATTTCACTGGGTCATTAAAGAAGTTAAAAAACCTGGGGCCAGAGAGGCAGCTCAGTGCTATGTAAGCATGAGGACTTGAGTTTGAATCCTCAGCATCCCTGTAAATGGCTGGGCATGGCTGTGTGCTTGCCTGTAACCCAAGTGTAAAATGCCTGGTTCTTGCTTGCCAACAACTTCATGCCAGATTCAGTGAGAGATTCTGTGTCAAAGGGAATATGGTAGAAAGTAGTAGAGCAGGACTCTTGATATCCTCATCTGTGCATACTGGTGGACACAAGTGCATACGTGGGGCACACCACACATACACACACACACACACACACACACACACACACAGATAGAGAGACAGAGAGACACAGGCACACACACACGTGTGTGTGTGTATATATATATATATATATATATATATATATATATATATATATATATATATATATATATAGAGAGAGAGAGAGAGAGAGAGAGAGAGCACAGGAAGTTAGAAAAGCAGGTTTAGAATACACAGAAACAAAAGAAGAGTAAAAACTAGAGTTTTAGCAAATGTTACAGGATTTAAAGCTGCTGGAGTGCCATGACGCCATGCTGTTGTGCTGTTTCTGTGGAACACCACTCCCCCACTGCAGAAGAGAAGATACTCTTAGGGAGGGATGAATTGTTCCATGTCATTTCTTTCTGCTAGAATATGAATACCTAGGATTCAGAGATCTGGGCAGAAGTACATGATAGGCTGAGCCTATAGCTTATTACCATCTTTTTTTTTTAAAGTTTGTTTTCATTTATTTACTTTCTTAGATACAGTTTCTCATGTATCCAAAGCTGCCTTGGAATTTGCTATGTAGCTGAGAGATGGCCTTGAACTTCTGATCTTACTGCCTCCAGCTCCTGAGTGCTGGGACGAGAGGTATGTCTTACTGTCCCACTGGTCTTAGTTTATAGGATGCTAAGAATGGGACCCAGGGCTTGCTATGTGCTGTTAGCACTCTGCAAGCTGACTGACATCTCCAAACTCTCACTTTCATCTTCTAACTGCTAGAAGAGGGCAATGAGTGATCTGACTCTTTTCACGAGTCAAGATCTTGCCACTTACTAAGTCTGACAAAGTGAGTGATTGTCCCCAGATGATGGAGTCCACAGGAAATGTGATATAGCTGGAATACAATGCCAGACTTCATGACTTTACTGCCTGTGCCTTGTGCCACTGAACAGAGGATTTTGAGTGCACATGGCATAGTGACTCTCAAAGTCCATCTCACTGAAGCATAGATAGTAACCCCAAGAGATCTAGAATGTTCTGTGAGTTTTAAATGTGTTTCATGGGTGTTCATGTTTTTGAAGGTGCATGCTGTAGCATATGTTCAATACTGTCCTATGCACATTTGTATCCATGAAGAGCTCTGCGGGACAGAAATCCATTTAAGTTTGTTAACCCAAGTTTCCCATATTTATTTCATCATTCAGCATTTTTTTTTATTCCTCTTGCACTTCTTATCTTCCCCAGGACAGTTTTTGGAAGTGTCAGACTAGAATCATAATTCTGTTTTTGTAGTAGTAGAGAAGATACAGCCTGGTGACCCAGATGCCATGCCCATAGGCTCCCATGCAGGTCTGAATCTGTGGGGGACATGTCCATTGGCAGGCAGAGAGTAGGGCACATCCAATGTCCCACAGATTTTGTTTGGCAGCTTAGTGAGGTCCAAACAACTATAAGAGCACTGTCTTCCAGGTAATACGCTTGTAGATAAATTTAAAATGAAATTTTAGCTATTGGTTAGGCTGAGTTTGTCCTTTTCCCAAAATATTCAACCATATTAGTGATTCACAGACCTGACCTTAAATCATGGTCACCTAATACATCTTGTTAAACGTAGAGAATCTCCACAAGGAGGCCTTAGGCAGGCTCTAGGCACATGTGTGTACATATGTCTCATCTATTAGCAAGGTCCTGGGAGAGTTGCTGTAAGCCACTCAATACTCCAGTGATGGAAAGGGACTGGGTACATGCTAATTTATCTTCTGCCCCAACCTCCTTTATTTCCTTCCAGGGTTTCAGTCCACATTCCTATGCTCATATAAAACTAATTTTGCTAATTTACTTGTAGTAAAATTTTATGAGCTATAGCAATCAGATACTTCAGGAATATTTCAATCTAGAGTTCATGATGCATCTTCTTCATTATTTTGGAAATGAGTCAGTTGAATATAATTTGCTGAGAGCAGTCCCATGCAATTACATCTGACAATTCCTCTGTCTTTTTGGGTTGTTGATTTGTTTATTTCCATTATTATAATACAGCTGAATAGCTCAGTGTTCTTTTAGACTTACTAAGTGGTAGTTTCTTGTATATTTTTAATTTTTATTTTCTTTAGTTTTAAATGATTATTTAGTTTTTATAACTATCTGCATGTATGCATTGTATTATGATAACAACCACCATTATCCTCTTATTCATTTCACACTCTGATTGGTTCCCTTATTCCCAACCATTCCTTCTTCCATTACATCCTTTTCTGTGTGTATGTAGGGAGCCACAGCTATCATATGCCCAGGATTGTGATGACTTTACCATTGGCAGCATCCTCTTTATCCTCTAGCTATTACAATTTTCCATCTTCTCTTATGATGTTCCCTCATCCTTGTAGAGAATGATAAAGATGTTGCATTTAGGATCCAGTACTCAACAGTCACTTAGTCTTAGCACTTTGACTAGTTGTGAGATTTTATTTTATTAATCATCACCCTCTGCAAGAAGAAGCTTTTCTAACACAGGCTGAGAGCAACACCAGTCTATGTGTATAAACAAAAATTTGAGAGGTATTTCAACTATGTGTCCATTTAGCAAAACAGATGTAGCACATTCCTTCCTAGGGTTATGGCATCTCTAATTACAAGCTTTTGATGTATTCCCTCTTAATGGACCTCTTATCCAGTCTGGAAGATTGGTTAACTATCAAACATTCTTGCTACTATTGTATGATTGGACATATCTTGCCTCAAAGGTTGATATTGTTGCCCATGGAGTCTACAGCTGGTAAAGAACATTGATGATGTTTCTCTCCCAGCAGCCTCCTCTCTCATAGCAACTTCTGGGACTATGAATGTTTTCTAGCAAGGAGGAAGTATCTATTCTCAGTTCCAGCTCAATTTCCTTGTGTCCTAAAATGACGTTGTTTTGAGAATGATCTTGTATTTATTGTGATTGAAATATGGAATGTCGCCGGGCAGTGGTGGTGCACACTTTTAATCCCAGCACTCAGGAGGCAGAGGATCTCTGTGAGTTCGAGGCCAGTCTGGGCTACAGAGTGAGTTCAAGGACAGGCACCAAAGCTACACAGAGAAACCTTGTCCCAAAAAACAAAACAAAACAAAACAAAACAAAACAAAACAAAACAAAACAACAACAACAAAAAGAAGTATGGAATGTCCCCTTTAGACTCTTGTATTTCAACATTTGGTCCCCTGTCAATGGTGCTGTTTGGGAAAGTTATGGAATCTTCTGGAGGCAAAGCCTTGGATGGAAGAAGTTTGTTAATGGGAATGGGCCTTGTGTTTTTATACCCTGTCTACTTCTTGTTCTCTTTCTTCTTCCTGAATGCCAGGCTGCCTCAACAGGTCTGCTTACACATCTTTCTTGGTGTGATGGATTACCAGGCCCCAACTGTAAACCAAAATAAACCTTTTCTCCCCTAAGATGCATTTTCTTATGGCATTTTATCACAGCAGGAGAGAAGAAATAGATACAGTGGATTTTGCTATAGCTAAGCATTCTCCAGCATTTCTCACCTCTGCATTGTCCTGTCTCTCATCATTATTGATCTTTAATTCTTTCCAATTACTGACTATATTGACATTTCTATTGCATTGGATCAAATTAATGCAAAAGTATGGTTAAATTTAAAGAATAGGTTTACTATCTTAGACATCCAGGCAGTATCTAAGGTAATAAAAATCACACTGCAATGTAACACATTATTAACTTTTCAAGGATCTGTCTCATGAGAACTTTTCAAACCCTTCGATAACATGGTGGCATAAGGCAGATAATCTCATCTCCATGGAAAAGGTAAGACTGCTGAGGTCAGAGATACTAGATTAACTTGAGATCACACAGAGCCAAAGTCAGAAACTTAAGGCTTCTTAGATTCCTCAAAGGATACTCATTGAAACCATTGGATTGAATTGGGCCAACATTAAAGAGGAAGGGCTTACTAGCTTATTGGAAGCAGAAAATAATCTGCTTAAAGGCTCTTTCTGCATGGGAAGAACCCTGTTTCTTACCATGACAATAGAGGCTGTGTGATATAGGGGCAATGGGAAAGAAAACAAAGAATATAGAACTCAAATTCAGATCCTCACGTACAGACAGACAGTGCTTTCATGGTGATTTCTCTGCCTGGCGATCGCTTTACTCCTCCCCCACCTGCTGCCCCCCCATACCCCCCATCAATCTCTGTTTCTCTTGTTTTAATACTATTTTGCAAATCAGGACACCTCACACACACTGGACACACAAGCATAAATTTAGTGGATGGGTGTGACTAGTTCTTACAGGGTATGAGGAAGCTTGTCTATTTCAGATAGGAGGAATATGGGTGGCTGAGGTCTGGACCTTAGTCCCTGCCCAGCATTTTCTAAAAATGATGACTATACAAGTTTTTTTTTTGTTGTTTGTTTGTTTGTTTGTTTGTTTGCAACTGTGGAAATTTATGCTTCTAAAACTGGGATACAGAATTGTGAGGCTAGGAGAGGAGAATTATGGACAAAAGTGAATAAATTATGAATGCATTCTAGGCTGTGAAGAAAATTTTAAAATAGGTCCAGTAAAATTCACATTAAAATGAAGACTTTTGTGCCACATAATATTGCTGCCTTTCTTTTCTTGTTGGAGGATTGGCAAAATATGTGAGGAAAAAAAAACTTCTAAGGAAAAGGTTTATTTTGGCTCATAGTCTGTGGCTGTAGCACATCATCACAGAAAGTCATGGTAGCAGAATGGAGAGGTGGCTAGTCACATGGCCGTAGATAGGATGTAGGGAGGTGAGCATTGGTAATCAGCCTACTTTACTCTTCCCTATTAAGTCCAGGACCCCAACTCATGGAATGTCATTGTCCAAAGTCAGAATAGGTCTTTCCTTGCCATTTAAACCATCCTTGCAGACACAACCAGAGGTGTGCTTCTAGGTGATTCAGATCCTATGAAATTAACAATGAAAATTTATTATTGAGAAGAAGCCTATGAGACAGTATTTTGTCATATTTCCCAGTCTTGTCTCAAACTCCTTGTCTTTACTGGTCCTCTTGCCTCAGCCTCCTTCCTCAGCCACCATATCTGACATAATCCCATTAATCTAACTCATGAAATGCTTTTCTACAGAAAAGTTTCATACTCTGTAAAATTCCAGTGGGACATGACCAGCACATGGGAGCTTTAGAATTGTTTGTTCAGCATGGATATTGCTTAATAGACATTATTATACAGGTTGAAGCAATGGCTTAGCTCTTAAGAGCACTTGTTGCTATTGCAAATGATTGGAATTTGGTTCCTATCATCTATGTCAGGTACTTTACAACTGCCTGTAACTCTGTAAGCCCAACTTGATATTCTCTTTCTGCTTTCCACAGGCTCCTGAATACATATGCACAGACACAGACAAACAAAAAAATAAGTAAACAAACAAATAAATGTTTCTGACTGTACTTTCTTTTTGGATCTTAGATGAGACTGAGGTAAGTTTGGTTAGCTTCTTAGAGTTGTCCTATATTGCAAAATATGGCAAGGTTTTCCTACCTCTCCTTGTTCAGTTGCACATGTAACCTACCACAATTGGGAAGAGCTGCCCCTGGGGAGTCCACAGCTGTGATGAGGTAGATATAGAGTAAACAAAGAGCTGAGACTTCTGGCTATCTTTACTAAGCCTTGGCAGCCCCTTTTTTTCTGAAGGTAGATAGATCTAGTCATAGTTAAACAAAGTAGCACCAAGAATTGCCCAAGTAGAACATTTGATTTTTTTAGTCTTTCCTGGTTTGATACTAGATCAGTAGTAACACATTGCAGTGGTTTGAATAGGTGTGGCCCCCATAGACTCTTGTGTTTGGATGCTTCTCCCATAGGGAGTGGTACTATGAGGAAGTGTGGCCTTGTTGGAGTAGGTGTGGTCTTGTTGGAGGAAGTGTGTCACTGTAAGGGCAGGCTTTTGAGGTCTCATACGCTCAGGCTATGCACAGTGTAGCACACAGTTGCTTCTGCTGCCTGTGAATCAAGATGTAGAACTCTCATCTCCCTCTCTAGCAGCATTTCTGCCTACATGCTGCTATGAAGATAAAAGTCTAAACCTCTGAAACTGTAAGCCAGTCCCAATGAAATGTTTTCCTTTATAAGAGTTGCTGTGGTGATGGTGTCTCTTCACAACATAGAAAACCTAACACACACATCCTCTTAATAATAATTCAGGCAAGTTACCTGAGTCAGCAGTTGAGTTTCCTGCCCTTCCTTTCTATACACAAGGAATTCTCGCTGCCCATCCAGCAGCTGCAACTAATGGTTCAATGCTACTCTTGTCTTCTACTCAAGGCAATATGCTTCATTTGGTGCAGAACCTCCAACACTTGTGAACCCTGAGTTGTGGGAATAAGACACAAATAATGTCTTATGGTGTCATAAAGAATGATGGTGAGCTCATGATGTGCCTCAGTTTGTACAGTGCTCACCTAGCATGCAGAAAATTCTGAGTTTAATCACCAGCACTGCACAAATCAAGAATGGTGGCACACAACTTGAAATACTAGAACTTGAGAGGTATAGGCAGGAGGATCAGGAATTCAATGCCATTACAGCTACATAGCATGTTCAAAACTAGCCTGGGCTAAGGGAGACTGCCTCAAAAACACAATAATGATGAGTGGGGTCATTCTTGCTCCTCTTTCTCTTTGTGTTTACTCTTTCTATTGAGAATCCGGAGCTGTATTGTGTCTTTGAGTCAGTACATGCACTGGACCCTAGTAGAGACATCATTTTGCAAATTTTACACATAAAGCATGGTGATTATTCATATATTTTTTAGCAGGCCATCCAAAGATATTTTAGGTCAGTCACTTTATGATAGTGTGAAACTAATTTCACACTAGTTGTAGGGAAAAAGGCCAGCCAAACAAATAAACACACCCTGACCCTGAAACCAGAGGCATAAGGTTAAAAGGAGTCAGTGAAAGAAACATATTTTGGCCCTGAAACCAGAGCCAAACAAACACACCCTGTCCTTGACTCACTCAGCACAACTGTAGAGAACACCGCCGGACTGCGCCATACCTTTCCCAGACCCTGCAACCTACCCCTTCATTTGTAAGTTACCCCACAAAATAAACCCTCCTTTTAACTAAAAAAAAGAAAAAGAGAGAGAGAGAGACAGAAGGAAACCAATTATAAGGGACCATTATCTTCAAGATTCTAATTCTCTCCATGCTTATTCTTGATTTCTTGGAATCCTTTCTTACATGTCATGACATCTTTAAATCCAAACCTTCCATTCTGATAAAAAATAAGTTTTTTCCGATAGCAATCTCTGAAGTCTCCAGAAGGAAGATGGGGCCCCAACAACAACAACTCTACCCAATCCAGAATGATGCCATGGTAATCATCATCATACTACACTTCTTGCCAGAATTTCAGACAATCTTACCCATTACTCTGAGAGTTGTTGCAGAATCTACAGTTAGTCTAACTGAGATTTAACTATCTGAGCATTGTCACAATACCCAACAGAGATACCATCGCCCCCTAAACAACAGGAAGCAATTCTAAGAAAACGACGCCCCTTATCCCTAAGGTTTCATATTTCTCAGGGTTATGGATAATGGTTCTAGGGTTGGGGGTGGAAGAAACTGTTAAACTCAGTACTCTCCTTAAGGAAAGAAAATATGTCTCAAAAAAAAGGCGGGGGGAAAGAAGAAATGGAATGGATAGGTATAAGATATTATGGTAGACTATCATATACATTAGTAAACAAATTTAGTAATATAGCAGCCTTTGCACTGTTATGAATTCTTATATGTTGATACAAATATAAACTTTTTACATTCCTATTTAAGCTAATTTGTATATTGATACAAATACAGAACTCTGTTATATTGTACACATATTTTTACTCTTATTTGAAATATTTGTATATTGATACAAATGTGAATTTATATCTGTCATACTGTATGTATGTTCTACTTCTGTTTAAGATATTCTATTTGCTGATATATATTTAGGATTATTATCATATTGCATATTGCACTATACATTCCTACCTCTGTTAAAGATATTTTGTGTATTGTCACAATTTAAAGTCATTGTCCTTTTACTGTACATTTGCTTACAGACTGTTTGCCTTATTTATAGGAAGCTTAGTCCTTAGGTTGTTTAGGTAGATAAGACTTACAGAGTTATTGTCACCTATGCTTGTCATCTCTATAATTATGTTAGTTAGGTTATCCATATTTATAAATATATAGGTCAGATGGACAGGTAATCTTCAAACACTTCATGGACCTAGAGAATATGGCATTTAAATAACTTAGAATTCTGTTGACGTGAGACACAATTGCTCCTGGCAGCACCAATTTGATCCCGAGAGAATGTTGGGCTTCTAAGACATTTCCATTTGAAAGTTTGTCTTCTTGGCACAAAATGGCCTACTGGGCAAAGAACTGCCCTTGCCTCAACTGCTGACAGTACAAATGCTGTCCTTTCTGGACAAGCGGGACACAAGGAAAGCGACCAGTATACTTTGCCAAGACAGGGTAAGATGGTCTTTCAGAATCCCTGCTTCTGAAAATGGTCTGTCAGATACTCTAGGCCTGTAGCCAATTTGAATGCACCAACGATGCTGAGAAACATTAGGTGACTGTCCAGGCTGCTAGCTGTCTCTGTCTACTCTGGCAAGACTCCTAAAAGTTGCTTGCATCCTTCTCCCATTTCTCAGGTATTATTATATTCCTTCTCAGGTCTTTGATGAGGTTAGAGATTAGCAGTTATAGTTACAACTTAGTATATATACATATATAATATCTTAGATAGAATATATTAAGTATTAGACTCAGGTTCTTTAGGATAGGACACCTTTTGGAATGATCTTTGTAACATGCCACCTACCCATGCCCTAGACTTCCCTGGATTTTACCATGTGTTTTTTGCTTGATATTGTTTGCATTTATTGTAATTCCAACTTATCTAGGCCATTATCCCTCATTACTCGTGGACAATATTTGATAACCATCTCTTTGTGTATAGTCTTGTATTAGGTTAGAACTTTCTTATTTAGACAAAAGGGGGAGATGTAGTGGATAGCCATCCCAGCATTGGCCTGGAAGTTCCAACCCCCATTGAGGCTTCGGTAATGGTCACGCCCACAAGGCAGGGCAGAGGAGGAAGCAGAAGACCGAGGATCGAGAGGAGGTCGCTGTCTTGGTGCCGGGACCCTGGACGCTGAAGGTAGACCGAGCAGAGTTCTCCAGAGAACACCGCCTGACTGTGCCATACCTTTCCCAGACCCTGCAACCTACCCCTTTTTGTAAGTTACCCCACAAAATAAACCTCCCTTTTAACTATGTGGAGTGGCCTTAATAATTTCACCAATACACAACACTAGCAAATCTTTGAGCATGAAACCAACCAATCCCTGAGCATGAAATCCAGGCAATCTCTGAGCTTATCCAAGCTCAGGGATTGAAATCTGACCAATTCTCACACTAAAAATCTTCATTCTAGAAAAACTCTGCCCATGAGAAGAATCCCTGTATAAGCCCTTTACCTGTTCAGTTGGAAGCTTCTTTTTCCACCCTGGCAAAGGCAGCCACTCTCCTGGATTCCTCATTCTCAGTAAATATCTTGAATGAGGTTTGGATGAGACCTTCTGTTCCTGGTTGGAGCAGAGCAGAGCAGAACTGTAACACTTTCACTGAGGACACCTTGTCCTAGCATACCAGAGTTGTTACACTCTGGGGGATCTGAGAAGAATTGTGGTAACTTCGCTGGGGAAACCCTCCCCTGCCTGGGCAGAGTTGTTACCTTGGGGAAACCTTTCCATGGAGCAAGAATGTAAGGTGCTACTTTTGCAGTATTCCTTGGCTGCCAGAATACTTTTCCATCTGAGCTGCAAAGCTTACACTAGTCATCAGGGAACCCTGTAGGTACAGTCCCTGTTGTTTGAATTTTCCTGCCTGGCCCACAGTCAGGACAAATCTCTCTCACCCGCCAGGCCCATAGCCACCTAGACCAAACCAAGTAAACACACAGAAACTTATATTGGTTACAAACTGTATGGCCGTGGCAGGCTTCTTGTTATCTACTTCTTCTATCTTAAATTAACCCATTTCTGTTAGTCTATAAGTTGCCACGTGGCTCGTGGCTTTCCAGTACCTTACATCTTTGTCATGGTGGTGGCTGGCAGCATTTCTCCTTGCCCCAGCCTTCACTTCCCAGAATTCTCCTCCTCCTTGTCCCGCCTACCCTAGCCTTCCTGCCTGGCTACTGGCCAATCATCATTTTATTTATTTTAACCAGTCAGAACAACATATTTGACATACAGAACATCCCACAGCAAGTCCCTTTCTTGCATATCTTTTCCTGTGGCGTGGGTTTCCTCATCTGTTGGGATAATATGTAGAATTCCAAGATAGTAGCTAAACTTCTCCACTTGCCTAAAGAGAATTGTGTTGGCTTAGGATGTTTGTGTAAAATGTAGCAAAACTGTTATCTTGTTGTCAGAACACTGGAGCCACCACAGGATTCTCCCCAATTCTTTCCTTCACCTCAGGGACCACAGCTACACACTGCCAGTCTGAGGATATTTTTTAAACAGCAGTTGTTCTGTGTATACACACGCACGCATATTTTCAACTTTCCTTCCTTTGACAGCAGGTCTAGTACTTGCTCCTCCATTAGAATTGCAAATGTAAGTGTTCATTATTACAATATCACTCTAAAATTCTTATCTTTGGTTTGTGCCATATTCTGCCTTTCATAGTGCAGGCTGTCTGTAAAAGTCTTTAAGACAGAGGGTAGATCTTGTGACTCTCTTAGTCCCTGTACCTAGGATAGTCTGAACTTGTGGGAGGTTTTAAGTTGCCCCACATGGTGCTGAGAACCAAACTTGCCCTCTGCAAAAATAGCAAGGGCTGTTAACTAATGAACCATTTATCCAGCCACTCTTTTCTCTTAATGTACACTGTTGGGATCCTGCCCTCCATCTCTTCCCTAGCTAGAGAACATATTCCCAAGGTCTGGTGAGTGCTGGCTGTTAAGTGGTCACAGTTGCTGCCTTCCTTGGAAAATTACCCTTTAGTAATGAGTGCTTCCATCACTACTGGAAACACCTGGAAGATTACACAATCTTACCTCAAGATGGGACACTCTGTGATAAGGTTACCAGTCACAGCTTCCTCTGTGAGCATTTGTTTGGGTGGGACTCCACCTCAACTCCTGGCACCCTGGCATCCCTATACCCAAAGAGTCAGGAATGTTCTGGTGGAAGATACACCTCAACTCCCCTGCCCCATCTCTTTCCCAAAACCCTACCCTTCAAAGCCTGCCAAACACAACTCCTCCCCCAGAGAGGCTCAAGACCACTCCCACAGGGTATACAATCTGCATCCCAGAAAACAGACACATGGTTTTTTGGGTCTCTTGTCCCTGTGTCTCCTCTCTGTGGGGCCGGGGAATCACCCAGAAATGCTTTATCCATTAAACTGGGCATTTTCCTAATTTGGTATGATTTGGATTGCTGTGTTTGCAGAGAGGCTTATTGGGATACAAAAACAAAAGCAAAAAACAGAAAACAAAAAATCAAGAAAAACAAAACCCCCCAAAACCTTATCAATATTAATACCCATTTTCTGCCCTATCCTCCCCTGACTGCCTTCTAGGTTTCACCCCTGAGCTTATTTCCTCAACACACACACACACACACACACACACACACACACACACACACGCAAAACAAAAACAAAAACAAAAACATAGAGAGACAAGAGAGACAGAGAGACAGAGACAGACAGAGAGACAGAAAGACAGAGACAGAGAGACAGAGGAACCTCCCATTTTAGTAATTTGAGCTAAATGTAGATAGTGTTTCTAAACAACAAAAAAAAGAATAAAAAAGAAAAAGACAATTATTAGTTTTAAATACTTTACATTCAATTGGATTGTTTTATATTGTATACAAATTATTATTATTGAGATTGAGATTGTTAGAATATACCATATACGTATTTCTAATCTTGTTTGAGATATTGTATTTATACCATTCATTTAACAATGTAATGCAATTTGCTAATCCTTGAATGTTATATTACCAACTATTAGGATATATAGAAATGAAAATTAGTGGTTAGACATTACAATTGAACTTGTAGTCATATTAGGTGTGTTTTCAAGATCAAACAGATTTATTTTAGATAGACAGGTCATCTTCAAACCCTTCAGAGATCTACAGAATATGGCATTTAAAATGTTCTAATAACTTAAGAATTTTTCTTTTTTGCTATGACTATGAGACATGACGGCTCCTGGCAGTACCAATCTACTTCAGAGAAAATATGGGCATTGAAGAAACTGCATATGGAGCTAACTTTCATTGTGGCAAAAGTCAGCCACTGGACAACAAAGTATCCTCAAATCAACTGCTGACAAACAGGACAGACAGGACATGAAACCAAGGACTACCAATTCTTGCCAAAACAAGTATGGTTGTGGCTTTAACAAAAGGCATCTTCTGAAGCCAGGACAATATGGCACCATCCCTGAAGTGAGTGACCTTTGCAATCTGTAAAAGGTACTGTGCCCTTTTCTTCGAAGGCAGCTGAACAGGGAGTGGGCCAATGGCTTCTGATATGCAATGGAACAGCAGATGAAACAGTTATTCTTGAAGAAAAACTAAGCTCACCTCTCTCAATAGTAGACTGGCGTTTAATAGAGAGATGTGGAGAAGAACAGGATGCCAAGATGAAGCCACATATACACAGCCAAGAAAAATGGACAGCTGAATTGAAAAGACATCAATAATTTCCAGAATTTAAAATCCTGAATCATGACATGACACTAATGGAATTCAGGTGTTTCTGGTACATGGACTGCTCTCACCAAATGTGAGGTCAAACTGTTGACCTTGTATACATCTTAGTTCACAAAAGAGTCTTTCAGATACGCTAAGCCTGTAGGCTGAAGATGATGCCCCAACACTGTGGAGAAACATTAGGTGACTGTCCAGGCTGCTAGCTGTCTCTGTCTACCCTGCAAGACCCCCGAAAAGTGCTTGCATCCTTCTCCCAGTTCTCAGGTAATATTACATCCTTCTGAGGTCTTTGATGTGGTTGAAGACTAGATAGTTATAATTTCCTCAGTTATGATAAAAGATAAGTTAGATATAAAACCTTAGACTCACAAATATAAGATAGATAGGATATCTTCTTTAATATTATAACTGTAATTCTTGCTTGATAATTGTCTTATTATATGTAATTGTACTATGTAAAAGTTAAAACCTTCCTTTAAAAAAAAAGAAAAGGGGAAGTGCTGTGGATATCGCTCTGTGTAAATAAAGTTCTGATTGGCCAGTGGCCAGGCAGGAAGTATAGGCGGGACAAGAGAGAAGAGAATTTGGGGAAGTAGAAGGCTGGGAGAGACACCGCCAGCTGCCGCCATGAGAAGCAACATGTAAAGACACTGGTAAGCCACACGCCATGTGGCAAAGTATAGATTAACAGAAATGGGTTAATTTAAGATAGAAGAAGTAGATAACAAGCAGCCTGCCATGGCCATACAGTTTATAAGCAATATAAGTTTTTGTGTGCTTTCTTGGTTGGGTCTGAGGGACTGTGGGACTGGCGGGTAAGAGAGATTTGTCCTGACTGTGGGCCAGGCAGGAATACTCTAACTACAGCTAAAAGATTGTTATTTTAAAATCTTCTAGGTCAAAGATATACAGAATCACTTTTTTCTTTTCCCATTTTTCATGTTTGGTGGAGGAGCATACATGTGTGTGGCTATATGTGTGGTTTAAAGATTGATGTTTGGAATGATTCTAGGTTGCTTTTCTACCTTAATCACTCAGGCAGGTCTCTCAGTCAGACCCAGAGTTCACAGATATGGCTCCCCTAGCAATTGACTTGTTCTGGGGTTTCTCCTGTCTCTATGTTCCAAGGCTGGAATTACATGTGGCTGCCAAACCCACCCTGCCTGAATTTATGTGAAGTTCTAGAGACCCCAACTCTAGTTTCATACTTGTGTGGCAAGTGCTGAACCACTGAGCCATCTGCATAGCCCCAGAACCACATTTTTAAATGTAAAGTAATTGAGAGAAAAGAAAAAAAAAAAAAACTATTTGAGCTGTTTTATGATAGTCTGTGACCATCCACCTATTTCCCAATTCTTTCAAAAACAACTCCATTTATCCTGAAAGCTGAAGAAAAATTCTGAAATGCCCCAATAAGTGAATACTGAGCAGCCCCAAACTATTGCCTAGGTTTCTGTAATAATTTTTGGTGACTCCAAATGCCCCGAGGGAGGGTGTGCTCACTCCCAAAGCCTTCGCAGGGAAGAATTATGAGGAGATAACTCTCAGAACACGAAGTAGGAAACATGGGAAAACAATTGAAACCCATCAAAGAAGCAAAGCAAACTCAAAACCTCACCCCGAAACAGTAACAACAGAACACACAGTCAGGGATGGCTTGATTCCAAACACACCCACCGGGTCCATCAATACACTCTGATTCACAGCCAATCATTAAGTCATCTTCCATTCATCCTTATAGGTTTGCAAGCTAATTTTCTGGACCAGTTACTTCAAGCTTTATAGTATTTATTAAATCCAGTTTCCTATTGGGACCCTATATCTAGAACCACCATTCAGTGCCCAGCTGCCTTTTAGTTTGCACTAAGACAGTGAAGTGGAATCATCATATGTACAACTTGTATTTTGGGGTACAAAATTTAAAATAACAGACTATGCCAGGGGGTGTTTGATAACCTGTTCCCTCCTCTGTGTTTATAAAACCTATTTTATGAAGGCTCAGAAATATCCTTTCATAGCCATTTAGTGCTCTGGGGCCCTGAACAATGATGATTGATTCTGTTTGGTCTGGCAAACTCAAATTATCCTATAATCATTTTTGCCTGCTAGCCATGCTTACATTGACTTGTTTTAGAGAAGAGAATCCAGTGCTGTCATGAAAAATGGAAAGGGTAGAGGCTAATAAAATAAGAGATTTCTCTGTGTTGAAGAAAAATGCAGCTACTTTAATTTTCTACACAAAACAGGTTTCATTTAGTGTCAAAGTGAAGTGAATTCGAAGACAGAACACACAGTCCAGTTTTCAAGTAAATGGATGCTTCGAGTGTTGAGTCACAGGCTTGCTTTGTGCCAAAAAGAATTCACTGAACAGGATGAAAGTTTCTCTCTTTCCCATCCCCAAAGCACTGCCACTTATGACATCATAAAAATGTATGAAGTGCTTTAACACATGACTTTAAAGAAATTTCCTCTGAATTGAAACATTTCATCCTAGAGGGAAGTTCTTTAAGATCCAGGAAGTAAACAAAACTTACAAGGCTTAGGAAGTCAACAACTTATAAGTCTAGGAAAAAATACCTCAAATCTACAGGATTCACAAGCTCCTCCCAAAGATTATAGAAAGAGTAAGCGACTTTCTGGTCTATAGAGTAACCTGAAGTTGTACAGGAAGACACAGGGTCTCAGCTTTCATGAGGTGTCACCCAGGCTGGGCTGGGGTTTGTAGCAGTGTAGCTGTGTGGGAGTCATGCACACTTTTGTAAGTAACTTCAATAGTCCCTCATGGGCTCATCAAGCTGGACTTTGGTGCGATCATTTCTTTTGTCTGTCAACCTCTCGAGCTGAGATTAATAGATACTCATTCCTATCCCTCCAAAAAAAGTGACACAATATATATACAAACAAGTATTAGCATAGAAACTTTATAGACAAATTTATGAAATAGACAATGTCTGTATATTGGAGAGATAGAAGGAAGAAAGGAATAGAGAGAAGAGATGGAAGAATGAAAACAGCCAGGTGAAGAACATATCATCTCATCTATTCCTACCTAACTCTGCCTCAACATATACTATGTAAAGGTGGTTTATTATTATGGGCAACAGGCATTTTTTTCTGCCCTTAGTCTAAGACATTGTTAAACCCACATTTCTTGCCTAGTCATCTGTTTCCTTCACTAAAAATGAGCATGAGGGACTACTTGACTAAAAGCCTTCCTAAGGCTGACCTCCTGGACTTCTCAAGTAATTTCTAGATCTGCAAACATTTGATAAATATCCCTGCTGTACCGGCTGGAAAGCTGAGAAAAGCCAACAGGGTACAAAGTTCCTAGGGAACTGCACATGGTTTCCAAAGTCATTGAAATGTTTTAAGAAAATGAGAAGGTGTCAAGTCAGCAATTTTGAAATATCCTATTGGGTAAAATAAGGAACAATTATCTTCCATCAGACATTTCTGAGCGGCTCACCTTGACAGCCTTTGCCATTTTAGCTTTGTCTCCCTCCCACTTTCGAGCTAATTGCTCTTTCCTTTGGATACTCCAAAGTTCTCTGACTTGGCTGAAAAGTTTAATTGTGAAGTATCACACAGTTCCACAGTATTCATCTTCGTGGTTTGATTCATTCTTCACCTGACAGTAGGTAACACTAGCGGCGATTATGCAGCATTCTCAGCAACACCTTTATTATTATTTACAATATGTATCTTATTTTAAATTGTGTGTACATGTGTGTCTGTGTGAGGACATGTACATATGAGTACAGGAGTCAATGGAGTCAAGAAGAGGACACCAGATCCTCTGGAACTAGAGTTCCAGGCAGCTGTGAGCTGTCTGACTTGGGTGCTAGACACTGATCTGGGATCATCTGCAAGAGCAGTAGGGGCTTTTAACCACCAAGCAATGTCTCCAAACTATACCTTTATTTATTTATATTATTATTATTATTATGATGATGATGATGATGATGATGATGTGTTTTAATTTTATACATCAGCCATGGGTTCCCCTTTCCTCCCCCCTCCCGCACCCACCCCCACCTTCCTCCCAGCCCTTCCCCTCCATTCCCATCTCCTCCAGGACCAAGATACCCCTGGGGACTCATTTAAACCTGATGGATTCTGTACAGGCAGGTCCAGTCCCCCCCTTCCAGGCTGAGCATGTGTCCCTGTGTAAGCCCAAGGTTCCAAACAGCCAGCTCATGCACCAAGGACAGGTCCCAGTCCCACAGCGTGGGTGCCTCCCAAACAGATCAAGCTATTCAATTGTCTCACTTATCCAGAGGGCCTGATCCAGCTGGGGGCTCCGTTGGTTCATAATTCATGTGCTTCCATTCGATTGGCTATTTGTCCCTGTGCTTTTTGCAATCTTGGATTCAACAATTCATGCTCTTGTAGTTCCTCTTCCTTCCCGACAGTTGGACATCTGGAGCTCCACCTGGGGTCTGGCCGAGGCTCTCTGCATCCACTTCCATCAGTTATTGGATGAGAGTTCCAAGATGACTGCTAGGGTGTTTAGTCATCTGATCACCAGACTAGGTCAGATCAGGCCCTCCCTCGACCACTGCCAGCAGACTACAGAGGATGTATCATTGTGGATTTCTGGGGACCTCTGGAGCACTCTGCCTATTCCTGTTCTCATGTGGTCTTCATTTATCATGGTCTGTTATTCCTCATTCTCCCTTTCTGTTCTTGATCCAGCTTCCACCAAGTTTCATAGACTGTGTTGCTGAGGTTGTGTTAGAAAACAAATATGAATGAGAAGTTTTTAATTGATAAGGGCTTATGTAAGTATTAATTTTAGCACTATTACCCTTAGTTGTTGCGACTGCCTCGACCAGCAAGGATGACACAACACCGGAGCTCTTCTTTAAGCAGTTTATTCAGGACCTTGTTAGTAGCGATGTCTCTACCCGGGCAAGCCTCTCCCAGCCCTTAAGTAGGTCTGGGCTGCCAACCCCAGACAGCCACGTGGGCACTATCCATAGGTCCACGCATATGCAAGTGGCACACAAATCCAGCCATAGCCAAATAAGGAGCTGTTTACCACAAAGAGTACTTGCCGTCGAGAAGGCAGAGGGTGGAAGCCAGCACCATCTTTAAGGTGCGGCTACACGCAGCTCTCTACACTTAGTAACAGAAAGAATAAATACCACTTACATATCATTGATGCTTTAAACAGTTCATATTTGTATGCTTTGAATGAAAACCTGGAATAAAATGTATGTGAGTGATTACAACGTGAATCCACAACATTCAAGATTTGTTTTTGTTTTTACTTATTGAGGCAGAATTTTACCATATAGCACTAACTGTCCTTAAATTCACTATTTAGCCCAGGCTGATTTCCAACTCACAACTAATCTTGTGCCTCAGCCCTGTAAGTGCCGGGTTGCATGTGTGCACTACCAGCTTGAATGGCCAGCTTGAATTTTAGCGGGATTATAATTTCTGTATATTACTTCTTATAGTTAAGTCATAGTCATCACTGCTTTGAGCCTTTCAGCTGCACTGTGGGTCTCTGGTGAGCACCACAGGGAACCTCTTCCCAGGCACAGGGGACCTAGAGAAGAGCATGACTTATCAAGCTGCTATAGAAACAAAAACATTAAAATGTAAGGTTTCACTTTAAAAGCAAAGGCCGTTTCTGCCACAGCAGGTTAAACCCATGTGAACTGAGCTTTGGTTCAAGAAGATAAGCCCAGAACAATATGAGAATAGAATGCTGCATAAAAGGGTAGATGAAATATTTGATTCACTGATTCAACAAATACTCGTTGTGAACATAATGTGATTTTGGGCTCTGTAGTCCACACACACACACACACACACACACACACACACACACACACAAATATTTTTTTTATCTTTAAAAAAAGAGTAGCCAGGTGGTGGTGGCGCATGCCTTTAATCCCAGCACTTGGGAGGCAGAGCCAGACAACTCTCTGTGAGTTCGAGGCCAGCCTGGGCTACCAAGTGAGTTCCAGGAGAGGTGCAAAGCTACACAGAGAAACCCTGTCTCAGGAAAAAAAAAAAAGAGAGAGAGAGAGTAAAACCAGCATATTGATAGAAGAAGTACTTCACATTGCCTTTTTGAGCTCTATCACATTTTATATTACAGTGTTCTTTTGTGTCTTTTACTGATAAATATTTTCTTCCAGTCTTCTTGATTTATCATTTTAAGTGCTCTGTCAACATTTGTTACTTTTATGACATTAAAATAGGCTACAGTTATAGACGTTGAACCAGTGGATCAAAAGGTGTGGATTAACTTTGTTTTATTTCCCTAATTGCCCTTTATAGGATTTTTGCACCAGCAGCGCAGAGAGTTTGTCTCCATATACCCAGGAAAGGCTATTGCCAAGTTTGGTGCTGTTTGTACACTAGATGGAAAACTGTCCAGGCTATTTTGCAAAGGTAGTCCATACCCTTAAATTTCCTTTTTAATTTTCTTTTTTTTTAATTAGAGAGTGGCTAGCTCCCTTCTTGTTTTATTAAGAAAGATTTTATTCATCTTACATACTAACCACAAATCCCCCTCTCTTCCCTCCTTCTGACCCCCAGCATCTCCCCACTCGCCCAACCACATCCCCTCTTCCAAAAAAGTAAGGCCTCCTATGGGGAGTCAGCAAAGCCTGGTACATTCAGTTGAGGCAGGTCCAAGCCCCTCCCCCTGCATTAAGGCTGTGAAAGGTGTCCCACCACTGGTAATAGGCTCCAAAAAGCCACTTCATGTACCAGGGATAGATCCTGATCCCACTGCCGGAGGCCCCTTAAATAGACCAAACTACACAACTGTCTCATTTATGCAGAGGGCCTAGTCCAGTCCCATGGAGACTCCATAGCTGTTGGTCTAAAGTTCATGAGTTCCCACTGGCTTGATTTGGTTGTCTCTGTAGGTTTCTCCATCGTGATATTGATGCCTCTTGCTCACAGAATCCCTCTTCTCTCTCTTTGACTGGACTTCTGGAGCTCAGCCTGGTGCTTGGCTATGGATCTCTGCATCTGTTTCCATCAGTTACTGGATAAAGGCTCCATGATGACAGTTTGGGTATTCACCAATCTGATTACTGAAGTAGGCCAGCTCGGGCACCCTCTCCACTATTGCTAGTAGTCTAAGCTGACGTCATCCTTATAGATTCCTGGGAACTTTCCTAGCACCAGATTTCTCTCTAATGCCATGATGTTCCCTTCTATCAAGTTATCTCTTTCATTGCTCTCACACTCTGTTCCTATTCCAGCTTGACCATCCTATTCCCTTATGTTTTCATCACCCATCTCCTACCCTCTATTGTCTCCCATACCTCCAGTTTACTCATGGAGATCTCACCTATTTTCCCTTTCCAGGGAGATCCATGCATCCCCCTTAGGTCCTCCCTGTTACCTGGCTTCTCTGGAGCTGTAGGTTGTAGTCTGGTTATCCTTTGCTTTACATCTAGTATCCACTGATGAGTGAGTATATATCATGTTTGTCTATTTGAGTCTGGGTTATACCTTGGGGTAGCTCTAACTAAAAAAGTGAGGGACCTGTATGACAAGAACTTTAAGTCTTTGAAGAAAGAAATTGAAGAAGGTATCAGAAAATGGAAAGATCTCCCCTGCTCATGAATAGGTAGCCTCAACATAATAAAAATGGCAATCTTACCAAAAGCAATCTACAGATTCAATACAATCACCATCAAAACCCCAACACAATTCTTCACAGACCTTGAAAGAACAATACTCAACTTCATATGGAAAAACAAAAAACCCAGGATAGCTAAAACAATCCTGTACAATAAAACAACTTCTGGAAGCATCACAATCCCTGACCTCAAGCTCTACTATAGAGCTATAGTAATAAAAACAGCTTGGTATTGGTATTAAAAACTTACATGTGGACCAATGGAATCAAATTGAAAACTCAGACATTAGTCTGCACACCTACAAACACCTGATTTTTGACCAAGAAGCCAAAACAGTACAATGAAAAAAAAGAAAGCATCTTCAACAAATGGTGCTGTCATAACTGGATGTCAACATGTAGAAGATTGCAAATAGATCCATATCTGATGCCATGCACAAAACTTAAGTCCAAGTGGATCAAAGATCTCAACATAAATCAAGTAACACTGAACCTGATAGAAGAGAAAGTAGGAAGTAGCCTTGAATGCATTGGCACAGGAGATCACTTCTTATATATAATACCAGCAGCACAGACACTGAAATGAACAATTAATAAATGTGACCTCCTGAAACTGAGAATCTTCTGTAAGGCAAAGGACATGATAAAAAAGACAAAATGAGAGCCTATAGAATTGGAAAATATCTTCACCAACCCCACATCTGACAGAGGGCTGATCTTCAAAATACATAAAGAACTCAAGAAACTAGACATCAAAATAACAAACAATCCAATTAATAAGTAGGCTATAGAGCTAAACAGAGAATTCTCAACAGAAGAATCTCAAATGATTGAAAGACATCTAAGGAATTGTTCCATATCCTTAGTCATCAGGGAAATGCAAATCAAAATGACTCTGAGATACCATCTTACACCTGTCAGAATGGCTAAAATCGAAAAACACAGATGACAACTTATGTTGGAGAGGATGTGGAGCAAGGGAAATACTCCTTCATTGTTGGTGGGAGTGCAAACTTTTACAGCCACTTTGGAAATCAGTATGATGGTTTCTCAGAAAATTGGGAATCAATTTACCTCAAGACCCAATGATACCACTATTGAACATATATCTAAGGAATGCTGACTCATCCCACAAGGACACTTGCTCAACTATGTTCATAGCAGCATTAGTTATAATAGCCAGAACCTGGAAACAACCTAGATGCCCTTCAACCAAAGAATGGATAAAGAAAATGTGGTATATATGCACAATGGAGTACTACTCAGCAGTGAAAAACAATGATATTATAAAATTTGCAGGCAAATAGATTGAGCTATTTAATTTTCTATCCTGCAATTTTACAGTTGAAAATTATTTAAAGTAAACTCCCTTTATACCCAGGTTAAATCAGAAACTCCATCAGAGCTTGCGGAAATCTATGCATCTTGGGTATATTTTATGAATGTTTATATTTGTGTTTATGTTTTATATACAACATCTATGTGATAGTTTGAATGAAAAGTCTCCCATAGTCTTGGATATTTAAGTCCTTGGTCCCCACTTGATAGCACGGTTTGGGAGGTCAAGGTGGAGGTGTGGCCTTACTGGGTGAAGTAAGGCACTGGAGATTGTCTTTGACAGTTTACAGACCTGCACCATTTTGAGCTCCCTGTCTGCTTCCTTCTAGGATTTGGAGACATGACCTTTCAGCTCTTCTTGCTGTCATACCTGTCTGCAGCTGCCATTCCTTGCCACGATAGGCCCCTATCCCTCTGGAACTGTAAGTCCAAAGAAACTATTTCTTTCATAAGTTACCTTTGTCATTGTGTTTTATCATAGGAAAATAAAAACGACTAATACAAGATCTCCCCATTTCCTGCTGGACAGTGAGTTCCATTAAAGAAGAATTGCTTATGCAAGAAAGCTGTATCAACGCCTGCTTGACAGCAGTGAACACAGACATTCGTAACTGGTCAAAGTGTGTGAGTAAGAGACTTTGTATGCAGACTCAAATGGGACCTCTTTATGGTTCTTTCCCAAGACTCAAGGAACATCGAGGAAGAGGAGAAAAAGAACGTAAGAGCTGAAGGATTGAGAGTAGGGCTGTGAAATGCTGTCCTTTGGAAACGACTTGGCTAGCATACTCACAAACTCACAGTAGCTGTGCTTACCTGCAGAAGATCTGCACAAGATCACGACAGACCACATTAGAGCCTGGATGGAGGAGGGCTTTCCAGGACCCACTCCTTTATCTAGGAACTAGTGACAGTTGATAGCTACAGGAAGAGGAAGGATTATTTTTGTTGGAGGGTGTGACCACTCAGGTTTCCCAAGTTCCGATGGATGACTCCACCTCCATGCATGTATGAATAGCACAAAATGAACTTAGTAAATTATCAGCAGCAAAAAGAAGACATGGAATTGGGAGGGGGACTTTCTAAGGGGACTTGGAAGAAGAGGGAAGGAAAATGAGGTGCTGATCTGACCATATTTCACTGAATATATTTTCAGGGATAAAGAAAACTTATTTGATAGTGGCTGGGGTTATTAGGTTATTACTCCACCCCTTCCTTTACTTTCTATATAACAAAAATGTGTTAAGTATCTTACCAACTCCTTTAATTTTTCAGTAGAATTCACTGTTTTTATCTCAGAAACGAAATCATCAGACTTTTGGTGATTTGGAGTGTTGCAATGCTATACTTCAGGGACCAGACATGTTAAGACACCCTGCAGAGAGCTGATGCTGTACCCCAGGGTGTCCTGTAAAGACTCCTAGCATTGCAACCCTCCTGCAATGGGAAACAAGTCAGTTAATATTCTAGATAACATTGACTCAAAGAAAATATGTATGTCTGACATGCTTTCTCTCTGAGCAAGAATGGGGCTTGTATACACAGAAGGTCATAAATGCCTTTTGAAGAGGAGACCTGAGGCAGGGAAGAAAGCTAAAGGACCAAATAGGGGCAGCAAGGTGGATCAGCAGGTAAAGGTGCTTCACCAAGCCTGACAGTCCGAGCTTGATTTCTGGGACGCACATGGTGGAAGGAGAGACCTGTAGTGGTGGAAAGTGTCCTTTGGTCTCCACTGTCCTTACAGATAAATCCCCTCCTCCACAGAAATAAATGTAATAAACATAAAGAAGAAGTAATAAGTGATAGTGTGGACCATCAGAGAGGGATTTAGACCTTTTTATAGTATGGCACAAAAGGAAATCTGTCTAAAGCATCACTTAAATAGATCCAAGTACAGGGTATGTCTTGGTAGACAATTTTAAGTCAAGTTAATTAAGAATATAGAGGAATTAAGGGGAAAAAAAGGTGCAAATCTGCATTGACTTGCTCTTCCATCCTGTTGCAATTTAAAATTTATTAATAACATTCACATTGCATAATACAAATTTTCTAATTCTGAGCATTTAAGTGATATTTCATCAGAAATATAGTATAAAGTAAAGCAAATACAGTTTTCTAGAGAAAAAGAATGAAGCAGTAGGTTTCAAATTAAATTCTAATATATTTCTGGTGAGTGGATTCATTTTTATTACTTTTTTGTGGATAGTGCTTTCACTAATCATTAAAAAAGAACCCCAATGGGTCCTATATAGAAGATTTTTTCACTTTTCAAGGTTTAGAAGCACTCTTTAAAAGGGGAAACATAGACGGTATGGAGCTGTTTCTCCTAGAAGCACTTAGATGAACTCATATGCACCTGGAATTTATTACACCCAGGTCAAGACTGTTCACAGGACCACCACACATTACACCTCTAACATGTAAGAAGCTGAAGATGCCACTATCTTCGGTGTATATGTCTGCATTTGGACACAGAAGTGACTTACAGTCAAGACTAATTTTAAGTGTGTCTATGTATTTGTATTTGGATATGGCATGTGAGTGCAGGTGCCTGTGGAGGCCAGAAGAGGGCATCAGATCTCCTGAAGCTGGAGTTAGAGGCTGTGGTTAGCCCCCCAATGAAGGTGAGTGTTTGGAACTGAGCTCTGTCCTTCTATAAGAGCTCTTATACCATGAACCACCACTCAGTTCCCAATATCTGAACTTAATGTCTGCAAAACTTTCTACATTTGCATAAGCAATTCACCTGATTTAAATATTTCTTGTTATAAAACACAGTAACTTATGATTTAATATTCTCAATTCATCTCCTACTGAGTCACTGTGAGGTCTCGGCTGATCAAATCTCTCACGATGACATTTGCAGCTGTAGGACTGCCAGACTGTCAGCCAGTGTGAGTTCATCATCCCAGGGCAGCATGTCCAAAAGACTACAGAGAAAGCACCAGGCACTCAACAGACGCTCTTTCAGCAATTCTTTAGCAATGGAAAAGGAGTAACTCATGAAAAGTTGCAAATGTAGTGATAATTTTATGAGTGGGAGAGGGACTCATCTGTCTCAGAATTGTCTCTCCCTTTGACAGTGTGTATTAACCTATGAGTTGAAGTTAACTAGAGCAGTGGGAAAGCACCTGCTGAGACACAGTTGGAGCCCTTTGCACAGAGTCTTACCACTCCATTGCAGAAGCTTCTTGAATCTACATTATCATTTCCATTCTTTTAATAAGCTTTCTGAGGTTATGTGTAATATTTATGTGCATGTGTGGGCATGTTTGTGCATGTATGCATTTGTGAATGTGGGTGTGTTGCTTGCATTTGCATGCGGAGGCCAAAGGATAACCATGAGTATTGCTCCATGGGTGAAGTCTACCTTGCTTTTTGAATCCAGGCTCTCCCACTGGCCTGAAACTCCCTGATTTGCTTCAACTATCTGGCTAAAGATCCCTGGATGCTAGCCTGTTTCCATTTCCCCAGTGTTGGCATTATTAGTGGGTGTGGTTGTGTATAGCTTTCTCATACGGGTTCTAGGGATTGAATTCAGGTCCCTGTGTTTGCATGGTAAGCACTTCACCATCTGAGGCACCTCTTTGGAGATATTCTAACGTAAGTTACAATTGATTACTATTTTGCTGAATTAAATACAATGAATATGAATTCTCTGTGTCTTTTCTTTTTAACCACCATACCAACTTTTGCTGAGTGCTAAGCATACAGTGCTGAGTAGTAACTAAATTGATGATTTTGTAAAGCTAGCAAGCTGAGAGTTGGTCAGGCTAAGTAAGACCCAGTAGCCATGGATCAGTGGGGAAGGAAGTATGCCAGCATTCAGGGGAGTGTGCCATGCCAGAGGAGGCAGAGAAAAGGTGAGGATTTAAGACTGCTTTGTCTGGAAGTACTTCCTGCAGGAAAACACATAGAGCTGAGACTTGTTCTTCCCTGTAGTATCTTTGAGCACTTAAATAGTATCTGATACTCCTGAAGCCTTTTCAGGATAAAGGTGCCCAACAGGCTATCTTTGTTATTATTTATTATTTGCTTGTTTGTTTTTAAATAAGAAACAGGGTCCCACTACACAGTTGTAGCACAGGTATTTCCTCTAAGTTGAAAATTCCACTTTCAGCTAAAGGTGGGGAAACCAACAAAACTTACTAACCTCAGGAAGCTCCTGAAACTTACAAGGCCCCTCCCCAGCAGTAACAACTACCAGGCATACTTTCTGAACTATTGAGCTGCCTCCAAACAGTAGACCCAGGGATTTAGCTTTCATGAATCATTATCCATGCTGGGGTGGATTTTCCTCTTATAGAATTGCCACACATACTCATGTAAGTTAATGCCTCACCCATACTGCTTTAAGTAACATAATCAATTCACTGGTTCAATGAGCTAGACTTGAACAATGTTGTTTCTTTGGTCAGTGATCAGTGTCCTCTCATAGCATGTCTGTAGGAAAAAAATCACACAGTAAGAATGTTAGGAGCCTAGGCTGGCCTTGAACTCACAATTATCCTCTGAGCCTCACAAATGCTGAGATTACTGGCATTTGCTGTGATGCCTGGCCCAAATGCAAAGTTTTCTTAGCACCAAGAATTTCAATGGAATCATCTTTTACAAATCAGAAATTGTAAACTATAGTGTTAAGTTTTAGTTGTGGAAGACAAAGTCGACTATTTAGGCAGTTCACTAAATGGAACATTCTAGTACATGATCAGCCTCATAAACAAAACATGCACATTGTTGTGATTGGGCAGCAAATTTCTTTAATAACCATCTGTCGGGCAACATACTCCATAAACCATCTGCCACGAAATGAGCATGGAAAAAATACGTTGCTCCTGCAGCTTGGTGGGTGACTAGATTAGAAGTCAAGGCTGTAACCCCAGTGATGGAATAAATTGTTGTCAGAAAGCAGTGGGAATCAAGTCCAGAATTTAAAAAAAAAAATGTGACTCATAATGAAGCATCACATTGAAGTCCTGTCAGAAATAGAAGAGAAAAATGTTCCAGTTCTCTGAATAAGAACAGAGAAAAATTGCATTTAATTTTAATGCACTTAGTCTAGCTGTATTTGGATTTTATTATTGGAATTTTTGGAACTGGAACTTTTGGAACATATATATGTGTGAGGTGTGTGTACACCTAGGCATGTGCATTTGTCATGTGTAGGCTCTATATTCACATGCTAGGTGCACATGTACATGTGTGTTCATGTATGTAGAGGCACAAACCTGAAGCTGATGTCTTCTTTGATCACTGTCCTCTTTATCTGTTGAGGCATGGTCTCTCAGTTGAACCCAGGGCTCATTGAGTTGTCTACTCTAGCTAGCCAACTTGGCCCAGGGATTTCCTGTCTCCACTTACTTATTATTAAATATCAATATTTACTATGAAACCACACTGCACAGAAGATGAAATTAAAAGCAGAATCCTGTACTGAGGAAAGTACATAAAAATAACATCCCATGAAGAGAAGGTCAGATAGGAGCTGGAGAGATGACTCAGTTAGTTGGTAAAGTGCTGCTGCACAAGCATGAGGACCTGAGTTCAAGCCCTAGAAACTACATAAAGTAACTGGGGACTATGGTACATGCCTATAATTCCAGTGCTGGGAGGTGGACACCAGCTGCGATGGTTAGGTTTTAATTATCAACTTTTCACCACCTAGAATCACTTGAGAAGAGGGTCTCAGTTGGGGAATTATCTGGACCAAGTTAGTCTTGACTGTCTTGACTGTTAATTGAGGTAGGAGGGACCCCACCTTGAATGGGACCCACCCTGAATGTGGCTTTCATGGGTCAGGCCCAGACTGTATAAGAGCAGAGAAAGCAAGCTGGGTAGCCAGAAACCAACCAAGACTTGCATGTTTATCCTCTTTCCCCTGACTGTGGATGTGTTAGTTTAAGTTCCTGCCACTGTGGCTTCTCTGCAGTCATGGACTATAAGCTAAAACTGTGAGCCAAATGAGCCCTTTGTCTCCTGAGTTGACTTGTGGAGGGTATTTGTCAAAGCAACAGGAATGAAATGAGAACCTAGAACCTTGGTGCTTACTAGCAAAGCAGCCTAGTCTGTGTCATGAAGAGGTGGAGGGTGGCTGAAGAAGACATTTGAGGTTGTCCTTTGGCCTCCACATGCACATTTATGCATTTGTGCCTGCATACCTGTGTGCTAACATGTAAATGAACGTGCACACATGCACAAGTTCATGGTACCCTAGAGTGTAACAGTATTAAGAATGCCTTAGTTTGGTAGCAAGCATGAGAATCAGTTTAATAAAATTAGAGGAAACATACAAGTAGATTTGGGAATTGAAAAATGACAGACTGTTCTTTTGTCAATAGTGACATAAGGAAATAAATAACTTGATGGAGAAATTTTTGAAGACCAATATGCTCAAAAGGTACAGAACAAATCTTTATATTTTTCTTTCTGGAAAATGGATGGTTTCCTTTATGATACCATGAAGACTAATGCATAAGAAGAGATGGTTTCAATATGAAAAATAACACAAAAGGATAGTCAGTGTTGGAACTCCGTGTTTACAATATTCCACTCGTATCTCTGTGATCTTTCTTGCTATAGAAAGTTCCTACTGCATGTGATCATAGCAAACATTCATAGTTTATTTTAGGGTTTAGACACATTGTATGAAATTCTTATTGTGTGGTGTGTGTGTGTGTAGGCAAGGTGTTGACATTAGGCCTCTTTCTCAATCACTTCCTACCTTACTTTTTGAGAAAAGGTCTCTCAATGAACCTGGAGCCCGAGTTAAACAGGCTGGCCAATAAGCCATAGCGATCCACCTGTTTTCTCCTTCACATTTCTGGGATTACAGAAATGAGCTGCCACATTGAGCTTTTTACTTGGGTTCTAGGAATCTAAAGGCAAGTACTTCACCAACTGAGTCAACCCCCACCCCTATACAAAATTCCAGAACATCAATTATACAGCATGTAGGTTTTTGGAACCTTGGACTTTGGATCTGCATCTTCAATCCATTGTTTTGCAAATTGTTTCTCTAAGAGTCTTGCTACATGGATGGTGCTTCCCAAAGGTTTTATTTATTTATTTTTTTGAGCAACATAAAAAGATAATGGTTATATACTTTCATAAAAAGCAATGTAGGTAAAAGGAACAGCATCAAATGGAGACATCTTCCCATGACTGCAGTGATGCTTTCCTAGATTGTTGTCACCCAAGGCAGCTCACCCTTTCTTTAGAGGACTTCAGTACAATTCAGGAATGTTAAATCTGGGTATGATTTTAAAGGTTTAGTTGACCCCCCCATCTGTGGTGTGTGTGTGTGTGTGTGTGTGTGTGTGTGTGTGTGTGTGTGTGTAGGACAGAGGCTGACATTGGATGTCTCATTCAATTGTTCTTTCCTTTATGGCTTTGTTCTTGTTGTTTTGACACAGGGTCTCTCACTGAACATGGAGCTCACTGACTCGGCTAAGCTGGCTGGCCATCAAGTCTCAGGAATCCTTCTCTCTCTACCTCCCAGATCTGGGATTATAAATGTGTGCTTCCACATCTGCTTTTGAAATTATTTAAGTGGGCACCAGGAGTCTGAAATCAGTTCCTCATACTTCCAAGACAGTTCACTGACTGAGCCTTCTCCCCAGCTTCTGTATTTTTCATTTTCTTAGAGGTGAGAGTGGGTACGAATTGCTCCAGATCTCCAGCAATTAGGCCACAGGGGACACAAGAGGCTGGAATGCAAACAACGTCTAGATTGTCACAATGCGACATGCCAGGGCAAGCAACATTGTCAGAATGCAAAATTGTCAGCAACTTGCATAATTTTTCTCATTGCCTTGTGAATGTTGAAGATTGCCTTTTCCCCCACTGCTCCTGTCTGGAAGTTCTGCCATGCACTCTCACTTTTCAATATTTATATTTTTCAGTCTTTATTTTCAGAAGCTAAACACCGTCACTTAAGCTGAAAGGACTCCTTTAGCAAGTCTCTCCATAGCAGCGAGTTTTCTCTTTTATTTGACCAAAAGTTCTACACTATGTCATCTTTTCCTTTCTTTTTCTCCTTTTTCTTCTGCCATCAAGTTTGCAGAGGGAGACTTGAGATCTATTTTAACCTAATTGTTTTTGACAGGCCAACTGTACCAAACAGGATGAAATTATAACCTTTTCAGTTAATTGTTGTGATTATCTACTTAGCATAATGCGCTTGCCTGTCACATTGAGGAGATGCCTGCTGGAAGGATGTGTCTGGTGGCTTGAAGGTGTAAAGGGTGTGACTTAAAATTTCAGGGGAGAAGGGAGGTGGGGGAGATTGGGAGGAGGGGCCTCCCCTCTGGATACATTGGGATACATTGTATGAGAGAAGAATAAATAAATAAAATGAAGAAGAAGGAAAATATGGTATACACACACAAAAAAAAAGAAAGAAAAAAAAAACCCAAACAAACAAAATCCAAAAGCATGCACGTTAAGAACCAGAGCAGGAGCTGGTCAATGCCTTTAGTTTTCTGCTGCTGAGCAGTGTGTCTCTATACACTCTCCCAGACTGTCTCCTTTCTACGATAAGAACTTGAAAGAAAATAATGAACTTCAGATTTGGTGACTGTTAAGGTTTGAATATGAAATATCCCCTCTAGATTCATGTGTTTCAGTGCTTCCTGTCCAGCTGGTGGCGCTGTTTGGAAGGTAATAGAACCAGTAAGAGGCTATGGCTTGCTGGAGAGAGTGCATGTTAGCATGTTAGGGGTGGGCTTGAGACTTGAAACCCAGGACCCACTTTTTTTTCCCTCTGCTTTCTGCTTACAGACAAGTGTAATGTGTCTGCTTCCTGCCTACCAGCCAGGCCTCACACTTCTGCTGCTCTGCCTTCCCTGCCGTGATGATCCATATCCTCTCGTGCACTGTACGCCAGGATAAACTCTTCCGTCTATAATCTGCTTTTTGTCAGTTTTAAAAAAAGTTTTCATCATGACAACAGAAAAATAATTAATATACTGACATACTAAAATCCACGTTGTAAGGAAATACTAGGGGAGGCCGCGAGATAGTTTGGTGTTGAGGGCACCACGTGGTGGAGCAGTTTGCTGACTGAGACATCTCTATGGGTCATGGAGATAAATGGACTGAGTTTATAGCTGGAGAAAATGTCCTTGGTCACTTAGTTCTCATTGCCAGAGTGAAGCAGGCTTTTAGTGAAGGGTCTCTGAACAAAAAAAGGAAGCAGGGGCTGCCCGAAAGAGGAGCACGAGGTGGAGACAGCTCAGTGAAGGGGTCGTCAGGGTGTGGTTCTGTCTTACTGATTTCACCAGATGACCCCTTTACTTTTCATTTTTGTCCAGAAATATTATAGAGATGAAGGACAGTAGAGACATTCACTATTACTTTTTTCTGTGGAAGGATAAAGGATAATAATATCCACATTACAATTTCAATTTATATTAGGTAGGGACAAGGAGAATCAGGACTTTTGATTATATATAGGTCTGGGACCAGAAAATCGTGGGCATAAAGGCTCTCTTGGTGTTTGCTATAAGAGCCAAATGCTCATTTTATGGGTCCACCCTTGAAGCAGTAACCTTATTCTAATTGGCGATATTATTCATAATTCAAAGATAATTAAAGTATGTTCAATACTTTAGAGAGGGCACCAGAAGTCAAACCCTTACTTTGGACCCTTCATATACTGCTTCTGTGGTATCTGACCCTAGGAAATGTCAGCATATCACTGGGCTTCTGTCACCCAATAACCTTGCATAATTGTTTTTAAAAGTCAGCAAGGTTTGCCTTTATTCTGCAATGTACATATTAGAGAGGGGAAACTCCTCTCATGTGGGACAAAAATGAACACCCAATGTGTAGGTTCCACACTCAAAGACATTTGGAGGAACCATATAGAAATGGGGCTGGGGAGATGGCTCAGTGGGCAACATGCTTGCTGTGCAAGCGTGTGGACCAGAGTTTAGATCCTCAGAACCCTGGATGTGGCCATGTGCATCTATAATTTCTGCTTTTCCTATGTCTAGAGTCCTTGCAAGCATATGCAACTACTAGATTGCTCTTCACAGTGTCTGGCAGCAAGAGACCTTTTTGCAAATGTTAGAGGGTGAAGTTCAATACCTCAAGTTGTCCTCTGGTATCCACATGCATGTCATGGGACACACACACACACACACACACACACACACACACACACACAGACGTAAAGGGAGGAGGATAAAATAAACCATATGTAAAAAAACACGGACTTACAAATCCAATAGTAAGTCCTTAGTATATTTTGTTTTGCAGCTGGAAACAAATCAGTAGTTCACATGACATGTGTTTATTGCATTTGTTGTGTCTTAGATATTGTGTTGAATAATACTTTTCCTTTCATTGTACCTGATTTCTCTTTTCTCTTTCTTTTATTTTCTTTTCTTTTAAGAGGGTGATGGAGATCAAACTTGAGTCTCTGAGAAAGCTAAATGAACATTCTACCACTCAGTCAAATCCTAGCCATCAAAGGTTCAGATAACAAGAAGTCAATTTGGGCTAGGAATATGGTTCAGTGGATAATGCCCTTGCCACAGTAGAATAAGGACCACTGTTTGGATTTCCAGAACTACATAAAAACTGGGCATTGCGGGTCATCCCTGGAGGAAGTGGATCTCCAGGGGCAAGATGGATATATAGATCATCCAAATGGGCAAGCTCTGGCATCAGTGAGAGGCCTTGCTTCAGTAAATAAACAGAAAGTGAGCGAGAACAATACTTAAGATCAACCTCTGGAATCCACATGTGTACATGTGCACACATGCACATGTGCGCACACACACACACACACACACACCTACAGACATGCATGTTGTGGTGGGTTGAAAGAAAATGGCCCCCCGTAGGGATTGTCATTATTAGGAAGTGTGACCCTGTTGGAGGAAGTTTGTCACTGTAGGGGTGGGCTTTGAGGTCTCTTAAGCCTCCAGTGACACAGTTCATTTCCTGTTAACTGTGGATCAAGATGTAGAGCCTCACTTCCTTCTCCAGCACTATGTCTGCCTGCCTGCTGCCATTTCCCTCCATGATGACAATGGACTAAACCTCTGAACTGTAAGTCACCTCAATTAAATATTCTCCTTGATAAGAGTTGCTATAGTTCTGGTGTCTCTTTACAACAATAGAAATTCTAGCTAAGACACATGTGTCAATGCATCTTGGTCTCTTGATTTCAGCAACACAACATAAACACACACACACACACACACAGAAAGAGAGAGAGAGAGAGAGAGAGAGAGAGAGAGAGAGAGAGGGAGAGAGAGAGGGAGAGAGGGAGAATTGGGTTGAAATTGTAGGTTTTATGAGACTAGTGTGTGTTAATTTAACTAACTCATTCATTTGGATCAGATAGCAATAAATGAGTAGGTTATCTATGCATAGTTATATGTGTGGCAAGATCAATTGTGTAGTATGCTTTAAGGATGTGCATGCACTGTTTTATTAAAGCCTGTGAACTACACTTTAGTAAGCAGTCATAATGTGAGAGAACATAGGGAGAAATAACAGCTAATATAATATAGGACCTAGATAGGATTCTGGAAAAGGAGAGCAACAATCATGTTAGAATTGATGGAATTTCAAAGAAGGTCTGTGGTTCCGTTAAAAATCTTGTGCCAATGTGGAATGTGTCAGTTTTGATCATTATGCTATGACATTAAAGAAGATGTTAATGTGAGGGAAATATGGAATCTATCATTACAACTTGCTATTCTAAAACTGATTAAACCTTAAAAGTTAAAAACACAGAAACACATTGAAACTTGTTTTGTGAAAATTTTCTAATGGAACAGTTAAGGTAAACTTAGTCCCAGTAACTACATTTAACACATGTCAAATAGATCCTAAAGAAACATTGTGGGGCTGGAGAAATGACTTAGTGTTTAAAATCAATTAATACTTTGGTAGAGGACCCTAGTGGGGGGGCTCACAACTGTCTGAAACTCCAGGTCCAGAGGATCCGATGCTCTCATCTGGCCACTGTGGGCACTGTATTCATACAAATGTGATAAACAGTGAACGAATTCATTTTTTAAGAAGCACTGAATATGCAGGGAGATTAGGGCCACAGAGAAGAGAAGTTGTAGGGTTGAGAAAGTGGACTCTGGATGAGGGTAGGCTGGGTTGCTATTCCTCCTGGGCAAGCAGCCTGCTGGTGACCTTTGGGAAACTGGCCCCTTTCTGCTTCAGGTTCTCATGCATGAGATCAAGTTCACCACCATGCTTGGCAACATGGTTACTTTAAAATTCTGTAAGTGGCATCTTCTTTTATTCTAGAAGTTTATTTTCTCTTTAAATATAAAATAAATGATGTTTCCTTCTCACTGGTGCCAAGTGGTGTGTGTGTGTGTGTGTGTGTGTGTGTGTGTGTGTGTGTGTGTGTGTGTGTGTTTGCACACACACATGTATGTAGAGCTCAAAAATTGAAGTCAGGGGTCTTCCTCAGTTGCTCTCAACCTTAATTTTTGTAATAGTGTCTCTCAGCATATGTGGAGCTTACTGGCTCATCTAGGCTAACTGGTTAGCAAGTCCCAGGGACCCTAGTGCTGGGATTACAAACACACACTCCCATGCCCATATACATACATACATGCATCAATGTACATGTGTGTGTGTGTGTGTGTGTGTGTGTGTGTGTGTGTTTTCTTGAGGACTGAATTGCAAATCTTCATGCTTCTGTGGCAAATCCTTTACCATCTGAGCCATCTCCTCAGCCCATGGGTGAGTCTTTAGAGCAAGAAAAACAGGATTTTTGAAGATGAGTGTTTGTGAGATTAGAACATTGAGTTGCCGTGACTATGTATTTGCCATCACCATATTTGTGAAGGATTTCCCCCAGTTTTATGGTGTTCATTGTTTCTCAGCTCCACTCTTGTCCTCACATAGTTTCCTCCTTCAGTATGGTTGGAATCTTGTTTATTACATTTCAGGCTCTTCAGACAGGTTTCTGTCAGTGGTAACCACTAGAGATTATAATGTAGAAGGAGAGAAGAAGATATCTACTATCAGTGATAACAATAGAAATGGAAGCTTTGTCATTTTCACAGGAAACAACAGTGTTTGAATTGGGCTAGATTGGATCATTGACATGATAACAAAGTGCACAACCATGAGGATACATTGTTTGACAAGGGCGGTCAGATGGCACAGTAGTGCTGCTGTGTGAGAGTTACTGGTTATAGCACACAGCACACCTGTTTTCCTAGTTAGCTTTAACTGTCAAATGGACACAGCCTAGAGTCACTTGAGAAGGGACTCTCAAGTGAAGGATTGCCCAGATCAGATTGGCCTGTGGGAATATCTTCATTATCAGTTGATGTAGGAGGGCCAAGCTTATTGTCCATGGCACTATTCCTACTTGTGGGTTACTGGTCTATACAAGAAGCTAGCTAAGTGTGAGTCAGTGAGTGAACCAGAGAATAAGGCAGAAAACAACTTTTCCCTCAATGGTTTCTATCTCAATGTCCTGCTTGAGTTCCTGCCCTGACTTTGCTCAATGATGGAGTATAATCTGTAAATTGAGATAAAGCCTTCTCCTGTACATTTGCTCATTTTGTATCAGAGTAATTTATCACACCAATAGAAATCAAACTAGAACACATTATTCTGAAGCTGACAGCTTTTTGAGTAGTAGGAGGGACTTGAGGGTTTCTTTTGTGTTGCTTAGTTTTTATTGTCAACTTGGTACAACCTAGAGTCTCCAGAGAACAGGGAAAGTTGAAGAATTGCCTTAATCTGATTGGCCTGTGCCTGTGTCTGTGAGGAATTGTCTTGATTGATGATTGACGTAGGAGGGTCCAGCAGACTGTGGGTAGTGCTACCCCTGGGCAGAGGGTCATGGGCTATATAAGAAAGCTGCTTGTATGTTAGGCTGAATGAAAGCCACAAAACAGACCCAGTTTCTTCCCTCAATGACAGTGTAAGCCAAATAAACCCTTTTCTCCCCATGATGCTTTTGGCTAGAGTGTTTTATGACAGCTACAGAACAGAAACTAGAGCATCTTCTATGGCTTGAATCTGAAGTGCTTCCACAGGCTCATGGTTGGGATGCTTGGTCTACAGGCTGGGGTGCTAGTTTTCAGACTGTATGGCTTCAGGATGTAAGACCTGCCAAACAGAAATAGATGACTACAGGCAGACTACTGTGCTCAGGTCTGTCTTGTGCCAAACAGACCTGAGTACCATGTATTCTGGGAGACAGAGCCAAAGCAGTCCTATCCAGTCCTATTATGTTTCTGATCTCTTTCTTTAAGTTATCTCTACTACTCTGGTTTAGGCTAGGGGGTCATAAAGATCTAATTTTCTAGAAGTTTTCTCACACTGAATGAGTCAGGTATAGGCTTGATAGATTAAATGTGGAATCTCTGGTTATATTTGAATTTCAGAAAAAGATTGTGTGTGTAATTTTGTAATTTTATCTTGGCTATATATTTTGCTTTTTAATGAGTCTGGGGAAACAGTCTAAGAACTTCTGTGAGATGTTTAAGAGGTCCATTTGCTGTTACAGAATTACATGATATGAGTCATTCTTTATAGATCCAAGAACAGATTGAATGTGTTCAGTCTGTAGCATGGAGTTCAAGGTAATAGGTTTGTCAGTTCCATGTTTTTTTCGTTTCTCAACAGGAAGTAGGTGACATCCAATACTCCAAGCCATTTTTTTTAAAGTATAGCCCTTTACTACTTGGAGACCATCACTTGGAGATAGCCATGCAGGCCTACTTATTCAGAGATAGGAGTTGAGGCAAAGCAAGCTTAATTTTAGGAAAGTTTCCAAAACATTAATATAGGTAAATTCTTACAAAGCCCTGACTCGATGTCTTGTGCACACACCACCTGTGACTTTACTCCCTCCTCTGCACTTGCAAAATGTTTTTATTTCTTGAATGTATTATTTTCCATTATGTCTGTGACTAGTACCACAATATTTCTTATTATGTAGTTCCCTTAGGCAGTTGACACCAACTGATTTTGCTACATATTATTAGTCTTTGAGTATACTTCTTTATTAGTTTCTTTTATTGTTGCTGAGACAAATAGGTGAAGAGGGGTAAGGTCAGTGAAGAAGGACTTATTTTGGCTTATAATGTGAGATGACACAGTCCACCATGATGGAGCAGAAATTGTTGTGATAGGAATAGGAGGTTGACTGGCTGGTCCCATGGAATCTGTAATCATGAACTAGAATGTGAACAGGAAGTACAGCCAGGCAATAGAACCACAAGCACTGCCCCTAGTCCCCCAGACCCCAGTCCTCCAGTCGCTTAGTCCCCCAGTCCTCCAGTCCTCCAGTCCCCCAGTCCCCCAGTCCCCCAGTCCCCCAGTCCTACAGTCCTACAGTCCCCCAGTCCCCTAGTCCCCCAGTCCCCCAGTCCTCTAGTCCTCCAGTCCACCAGTCCCCCAGTCCCCCAGTCCTCCAGTCCACCAGTCCCCCAGTCCCCCAGTCCCCCAGTCCTCCAGTCCCCCAGTCCTCCAGTCCCCCAGTCCCCCAGTCCTCCAGTGCCCCAGTCCTCCAGTCCCCTAGTCCTCCAGTCCCCCAGCCCTCCAGTCCCCTAGTCCTCCAGTCCCCCAGCCCTCCAGTCCACCAGTCCCCCAGTCCCCCAGTCCCCCAGTCCTCCAGTCCTCCAGTCCTCTAGCCCTCCAGTCCCCCAGTCCTCCAGTCCCCCAGTCCTCCAGTCCCCCAGCCCTCCAGTCCCCTAGTCCTCCAGTCCCCCAGCCCTCCAGTCCCCTAGTCCCCCAGTCCTCCATTCCCCCTGTCCCCCAGTCCTCCAGTCCCCTAGTCCCCCAGTCCTCCAGTCCTCCAGTCCCCCAGTCCTCCAGTCCTCTAGTCGCCTAGTCCTCCAGTCCTCCAGTCCTCCAGTCCTCTAGTCCCGTAGTCCCCCAGTCCCCCAGTCCTCCAGTCCTCCAGTCCCCTAGTCCCCCTGTCCCCCAGTCCTCCAGTTCCTCAGTCCTCCAGTCCCCTAGTCCTCCAGTCCCCCAGTCCTCCAGTCCTCCAGTCCCTCAGTCCTCCAGTCCTCCTGTGCCCCAGTCCTCAAGTCCTCCAGTCTCCAGTCCCCCAGTCCTCCAGTCCTCCAGTCCTCCAGTCCCCTAGTCCTCCAGTCCCCCAGTCCTCCAGTCCCCCAGTCCTCCAGTCCCCCAGTCCCCCAGTCCTCCAGCCCTCCAGTGCCCCAGTCCCTCAGTCCTCCAGTCCCCTAGTCCCCCAGTCCTCCAGTCCCTCAGTCCTCCAGTCCTCCAGTCCCCCAGTCCCTCCAGTGAGATGCCACTACATAAACATTCCATGACCTTCTGAAACAGCACTACTAGCTGAAGAATCATGCCCCTGTGGGTGACAGGTCACATTCACATCACAATGACTTCCATCTTTCTACTTCTAACTAAAACCTTCCCATCATAGAGTTGTGCTTTATAGTCTGATATGTCCTTTTATGTCAGCTATACATTTCCATCAGGGACACATCAAGAGGACCTAGGCTAAAAGTTAAAATATTGTTTTAATGTTCATTCCCAGTATATAGACAGATAACTAAAACACTGGAATCCACTGACTTGATTCCATTATATTGATATGGATGGTAAAGTCTAAGTCAGGGTGTAAAGCAAAATAAACAAGTCATTTTGGTGAGGAAAGATTTGTACAGTGGCCTACAAATAACAGAACAAGTAATGATATATTATGTTTATGTGTATGTAAACATCAGAGACCTGAGAAGGATATAATGTTACCTGAGTTAATGGAGTGTTTAAAGCAAACACATTCCAAAATAAGAAATGACAGAAACAGCTGGCTGCCTGGACAGTTACCCAAGTTTCCTCTGAAATGTTGAGGCATCCATCTTCATCCTGCAGGCCTAGAATGTCTGACAGACTTATCTGTGAAGTAGGATTTTTGGAGGACTCTCCCACCTTATCTTGGCAAAGTTCTGCAATAACTTTCTTTTGTGTCTTGATTTTCCAGTTTGGACAGCATACTGTTAGCAGTTCAGGGGAGGGCAGTTTTTCCCTAGTGGACAACTTTTGCCACAGAGAAAGTAAACTTCATATGGAGTTTCTTTGATGCCCATTATCTTCTCTGAAGTAGATTGGTGCTGCCAGGAACAAACATGTCTAATTGTCACAGAAAAGAAACTTATGTTATTAAAACATCTTAAATGCCATGTTCTGTTGATCTCTGAAGTGTTTGAGGACTACCTGTCTACCTAAAATATATCTCTGTTTGACATTGAAAACATATGTAACATGACAAGAGTAGAAACATATTTACAGTATGTTCTAACCAAAATAACCTTTAATTTGTATCACTATACCAATATATCTTAAGCAAAAGTAGAAACATATATACAATATAATAAAAATAACATCAGATTTGTATCAATATACAAAAATCCATATCAATATAAAATATTTAAGATTAGTAGTTGCATTTTTGGTTTAAAAGTAGAATCAATAATCTACCCTTCTATAGGAATAACATATAATTCTGACTTTTGAAAGGAATCCCAAGGGCTTTGAGCCACTCTATTCAAATTTCCTGATTTATAACCTGCCTTTCCTAATTTGTTTGCATCAGTATAGAATGCAGGGGCTCCAGAAATTAATGTTCCTAATACAATGTGAAGAAGGATTCAGTTAGTTCTCTTTATACATTGAATTCTCTTGCTTTGGGAATATTTGTTGTAATCTCTCCCTAGAAATTACTGTAAGCTCTTTTGCCAAAGTTCACTTTCTGCCCATAAAGAGGAAATTTCAGCATTAGTAAAAGGCATTACAATTTCTGCTGGGTCTATTCCTGATAATTATCAAAATCTTAATTTTCCTTTTACAATCATCTTAGAAACCTTTTCTACAGATGTCTTTAATTTTTTAACTCCGTGTCATAAAAATATCCATTCTAAGACATTATCTTCTCTCTGCATTAAAATGCCTGTTGTTGATCTACATTCATTGGTTCAATGTCAGCAATTGTCACACCTTCTGCATACTCTAGAAGGCAAGAACCTTCTGTTTGAACTGGAAAAAACATTGTTTCTAGGAATACCCTGTCTACAATCCCTTTTTAGGTGATCTTGTTTGTCACAATTAAAATATCTGACATTCTGAATTTTCTTCAAGCCTCTGGAAATCACCTCTCCTATTCAAACATCATCATGGCTATGAGATTCCATATTGACTTTATCTAGGATCCATTCCTCTGTGGGTGCTTATCTTGCCTTTAAAGGCCTAATTACCATTTGCATTGTGAATTAGAATTTTCAAAAGCCAAAGATTCAATTATTATTTGTTTAGCTTCTGAATTTGGTATCGTTCTATTTATAGCTGAAGTCAATCTTTGTAAGAAATTAGTAAAGCTTTCTTTTGGTCCCTGTATAACTTTAGTAAATGACTCAGATCTCTTTCTGACTTCTTCAAGTCTGTCCCAAGCATTCAGAGCTGCTACATGGCATAGAGCCAGGGTGCAGTCATCATATAGAGACTGTATTCATTTATCAGCATGATTGCCCTCTCCAAGAAGTTGGTCTTGGGAGATTTGCATACCTCTAGTTCTACTTTGTTGTTCAATGGTCCCAACCTTATCTTTCTACCAGGTCCTCCACTGTAATTGAGGACCAGGTTCCAATACTGCTGTCACCAAGTCTTTCCAGTCTTAAGGGACAATTCTTTTACTAGTTGACAATGAAGGTAATGATTGTTTCATAAAAGGTGAATGCATACTATATGAGACTATTGCTTCCTTAAATCACCTCAAATCTAACCTTTCCACAGGATTCCAGACAGCTAATACATCATGGTGGGGTTACCTGTTATTTGGTAGTTGTTCCTGTAAGGAGACTGGAGAAATTAAAGTTGGTATTTTGATAACCTTGGGCTGTTCCTCTTATTTATAATGCAATGGTGAGGTTGGTTTTCCTTTAAATTCCTGTGTCGATGTCTAAATATCTCTATTATCTGTTTTAATAAGTTTTTCTAAGGCTTGTAACTTATCAGTCAAAATTGCATTATTTTCTTTAGTAATTAGTTATAGGTATTGTGTATTACCAGCAGTAATCTTTTCTAAGATTATGATTACATTAAGTAAATCTTATGAATAGCAAGTTTTTCTAAGGTTTGTATATTATCAGTCAATTTCTCATATTTGGCACTACTATCAACCAACTTTTTTAGGGAAAAAACAAGAAATACCAAACCCATAATGATTATAATTGACATTATGTAAATCCCATCTAAGTTAATTATCCCCTCATTTAATTGTTACATTTTAAAACCATCCATTGTATAATCATTCAGAGACATAATTCCCTCCATTGTAATATTGTTTCCCATTTTTAATGTGGGAAAACTCTCTCTCTCTCTCTCTCTGTCTGTCTCTGTCTGTCTCTCTCTCAAACTAATTTACTACTTTAAGAATTCCCAATTGTCTCACCAAATCTGCTGACAATCTGACAATGACAGTAAAGTATAAGGTTGGCTGCTGTTGTGTAGCATGTCTGAGTTGAGAATACACACAGTGCACAGCCTGGCTGAGGACAGCTGTAGCTGCTAGTGTATAGCTGTGAGCTGAGAGTGTGTGGTGGTTGCAACAACAGTAGAATCCTGATCAGGTGTCAAGGCACCTATCGAGTGTGGTAACAGCCTGAGGAGGGGGTCCAGGGGAAGCATACAATCCACAAGGAGAGGGAGCCAGCTGTCTGAAAAAAAGCACACAGGGGATGGGGCAGAAGAAGCATGTATGTTGGGAGCTGCCTGAAGGCAGAGCTGGCCAGTGGTGAGGGGCTAACTCTGGTGGTGTTTGAAGCTCAAGTGCGTGTGGTGTTGAGGCTTGTGGAGACTGCAGGAGATGCTTCAATAGGAAAATCGCAGACTTACTTAGAGGGCTTGAGGGAAAACCTAGTTGGTTGTTCAGTGACTCTGCTGGGTACAGTTTCTGCATGCAGCTCTGGCATGTGAGCAAGCAACTTTTTCATGAATTTGTGACCCAAAAGTTGGACACCAGATGAAGCATAAATCTAACTAATCTTATAAATAAAAGCCAGGAGTCAGATATGGGGGTAAAACCTGAAAGATCAGAGAATCAGGAGAGCAACCACAGTCATCTCCTTCCTCTTCCATTCCTCCAGTCCAAAAGGGCCAAGATCCTGTCTCTGCACCCATTACCACTTCCTGTATCCTTTCTGTACAGAACTCCAGAACTCTATGGTTAATTAGTGACTAGTCCTGCCCTCTGACTCCAAGCAAGCTTTGTCATGACACAAACAAAAAACAACACAACAGATCTGGGACCTCTGAAAAAGTAACAAGTGCTCTTAATTACTTCACCAACTTTTCAGCCCCTGAGAACAGATTTTCTTTCCCTTCCTTCCTTCCAGCCTTCCTGTCTCCATCCTTCCCTCCCCCTCCCTCTCTCTCTCTCTCCCTCTCTCTCTCCCTCCCTCTCTTCTTTTTTTTTGTGAATGAAGAATTTTGAACTACTGGAGGTATTCAGGTTCATAAATTGTGCTAAAAAGCAAATTATGTAAAAGTTAGCATGACTTTGTCTACCAAGAGCTTGTCAAATATGACTTTGACTCAGCAATTCATTTTGTTGTCTGTTCCTTGCAGACATATGAACAAATATGTACATAAAATATACATTATTTCTTTAAAGACAAAATTTAGAAACAGCTAGCTTGAATGTCTAAGAATGAGAAAATGGCTAAACAAATTATGGTGCTTGTATGTTATGATCATTATATGGGATTTAAAACATTTTATATTAGTTTCTTATGGAATAATATTAGATGGAAAGTCAGGATAGAATACTGTACACATAAAATGTCAATTTTGTGAATATCACATAAATATTTTGTAGTAAACTGGAATAGGATAAAACAACACAATGTTGAACACTCTCTAAATGGCATTTCAGTCTTATCTTCAAATACATATGCACGCACATGTATATCATCCCTTTGTTTTCTGACATAAGGTAACAACCTTTATTTCCCATCTGTTTTCCTTTCCTCTCTTCACCTTCATCCTTTTCTCCTCTCCTTCATTTCTTTCTTTCCTCCCTTTATTTCTCTCTCTCTCTCTCTCTCTCTCATCTTTTCATAGTACTTGGGACCAAATCCAGGGCATCACAAACTACCATCATTCTACCATGAATTCCACCCCAGACTTTTAAAGTAATAACATATACATGAAGTAAAAGTCATGTAGATTTTCTTGAAGTTCATTGAAATATAACCAGGAATCTCAACCCATGAATTCTAGGCTCAATAAGCTATTGGTGTACTATCTTGCAATGATAATGCTTTACATGTAGATATTATGTGCTAAGCACTGCACAAATGTACATACATGCACAGAGAAAACTGTCCAGGAAGTAGTGCCTCATGAGAAGTAAATGTGTACTATAGGCAATGAAGGAGTAGAAGGTTAGGAAGTGGGGATCTTTTTGTGAGAAGCATAAGACTTTGTTGAGACAGTTGAAGAGGAGGAAATGGTCTTACAATTACCTTGGAAGAACACCCCAACTGGAGCAAGAACCAGGAAAAAGGTCCCCAGTTTAGAATGTGTCTGACATGTTAAAGGTGAAGCAAAAGAACAGAAAGGAAAGAGCCGAGCATTGAGAGAATTCAAAATCAAAAAATGACATTGAAGACTTAGTATACAGAACCATGTCAGCCATGAAGATATTGGTATTCTGAGAATGGGCTACCACTGAAATAGTCTGTGGTTAGTTGATTGATTATAAAAGGTTGCTCTACCTAAAATGGAAGCAGATGGGCTATCAAAGGGCAAGGGGATAGAAGGGCCAGTTATGAAGCTTACAATAAAATTTCTATGAGGATCATAACTTAACTAGGATGGTAGCAATGTGAGACTGTTCCTGGGGAGCAAAAGTTCACTTACCCCAGATATGTAGCCTACAAAGTATCGATACCTCCAAAGTCCTAACTTGGTGAACTAATGCATTTGTGGGGTAACTTACATGACTATGGGTGAGGGGTTACTTATGGGAACAGGATGACTCAAAGAAAACAGCATCAGCAAAAGCCCACCTCAGAATGAAAAACTGGAACCCTGGAGTTCTCTGCATAACTTGAAGGCAGCTCATAGGTCAAAAAGTCTCTTTCAGGCTACTCTGTCTTAGTTCCTCAGCAGACATTGTTGCTTATGTAACCTTGGGAAGGAAGGAGCTTTGTGCACCTGACATTTTTAAATTATTTACTTCCTGAACCTTAAGGAGCCTCTCTTTAGGACTTTCTGAGTCTAAAAAGTATACTTTTAGGATAGAATGTTTAAAGTCCTACTCAACATGTCATGTTCTTGATATGGTTGAAGATATGGCCAAGGAAATGCTAGGAGGATTGGGCATCAGACACAAAGCAGCAAGGAATAGGATCTTGTCAAGATTTTTTTTTTTACGCACAAGACAATTCATTTTTGTCTTTTTGAGGTACTTATTCCTGTATGAGGTTCAGATTGGTCGCTGGGGAGAGAAAGAGAAAGGGAGCTTTTATTTTATTTTTGTTTAACTTAGAGAACCTATTTAAAATGCCATTGCAGACAAACAGCTTTATGTAGAAGAGAGGGGGGAGAGAGAGAGAGAGAGAGAGAGAGAGAGAGAACATAAAGTTCATTGGGTATTAAGGTGTGTATGACTGGGGAGGAATTGTGGGGGGGAAAACATAATAAAATACATTGTACAAAAATATTTTTCAATGAAAGATAAAGATGACTATTGCATATTAAAAATCCCAAAATACCAAGAATATGAACAAAGATGTGGTGGTGATACACACTTAACCATTGTGATTCTAGAAAATACTTAAGAGAACGGATCTGAAGGAGCTAAGCTAATGTGCTGAATGTAGATGTGTTGAGTGTAGATGGATAATAGTTCTGAAGACTGAGCCTTGTAACATACAAATTTTAGACATTGGGTGGGCCAGAGCTATAAATGTAGCACAGTTCATAAAGAAATTGCCTAGTATGCAAAATGTTCAAGCAATATAACCATGAAATGTCACCTCTAAGAGGCTCCCTAACAAGAGCCAATAAAGGAATCCTGTGTCTCCTCTTTGCCAAAAAGAGTAACATGTGGGTCCTATTTACCCATCCTCTAAATCAGGGTGACAAGAACAAGTCTCCCACTGACCAGAGATGAAAACAGTTTCCCACTGACCACAGAAGGATGGAATGGATGAACTAGGAAGATAGTGGATTAGTGACTTCAACACAGCTAAGGTTGTGCTCTCTCTTATTCTGTAATTTAATATCATAAATTTTAATATAATTTTGGATATTCGAGAAAAGGAGAGGAGTAAGCAAGATTGAGTGTCCACTTTAGGTTTTAAATACACTAGCTGTGTACAAGAAAAGAAAAACAAACATGGAGGATTTTTACCTTCAAAGGAGGAAGAAACAAAGTTGTGGAAAACGTAGATTTTTGTCAAAAGTATGTGTATTAAAAAGGGATGTGGTTAGTATAATTTCTCATTGGTATGACGAAATACTGACCAAAAAGCAGCTTCAGGGAGGAAAAGTTGATCCTGGCTCACAGCTTGAGGAGATGCAGAGCGTCCTATCAGGAAAGGCATGGCAGCAGACAGAGGAGGCTCGATGATCCTATAGTGTCTGAATTCAGGATGGAGAGCACAAACAGGAAGTGAGAATGGGAAGAAAACCTTGAGGCCTGCCTCCAGAGGCCTACTTCCTCCAGGAGACTCTACTATGTAAACTTCTGTAGTCTCAAACATCAGCACCAGCTCACAGCCATGTATTCAAACACACGAGCCTATGGGGGACATTTCATTAGAACTACAGTATGAAACTGGTGCACATTGCATGAAATTGTTACTGAGCCAGACCTATTTTTCCAGCTAAACAACATGCTAATCCTAAAAATAAAACTTTTGCTAAAGATAAAGGGTTTATTCACCAGGCAGTGAAGACAATGAGCAGAGGAGGCCAAGTCAGGGATGTTTATGGGTAAAGGAGCAGGCAAGCTGGTTACAGATGAACTAATCTGAGTTATACATGTGTTTAATCAAATGCCATGGCTCTCTGTGGAGCACATGCTCAGAGAACAGTGGTGTCAGCTGGTGCCTGGTGGAGTATTTGGTTCACTGATGTTACAAGGCCAATCACTGGACCTTTGTACAGGGCCAAGGGAAGACAGCTGTTTCAACAAAAACATCCTTTAAGCCTTTACAATGTAGCCTAGGCAACTATCAGTATCATGACACACCATCAGACTTATCTATAACAAAGCTAGAGGGAGACTCATAATATATTGCCTAGCTGCTTGACTACCAAAACTAGTAGAATTTTATTAGTAAAATTTTATTTATGTGTGTATTTATATGTGCCTGTTCACATATGTGTGTGTGTGTGTGTGTGTGTGTGTGTGTGTGTGTGTGTGTGTGTTTGAACATCAAAGGACAACCTTGGCAGCCATTTCTCAGACACCATCCACCTTGTAATTTGAGATAGGGTTCATTGGCCTATGACTGGCTAAGTAGGTAGACTGGCTGGGTAGGAAGCTGTCTCTCCTTCCCTGCACCAGAATTAGAAGCAGCCATCACTTCATCTGGCTTTCACACCTGGGTTCTAAGGGTCAAACCCAAGTCCTTATGCTTGTAAGGCAAACATTTCCCTGAATATACCATTTCCCAAGCCCCAATTAGTGGTTTTGCAATTTTTCGGAAAGCAGGTCACTGAAAACACATGGAACTGGACAGTTGATTCTGTGTTTCACTTAGATTGATGTGAGGAGTGCTTGGATCAGCAACTAGTGGTGACCAGCATGGCTTGCAGTAATCAGGATTTCCCTTAGCCAATTTTCTCTCTCTATGGGTCAGGTAGTAAATACTTCAGGCTTTATTGGTCAAACATCAAGCTGAGGATTGTGTAGTTTCTTACCATAACACTATAAGCCATTGAACTAGGTAAGAAGGAAGGCTTAGAAGATACCCCAGTCAGCAAAGCTGAGGATCTGAGTTCAAGGTGAGAATCTATGTGAAAAAGCCAGGCATAAGAGCACAATTTACAATCAGCCCTGGGGAGAGAGAAGTGGATCCCCCCATGCTCTTTATCAGGCAGTCTAGTCTACTTGGTGAATTCCAAACTAGTGAGAGACTCTGTCTCAAGAAATAAAAATGATGACCTTCATCCATCATCCAAAGTTGGCCTTTGGCTTCCACAGAAATATGCAGCACAGCTGCACACATGTGTGTCCATACACATATGAGCATACACACATCTGTACACACAGAGACACATCAAAAATGCAAGAACTATTTCCAGTCATTCTTCATACACAACCAGGATTCAGGCTGTGCATGCTGATACCTGATGCAAAGCATCATGGGATTAAATTCCCCTTGCTTTTTAGCCACATTGACATATTTAGGATATAATGACTGCCCAGCACAATCTCAGAAGTGCTACATCTTATTACTTCCCAGCATTTATATTACCTACCACTGCCATGATGGCAACCAAACCTGGGACCAGGAGCTCTCCTGTCCATTTAGGTTTCTACTAGCTTTCAGTATACTAAAAAAAATTTATTACATATTTGCCTTTGTGAACATGTAGTGTTTTGAGGGAGAATGTCCCCAAATAGGCTCATGTATTTGAACTCTTGGTTCTCAGTTGGCGGCACTGTTTGAGAAGACTTGGAATGCACGGACTTGCTAGAGGAAGTATGTTACTTGGGGTGGGCTTTGAGATAAAAAGCCTCACACTGTTGCTAGTTTGCTATCTCTGATTCATGCATGTGTTTCACGATGGGAAGTCCTAGCTTGCTGCTCCAGCCACCAAGTCGGCCTGTCACCATGCCTTCCCACAATGGTCATGACAGACTCTTATCCCTCTGAAACTGCAAGCATAGAAGCCCTTTCTGCTGTAAACTGTCTTGGTCATGGTGTTTTTTTGCAACAACAGAAAATTAACTAATGTAGTGTGGATGACTGCAGATTCCAGGAGAAACATCAGATCTCCAGGAGCTGGAGTTACATGAGGTTGTGAGCTGTCCTGTGTGGGTGCTGAGACCCAAACTCCATTACTCTTCAAAATTAGCAAGCACTCTTAACTACTAAGCCATCTCTCCAACCATTCAGTGCCCCTACCGCTTTGTTCAGAGACTTTGCTCTGTTTGGCACTTTGTAAAAGACCATAGAATCCTAACTTTTCTGTTATAATCCTGTCAGGCTGGCATTAATTCTATTAATGAGGGTGTGTCAAAGGCTAAGATCATGAGATCATATACTGCTCTTGCAGAGGACTTGTCAGGTAGCCCACAACCACTTGTAACTCCAGCTCTAGGGGTATCTAATGCTTTCTTCTGAACTCTGTAGGTATCTGTATGCATATGTACATGCACCTACATGCAGACACAGACACAGATACGCAGACACAGACACACACAAATAAACAAGATTTTAAAAAGTTGTTGTCTGCTATGTCCAAAGTTATCTAAAGTCATCATGTCATGCCTAAAAATATACAATGGTATTCCTTTGAAGTTTTCTCATTTTTTTTAGACATTATTTGTATTTTCATCTCCTTTGTTTAGGAAAAGTGTTGGCAAGGAAGTAAGGTTTCTGAGTGACTATAACCTTGCAGGTCCTTGGGCTTTGTGACACACTGAAGTATTTCTATGCTTTCCTGCTTGCTGACTCTCCCTGAAGCACGGGGCTTGCTGAGCTGGCCTCATATCATTTTGATTATAAGAGGCTTATGTTTTGATGTGGAAAACCTTTATTGTCAGTGGTTGGTTTAGGAAAAGGAGGAGTTGTCAAATACGAAGTATGTAACCTTGATTTCTTCAATATATTTGAGGTTGATTTTTTTTTTCTAGAAGTAGATAGGGCATATTGAAAACTCAACTATAAAGGTGTGCTTTTGTTTTAGCCAGATAATGTGTTCAAGCTGCCTGGCCTGCACGGGGAAAGGAAAGTTCACTGTATGACATGATTGACATTTCAGAACAGAGATCTCCAAGCAGGCAGGACTTAACCTTTTGCTACATAAGCACTAAACCAAGATTTTGCCAATGAATGAAATTCTTTATCTCTTATACTTCTCAACAAGAAAAAGAACTTTTTTTTTAATAAAGGTCCACAATTCTTTCCACATTATTTATGTTTCAAGTAGATTTTATTTTTATAACAGTTTTAGATTCCTAGCTCCTTGCTCTCTCCTCCCTCTTCTCCTTCCCTGCCACTCTCTTGAGTATCCATTCAAAAAGCCTGAGTCCAGTAGTGAACTATATAGCAGACCATCCCAGAACTTAGTGATGCTGGTATGAATTCAAACTCATTAAACCTCAGGGACACACCGATAATTTAAAAGCCAGTTCACACACTTGCTCAGTTGGTGATTCATATCACTCAAAATATTTTAATTGTTTAGTTCAAAATACTGTATATCTTTACAAAAACCATGTATTGTATAAAATGAAGAAATAAAAAACAATTTTGGTCAAGCTATTATTAACTTCTGTTCACATTTTACTATGTACATTTTTGCTTTTATTTTATATCTAGTATTTAAAAACCAATAATTTTTTTATGAATTTTGATTTGCTCACTGCCTTAAACATTATCTTTTGATTGGAAGTTTGTTTTTTAAATATGTGAGATAATCTATTTTACACGGCGTTAAATAATATGAACACAGTTAATTTTATTTATTCTTCATGATATTGTGCTTTGCTACATAAGTTACTATTTAAAAATTTATGCATATTTCTAAAGTATACATATCATATGGTTCATTACTTGTTCCCATTTATGATTATTTCTTTTGATTAATTTTCCTCCAGTAGAGGTCTGATTAGATTTTAAAGGTCAATAGTATTTTCAAAACCCATGAAATTACCAAACTACAATCATGCAAAGTAAAAGCTTTCTATAAAATTAAAGAAAGTAATGGGAACAACACCTTTTTATAGGACTCCCTCAAGTCAAGTCAGTGGTGGTGGTGGGAATAGAGGAGTTCCTTGGGTAACAGGAACTTCACTAAACACCCAAAATTTCAGAATGGTCAGTATAAACATTAGCTCCTCCCCCTTTAGTTTTGGGACAGGGTCTCACTATGTGGCTCTGGCTGTCCTTGTACTCCCTCTGTAGACCAGGCTGCCCTTGAACTCACAGAGATCCACCTGCTTCTGCCACCTGAGTGTTGGGATTAAAGGCATGCACCATGATACCTGGCCATTTCCCTCCAATTGACTGTTTTGTATATTTGATTTGGTGGATTGCATCTACATACATGTTAAATACCACAATAAATCACAGTGTGTAGTGTGTACAGCAAGAGAGGAATTCACCTTTTGTGGATGTTTTAGATGGGCAGTTTGTTCTGTTCAAAATAAGTATGTTAAATAATAATGTTATATAAAATAAAATTAATCATAAAATAAAAATATTTATAAAAAATTAATGTAACTAGTTACCATTAAGTCTACTTCTAGGTCCTCTCCTCTCCAATGCTTCCACTCTGCTGCTGCATGTGACATGTTTAGCAGAGTTTTGGCCATGTAAATATGTCATCATTTTTTAAAGTTAAATGCCATAAAGAGACTGAAGTAATTTAAGTCAAATATGTAGGTGGAAAGTAGAGTTTGTAAAAAGTGAATAATACAAAAATCATATATAAATTAATTTTTTTCTGAAATATGAATTATTTTAAATATAGTGAGGTAGGTCAATTTTTAAAAAAGGTTATTTGATAGTTCTTTTGAGAAACAATCATTAGATCTTTTAAAATAGTTTTTTATCTTTTATCTATTACTTTAAAAAGTTTTATTATTTGTTTAGATCTTTGTGCTTATATGTATGAGGATGTGTGTGTGGTTGCTTATGGAGGCCAGAAGAGGGCACTGCATTCCCTGCACTTATAGTTATAGGCTGTTAATAAATTTCCTGATGTGGGTGTTTGGGGCCAACAGGAGTCTTCTGGAAAAGTAGCAAGTGCTTTTAATTTCTACGACAGAGATAGATAGATAGATAGATAGATAGATAGATAGATAGATAGATAGATAGAGGCAGACAGAAACATAGGGAGACAGAGACAAAGAGACAGAGACAGAGACAGAGAGTTTGCATATGCAAGTGCCATTGCACACTTGTGGAGGTCAGAAGATAACTTTGTTGGGTCTCTTCTTCTACCCTGATGTGGGTTCTAAAGAGCAATCTGAGCAAATCAAGCTCCTTTAGCCAATGAACCAACTTGCTGGCCCTGATATTTTTAATGTTTATTTTGGTATTAATTTACTTTAAGTAAAGATAGTCTTGTTATAGGAGTCTATGGCCATTCAAAGATGGGGCTCATGTAAATGGAAATTCTTTACAGCTTAGGACATTCTCCTTGAGGAACAGACGGAGACGTCTCTGATTTCCTTTATAGTTATGACCTGACAGATGGGATTTAATATATCAGGAGATTTGGAAGATGTCAATGAACATGGCCATAAGAAGGTCTAAAAGATTGCTCTCCTGGGAACAGTGAATAGAACTGAAAGGCTGATGGAGTGGATGAGTAGGCTACCCTTCATCCTTGGGGTCAAATAACAGAATGTAAGGAAGACTTAAAAGACAAGTCAGGAGGTTGTCTGTGCTCTGTTACTTTTCTTGCTGCTGAGACAAAACATATGATCAAAACACCTTCAGAAAGGAAGGGTTGACACTGGCTCAGAGTTTGTGGGTATAGTCCATCATGGCAGGGAAGAAGTTGGCAGAAGCGAGTGATAGGTCGCTGGTCACACTGTGTCTGCAGTCAAGAAATAGAGAGTAGACAGGAAGTAGGTCCTATGGGATTCAGGATGGGTTTGTTGGTGCTTTCCACACAAGCCAGAGACCCAAATTTGATTCAGAACTCTCATAGAAGCCTACTATTTTAGTGCATGCCTGTAATCCTAGTCCTGTGGAGGTAGACACAGGAGGATCTTTAGGTTTTGCTGCCTAGCCAGTATAACTGAATCAGTGAGTTCCTCTTTCTTTGTTTTCCTAATTGTGCATTTTCTTTTCATTTTTTTTCTCAAAGAATTTTTTATTCATTTTACATACCAATCCCAAATTCCTCCTCCTCCCTCCTCCGGCTTTCCCCCCACAACCCACCCCCTATTCCCTCCCTCCACTCTCTATACAAAACCCTGTCACAAGAAATAAGATGGAGTGTAACTGAGGAAAATGCCAGATTTCCACCTATGCCTCCGCATGCATGTGCATACACACACACACCACATGAGAGAGAGAGAAAGAGAGAGAGAGAGAGAGAGAGAGAGAGAGAGAGAGAGAGAGAGAGAGAGGCTTACATGCACCCTCACTCACATCAAGAAGGAAAGGAAGCGGGGCTAGTTTATAAAACCACAAGCCTCCATCACTAAACCAGTGATCCCAGCTCCTCCATCGGGCCTCTGGTCCTAAACTTAGTTCCATCACCTCCCCAAGCAGTGGCAGCACCTAGAGAACAAATGTTGAAACACATGAAGAAGAATATGTGTGGGGGGGGGGGGGGGGGGAGGTTACACATAAAAACCACAACAGGCCCTGTTTGGCTTCATTTCACAAATGAGAAAAAAAAAATTGAAAGCTTAGAGACTTCCTCGAGGATTCTGCAAATTATGAGGTTTCTGGAATTAGTTCCTAGCTTTGTGATTCCCTCATCCTTAGATTTGTCCACAAGGGTGCTCTCCTGGGAAACTCAAAACAAACTGTGCAAACACAGCTTTGTGCTCAGACAGAAGGGCCATGTTGGGTTGATCTCTCTCGATGTTTTTGTGGATAAGCTGTATTAATGAACTCTTCCCTCTGAGCCCAGGCTGTCCTCTGCCAAAGAACATGGTGTATTGCTTATCCCTTCCTGCGAGTAATTCCCACTTTCCTTTTATCTGTCTGCGAGCTAAGTTTTGTTAGGGGCATTTAATTTTCAACCTCATCTGCGATTGAATCTGTATGTCTTCTTTCAACAACCTCTCCATTCTGTCCGCTCGTACACTTTCTCTTTATCTTTCCTGTCATGAGACATTGCACTCACAGGAGTCTTTTCTCATTTGTAACCTATCACTTGATTTTATTATTTTCTCTCAGTCTCTGGCTCATTTTGAGTAATGTGTTTTCCTCATACTCCTTTTCTCTCAGGAAAATAAAGAAGAAATATAAGAGAGAAGGGGGAAATGTCCATATTGTAGAGAGTGAGAAACAAATTTTCAGCTTGGCTGTCACTGTCGCCTACTCTTTGTTCTTCATCTCTACATCTGTAATTTTTTGAGGGAAAATAAAAGACCTCAGATTACTCATGAATCCTCATACATTTTCCAGTTAATTAGCAGTCTCTTTAGCATGCTTTCTTATCTACTTAAAATACTACTCATGAAAAAGGTCAATAGAAATCAAGAAAGAAAAATCAAGAACTTGTATTAGTAAATTCAACCCCCCTTGTATTGCACTATATTATTCAACTTATAACTCTGATGTAACTCTTATTAAATAATACATTAATTGATATATATGTAATGGAGTTGTCTTTGAAATAAATCACTGGCTAAGTGTCTTGATATTTTTCTGTTGAATTTGTAAGTAATTTCAGATCCATGTGATTAAAGTGATTCTGTCACATTGTGGTGGCATCTTACTTTCTGATCCCATACACTTTAATCTGAGTAGCCTGGTTAGGTGAGTGGCTTCCAAATGAATTCATAAGGTTTTTAAAGGTTACATTTCCACAGACACAGAAGAACAAAAGTGTGAGATCAGTGATGGTTTTAAATGATTTGTTGGAGTAGGAGAGATGGCTCAGAAGCTAAGAGTGTGAGCTGCTATTGCAGAGCAATTTCATTTCACAACACTCATGTTGGACAACTTACAACTACCTACCTGTAGCTCTAGATCTAGGGGAGTCACCACCCTCTGATGACTTCTATGGGCACCCACAGTCATGTGCATCTTTATAATAAGTTGTTGCTGGTATTTTGTGATTCTCCAAAGTGCATGCCTTGTGTGGTGCTTTTCCCTACAGCAATAATAAGATGACATGGTGGACTTTGCCTTGTAGCTGTAATAGCCAGAGCAGAGCAATACATTGGTAGCCAGCACTATGATAATAGTAACAGAAGGATTGGAACTGAATAAGGAGGATCAGAAGAGCCTCACCTGTGACTTCAGGTATCAGTCTCATTCCCAGATGTAGTTGATCTTGGGAGATGAAAGACTACATCACAAGAGGTGTCCATGAGGTCTCTCTCCATGTTGAGATGGTACTTTAAGGTGATGCAACTGTTTGTGGGTCACCTGGGCCTCTGAGTAGTCCTTTACAGGGGATCCATAAGCAAGCCCAGCAAACCCACTGATCTCATGGAGATGTGCTTCAGTCTGTGCTTGGTTCCCATCTGGGGTGAACAGATACCATTTGCATCTCCACAGGAAAGATCCATGCTACAGCTTCTTACCCTGTGCCTGTGGTCTTATGTTCATCATGGCAGATGCATGTAGGATATATAGTCTTATGAAAGTGAGTCATATCATGCCCATGGCCAGCTTAAATGCACTTTTCAGACTGTCAAACAATTGTTAAGAATCTTTGTTTCTCCTTTATTTATCTTTTATGTGGATTTATGTCATTTCTTTACTTCTGTCATTAGGGTGGTTCTTAGTAAGGATATATACCACATTATATATAAGTAGAATTCACTAAGAATTATTAAGCATTCACACACACAGACACACACACACACACACACACACACACACACACACACACACAAATTATAATCTTATCATCAAGCCAGCTGCCAATGAAAGGGACTCCTGCTGGACTTCCTTCCAAACCCAGGGTTAGGCACAAACCACACCCAAACACTTGTTTTCACAGAGAGATCCTTTATTAAGTGGGGAAGAAGAGTTAAGTGGCTACTTTCTGACTCAGGCAGAAAAATAACAGCAAATGACCTTGCAGGTGTCATTCTATTTTTAATTAAAATTTTTTATTCATATTACATACCAACCACAGATCCCCCTCTCATCCCTCCTTTTACTCTCCCTTCCCCTTCCTTACCTCCACAACTACTCACTCTCATCCCCTCCTCTAACATAGTAAGTTCTTACATGGGGGACAGCTAAGCAGTTGAGGCAGGACCAAACCCCTTCCCACTTCATCAGGGGTAAGCAAGTTGTCTGACCATAGGTAATGGGATCCAGAAAGCAAACTCATGCACCAGGGATAGATCCTGATCACACTGCCTGGGGCCCTCAAACAGACCCAGCTACATAATTGTCTCCAGTGTGCAGGGGGTCTAGTCCAGTCCCATGCAGGTTCCACAGCTGTGAGGAAAACATAAAGTTTTTGAGTTCCTACAAGTTTGGTTCAATTGTCTCTGTAGATTACCCCATCATGGTCTTGACCTCTTAGCTTATATAATCCCTCTTCCCTCTCTTTGACTGGACTCCTGGAGCTCGTCCTGGTGCTTGGTTGTGGATCTCTACATCTGCTTCCATTAGTTACTAGATGAAGGCTCTATGATGAGAATTAGGGTATTTACCAATCTGATTACCAGGGTAGGCCAGTTCAGGCACCCTCTCCACTATTGCTAGTAGTCTAATCTGAGGTCATCTTTGTGGATTTCTAGAGATTTCCCTAGCATCAGGTTTCTCTCTTACCCCATAATGTCTCCCTCTATCAAGATATCTCTTTCATTGCTCTCCCACTCTGTCTCTCCCCCAGCTTGCCCAGACTCAGAAAGACAAGCATGGTATGGACTCACTCATAAGTGGATACTAAATGTAAAGCAAAGGATAATCAGACCACAGCCCACAGCTTCAGAGAATCTAGGAAACAAGGATGACCCTGAAAGGAACATGTGGATCACATTGGGAAGGGGAAACAGAGGAGATCTCCATGAGTAAACAGGGGATGAGGCGGGGCAATAGAGGGGAGGGGATGGGGGAATGACAATATCAGGTATCATTCTTAAGAAGAGGAGAATGGGAGGTCTATGTTAGAATGGACTAGGTTGCAGTGGTAAAGGAGATAGGGGAAGAGGGAGAAAGGGACAGGGACAAGGGAAAGGGACAGGAAATTTTGTCCTAGAGGGAGAAAGGACTGCCTCTAGATAGAGAGGAGACAGATGTGACACATAGGTAAATGGCAGTTTATAAAGATAAAGGGGAAGCTTCATGTTAGGATGAGGTATTTAATTTTAACTGGGCATGTTATTAGGTGAGCCAAAGAGGGCTCTGATTGCTAGACTTTGGTAGTCAGTCTCAGGAGGAGAAAGTGGCCAAATAAGGGAATGGACCTTGGTGGCTAGCTTTAGGAATGTAATCTAATGGTTTTTAGCAAAGCAGAGGGAATGGGGGAGAAGGGCAAGGCCTGCCAGAGGCACATGCTGTAGTAGGCTAGTGTCCCTTCAGTCAACATACATCACGGATGCAGGTTATTTCTTTCCTCCAATGTGTTTACCTTCTTTATCTTTTTCATCAATCCCTTCCGTGTCCTGATATGTTTAGACATTTTTGTGTTGAGTCTATATCTTTACATTATAAACTTTATATTTCCTATTCAACATACTTAACACAGTTGCTTAAGCCTCATAGCATAGAGAAATGTTTGAATCTCCGTTTTTGGCTTCATGTCCAATCTACTTGTGAATTCTGTGGGCTCTGCTCCCAAGTGGAAAACACTGTGATCAGAGTAAATACAACATCACCATGATTTTACCAGTGTTTGTGGTTTGGACCAAGTATTTCTAGATTTTTAGCCTTTTAGTCAATTAATTGAGATTAATGGTTCAAGAAGGTTTGCAAAAGCAGCAAGATAACTTTACTTGAAGCAAAGTGATAGTCCAGATTCTAGAGGGACACTGTGTCAAGATTGACAGCAGGTCACATGAGTGAGGGCACTCAAGCATCCAGGTTATTGTTTGGGGCTTTCCTTTTATGATGTTGAAGTAAAGAAGGTACAGGCTACCAAGGAGTATAGTTTGGACACTTCTCTATTTTGGTTGATAGATTAGTTCATGCATCCATTTTTGCTACTGCATAAATCCCTCCCCATAATGAATCTGATTTTAATAATATACACAGCAAGTTATACAAACACTTAAGATGGCAAATAGAAGATTCTGCCTAAAAGTTTTTTATAGGGCATGATTTTGTTTCATTGCTCGTGTATCCCAAATAGGCTCAGGGGAGATTGGACCTTCCATTCTTCACGTTGGATATATCAGGTATGCACTTGAATAGAAACTGTCTAAATTTAACTGTTACCAGGCAAGGGACAACTTATACTATTATTCAGAGATGAGAGTATGGGTAGCCCAGGACAGATTGGGGGTGAAGGGGTTATAAGGTTGCTGGTTGAGTTGTTTGAAGACAGATGAGTGTGCACAGTATCTGCAAATGAAGGAGCTGAGCTGCCAAGTGCATTGCTAGAAGAGTAGGGATGCATAACACAAAATTAAATACAGCCCCAGAGTACTAAATTTTTCCTGTGCTTTCCTGACTCAGTTTCTGCTGTGGGATGTCTTTCTGTATGCTGTGAATATGTGTTGCTCTCATTGGTTGATAAATAAAGCTCCTTTGGCCTATGGCAAGGCAGAATAAGAGCCAGATGGGAAATCCAGGCAGAGAGCCAGGAGAAAAAGGGAAGAGTTTGGCAGATGCCATCTAGCCACTCAAGGAACAAAATGCCAGCAGATGAGTAGTGCCATAGCCACATGGCAATACATAGATTAATTGAAATGAGTTAATTTAAATGTAAGAGCTAGCTAATAATAAGCCTGAGCCATCAGTCAAACATTTATAAGTAATATTAAGCCTTTGAATGATTATTTGGAAATGGCTGTGGGACAGGGTGGTACTGAGAAATGGTGTACCAATATGGGGCTCTCAAATTTCCATAGGGCCTGAGAAAGCTTGAGAAAAAAAAGAGGATAAGGCTCCTTTAAGAATTTCTGCAGGACAGTGAGCCCTTGAGCAGTTAGTATGTTAAGTAGGAACAACAACAACAACAACAAAACTAAGTAAAAATTCCTGTCACATTGCAAGCATCAGTATTCTAGAGCTCTAGGAAAGGTTGAATGCAGTTCTTGGTCATGAACCTATGACTGAGCTGTGATCTGTAGGCTTGACTTTCACTATCCAAGAAGTGCAGACACACCGAGCAACTGCCTGTGGGCTTGAGAGCACAGCCAAGGGCTTAAGAGCACAGCTCCATGCTGCATGGCTGGTTCTGCAGACTCTTACATGGTCTTAGCAATTTAAAAGCAGTGATCAAAATAAGATTACAGATACATAACAAAGATTCAAATAAAAACAAATCTGTAAACAGGTCACACTATGTTTAAAAAATATTCATATTCTTGGGAGAGAGAAAAGAAAGGGTAGAGATAATAACAGATTTTAAAAATAATAATACACTCTTTAAAAAGAAAATAGAGTAGTAAAAAATTATGATGAGCCATGTAAAAATGGAGACTATGCAGAGAATCTGGATTATGTATATTATTATGTTGTCTTTGGGATTTTTAACTGCTATGAAACATTTTATTGTAGAGGCTGCTAGATTAAACCAACCTGTGTATTTTGGAAATATATTGATTCCAAAGTTTAAGTCAGAAGATATGTTATTTTGGAAAAGAAGTTCTGCCTTTATTTACACAGGAAATGAGAGACTATGGATTCATTCCAAGTTAAAAAAATTATGTTTAATCAAGGAAGACCCCCCTGACAAATCTTTGATGGGAGTAGATGGCCCAGATGATTGAGCATTTCAGAACACCTCTGTTGCAATTTCCTCTGAGTTTTGTATCCAGAAAGGCTTCAAGGTTGCTGGCCAAGATGATCCAGACAACTCCAATCAGGACTTGATCATAATCCTTAATTTTCTCTGGGTCCCCAAAGATTACAAGCACACCTAATCAACAGGAAGCAGTCTAGAGAACTATGCCCACATGCCTCCAAATAAATTATGAATATTTGTTTTCATTTAAGGGGAGTTGGTTATAAATTGTTAATGGTCATAGTCAATCTCTTTCTAAGAAGAAAGGGGATTCTTATAGAAATGATGGGGGGAAAGGTACAATAGTATAATGAAAAAAAAGTAGATATGCTTTCAAGATCATATAGAGATATATTTTAGATAGATAGTCTTCAAATACCTCGAAGACCTATATAATATGGCATTTAAAATGTGTTGTTAACCTAAGGTTCTTCATCACAATGAGACACATCTGTTCCAGCAGCACCAATTACTTTAGAGATGATTGAAGAAACTCCTTATGAAGTTTACTTTCAATGTGGCAAGCTAGCCATTTGAACAAAAACTGCTCTTGCCTGGACTGATTGACAGTATGCTATATAAACTGGACATGCAGGACCTACAGAAAAGTGACCACTAAACTTTGCAGAAATAAGGCAGATGGTCCTTCAGGTTCCTGCTTCACAAAAGAAACTGCCAGACATTCTGCAGGACACAGAGGAAAACAACTGACAAACATTACCAATATAGGTGGGACAGTCCTACAAATACCCTGTTTCACTAAAAGTCTTCCAGGTAGTTTAGGCATATAGGCTGAATATGTATGTCCCAATGTTACAGAAAAACTTTTGGGTGACTATCCAGGTACCCAGCTGTCTCTGTCATTTCTAGAGTTTTGGAAGTTGCTTACAATGCACTTCCTATTTACTCAGGTAATATTATATCATTCCGTGGGACTTTGATGAAGTTTAAGACTAGATAATTATAATTATATTTTTCCTTAATTATGATAAAAGATAAATTAGATATGAAACTTTAGACTCACAAAGATAGGATAGATGATAGAATATTTTCTTTAATTTTGCCAAATACAAATAGGTTAAATATTGTAACTGTAATTCTTGCTGGATAACTGTTTTGTCATATGTAATTTTACTATGTTAAAGCTAAAACCTTTCCTTTTGATTAGACAAAACAGGGAAAATGCTGTGGGATGTCTTCCTGTATGCTGTAAGTATGTGTTGTTCTTATTGTTTGATAAAGAAAGATGTTTTGGCCTATGGAAAGACAAGGTAGAGCCAGGGAGGAAATCCAAGCAGAGATACAGGAGAAGAAGGGCAGAGTCTGGGAGATGTCATCCTGCTGCCCAAGGAACAACAAGCCAACAGACCAGTAACACCACGGCCACATGGCAATACTTAGATTAATAGACATGAATTAATTTAAATATAAGAGATAGATAATAATAAGCCATCTGCCAAACATTTGTAAGTAATATTAAGCCTCTTAATGACTATTTGGAAAAAGTTATGGGATGGGGCAGGACAGAGACAAGCCTCTAGCCTCTGTTTACAAGTTTTTTTTTTTTACTTGGAACACTGGATAGTTTCTCATTCTCCTGGTCTAATTTCAGGAACCAGATCAAATTTGGGCAATAAAGATGACATCATAGCAGACATTGGCTGAGAACATAAATCTTTTAAATGGGCATGCTTCTGCCTGCCCTTTGCTTTCTTGGCCTCACCTCATGCCGTTCTGCCATCTCTGATTCCCTGAAGTGCTTTGAATGTGGTACTGCCTTCTAGCTAGTTCTCACATGCTATTTTTCTGCTTCAGTGATCTCTTTCTAAATGTCTTCATGACTTACAATATAAGAACATGGGGTTGTCCCTTTGAGACAGTAATTGGTTAATAGGCCAGATTCCATAGCTGGAATCAGGGTCACATCTTCCTGCAGCTCTTTCTGGATTGGAAAGTTGAGAAGCTGTATGTGTGTGTGTGTGTGTGTGTGTGTGTGTGTGTGTGTGTGTGTGTGTGTACAGCTTGATAGTCTTCAGTTACGTTACCTGGCTCCTCCACGTTCTTTGATGCCGTTCTTAATTAAATCACTTGGTGTGAAACTTCCCTCCAGCTCCTTTCCCCTCTGTAAAACAGTAATATTTTCTTTTTTCTGGAGACTCTACCTCTGCCATCCTTCTGAGGATGGCACTGGCAGTCTTTTTCTCTCTGTCTCCCTGTCTCTGTCTCTCTCTTTGTCTTTCTGTCTCTGCCTCTCTGTCTCTGTCTATCTCATTCTCACTCAATAAATCTCTTCTCCAGGTTTTAAATGGAAGTCTCTCACTGCACTTCAATTCACCCTGCTTGGCCTATCCACCCTGCTTGGCCTATCCACCCTGCTTGGCCTATCCATCATGCTTGGCCTATCCATATATACCATTCTATGTCTAACTCTCAATTTCCTATCCCAGTGCTTGAACATGGCCTTGAGGCCTATTCTCTTAATAAACCATATTTTGTGAAGGGATATCCTTCTCCTAAATTATCATTACAATATTGTCAGCATTTAATAAATGTGAAAACTTTCCAAGTCTACCCCCAATGTGTTTACTTAGGGGGCCATCAGTCTTCACCTTCTCCACAGCTGATCCTGCGGTGGGGTGTTGTAATTAGTTTCTGTCACAATGACACAAATTTAGACATATTTGGAAGAAGGGAGTCTCAACTGAGGAACTGCCTCCATCAGATTGGCCTGTGGCCATGTCTATAAAGCATTTTCTTTATTATTAATTGATGGAAGAGGGTCCAGCCCACTGTGGACAGTGGCACCCTTGGGCAAGTGGACCTGGACTGTGTAGGAAAGGTAGCTGACTGTGATAGCAGGAGCAAGCCAATAAGCAGTGTTCCTCTATGGTCTCTGCTTCAACATTTCTGCTTCCTGGTTCCTGCCCTGCTTGCGTTCCTGCCTTACCTCCTCTAGTAATAGACTGTGAGCAGGATGTGTAGGCCAAATAAACCTTTTCTTCCTCATGATACTTTTGGTCAGTGTTTTGCCACCGGCACATAAAGCAGACAGGACACTCAAAATAGCATCATTCCTTGCTCTCTGTGCTGTTCTTCTGACTTCTTTTCCCAGTGAGATTAATTGGGATATGTTCATTGCTTATTCATTGAACGCCATAGTCTTCTTTATAGCTTAGAATGTAAATTCCATGAGAGCACAGACTTGATTAAAGCACAGAAGAGGTTTGGTTAAGGATTTTGTTTATTTTCACTTTAGAAGTTCGATAAATGATTTTATGTATTTATTTTCACTTTTTGTTGTCTGAGTTTTTAAAGTCATATACAAAATTTTCATAGTCAGGACCAAAGTCAAAGCATTTTTCCCTTATGATTTTTGATCATTAATTGATTGATGAAGCTACTTCTACCCAGTGTAGTACTAGTGTTTAGTTTCATAGTGTTGTGTTTCATAGCTCACATTTTCACAGAAAGAGAAGCATCAATAAAAGAAAGCCTTTGTAGTATTAATATCTATGGCAGAAAATTCAGAAAGCTATCAAACTCACATTTGTCAAGACTAAATTATATATATGTGAGTTTGTATGTATTTGTGCCTGTGTTCACATGAGTTCAAATCCTTTGGAGGTCAGAAGAGTGTGATGGGCCCCCTGGAGCTGGAATTAAAGGTGCTTGTAAGCTGCCTGATATGGGTGCTGGGAACTGAACTTGGGACCTCTAGAAGAGCAATGCACATTCTTAACCACTAGATCCATTGCTCTGACTGAAAGTTGCTATGCTATTAAAGCCTAATGATTAAGTGTGGTATGCAGCCTCTTGGGTCCATTGCTAAATTGTGCTATACTTTAATTTTCTCTCTAAATTCATGAACAGTGAGATTACAGATGAGTGCCATCACACTGGACTTCATATTTTTGAACTTTTAAAGAAATTCACATTAACTCCAATTTATAAACTTTATGATTAATTATCTTTGAATGTTACAATGATTGACAGGAAGAAAGAAAAAAATTGGAGCTCACAAAATAGGGGAAATCATTTGCAAACTCCACAAACAATGAGACGTGACTATCCAAAATACATAAGGCAGTCACACAATCCAATAACAGAAAGGCAGTCAGACTGAAAAGAGGGACAAAGAACATGAAAAAGGCACTTTTTCTAAGAGTATTGTATTAGTTTTCTTTTCTTTTGCTATAACAAAATACCATGACCAAGGCAACTAAAAAAGAAAAACTTTATTTGGGCTTGTAGTTTCAGGGGGGGTTAGTCTGTGGTGGCAGAGAAAAGGCCTGGAGGCAGGAAGAGCTGAGAGCTCAGAAACAAGAGGCAGGGAGAACACACTAGGAATGACATACATCTTTGAATACACAAGCCTGTCCCCAGTGACACATGCCCTCCAACAAGGCCACACCTCCTAATCCTTCCCAAACAGTTCCAACAACTGGGGATCCTGTAATCAAACATATGAGCTAATGGAGGCCACTGTCATTCCAGGCATGGCAAAATGCATTTCACAAATACAGAGAGAGGAAAACCTTACCAATCACCAGATAATTACTGAAAAAAAAGTCTAAATTTTCGCCACAATAAGACCCCACTTCACTAAGGACTGGATAGAGACTATCCAAGATGAGGAATATGTGAGGGGAATGGCAGGAAGAATGTAGGAAACTGGCCATGGCTGGTGGGAAAGTAAATTGGTTCAGTCAATATGGAAACAATATGAATATTCATTAAACTATCAAAAATGAAACTACTGTATAGTGTAACACTCTCATTTTTGAATGTATATTTATTTGATATATATTTAAATGAATCTACTCAAATTAGTATCTCAGAGATATATTGTAACACTCTCATTTTTGAATGTATATTTATTTGATATATATTTAAATGAATCTACTCAAATTAGTATCTCAGAGGTATATTCTCATATTTCTTTAATTTCATTAATATTTTTTGTGAATATGTGTATTTATCGGCATTCTTATGCTATAGGACCCATGTAGTGGTCAAAGGACAAGTTAAGGGAGTTGACTCTTTCCTTATACCATGTGGATTCCATGGAAGGAACTTGAGTCGCTAGATCTGAGGGCCTTTGTCTGTTAAGTCATCTCATTTTACCTTTTCATAAATTGAAAGACCATTCATGATATACAAGCTGTTGTGATGAACATCTATTGTGTTCATCAATAGGTGAATGGACAGAGAAATTATGGTTGATATATTCAGTGGAATAGGATTAATTATTAAATACAAGTAAATAGTATTAAAAAGAAAAGTGTATCATTCGTGCCAACAGAGCTCAGCCGGTAGGCCACAATGCTAAGAAGATAAGCAGGCATAAAAATTCAGTCATGTATGATTTAAAACCATTCTAACAGCAGAGAGGTGGTTTCCAGAAATTGGGATGTGGGGAAGGGAATTGGTTTAAAAGAACACACCTTCTTATTATATCATCAAACTAGGAGTTGGGTATATCTAACATAGGCGGTGGTGGTGGATATATTAATTCAATCATGACAACCCATATAGAGTAATATGTATATCAAATCATCACACTCTATACTTTGAACATATGCAATGATTTTCAGTTAAATAATCTGTGATTTTTAACTATATCAGGCTTAAAAGATAAATGAAAAAGAAAAGAAGTAATTTAAAAACCGCTGTTAGTAAAGAATATGTGAGATTGAGTGGCTGTGTAATCAAGGGAAGCATTCCGTGTGTGTGTGTGTGTCCATATGTGGTATATGCACACATATGTGTGGATGCAGTCACCTGTGTACATGTGGAGACTGGAGGAAGTTGTCATGTGTCCTCTTCTACACTCCAATCCTCATTCCCTTGATAGAAGGTCTCTCACTAAACATGCAGTTAAACTGGCAGCCAGGAGGCCCAGCCACCCTTAAGTCTCCACCCTCCGCAGCCCTGGGGGTCCAGGGCAGCTTAGCCACAACTGACTTCTGGATACTTGAACTCAGAATCTTCATGTTCTTTCAGCTGGTGCTCTGACCGAGCCACTGAACACTTTTCTTTAAAATAAAAAGTAAAATAATATAAACTTCACAAGCAGGCTATGAGAATTAAATTTCAGTGTAACCATTGTCTAACAGTAAACTTGCACAGAGCCATGTTCCTGCCTCTGTTCTTGCTGGACCTTAAATTTGTGTCTTTACTTTCAGAATAAAAGATGCAGTGCAAAATACTCTCTGGGAGAGCAAAGCATGCTGGGAGGCCATCTCCTGTTTCCCAGAAGGGCTCAGTGAGGTAACTCACCTGCAGATTCCAGCCTGTGAGGTAGTGTTTTGGTAAAACAGGCTTGTCAGACATTTTATCTCTTTGAGGAATCATTTTATTTTACTAGACCATTGATTAAAGTCAACGAAGATACAGCCTCTGCCCTTGTTATCTTTTACTGTTGAAATCAAATCAGAGAATCAATAAAACTAAAAGAAAATAAATCTTTTAAATCCATTTGCAGTTGACATCTTCAAGGAGAAACTAGCAGGGGGATATTTGCTGCTGTTGCCAGATGAGGTACTACTTCTTCTGTTTCACATCTCTCTTTGCAAAGGAAATGAGCACTACTTCTTCTGTTTCACATCTCTCTTTGCAAAGGAAATGAGCAGGCGCAGCCTTCATCCTGTGTCCCCACAGGCAGAGTTGACGTCCTCTCCGTAAAATTCAAACCCTCTCAACTTAAGACTGGGAGACAACTCAGTCTGTCCCAGCATGAGGACCTACACACAGAACCCAAGTAATAAAGCCTGGTATGGTGGCACATTCACCCCAGCCCTGTGGGGACAGAGCACCTTGGACCTCACTGGCCTGTCAGGCTTGCTGAGTCTGTGAGCCCTGGGTTCAGTGAGAGACCATATTTCAGTTTCTTTTCTGTTGTGATAAACTATCCTGATGAAAATTAGGGAAGAAAGGGTTTAATTTCACTACAGCTCCAGAGGGGACATAGTCCATTACAGTGGGGGAAGCCTGGTAGCAGAAGCAGGAAGGTGGCTGATCAAATTTAATGTGCACTTGGAAAGCAGAGGAAGAACAACAAACAGGGCTTGACAATAAAAAACAAACAAACAAAAAACCCCCAAAACAAAAATCAAAAAAACCAAACCAGTCCCCAGAGACCATACTTTCTCCACTTCCTGAAGGTCCCACAACCTCAAGCAGCACCACCAACTGGGGATCACGTGTTTACACACAGGGGCCCAGGGGACAGTTCTTATTAAAGCCACAGCACTCTGTCTCAAAAATTAAGGTGAAAAGTGATAGAGGACACCAGTGTCCACCTCTAGCCTCCACATGACATACAAATACAAAATGCACACCAGCATATACCAACACACAGACACACACACACACACACACACCCCTTAGCTTTTATGGGTGAACTATGTTTGTAGAAGACAGTGGATGGGCTTGGTAACTTGAAATAAAGTCAACATCTAAGGGAGTGATGGGGCCTGTGAGATTGCTTGGTGGGTAACAGTACCTGCCAAGCCTAAGGGTGTTAATCCCCAGTATCCTATCATGTGTGATGGAAGGAGAGAACCAACTCCTGCAAGCTGTCTTCTAATGTTCACATACACACCATGGAACTTATGTGCCCCCATCTCTCTCTCTCTCTCTGTCTCTCTCTCTCTCTCTGTCTCTCTCTCTCTCTCTCTCTCTGTCTCTCTCTCTCTCTGTCTCTGTCTCTCTCTCTCTCTCTCTCTCTCTCTCTCTCTCTCTCTCTCTCTCTCTCTCTCTCTGCATGTAGAAGGCAGAAGTTGATACTAGGTGTCTTTCTCAGTTTCTCTTGACATTATCTTTGAGACATAGTCTTTCACCAAACCTAGAGCTCTCCAATTCAGTAGGCTGGCTGGCCAGTGAATCCTAGGAACTCACTGTCTCTATCTCACAAAGACTGGGATTATGAACCCACAACTCTATGTTGACCTTTTGATGTGGATGCTGGGGGTCTGAATCTAGATCCTCATGCTTGCACACCCAACACTTTACCCACTGAGCCATATTTCCCCAGCCTGTTTGCATTCCTAACAACACTCACAGCATCCCATTGCTGCTGTTGCAGACAGCCCACCTTTAAGACCACTGGGCCTCTTCTTAGGGCTACTCTAGGCTATTTTCTAGAGTAGATGCTACCCTATCAGGTCTAAATACACAGAGAGGCAGCCAGGCAAAATACCAAGGGAGGGGATGCCAAGGAATGAGACCACAGGAACAGGGATGCAGAGGCATGCTTGGCACATCAGGGTTTCCACAGAGTTCAGAGGCAGAAGGCAAGGCAGGGGAGTCTGAACATAAGAAAAATTAAACAAATCAAGAAAGCTGTGGGCCTTTTTCTGCTCTGGCATCTGGTGCTGGGGTGACAACTGTAACATTTCCAATCCGCACAAGCTGAAAATAATCATACAGATGCCAAGAATTCTCTATAATTCCTCCCCTCCTGGGCCATTCAGAAGCTGGCCTTATTTAATGTATTTCTGAAAGGTGAGGGTTTGTAAGAATGTTTTAAGCAGGCTGGGAAAACTGGAATGTGCAAAAATTATAGGGCTTGTGAAAATGATGTGAGAACACAACAATATCCTGCACAGTGCCTGTCAAACAGAGGTTTAAAAATGCTCTTTTGGTGGAATTTAAGACGCTGGCTCTATTGCCTGTTACTGTGAGCTACTGCTATTGTTTGCCATGATCCACAAATAAACAGTATTTAATATAAGCCAAAATCTAGTCCAGAAAATAGTTTCAATTCCTTTTCCTCTTAAAGCTGTGCAATTAAGAACCATTTAGAAGTAAAATTGGAGGTTCCATTTATACATAAAGAAAAATTCCTAATGATATAAGAAGAGTTGTGACTTTAACTACTTTAGCATTTTTTGATAATAAAATTTATCACACAGAAGTATGAACAAGGATCAGTTATAATTTAACTAATATCAATGATATTAAATGATAAAGTCATTCCTTATCTAGTTTTAGAACACTCTCAGTCCCTCTGAGGTATCTGAGTTATATGTGTCTAGAAACACCCTCCTCTGTTCTTCCTTTCAGTGGTAACTGCTTCTCTAAGTTCTGTGTTAACTGTCTTCTTTACTACACAGGCACACACAAACACCTGTGCATGCATGCCCAATATATATTTTATAGCTTTGCTTTTAGAAAACGTAAATAAATGGACCATTACCTTTTATTCTTTGGAGATTTTACACTTGTATACAATGTCTTTGGAACATATTCATCGCATATTCCCCTCCCAACTTCATTCCCACCTCCTCCTCCTTTTCCTCCTAATAACCCAATGAGTTCAGTTGTGCAGCCCATGTACCCAATGGTACAGGGTCATACACAGGGGCATGGGTATCTGACCAGGGGTCACATCCCTCGTGAAAACTGACTTCCTTACCTTCAGCAACGTCAGTTGCCTATAGTTCCTCAGTTAGTAGCTGTGCCTTGGTAGCCATCCCCCACCCCATCCCTGCTGGAATGTTGCTACCTTGATTTTGGGTGTGTCTTATGCAGATCCCCAGAACTGCTGTAATATTTTTTTTAGATCTCTTGCTCCTTTTATTTTTACAGGATGCTATTGAGAATAACCGTGTAGATGCACGTATTCAAGATTATTTCTTCTTATGTCTGTAGAGGACATCACCACACATAAAATTACTAATGGGCTGTTCACCTACCTACAAAGAAGGCCGTCATTTTCTAGCTCTGTGTGACTTTCATGAGAAGCAGTGTCCTGATGTCTTATAGCTGAATGTTTAGCTATATTGAATAATGCTAATGTTTTAACTCACTGGCTATATTTTTCTCCAAAAGTGAATGACAGTGCTCCCTTTTATTATGTCCTTGGGCAAACTTTTAATTTTTTGCCTAAGTGGATAAATGTAAAATCATATTTTTAAATTTTAAACTAACATTTCCCTGATGAATAATGAGCAGTCCATTTAAGCTTATATCTTTATTCAAATGTTCTTTTCTATTAAAATCATTGCTCATATCTGCCCATTTTAATTAGATCAATTTTATTGATACATGGGATTTGCATAATGCCTCAACATTAGTTTCTTCTTAGTCTATTTGCTCGAAATATCTTCTCTCAGCTGTAGTTCCTTTACATATACACACCTGGGTATCTTTCGAAAAGTAACCTTTTACATTTATGTATTTTTATTGTGTGTTGTAACAGTATGTGTGTAGAGGTCAGAAGACAGCCTATAAGAGTCAGTTCTTTACTTCCATCGTATTGGTCCTGAGGATCAAAATCAGTTCATCTGGCTTGGTAGCAAGTACCTTTACCCCCTGAGGTGTCTGCTGGCTATTGGGTATCTTCACATAAGCAGTGAGCTAATTTGAATGTAATTGGCCCCATAAGCTCATTGGGAGTGGCACTACTAGGAAGTATGGCTTTGTTGGAATACATGTGGCCTTCTTGGTATTATGCTGTGGGAACAGGCTTTGAGGTCTCCTATGCTCAAGATACACCAATGTCTCAGACCACTTCCTATGCCTGAGTTCAAGATGTAGGACTCTACTTCTCTAGCCTACATGCCACCAAGTCAAACCATGAAGGTAATTGACTAACCCTCTAAAAGTATAAGCTACCTCAAAGAAATGTTTTTCCTTATAAAGTTGCCATGGTTATGTTATCTCTTCACAACAATAGAAATCCTAACTAAGGCAGAAGTTTGTACAGGAGTAGGGTATTGCTGTGATAGGCCTGACCATACTTTTGTTTGAAGGACCTTGGGGCTGTGGATTAGAAAATCAGTTGAATGTTTTAAGTGCTGCTTAATGGGCCATCCTAGTAGGGACATGGAAGACAGCGGTGCAAAGTGTGATTTGAACTGTGGGGAGCTGGATCAAGAGGTTACAGAAGAGAAGAATATTAATATGTGGCCTAGATACTGTTCTTGTGATGTTTTAGCGAAAAAAGCAGCTGCCTTTACCCTTGTCCAAAGAGTCTGCCTGAAGCTAAAGTGAAGAGTTTTGGATCAATTCTGTTGGCAGAAGAAATCTCAAAACAGGCTAGTATAAACTTTGTTGTATGGTTACTAATGTTGATGATTATAAAGATTTATAAAGAAAAGAATCAAGCTGAGCAAGGAAATAAATATTAAGAAATAGAAAAAAGGGAGTGGTGATCTCATGCAATATCCCACTCAGCTAAGTTTACAATTTATGAAGGAATTTCAAAAATGTTTAGAGACAGGGGTGATGGTGCATGCCTCTAATCTTTGCACTCAGAAGGCAGAGGCTGGTGGATCTCTGAGTTTGAGGCAAGCCTGGTCTACAGAGCAAGTTCCAGAACAGTCAAGCTTAGGCAGTGAATGTAACCATTGAAAACACAATGCTGGTGAAGATGTAATTGAAAGATCTCTGAGTTTAAAGCCAGCCTTGTCTACAGACCAAGTTTCAGGACAGCCAAGCTTAGGCAGTGAAAGAAACCACTGAAAACAGAAAGTTGGTGAAGATATAATTGAACAAAGGGGCCATATTTCAGTCCCAGTAGGCAGCAGAACTTGTCAGCTTTGGACTCATGGTTCTGGCTTTAGAGTCAAGGATAGAAGAAAGGGGTTATAGAGTCTTCCTCTGAGCCTGAAAAAAGCTTCTGAGGCAAGACATGTGTCAGGGGCATCCCTGAATGGAAGTGTAGAGGCCATTGCATGAAGCTGTGAAGTTGAAGCCTGCATTGCCTTGGAGAAGCCAGATGTTGGAGATGCCAGAACTGTGGGATACCCACTGAGAAAAGCTGCTAACAGGGAGTGAAACTAGCCCAAAAGAAAGCAGTGAGTTGCAGTTAACAAGGCTGAAAGGAGATGGAGATCTGAAGAGTGGTTCAACATTAGACATGGAGATGCAGTCTGGAGTTTGCCCAGCTGGTTTTTGGTCTTGCTTTGGTCCAGTATTTCGTCACCATACTCCCTTCCCTATGTTTTGTAATGGTAATGTGCATCCTGTGTCATTATATGTTGGAAGTATGTGATCTTTTTTTTTTTTAAATAGGGGATTAAAGTTAATAGATTGTATGAATCTCAGAAGAGACTTCAAACTTGAGACTTTGAAACACGGTTGAGGCTGTGATAGACCAGGGACTTTGGAAGTTGGACTAAATGTATTTTGCATTATGATATTGTTACAAGTTTATGGGGTCCAGGGAGTGAAATGTGGTAATTTGAATGTAATTGGCTCCTATAAGATTACTGGAAGTGGCACTACTAGGAGGTGTGGCTTTGTTGGAAGAGATTTGGCCTTGTTAGAAGAGTGTCTAACTGTGGTGGGGGGGTGGGCTTTGAGGTCTCCTATGCTAAAGATATGCCAGTGTCTCAGACTACTTCTTATTGCCTGTGACTCAAGATGTAGGACTCTAAGCTGCTTCTCAAGCACCATGTCTGTCTACATATCCATGTTGTAACATGATGATAATGGACTAAACCTCTGAAAATGTAAACCACCCCAAATACATGTTTTTACTTCACAAGGTTTGCCATGGTCATAGTGTCTCTTTATGGTAATAGACACCCTAACTAAGACAAGTAGAATATCTCATAATTTTATATTTTCATGATTTCCTTATGAAAGTTTTGAATTTCATTTTTTTTTTTTTTTTTGGTTTTGTGATACAGGGTTTCCCTGTGTAGCTTTGTGCCTTTCCTGGAACTCAATTAGCCCAGGATGGCCTCGAACTCACAGAGATCCACCTGGCTCTGCCTCCCGAGTGCTGGGATGAAAGCTTTCCTTATGTGTGGGTATGTGTGGAGTAAAGCACTTATTGCATAGTTTAATTTGTATGGTCCATTATTTTCACTTAGCGCTCTCCACCTTGGCCTCAGCTTTCATGACACGGTCTGTCTCTTGACTCTGTTCTTTATCATTATCTTTTACTCTACCTGTCTGTTGCTACTGCCTTGAACAATCGATATGGATTTAAGATGAAGTGGTATTGTTCACAGCAATTTCTGTGGCTGCCTAGTCTTTCAGAATGTATTGCCTATGTTATTGGAACCCCTTTAACTTCCACATACGCTCACGGTTTTTAGACTTTAGAATCTGGCTTTTTAAAATTCTATCCAAAGAAGAATAAAACATGATTGAGAATTGTTCTACATCTACAAATAACTGGGGAAAATGGATATTTTACAATATATGCTGCCACAACTATGAGTGTGGTATAATTATTGAGTTTTATTTTTATTATTTATGAATCATGTGTATGTGAGTTGGTCTCTGTTACATTTACACATGAATTTAAGGACACAGAGGCCAGAAGAGGGCATCAGATTCCCTAGAACTGGAGTTACAGGCAGTTGTGAGCTGTGTGACATTATTGCTGGGAATTGAACTCAGATCCTCTGTAAGAACAAGTGCTCTTAACTGTGGATTCATCTATTAGCTCTAAGAGTTACACTATCTATTACTGAGATTTTGTAAGTTTTGAAATACACATGCCATTTTGGCATTTATTCTTTGATTCCTCAAATGTTCTTGCTAGTGTATAAGGTTGCTTGCTTTTTACTTAATTCTAAGGAATTTATTAGTACAGTATACAAACAAAATAGACTTTCCTATATTGCTATTATATGCAATGAATTTCTTAAACCACTTATATTTATTCTGGCTATGTGCTTTATTGTAATAAGAAAGAATACTGTGTTAGCTACCCTCAACTTTTGAAGTGCTCAATAATGTATTACTAGGCATAAGTTCAGCATTTTATAATGGATCTCTGGACTGTATCTATGTTGTTTAATAAAAAAAGATTGTGCTCATCAGTCAATGATTGTATTTATTAGATTTTTGTTGCTGTGGCCAAATAGTCAACAAAAACACCTTAAGGAACTAGTCAGGACTTTAGCTCATACATTCTATTATTGGTCCCTACCCTTAGGTGAGTGGGTACAATATCATGGTGGGATGAAAATCTGACTGACAAAAACTGTCTAATACAGATCCACAAGAAGCAGAGAGAGGGAGACAAGAGACAGCCAGGGATAATATACACCTCAACACCCACCTCCTGAAGTGTCCCCATCTCCAAAAATAGCACCACCATCTAGGAACCAAATATTCGAAACACAAGCCTGGAGCAGCACATTTCAAGTTCACCCTATTAGCCACTCCACATTTCTCCCATTGACCCTGGAAACCAGTACTTTCTGATTGAGTGGATTTCTATATTTCAGATTACCTCATGTATGAAGAACTGTCAGTTCAGCACGTCTCCTTCTGTGCCTTGCTTGGCTTGATCTTAGAGGAACATTATAGATTTCCTATCTTTCCTAAAGACAGATACTCCATTGTTTACATCTACAAATTTTTCTTCATGAAAATTCGGACTGCTTCCACCATCTGGCTATTGTGAATCTTGCAGCAGCAACAGTGTTGACATTTCTTTGAGCTCCTGGTTCCAGCACTCGGAGGTGGTTGGTGGATCATGAGGTAGTTGTAATTCACCAGGTTTGTGAATTCCCCATGCTACTTTTTTAATGGCAGTGGCAGCATTTTGTGGTTCTACCAATTCATTACAAGAGTTCCAAATGTGTCAAAACCAAAACAAAACAAATACTCAAACAACAAAAATTTAATCAACAATTGATGTTTGGTTTTCTTAAAGAAAAAAACATTGCCTTATTTTTTCTTTTAACAACTTCTCAACTGTGTACTATGCTCTGTGATCACATTCATCTCTCACACCATCTTCTTTTGCAAACCCCTCCCTCTTTTTGGGATGCCCTTCTTCCTAACTGCATATCTTTCAGAAAAACAAAAACAAAAACAAAAACAAAAAACAAAACAAACAAACAAACAAACCCTAGCAGCTGGGAAGATAGCCTAGCTGCTCGTTAAGATGGCTTGTTGCTGTTCCTGTCGGTGGATTTCTATTCCCATCTCCTAGGCAGGGTGGCTCACAGCTGCCTGTCACTCCATCTTAAGGGCATCCGATGTCCTCTTCTGACCTCTTCACGCACTGTGCTCACATGTACAGTTCTACACACAGATACACAAATGTGTGCATAACTAATAAAAACAAAATATTTGAATAAATCATACTAAATTTTTCAAATGGGAAATGCCAGCTCACTTTGGCTTTGAGCTGTATTTTCCTCATGGCTGTCAAGACTGAGTGTCTTTTTTGTATATGGGTCTCCCATTTGTGTGTCTTCCTTGTGTTCTGTTTATTTCTTGATGATCTTGATTGGGTTTATGAGTTCAGCCTAATTTCTGTGACTATTGGCAATTTGTCTTACTTCCTCAGCCTGCCCCTCTTATTTTTGTCTTCCTGTTTTATTGTGATGATAAGGACTGTACTGTTTCCATTCAGGAGAATGAGATGTTCACTGTGACCTGGGAGGCTGTTATCCTTCATCAAGGGTATCAGTTAAGATACCCTTAGGTGTAAAACAGCATCAAACTTTAATGCTTCTGGATTCATTTCCTGCTCTGTGGCAGGCTGTCTTAGTTCTGGTGTTGATGATATTCTCTTGCACACAATTCTAGTAGCTTCCACCTTGTGGGACTAACTCCTCAGAGTCCAGTCAATTTGGCTGCAGATGGCAGACAGAGTATATAAATCACAAGGCAGAGTTTTATGGTCAAAATATGGAAATGCTGCACATCCCTAGCATTCTAATTCCACCTCATGGCTGCATCTAGCTGCAGCAGAGTCCTAGTAGGGCATCTAGTTCTGTGACTGGGTAAGAGGAAACCAGAATTTAAAAAAGCCCCCAGCAAATTCTGTCATGGTACCTTGAGAAAAGTGACCTTCTAGTCTTCAGTTTGTGTGTTTAGAAGCTTGTGTTGTCTTTTTGTTTCAGCTTGAGTCTTAAGGGAGAACATTGGGTGATCTTCACTGCTGAGCCATCTCTGCAGCCATTGTAGTTTGTAACTTCTGTGTCTGTGTTCAACAATGATCCTGGCCAGTGATAATCATTTCTCATAATGTCTTTGATTTTGTTGCCAAAAGTAACTTAGACTCAAAAAATTATCTGATGATTTACATTTTTTATTGTTTTTATAATGTTTCCATTTTTGGATAAATTTATCCAAAATCACCTATTTTTTGAATATGGGACAGTATTGGTAAGTGTGATTATGTTAGAACCTAATTCCACTACAGGAAAGAACCCAGTTTTGAAAGTTATCCTCTGAACACCTTATGTAATAAACATTTTAGAAATGGACAAATCTTAACTACATGTTTGTTTCAATGTGCTTTGAGAACTTGTTCAGCCTGATTATTTATTGTAAGCCAGAGCACAAATCTTTCCCTGTAGTCTTCCTCCACCACGATCCCTGTTACTTCTGCTCTCCTGAAATGACTGCTGTTGCACTTAACAGTCTCGTTATTGGGTGTCATCAGAAGCCTCAGTTTTCCATGTCTTGGGATAGAAAGCAGGGGGCTTGTGTGTGCCTGGGTGTGATGAGTGTGATTCTGCACTTTCCAGCAGTTCCTGACCTTGCTGTGGCTAGAAGCAGCCAGAGGATGTATGGCTTGCTGGCAGAATGGCTGCCAAAGCACACTGTGCTTCGTCCCACCTTTCACATGTCTTCCCTCTTCACAGCCTCCCACAGGTAACCTCCCATCCCATCCTGGGGCTGCCAATGAGGGAGCTTCCTGGAGGAGAGTTCTTTAGTAAAACTCTGCTTGGCCCTGGACAGCTCATTTGTAAAATGCCTGGTATCTTTGCCTACACTGTTTTGCTCTGGAAGTTGAAACTATCTCTCTAAAACCCTTGGGTATCTTTGGCTTTTATTTTACCTTTTGGGTTTGCTGGTAGTTAATTTAAGCATTTATTTATTTATTTTCATGCAGATATGGTGAGGTGAGTATGTGTTTACTTCCCCAATAATTATGTGGGCCCTGAATGCACCAGAAATAGGTATAAATGTGCTCCTGACCTATTTATTTTTCTAGTTATCATCCTATAAAAAATTTCTATTCAGTTATCTGACATAGAGCACCCAAATCTCCTTGGTTTAGTTTCTGAAACTTCTCTGTAGTTTTTTTTTTCAACTTAATTATTAGACCTGGAGGAGACACTTTTAAAGGAACATTTATCTAACTAAAAGGGGTCAGTGGCATGAACCCAGGCTTCCACTTTTGTGGTGCCTGGCTTGGCTAACAGTGGAATTCAAAGGCCTCTCATGTTAGATAAGTCTTTCTCCACCTTCACTCACTCTTCCCCACAGAAGAGACCTCAGGCTAATAAACAGACTCATAAAAAAGTTTCCTGCTGCAGGAAAAGTTATTTACAACACAGAAGAAGAAAGGAATTATAAAAAAATTAGTTATTAACTTTTTATAAATGCTTCAATAAGGAATTAATGTGATTTGGAGAGAGAATGCAAGATAAAAAACACATGGCATTTAAAGTCTGGAGTAGGTCACACAGTGTGGTACTGAGCCTTTTAAGAATTGATCAGCTAGTTTAACAGAGACACATCTTCTATCATTCAGTAATCATGAGAAGAGTACCACATTCTAACCAGAGCATCTCAGACTTAGAGAACAGGAGAGTCTCAAACAATATATAATGTACAAATCAGAAATTTATACACTTCAAAAATTTGAAGACAAATCTCTTGTTGACCCTGAACCACATGGTCATAAACTGATCTTTTTGTAATACAAGTTATTGCATGCCACCCTCTCTGCGTCTCTGTGTATTTTGTGTCTGTGTGGCAGATATTAAGGGAATATTCTTTTAAGAACTATAGCCAATATACATAGTGATGGGGATGGGAAGAAGGGGAGAAGAAATTAAAGAGGGACAGAAAGAGATGCAGAAATTCATTAAAGATGTGTGTGTGTGTGTGTGAGAGAGAGAGAGACAGAGAGACAGACAGAGAGAGACAGAGAGAAGTGGGGGAGGGAGGGAGCGCAAACTCATACCTGTCTCTGTAAGTCCAAGCTTAGAAATCCCTGGTGTGCTGTAGATATCACTCTGTGTAAATAAAATGCTGATTGGCCAGTAGCCAGGCAGGAAGTACAGGCAGGACAAACAGAAGAGAATTCTGGGAATAGGAAGGCTGAGGGAAAGACATGGCCAGCCACCGCCATGAGAAGAAAGATGTAAGGTAATGGTAAGCCACGAGCCACATGGCAAAGTATAGATTAATAGAAATGGGTTAATTTATGATAGAAGAGACAGATAACAAGAAGCCTGCCATGGCCATACAGTTTGTAAACAATATGTCTCTATGTGCTTACTTGGTTGGGTCTGAGCAACTGTGGGACTGGCAAGTAAGAGAGATTTGTCCTGACTGTGGGCCAGGCAGGAAAACTCTAACTACAGTGATGCTTGCCAGTTATGGAACATGATGACAGGGCCATTCCTCATCCTTCAAGCCATTCAGAAGTCCAAGCCATTTGAATTTTGGGGTGAAAAATTCTGCAGTATTATGAATATTGAGTCTTGTGGGAAGGTATAATTAACCAGTTGGAACTATGACAGCTGTATCTTTCTTCCTTTTTTTTTTTTCTACCTCCATATCAAAATCACTTATATTTCAAACAGGAAACTTGGAAGGAACAATATGTCACACACAAAACAAATTTTTACAATAGTCTTTGTTCTTATAATATATTCATGAAAAAACAGATTGTCACCAGGTGGTGGTGGTGCACGCCTTTAATCCCAGCACTTGGGAGGCAGAGGCAGGCGGATCTCTGTGAGTTTGAGGCCAGCCTGGTCTACAGAGTGAGATCCAGGACAGGCACCAACACTATGCAGAGAATCCCTGTCTTGAAAAACAAAACAAACAAACAAAACAAAAAACAAAACAAAACAAAAATCCAGATTGTCTGTCTAAAGCTGTTTTTGCATTAGCATGAGTAGGTTTGGCTATTGTTCAGTATGCTCTTCCGCAGTGTTTTACTCAATAGAGCAGAGTTCAATAGAGTTCAATAGAATACATTCTTGTTCATGTAGACAGCTAAGAGAGACAAGAACCCAATCCACCCTTCTTGACTACCAGTTGCTTCCTTCAGAAGAAGAGAAATATGGGCCAGTAAGATATCTCAGTGGATAAAGATACTTGCTACCAAGGTTAAACCTGAGTTTAACCCCTGACTCACACATAAAGGAAGAAGAGAATTTGCTCTGACAAGTTGAACTCTGAGCTCCATGTGTGCCATGGCACAGTACACACACACACACACACACACACACACACACACACACACACGCAGACACACACACACACAGACACACACACACACACAGAGAGAGAGAGAGAGAGAGAGAGAGAGAGAGAGAGAGAGAGAGAGACAGAGAGACAGAGAGAGAGACAGAGAGAGAGAGAGAGAGTAAATAAATGTATAAAAATGGTAAAAATAAATAAATGATAATCACCGAATAACAGTGCTGTACATTGAGTATCCCTCACTCAAAATAAGTGTGTTTCAGAAGCATTTCAGGCTTTGTATTATTATTATATTTGGGGACACTTGCATATGTATAATGAGACAGTTTAGCAATGGGTAATATGATGGTTGATGCTGATTGTTCACTTACCAGGATATAGAATCATCCAGGAGACAAACCTTTGGGTTGTCAGGGAGGAATTTCTAGATTGCATCAAAGTAGGTTGATCCACTCTAAATATGGGCAGCACCAGTGCACAGGCTGGGGCTTTGGATTTTTTTTAAAAGAAGGAAATGGTGTGTTGACCACCAGTGTTCTTCACTCTCAACTTCCTGACTACATGTGAAATGTGACCAGTGGCCTCATGTTCCTGCCAACAAGCCTTCCATGTCAGATTATACACTCAAACTGTGAGCCAAAATAAGCCTTTTCATACATTGCCTTTGTTAAATTGATCATGACAATGAAAAAAGTAACTAATAAAGGACCCAAATAAAAACATAAACTTAATTTATAATTCAAATGCTGCATGCTTATAGCACAAAGATATACACTATGATTCAAGAATATGTATATATAACAAGGTTTGAGTACACAGAGCTACCAAGACTTGCAGAAGCATCAACATACAAAGAGGCTTTGGTTGAAAGCATTTTGGATATTATATTTTTAAATTAAGTCTTCTCAATTAGAAATGGAAATTATATGTATGATTTAAGTGGCTCTAATCATAAAATATAATTTAGTATCCACTCTCTTAATTATGTGTACATGTTTGTGGGGAGAATGGTGAGGTGGATATGACCACTTGTGATTGCAGTTTCACACCCAGGCCAGCAGAGAACATTAGATCACCTGGAGCTGAAGCTGCAGGTAGGTGTGAGTTGCACAAGGTGGGTTCTGTGAATGGGACTCGGGTTCCCTGGAAGAGCAATGCACACTTGTAACTACTAAGCCATCTCCTTAGCTATAGTATCGCTTTTTACCATGAGGGGAGATGGACAAAATAGTTAATAACAACCCAAATGAGTAATATCTCCCTTGAGAATTGATGCTATGTCTCAGAAACTAGGCTAAAGAAGGTCAGAGAATGAAGAAATGTAAGACCTTAAGTCATTTAAGATGAAGTAGTCCAAAGCACATTAAAAGTATCCCTTTTTCATATATGCTAACTAGAGATTCTCCAGTCTTGGCATGGGACAATTTTACAAAGCTCATATCAAAGTTCCTGAAATTTGATCACCATACATCTCACCCACACTGAATATGAAATCAGAACATCACAGGAAACAGGGGACTTGAGCAAAATATATTCAATTGGTTATAAATCTAGGCAGTAAATAAGGTTTTAGAGGAAACTGAGAATTTAATGTGATTCATTGAGCAACAAACATGTGATACATATGGTATGCTTGCCAATGGGGGGCCAGGAGTAAATTGGGTACAATGATCATAATCTTGCCAAGTAGGAGTATAACTCCCATGAGTGAAAACAAATGAGAAACTGTTCCCCTGTTCCAGGAGTGTTTCAACTTATAATTTTGTACATAAATTGCAATTTTATGATAATCTATCCTCCTATTGCAGATTATTGACTAAACTACAGACTAATTATTCACAAGGAACTTTTCTACTATATGACACTTTCATGGTTACTACATTACAAAGTGCTTTTGCTTTGAATATTTCTTGTATTAATTTCTTTTTGTTGCTGTGATAAAATACCACAATTAAAGGTTTTATTTTGGCTTCTAGTTTGAGGAGATAGAGTCCACTATAGCAGGGCAGGCATGGTATGGTGGCAGTGGCAGGAAGGTGGTGGATCACATTGAGTCTTTAGACAGGAACCAGAAGGAGAAATGAGGCAAAGCAGTAAACTTTCTAATCCTGTCCCACAGTGATACACTTCTTCTGTCAAGGCTTTGAATCCCAAAGGCTCCATAACTCCCCAAACAGTACCACCACTTGGGATCCAAGTGTTCAAACACATGAGCCTGTGCGGGACATTTCTCAATAAATCCATAACACTTCTCAACTCATATTCTGTTCCATCAGATGTGGAAAGAGAGATGGAAAAGCAAAGAATTGCATTGACTTAACCATTGTAGTTGGTTTCACTGAAGACAGTTCTGTTACTAACAATAAGTAATTGAGTAGGAAGTATCCCTACAACTGTTCTTACATTCATAGAATTATGTCTTTTATATCAAGTATTATGATACTGAAGATAACTGAGTGTGTTAAGGATTGTAGGGACTCTTAAAAGCAGTAAAAAAATAACCTTCCTAGCTTTGTAGATATTAAAATGTAGTGGGGAACATGTAAATTCAGAATCTTTGTTGCATTTTAAACTGGGTCAGAATACAATGCTAGAGATATTGCAAGGTCTTGCTGAAAAATATAAATGGGGATAAGGGTAGATACTCTTATCATTGATTTCATGAAAGAGAGTATAGGCTCTAGAAATGGCTACCTTGAAAAAGAGGCTACCGACAGGTTGGTTGGTGATAGATGTGATCAGTTACCATTGGGATCTTCAATGGCACACCATGGTTTGTTTGGTAAGATTCTGGTCACTAGATAAGCCCTCTTGGGAAGTAGTGGAGCACTAAAGAGGAAGACTGCTGTGGAATATTATTTTAACTGGGCAACGATGTGTTACATTTGTTTATGCTGCCTTTGTTAACGATGTAAAGATGTGTTACATTTGTTTCACCTTACCTGCCTAAGGTATCTGATTGGTCTAATAAAAAGCTGAATGGCCAATAGCAAGGCGAGAGAGGGATAGGTGGGGCTGGTGAACAGAGAGAATAAATAGGAGAGAACAGGAGAGAAGAAAGAGAAAAGTGAGGGAGAAATAGAGGGACATGTCTGGGGCCAGATGCCAGACAGTTGCCAGCCAGCCAGGCACGAGAAGCAGTGAAATCAGGACATACAGAAAAAAGAAAGGTAAAAAGTCCCAAGGCAAAATGTAGATAAAGAGAAGAAACAGATTAAAATAAGAGCTAAGATAAAGCTGAACATTTATAACTAATAATAAGTCTCCATGTCATGATTTGGGAGCTGGTCGGTGACCCCAGAAAAGAAAGCCTGGTTCACAATTCTCATGGAGATCCTTCAGGTCACTGGAGATGTACTCTCAAAGCAAGGTGGGTCCCTTACACCCTCTACCTCATCTCTTTCACTTTCTGTTCACAGAGTGACCAGATTTGTTTATCATGTGTTCTTTCCACAATGTGGTACTTGTCATGACTCTCCAATCAATGGGCCTATTGGTCATTTGACTGTACCCCTAAAACTCTAGGCCCAAGTAAACATGTTCATGTGAGTTTAGTAGATTGTTTGGTTAGTTATTTTCCATCAGTTTGACAGACTACCTGAGAAAATCAACTAGAACAAGGACAAATTTGATTCAGTTTGGTAGTTCTGAGGTTACAGCTTAAGCTCATCTGCTTCCTTTTTCCTGGCAAGGCAGAAGTGAGGCAGAATGCCATGTGACAGTGAAGAGGAGGCTGCCCACTTCATGGTGGCAGGGAGCACAGAGAGATGGAGGAAGGTGTCTAGCACAAGATACATCCATCAAAGACTCACCCAGTCTCTTAGTTCTTCCAGAAAAGCCCTACCTCCTTGTAACTCATATAGATTTATGGCAATCTTTCTCCTTGATGTCACCAGCTAGATACTGGGCATTAAACACAGGTGGAGTTCTATATCCAAATTATAACATTCAGGTATGTGTTATGGCAAGGGGAAAGCTGGGTAACACCTGGTCTTCCCAGTGTAATATGCTTTAGTCCTTACAAAGAATATGTTCACAAAATTTCTCATCTAAACAGGTACTGTGGGCTTGTCGGGGACCCCATAATATAAGATGAAACAAAGATGATTTAGATAGCATAGGAAACAGAGAATTCTGAGATGTGCTCTGTAATTAGAACAAGGGGATGGAATACATTTAAATATGTAAGTTTCTTGAGAAGAGTGCAATATGTGCTGGGTCAGGTAATGCATATCTTTAATCTCAGAACTCTTGAGCTAGAGGCTCAAGAAGGGTCTTTGGGTTTGAGACCAGACTGGTCTACACAGTGAGACCCTGCCTCAAAAATAGTGTTATTTAAAGTGTAGCTTATACTGAACCCCATATATCAGTTGAAGGGAATCCTAGTTTGACTCCTAAGTTATTTGAAATAGAAATTAATGAACAGAAGTGATACTAAGACCCAGGCTTGGGAGCCAGTTCCTAAGAAAGAGACTGTTCTTTTTCTAATAAATTAGAAGTGCCTAGAAAGCAAGGCTGGAGCGAGAAGAACAGACAAGTTTGGAACACTGATGCATCATTAGACTGTCCAGAGGTACTGATGTGGAACTCCCGTTAGAAGCTTGGACGGGCAGTATGTGCTTGTAAATCATTAGCAGAAAAGTGCCAAACAACACAAGGGACTCAGAGAAGAGCAGATGGTAGTGGGAACAACTTTGGAATTAATCCAGCAAATATTTATCCAACTTGCACATGTATCAGGAAATCAACAAAGTGAAGAGAATAGGCTGGGTGTCCTTCTCTCATGGGGAATGTGGCTGGTACGTCACTGGAGGGAGGGAAACCAGTTGATGAACTCAGGAGAGGATGTGGGGGACACATAAAGAAGACGGCCTTCCAAAGAAGGTATGATTAAAGAATGAAAGTCAAAGAAAGGGACATCTGTTCGTGAGGTTTCATTTTGATCTTCAACTTGATAGGACCTATGGAGACAAAAGTGTGTATGTGTGTCTGGAGGGGAGTTTCCAGACTGAGCCAACTGAGTTGGGAAGACCCACTCTGAATGCGAAAGTCACCATTCTATCTGTTGGGGTTTAGGGTGATTACAAAGGAGAAAGTGAGCCGAGTACCAGCCTTCATTTCTCTCTGCTTCCTACCTGTGGATACTATGTGACAAGATGCCTAACAATGCTCCTGTTCCCATGGCTGTTAACTACATCCTCTTAAACCATGAACTAAAACAAACCCTCCTTGCCAGTTGTGGTGGTACATGCCTTTAATCCCAGAGAATTCAGGAGGCAGAGGTAGGAGGATCTCTGAGTTTGACTAAGGGTAGCCTGGGCAACACACACACACACACACACACACACACACACACACACACACACACACACACACACACACCAAACTGTTTCAAAAAACCAAAACCAAAACTAACCAATGAAAGAAAACCCTTCCTCCTTTCAGTTACTTTTGCTGGAAATTTGTCAGAGCAATGTGAAAAGTAGTTACCTGTGTACCTGCCATAGGTTGGCCTAGCTTACTCCCCACATGTGGTTGGTGGTGCAAATTCCAAGCTTCCTCTGTGTCTCAGGAGAATGCACGCTGATCTCTTCAGCTCACTTTGTAGCCCTTCTCTGCTTCTCTGTGAATGTGCTCTGCTGATTCCAGTCTTTAGGTGACATCAACATTTGTGATTCCCACACTGAATGCTCTGTGTTCTTCCCAGTTCACAACTCACCTGAGTGATTCAGCAAGTCCATCCTTCCTGGAAAGGATCAGGCCACACTGCTGTATTTTCCCCTAGAACCTAATTCTCCGTGAATAAACTTCTGGATCAGTTATTTAAACATATTAATATATTTCTAGTGAATCCTTGATTCTGGAATGGCTGTAACAAAAGGAGTGGACCAGGAGTGGACCAGGAAAATGAAAGCATAAAACTACAGTTTGGAAAGCAATCCTAAATGAAGTGTTTTCATACCCGTGTGCTTCAGGGAGTGCAGGAAAGGAGGTGTGGTCTCAAGTTTGAAACAAGAGAATCATTCCTCATTAAAAATGAACACTGGGGGCTGGAGAGATGGCTCTGCGGTTAAGAGCACTGGCTGCTCTTCCAGACATACAGTGTTCAATTCCCAGCAACCACATGGTGGCTCACAACCATCTGTAATGAGAGCTGGTGCCCTCTTCTGGCATGCAGAGTGAGCACTCATACCCCCCTCAAAAAGAAAAAAAAAAGCAAGCAAACAAACAAAAAATTCACTGCATATTCTGATGAGATGGTGAAGTCAGTAAGAGGACTGGCTGCTCTTGCAGAGGATCTGAATTCACTTCCTAGCACCCACAATGAGCAACTCTTCAGCCACTCCCTGTAACTTTCATTCCAGGATGTCAGTACGCTCTTCTAACATCTATGGGCAAATAATACCATGCCTACAAATAACATATGCATAATTTAAAACATTAAAAATCCTAATAAAATGAGCATCATGATGGGACAATGTGGTAAGCAAACAGTTTTCCATCATTCAAAGATGGGGCTTTTGTCTTTCTTTATATTTTTAATTCAAGTACTCAGCTTAGTGCTGATACTTGAAAGAAATTTATTGAACTTGACTAAAATTTGTTTTATTTCTCTAGTATAATCCATACTTATGTGATGCCAAATTTTACATTCATTATTACCCTTAAATATAAGAATTCTCAGAATCTATGATGTCTTCCTTTGTATAATCTTTAAAACTAATTACCAATTTCATATATGATAACAATCAAAATATTGATTATGTATCTCAGGAAAAAGTGCAATGACATTTCTACTTCCTTTCACAACAGATGCAACACATTCAAAAATATATCCCCTACTCTGGTTGATCTAGCAGACAGAAATTACATGGTTTGAATATCTGATCCAAAGCACATCGAGAAACTAAGTTGATCTCCATATGAGCATTGTGTGTTTGGGTCCAGCTTCATAGAAACACCTCTAGATAACACAGTTACAACTGTTACCAGTGCTTGGGATCTTGCCCAGGTGTTTCCAGATTCTTGGCTTTTTATCTAAAGAATTGAAAACAAAGGCTACCATGGAGTTGTCAAAGAAGCATGCTACCTTCATCCAGAATGAAGCAGCAGTGCAGAGTGTATAGAGAGATACACTGTCAAGATTGAGAGCAGGCCACTGGAATGAGAGCACTCAAGAGTCCCACTATTGTTGGCTTTCAAGAAAAAGACAGGCTTGTTCTTAAGTGAACTACAAATTTGTATTATTGTTTAGAGATGGGAATGTATGTAACCTGGTGCAGGTGGGAGTGACAATGGAATTTTAAGGTTGCTAGTTTCATTGTTTGGAAAGACGAATGTGTGCAGTAGTATATTCAGGCAGAAGAGCTAGATGGCCAAGTGTCTCGTCACAAGGGGGCTGGTGACTAACCAGAGCAAAATAAAGTTTCAGGGTAAAATCTTGTCTCTTTCTCGGCAGTGGTGTTGCATGCCTTTAATTCCAGCACTTAAGCAGAGCCAGGCAGATGTCTGTGAGTCTGAGGCCAGTCTGGTCTGTAGAGCGAGATCTAGGACAGGCACCAAAACTACACAGAGAAACCCTGTCTTGAAAAATCCCAAAAAGAAAGAAAGAAAGAAAGAAAGAAAGAAAGAAAGAAAGAAAGAAAGAAAAAATAACTTGTCTCTTATGTGCATCTTCCTCATAACCTCAGCAGCAACAATAACAACTCTACCAACAGCCCAGACGACATTATTTTTAAGACTATTGAATAACTGTTGTGACACATTTCCTTAGGCTCAATATTGCCTATTACTACCTTGAATGAATGAAAGACAGACCAATTCCTAGCGAATGCATTACCTAACATTTTAGAAACACCTCCATGTGCATTTATTCCGTTTTCATTCTCTGTAGACAGTACTAAATCTTCTAAAAACATGAGTGAATGAGCTAATGATTTAACTTATCATTATCTAGCTTAAGATAGACATCTCTTATTTAATCATAGTTTAATTATTATCTCTTCCCAATCAGACATTGAAAAATTTGAAAATATTCCTGTGATGCTGTTGGAAAAGATTGGAAGACTGAAAATGCTAATGTGGACAGTTTTATAAGAGCAAAGTCATGTTACTGTCTGTGATGCTTCTTGTTATATTGACACCTGGAGATGCACATCTAGGCTTACCTGTGAAGGACTGTCTTGATTATATTAATGGAGACAAGAAGACCTATCCACTGTGGATGCCATCATCCCCTGGCTGGAATCCTAGACTATATAAATAGACAAAAGAGATGAGTAGCATCTTGCATTTATCCCTCTCTGTTTCAGGATTTTGGATACAATGTGACCACCTGTTTCAAGCCCCTGCCCCCTTGACTCCCCTATCATGAAGGACTGTACCCTTGAACTGTGAGCTAGAATAATCCTTTCACCTTTAGATTGATTTGTCATTTTATCACAGTAATAGGAAAGGAATCAAGACATTGTCTTTCTATGTTTGATGCCTAACAGAGTATCTTGGATTTGAGAAGACCTCACTATGTTTTCATTACTCCTAATTTTATGAACTTTTTTATTGTGTCATCCTCTCTCTCTATTTATAGAGTTTAATTATATACACACTTAAGAAAATGTAATTTCCTTTTTATAGTACCTTAATTTCTGTTTTCAACCTTCCTCTGGCTGAATACAAAAATATTTAACAGTTCTTTTCAAAAGAAATTAGTGATACCTCCTCAGTTATTTCAGACTTAAAAATTACACACATTTGTTATTTTCTCTTTCTATATTTGCTGGCCATTACAGTTAAGAAAAAAATGTATTCTCAAAAAAGGCCCAAGTAGTATAAAGGCTTTTTCTTTATCTAGCATGGATCTAATTTTGAAGAATAATTTGATCCCAAGGAATCTAATCTACTGAATGGATTAAGCCCTTGAGGGAGTCATTGGCATTATTTGGAGTTGGGGACAAATTGGATAAAGAAGCTCCCTCAGGGCTTTTTTTGGGCTCCTATGTTGTTTGGGGCACCTCCCTTACTGTTTCCCTCTTCCTCTTTCCTGCTGTGCCTCACTACACCTTTCCACCACGATGCTGTGCCTCACCTCAGGCCTTCAAACAATGGAACCTAATCATCCACTCAAAACTTGTAAACCATGAGCTGGAAGACAGGTTTTCACCCTTCTTGATCTGAGGTATTTATTACTGCAGCAGAAAACCCACATACTTGTCATGATGGTTATCTTTAGTTATTAACTTGAAACACCCTAAAGTCACCCAGGAAGAGAGCCTCAGTGAAGGATTGCCTACATTGGGTTAGCTTGTGGACATGTCTGTGGGAGATTATTTTGATTAAGTTAATTGATATGGGAAGATGTAGCCCAATGTGTGTAGCACTACTCCTGACACAAGGTATCTTGAACTATATTATGAGGAGCAAGGTGAACACTCCTCCATTATTGGTGGGAGTGCAAGCTCATAATCACTAGGGAAATCGATATGGTAGTTCCTCAGAAAACTGGGAATTGATCTGCTTTAAGAACCACCTATACCATTTTTGGGCATATACCCAAAGGATGTCCCACCCTATCACAGATACATGCTCAAATATGTTCATAGTGGCTTTATTCATAATTCATAATAGCCAGAAACTGGAGACAACCTAGACATCCCTCAACAGGAGAATAGATAAAGAAGATGTGGTACATTTATTTACACAATGGAGTATTTCTTAGCTGTTAAAAAATTATATCATGAAATTTGTAGGGAAATGGATGGGATTAGAAAGAAATCATCCTGAGAGAGTTTACCCAGACATGAAAAGACAAACATGATATGTACTCCCTTAGAAGTGGGTATTAGATGTTAAGTCAGTGATAATACTACAGTCCATAGACACAGAAAGCCTAAATATCAAGGAGGACTCTAATTGAGACACATGGATCTCCTTGGGAAGAGGAAATAGAGTAGATTTTGTGGTTGGACTATGGGTGGGTAGCGCCTGGAACAGGAGGGATCAGGCAGGGGTGGAGGGGGAGGAAAGGATGGAAGGAGACAGTGCTGAGAAAGACAACAGGAATTGGAGGGCATTTGAGGACTGGGTGATGTGGAAACCTAGTCTAGGAGAAACTCTCAGGATTCTACCAGGGTGACCCAGTGAGGATTCCTAGTAAAGGAGGATTCTGAGCCTAAACCAGCCAGCCTCTGTAACCAGGTAAGGCTTCTAGAGGTGGAACTGGGAGACCAACAGAACCACAAAACCTTTGACCTATAATCTATCCCACCTGCAAGATGTACTGGAACAAGGGAGGTGTAGAACTTGTAGGAGTGGCCAACCAATGATGGGTCAAACTTGAGGCCCTTACCAACAGCAAGAGCCAAGGAATTGGAGGCTGGACACCCCAGAGACCTATAGTAGAAACAAAATTCAATGAAAGAGTCCTAACAATATCCTTATATACTCATCAATTAGTGCCCACTCCAATCTTCATCAAAGAAGCTACCTGTGGCAACTGAAGGGAGAGGGTGCAGAGACCCACAGCAAATCATTGGGCAAAGAGAGAGCCCAAGTTGAAGACTGCCTTTGGGTCCCTCCCCTTGGAGTTCGAGGAACCCTGTGGAAGATGGGGAGGAAGAAATGTACGAGCTGGAGGGGTCAAGACTATCAGGAGAATTCAGCCCACAGACTTCAACTAAGTGGGGCTCATGGGTGATCACAGAGACTGAAGCAGCAATCATGGAGCTTGCATGCACCAGGTCCTCTTTTTATATGTTATGGTTGTTAGCTTTATATTTCTGTGAGACCCCCTAACAGTAGGAATGGGGGTGTCTCTGACTGTCATCTGCTCTTGATACACTTTTCCTCTGATTGGGTTGCCTCACCCAACCTTGGTATGAAGGCTTATGGCTAGTCTGATCTGATTTTGTTATGCTGTGGTCAGTGGATTTTCTTGGGAGGTATGCTCATTTCTGAATGGAAATGGAGGAAGAATGGTTCTGGGAGAGAGGGGAGGTGTGGGATGGGAGGAATAGAAGGAGGAGAAACTGTGGTTGGAATGCATTTAAACAAAAATTAAAATAAAAAAGGAGAAATCAAGCTGAGCATGAGCAAACATCAAAGAATAAATGGATACATTTTTCTCTCCTCCTGAGTAGGATGTGATATGATTAGGTATTTGAAGTCCTTGGCTTGAGTTCCCCACAGTGACAGACTCTTGTGAGCTATAACAAATATCCTTTCTCCCCTGAGTTACTTTTTGTCAGACATTTTATTACAGTGACAGACAAAGCTAAATAAGGGGCTTGTACCAGATTGATGGGAAGAAGGCATCATTTACATATCTTTAAACACAGAGTAGATTTTTTTTCTCCACAATAGCGTCCATAAAAGACAGGATAACTTAACTGGTGGCACACAACTTTAATACCTGTGGGAGGCAGGCGCAGGTGGATCTCTGAGTTACAGGCCAGCATAGTCTACAAAGTGGGTTCCAGGACAACCTGGGCTTCACAGAGGAACCCTGTCTCAAAAAGGCAAAAGGAGAGAGAGAGAGAGAGAGAGAGAGAGAGAGAGAGAGAGAGAGAGAGAACGACTTTGCATCTCTCACAAATTCTCTCATATGATGAAGATGCCCTCTATGCATTTCTGTATTAAATAGTATAATCCTCACTTAGAGACACATAGGTCTAAAAAGAATAATTTTGGGGCTATATGCATGTCACTTAACCAAACTGGCAAAAAAGTAAAAATAGAAAAAATGATATTTATTTTAATTTCCTGCATATATTCTTTTAATTATAAGTCAATGATTACAGTAAATAAAAACTATTTTTAAAAACCAAAAGCATAATTGGGAAAGTTCAAGAAGTCACAGTTTTAGATTAACAACAGAGTAAGAAAAGTGCATCTATTCTCAAATTTTTCAGTAGGAACTCTTGACACATTCTCTTGATACAATGTGTCCTGTACAAGATACAATACATTTTAAAGGGTTTATACACAGGATGATATGCACTGAAACCGGATGTTAAAAGCCTAAAAAGATTGTTGTGAGTCCTGGGACTTAACCACTTATGTAAAAGGTACATTTGGCTGTAACTGTAACAGTGTATAATACAGTCATTAAGTAATTAAGTAATAGTATCAATGGATACTTGACGATTTTTTCCATATTCCCAAATGTTTAAACTGGTATGTTTAAATAACAAATACATATTTTAAAACCTTCTCCTTGAGTAAATGTGAGGTTTCTCTGGAGTTGAGAATAGGCTGCTGTGGCTCTTGGCTGTTAGCACTCATTCTCATTCACGTGACTAGCTGAGATCCTTGTCCCTCTGCTCTCCAGGTCTTATTCCAGATGTTTATCTTTGCAGACATTTGATACTATTTTCTTGCTTTGCAGTTTCTTTGTTAGCTTGTACAGCATAACTGGCTGAACTCAAAACCGCTTTTCCTAGTTGCTACTGGGTCATGGAGGTTACTGTGATGGAAGCTGCCTGTGGGACCATAGGACTTCTTAGACTTCAATGTAGAAAGTAAAATGTGAGCCTTCTTTACACTTATGGGGCTTTGGTGAGTAATGCTATTCGGATTTAACCCTTAGAGCAGTGTTACTAGAGTCTCAGGATCAGAGAGAGCTGAGGCCCTGGCAGCCACCCTGCTTCCAGAGGCCAACTATACAAACAAGTGATAGAATCAGAGAAAGGAGATTCACTCAATGTGGACAAAAGGAAAAGAAGAACAAAGAGGTCTAGTGTCCCCAACTCAATTCCTGTCACCTAGACAAGAGGTTAATGAGATGTACATAATTACGTAGTCTTGGCCAAGATGTGGTCCTGCCCATCACTAACCCATATTGTCTCAGCTCCAGTCTCTCTCTCAAGGTGATCTAACACATTGTCAGAACTGTGTGAAATCTCTTCCAGAAGACAAATTTCATCTCTGGCTGGCACTAGGCTTCAGCCTTTTCTTTCTTCCAGCAGGAGATTCCTGGCAAATTCCCATTTCTTAGGGTCCATCGTCCCAACACTCTGATAAGCACAGGACAGGGGCATACACAGCTCTTTAGAATGTCTTTGCTCCTGCCATGTCAGTCTCCGGTAAGATAAGATAGACCTGAAGCAGTCTACCAAACACTAGCTTCCTCTACAGCCACATTCCATTCTCAAACATGGCATCCATCAAGAGCACATCCTTTTCTATGCATGATCTATGTCATCCTTCTTGTTTAACTTCTGAAATCCAAGGCATAATCTTAACATGCTAAAAAAGGACCTGCTATATATACACGTTTCCTGCCTGGTGTGGTATAAATAGAGTACACCTGTGCTTGCATAAAAATTCAAACTTGATATATTCAAGCTTCTAAATTTAACTATTTCTAGCTCACAAAAGCCACTTTAGAAAGAGGAACAAGTTCAAGTCCCACAAAGCAGCAATCAGCCGCATGCAGAACATGATTAATGCTCCAAGGCAAATGGTCCAGTTTTTCTTCAGCAAATATACAGCATAAAGGGTGAGAAAGTTTCTTAGATTTTGAAATTACTAAATAATAGCTGTGGTATGGGAGCCCTGTCTGGTTCCAGAGTTGCACAAACCAACATGAAAAACTTATTTCAGAAGGCCAAACAAATTTGGATTTACAATGTGTATTACAAAACACTAAGGAATTAATCTTAATTTGGTTATGTATAGGAATGGTGATATATTTATACAAACAAGCAATAAACAAAACTTTCATGAGAAACAGCTATTAAAACATTTTAAGACTGGGAATGTGACTCACTTGACTGAATGTATTTTTAAAATGTCAAAGACCTGTGTTTCATTCCAGGCATTGCATAAAAATTGGGTGTAGTATTACACTCTGCTGTGAGGTAGAGACAGGCATATCAGAAATTTATGGTCATTATCCTTGGGGAAATAGCAAGTTTAAGTCTAGCTTGGTATACATGAGACTACCACAAAGTAGATAAATAGATAGAAATTAAAAATAATAAATAAGGGCTTAGAGAGTTGGCTTTGTGGTTAAGAGCACTTTTATTTTCTTCCAAGACAGGGTTTCTCTGTGTAGCTTTGAACCTTTCCTGGAACTCGCTTGGGAGAACAGGCTAGCCTCAAACTCACAAACATCTGCCTGCCTCTGCCTCCCGAGTGCTGGGATTAAAGGCGTGCACCACCAACGCCTGGCTAAGAGCACTTTTTAATCTTGTAGAGGACCCAAGTTCAGTTCTCAGCACCAGCAAGATGACTCACAACCTTCAGTAACTCTTATTCCAGGGGAATCTGACCTCCATAAATACCAGGTACTCACACAGTATACATACATACATGCAGGCAGAACACTCATGCATATAAAACAAATAAATCTAAAACCTAACAGATGATGATAGTAATACAATACAATAAAATATTCTATAAAAATATATAGTGGGCTTCATTTTAGTAAAATAATGAAACAGCAATTGTATACAGAGTGTACACAGCTATGCTTCAGTTCAAGAATCCTGGATTTAGCCACTACTGCCTCCAATTCAATGACATACATTATTTTATTATATTTACTTTGTGGGAGGAGGGCTAGGTGGACAATTTTCAGGATTTCATTTCGTGTTTTACATATCCTTAGTTTTTTTTTTCTTAAGTTAAGACAGAGCAAACATTTTCCAGAATCTGAATAAACATGGTTTCCCATATCAACACTGTTCAGTTCACCAAATTCTTTCTCCAAAGTAGAGTTTACCATATGTTTACTACATGGTACAGTTTATAATACATGGTCTTATGCTTAATTTCATACACAACAATTTTAAAATATTGAAGCTTTGTGGCTATTTGGCCATTGTATCTGAATGCTGAGGTGAATTATCTTTTGAGAGTAAAAAAAAAATTATAAGAGTTATAATTGCCATAGACAGGCAGATAGGCAATAGCATGGGGGGGGAGGCTGCTGAGGATAGATGAGGCCAATGTGGCAGAGTGGGAGGTTCCTTCATATACAGTTTCTTTTGAAGTGTTGGGGAGGTTCTCTCCTCTATGACTGACTAGTAGCCTATGACATGTGCTTTCAGTCAGGCTTTCTGACTCCTGGTTGGAGTGAATAGCCTCCTGGCCTATAATCTGTATGTAGAATCAGCTATGAGGCTGGGGACAACAGGAATCCAGACAATTAAGTTGGGGTGGTGGTGTCCAAAAATGGCACATCTCTGGATAACAGTATCACAGGGGATACATAAAGTTTTATTTTATTAAGGAGTAGACAGATATGGAAAGCTCAGGATTTCTTATATAGAAAAGGTATGAAGCCTTTATTTCTTTTACCCTAGAGTTTGACTGTGACATAAAGAGAAGTTCTGAAACAATAGCCTCAGTGCCATGCTGATCCTTGTTAGCCCTCATGCTTATGCCCTTGCATGATGGCAGGCTGCATGAAGGCCACCTCAGAATTGCTGCCCTGCCCAAGCCAGGGCAGTACAACAGAGGAAGGTGATAGTATGCCATAGGTAGATGAGCATGTTGACCATTTTGCCACAGAAATAGATAGTGAGGAGAGTTGGGGGGGTTTCTCCTTTGAGAACACTGTTCTCTCCTTAGTGATATGGGAAAATTGTGTGTGGAGGGAGTGGGAAGTATCTTTGAATTTCATTGAGGTCTTTTCTCTCACATCAGTCTGGCTTAGCTTTGAGTCTAGCTAGGATCTCAGAAAAAAAAAATCAATGACCACTTAAGTCGCCACAGGCCAGTGGCTTTTGGATTCTTACCTCCAAAATTCATGAATAAAATTCATAGACCACAGAGACTTTTAGAGAGTAATTTATTGTAAATTTCTGGTCTTGGAGCTTTGAAAAGAATTTATAGCAGAAACTGGGGTGAGGAAGGCATTGGGGGGCTTATGCTGCCAGTCTAGTTGGCCCAACTGCAAGGATTCCAGGTGCCTGAATCTTAAAAGGTCTTACTAATAAAAACAAATCCAGAGTAATGTATTTGGGTGAATGCTGAAATAATCAGAGAAACAGAACAAGTCACAGCCACCTCACCCTGCCAATTCCTTAGCTGATCCTGTTTCCTCATACTGGAAGCCTCTAACTCCTCATGTGAATGGAACTCAGCTGAACTGCTGCTAAAAGTTAAAAGCTTAAAAAGGCTCTAGTTCCTGTCCTCACACCTTATATACCTTTCCTCTCATCACTTCCTGGGATTAAAGGCATGTGGCATCCATGCCTGGCTGTTTCCAGTGTAGCTTTGAATTCACAGAGATCCAAGTGGGTCTCTGGCAATGGAATGCTAGGATTAAAGGTGTGTGCTACCACTGCCTAAACCTATGTTTAATATAGTGGCTGTTCTGGTCTCTGACCACCAGGTAAGTTTATTGGGGTGCATAATATATTGGAGGACACAATATCACCATAGCCTGTTTCCTAATGTCACATTCTCACATACACCTTTTAGGCAAGGGTGTGAGAACAGGGACCAGCAGCCTGAACCCTTCCAGTACTAGTGGCCTCCAACAAGGGTATTGCTGGAACTGCTGCCCAAGGTCCAAGCCCTTGCTGACTGTTTTTTTTTTAATTAATCTCCTCTTCTCATCACTAGCTCACATCATCTTGAAGCATCTTCCTCTGGGCAACAGAGTGCATGGCCCTCAAGAGGAAAATCCAGTCTAGCATGTGCTTCCTTTTATTTCCCAAACTACAGCCCACACGTACTTTTATATTGTGCTTGATTTTTTTGCAATACTTGCCTGAGACCTTAGGCCCCCTCAGCATTCTGTACCTACCTGGCATTTAGCACCACATTCTAGTAACTCCAGGAACATGCAATGAAGAGCTGCAGGTGGATAGGAGCAGGCAAACAGAAATCACTTGAAATGATTAGAATAGGCAATAATTTCCACTTTTGTTTCTCCTGTTATTCATTTGTGTGAACTGAGACAAATCTGTGGCCCTCACAAACAGAAAGTTGGCAGACAAGGGTGAGAGAGAAGCTTCCATTTCTGGCTTTTCTCCTTACTAGAAAGGGGAAGGAGATGAGGCGTATATAGTCAAATTAAAACAAAATGAAAGACAAGGTGATTCAGGCTTGGAAGGACAAATGCTCTGTGTTCTCTACTCCATGTGGACCCTAATCCTCTCAATGGTACATGTGTGTATTCAGGTGGGAGTAGGTATGTATCAAGGCTTAGAAACCGGAAGGGAGCAAATGAAAGTGGGAAAAAAAGGTTTAAGGGAGGAGTGGGGAAGAAAACAGATCAAAGTGGAAAGAGGAATATGAGGGGAACAGTGGAAAAAGAGGGGGCAGAGAGATAAAGGGGATGTGGGAAAGAATCAACCTCAATGGAATGTTTATGAAAAGTCTGTGTAGAAATGTGTTGTCTGCACCTTAACCAGTTCTGCATCTCTTTATCATCCCAAGAGCATGGAATAGTAAGTTAGTGTGAACTGTTCAGCCTTAAATGGATACCTGTATTGTATACCTCCTCAACAAGGTGAAAAAAACTATTGTGGAAGAGGGGGCAGGGATATTCATGAGCCAGAGGTTGAGGGTCATTGAGGGGAAGTGGTGTTCCCTTCACTGGACAAGTAGGACGGCTACACTCATGAACTCACAGCACTTGTGCTTGCCTGAACAAGACCCACACAAGATGGGGCCAACTAGTCCTGATGGGAACAGGGCTCATGAAACCACAGCTAGCTGAAGAGCTATCGACTGTTGATGGCCAGTAGGGACAGAGGGTCATTTTCCTTCAGGTATGTGGCTTCCGGCAGGTGACCCATGCTCCTGTGGATGGCTCCATATCCATGAGTATGTACTTTAGTCCCAGTGAGTTAAGAAAAAACAGAAATAAATTTGATGGGGGTGGACATTGAAGGGAGGAGTATGAAGTGAGTATGATATATATTATAGTATCATCATCTATGAAATTATCAAAGAATAAAAATTACTCCCAAGTGAAACCTGCTTATTTGTAAGCTAATTTAAAAATATTTTTGAAATTAAAATATAATTACATCATTCTCTTTTTCCATTTCCTCTTTCCAATTCCTCCTATTTACCCCCACACCACCACCACTCTCTCTCAAATTTGTGGTCTTTGGTCTCATTCTTTAATTGTTGTGATATATATATATATATATATATATATATATATATATATATATATATATATCATTTATCTGTATCTATGTAATCTTTTACACACACACACACACACACACACTATTGTAGGGCTGACTACTACTTGGCATTGGATAAACAATATAGAAAATGGTTTTCTCTTTTTCTCAACAGCCCTTAGTTGCCTTCATTTCTTTCTCCAGTGGTGGGATGCTGTGATATGTTTCCCTTCCATGTTATTATGTCTATTGGTGTTGTCCTTGCTCATGTCTTGTTTAGGCAGCCATGTTGATGAGACTATGGGTGCAGTTCCCTGACACTTCTACTAGACACCATCTTACAGTTGATATTCTGTTCTCTGGCTCTTACAACCTTTCCAACCCCTCTTCTTTGTTGTTCTCTGAGCCTGTGGTGCAGATGGATCAGAGGGGGTTGAGCACTACAGGATTGCTTGTTTTCTGCATTGTGATCAGTTATGATTTCTTGTAATGGTCTTTGTTTGATGCAAATATAACTTTTTTGTTGAGGTGTGAGAGCTGCATATATCTGTAGGCATAAGTATAAATATTCAGAATGCAGTTATAAAATACACTGTAAGCTAACTTAAAAAATAGTATAATAAAAAGTCAAAACATAAAAGAGGTGGGTTTGTGATTCATTTCAAGGGCAGGAGGTATTTTGGGAGAGGAAAAGCTCTTTTTTATGACAACTGTCTTTGGCTCCCCACAGTCACAGACACTGTTGGCATATGGACTTAGAAGGTTACCCAATGCTTCACTTTCTGACAGTAATGCTTGTTTCCTGACAGTTGGAGCTTCATCCTAGAGACAGGAACAGAGATTCTTTTAACACCTTTTCATTACACTTGATGGATAATCACCTCAGTTTTCTATTGTCCTGTTTCCCAAGAATTTCAATTTCTTTTTTAAAAATATTTTTATTTTATAATTAACTTAATTTCACACATCAGTCACAGATCCCCTGTCCTCCCTCTTTCCACCCCCCAGATTCCCACAATTCACCCCCCACAACCTCCTCCCCCAAGGGAAGGTATCCCCTGGGGAGTCAGTCCAGCCCAGCAGACTCAGCCTAGGCAGGCCCAGTCCCCTCCTCCCTACGCCAAGGCAGAGCAAAGTGTCCCAGCATAGGCCCCAGGCTCCAAAAAGCCAGGCCATGCACCAAAGACAGGTTTTAGCTCCACTGCCTGGGGGCCTCCCAAACAGTTCAAGCAGATCAACTGTCTCACTTATCCAGAGGGCCTGGTCCAGTGCCCCCCCCCCCCCCCCAGCCATTGGTTCATAGTTCATGCATCTCCATTTGTTTGACCACTCATCCCTCTGCCTCTCTCAATCATGGTCTCCCATATCTCTAGCCCACACAATCCCTTCTCTCTCTCTCGCTGACTTGACTCCCAGAGGTCCACTCAGGGCTCTCTGCATCTGCCTCCATTAGACACTGGATGAGAGTTCCATCATGAAAGCCATCTGTTCACCAGAGCAGGTCAGCCCAGGTACTCTCTCGACCATTGCCAGTAGTCTACAGTGGAGGTATCTTTGTGGATTTCTGGGGACCTCTCTAGCACTCTGCTTCTTTCTACTCCCCTGGGGTCTTCATTCATCATGGTATCTCCTTCTCCATTCTTCCACTCTGCTCCTGATCCAGCTGGGACCTCCTGCTCCCCTAAGCTCTCTTTCCTCAGACCCTGGCTCTCCATTTTGCTCATGTAGATCTCATCCATTTCTCTGTCATTGGGCAATCCCTGTGTCTTTCTTAGGGTCCTCCTTACTAGCTAGCCTCCCTGGAGTTGTGAGTTGCAGTCTGGTTATCCTTTGCTTTATATCTAGTATGCACTTATGAGTGAGTACATACTGTGTTTGTCTTTCTGAGTCTGGGTTACCTCACTCAGGATGATTTTTTGTTTTAGTTCCATCCATTTGCCTGCAAACCTCATGATGTCATTTGTTTCACTCTGCTGAATAGTACTCCATTGTGTATATGTACCACATTTTCTTTATCCATTCTTCAGTTGAAGGGCATCTAGGTTTCTTGTTCTGGCTTTTACAAATAATGCTGCTATTGAGTATGTTTCCTTGTGGTATGATTCAGCATTCCTTGGGTATATGACCAAGAGTGGTATAGCTGGGTCTTGAGGGAGGTTGATTCCCAATTTTCTAAGAGAGCACCATATTGATTTCCAAACTGGCTGTACAAATTTGCATTCCTACCAGCAGTGGAGGAATGTTCCCCTTGCTCCACATCCTCTCCAACATAAGCTATATTCAGTGTTTTTGATCTTAGCCATTCTGATGGGTGTAAGATGGTATCTCAGAGTCATTTTGATTTGTATTTATCTAATGACTAAGGATATTGAGCAATTCCTTAAATGTCTTTTAGCCATTTGAGCTGCTTCTGTTGAGAATTCTCTGTTTAGCTCTATAACCCACTTTTTAATTGGACTGTTGGGTATTTTGATGTACAATTTCTCCAGTTCTTTATACATTCTGAATATCAGCTCTCTGTCAGATGTGTGGTTGGTAAAGATCTTTTCTCATTCTGTAGGCTGTTGTTTTTTCTTGTTGACCGTGTCCTTTGCCCTACAAAAGCTTCTCAGTTTCCAGAGGTCTCATTTATTAATTGTTTCTCTCAGTGTCTGTGCTACTGGTGTTATATTTAGGAAGTGATCTCCAATGCTAATGAGTTTAAGCCTACTTCCTACTTTCTCTTCTATCAGGTTCAGAGTAACTGGATTTATGTTGAGGTCATTGATCCACTTGGACTTAAGTTTTGTGCATGGTGACAGATATGGATCTATTTGCAGCCTTCTACATGTTGACATCTAGTTATGCCAGCACCATTTGTTGAAGAGGCTTTCTTTTTTCTATTGTACAGTGTTGGCATCTTTGTCAAAAATTATATGTTCATAGGTGTGGGGATTAATGTCAGGGTCTTCAGTTAGGTTCCATTCTTCCACATATAGGTTTTTATTCCAGTACCAAGCAACCAAAGAACTCATACAGCTTATAAACACCTTCAGCAATGTAGCAGGATACAAGATTAACTAAAAACAAACAAAACAAAACAGTAGTCCTCCTATATACAAATGACAAATGGAGTGAGAAAGAAATCAGAGATACATCATCCTTTACAATAGCCACAAATGATATAAAATACCTTGGGGTTACTCTAGCTAAACAAGCAAAGGACCTGTATGACAAGAACTTTAAGTCCCTGAAGAAAGAAATTGAAGATGTCAGAAAGTGGAAAGATCTCCCATGCTCATGGATAGGCAAGATTAACATAGTAAAAATGACAATTTTACCAAAATCAATCTATAGATTCAATGCAATCCCCATGAAAACCCAACACAATTCTTCACAGACCTGGAAAGAACAATCCCTGACTTCAAGCTCTACTACAGAGCTACAGTAATAAAATAGCTTGGTACTGGAATTTCACTTTCTAATGTCAGGGACTAAGTCTGGGATTATACTTGGAGAAATATAACAGTGCAAACTTGTGTTTGTGTGTGTATATGAGTGTGTGCTCTCATGCCTGACAAATTTCCTTTCTTTTCTTCTTTCCTAAGCCTCTTCCAAGCCACTATCTACATAAACTTATACAATGATGATCCAAGGGGAAATTAATCAGCTTGATTAATTGAGAAGAGTGGCTCAGGCTCAAACCCTATTTCTGTCATTTTGGCCTTGGCTGGTGGGACTTCTTCAGTCCTGGCGCCTTCATCACACCTCTTTCTTGTGCGTGCAAATGGGCACATGCTCACACATTTATGTACTTCCATCTACCTGTTCATGTGTATGTGATCCTGTGTAAATGCCTAAGAAGGTCAAAGGTCAGTCTCCATTGTCTTTCCTCGGGAACCGTATACCTTGTTTTTTAAGGCAGTGTCTTCAACTGTACAGTTGGAGCTCATGAAGGTGGGTGACTAGCCAGTGACACTTGGGATTGAACTATCTTCTCCTCCCCTGTGCTGGAATTACAGCTATGTGCCATTTCACCTGGTTTGTCTACATGGATGTCTACATAGGTTCTTATACTCACACACCAAGTACCTTACTAAGCAAACCATCTCTCAGCCTCCACGTTGCTTTTCAATTTCTTTCTGAATCTTTAGTGTAGCTGTTTGCACACTGGAGCTTATGGTTCTTCCTATATTTTATTATTATTATTTGAGATAGAATGTTACTATGTAGCTTTGGCTGACCTGGAAGTTTCTATGTAAACTAGACTTGTATTCTTCTTGCATTTTTTTTACTTGTATCCAAGCACACTTAATTAAAGGTGGATATAACCTTTCCCCCTGCACCAAATAACCCTGCACTGGTAGTTAGATAGTACGACTTTAAAAATCCTTTGTACAACAACACCCTTTCTTTATGTCTTCATACCCTCAGATGCTCTCTGGTCAATACAAATCAATGTGATTCTGTCATGGTCCAGGGACTGCCTGGTGCTGGAATTCACCTTTCATCCAGAGAGCACACCAATTTCCACCAGCACTGAGTTTACTCTGGCCCCCTAGCTCCCACAGGTGCATCAAGTAATACCAGGTTGATGATGCAGAAAGCCTCAGCCTCCAGGGTGATGGCAAGTGACTCTGAAGCATCAGACAGCTGCTTTGTACAGAAGATTTAATTCATATTGCATAGTAATGCTCCTAAGATGAGTTTCCATGGCGGGGGGGATGTTACCATGTAGGACTTTCCACAGAGGCTCATTGCTTGTCATGACAGTGTCTAAGGCTACTTAGGAATTCTGCCCTGGCTTCTGTTTCCTCATGAGACAGCATCTGCATAAATCATGGTAGGTAGTGAGGTTTTATAGAGGAATGAGTTGTTAAGAGTACAGTTCTTGTAGAGAGACCCAGAGTTTGGTTCCCATCATCCACATAGCATGGCCTACCACTGCTTGTGACTCCAGATCCAGGGTATCCACCACTATCTTCTGGCCTCAACATGTACTGCACTCATGTACACTCACACATATGCATATCAATTAAAAATTGAGGTGGGCATTAACAAGAGTCCCATTATCAGTCACCAGTCCTTTTACCTCCCTGCCTGGAAGTCAGTGAGAGAATGTTTTTGCTTTTAGGTGAAATTTACATATTTCATCTCCCTGAGCTCATTGCTCAGCATCCTAAACCACTGAACAAACTCATGTCATTCCAGATAAGGGTGCCTTGACTTTGAAAACAAAGCGTAACATAGAAAGCAATGTCTTTTCTTCCCCTAACTGGGCAGTGCTGACCTGTGACTTTCTGCACCTTCCCCAGATGATACCTTTACACATTCCCAATACTCTGGGCACATTGGAAATGCCTACTCATGGTTAAATATTTCAGGAAGAGACTGTTAATGAATTTTTGATCACAGTTTATGCCTGAAGAAGCCAGGTTCAGCCACCTGTCCTTGATAAATAAAATAGCCAAATAGTGAAAGACAGAGGAATAAAAATATTTATTCAATGTGGTCACATTGGTGAGAGGGACTACCAAGTCTGTCTTTGTGGTCCTATAGTAAGTTGGTCTTTAATAGAAATCCAGAGTTATATATGGCTAAGAGTCGAGGTCAAGATATGGTCCTATGTACTATTGATCCATCATTGTCTCTTCCACAATGTGATCTAACCAGTTGTAAATCACTTTCTTTTCTGGCTCAAGCTTTAGGCTGTCTTTTGTGTTAGCATGAGATTCATGGGAAAATTTCCATTCCTTGGGAGTCTATTGTTTCCATGGTCTGATAGCTAGTACATGAGACACAAATGCTTCTAGAGATTATCTCCATCCATGCCAGGTTGGCTAATGATGAGCACTAGTTTCTGTGTACATTGCTTATTTTCTTACCATTTGGTGAGAAGAACCCTAGCCCCAAAGAGACAGACAGCTGTGGCCAGGACTGTCTTGTATGAGAAACTGGGGCTGAGATGATGATGATGATGATGATGATGATGATGATGATGATGATGATGATGAAGAATCTGGTCATCCCTTGGCCAGAACTGCTCAGCGATGCACACCCTTTGGTCTCTACTTAAACACAAACCCTTAACCTTCATGTCAGGACCTTGAAGATAGCCATGGGTGGGTAGTGCTAGGGTCTCTGTGTCTCCTTGCTGCTTTTCACAAGGTGGCCAGATTGAATAAACCTTCTTCTCTGCCTTCCACTCTTACTTGTCTGTGTAATTAATTGACTTGTTGAGGATGGGTGGCTAAGCTTGACTCTTTAGGGCTGCCAGGACCTAGGCTTTGGTCATAATGAATCTGGTAACATTGTAACAACTCATGAAGACTATGCCAATTCCTGTGTGCATCTCACAGTGAACCCTTGAACACTCATGATTCTCTCCATGCTTCTGAATTTACGCGCATATTGGGAAAAATAATGTAGCCCTCTCCTTTCTCCCCGCCTTCTCCTCTTGCACCTGGTTCTTCTTCAGCAGTCTTCTATCATGCCAAACCTGTTCTTGACCAATAACTTCCCACACAGTTTACGCTCATCTCAGGGATCTCTCCATTTTAACATATCTAAAATGATTTTAAAATCTAGATATTCTGTTGTATATATTCATACTATTAATTTATAGGAAATGGGAGATTTCCTTTTTGCCACCATCTTAATGCTACATTACTGTTATTTAAGTCAGTTTTTGAGTACTATTGTTTTTGTTCAGTAGAGCATTTTTTTAAGTGCAAATGTTGAACTAAAATATAGTGATTTCTTTTCCTTTTACTGATTACTAGACAAGTGTGTACTGGCTTCTTTGAACTGTCAACTTGATATACTCTAGACTCACTTAGAAGAGAGCTCTACTTGAGGAATTGTGTAGGTGAGGGTGGCCTGTGAGCATGTCTAGCAGGTTGCATTAATTGTTAATTGGTGTGGTAAAAACCAGACCTTCATGGATGGTGCCATCCCCTAGACAGTAGATCCTGAACTATATGAGACAGGTGAAAGTGAGCAAGCAAGAATCCATCCTTTTTTCCTGTTCTTGACTGTTGATGGGTGACTGCTTTCAATTCCCGCCTTAATTTCCTCTCTGTGATGGATTGTGACCTAGACCTGCAAACCAAACAAGCGCTTGCCTTGCTAAGTTGCCTTTTGTCAGGGCATTTGATGGAAGCAATGGAAATGAAATTAGAACATATTGGTACTTACCTGCACACCCATCATCAGTCTGGAAGAAGCTCCTTTTGCCAACTCTGACTGGCAGCAGCTATTTACTTTTAAGTTTCAAATCTGATTATTGTAAACAGTATGCTGCTTTTGTTTGAACTTGCCCTTCAAACATTATTAAGTTTATGGTAAAAAAATTAATTTCCAGATAGATTATCCAGAGGTGTTTAATAAACAAGAGAGGCACAGGAAGTAAGGTCTTTACAACAACATTACTGCTCATATTCATTTTTGAGCTTTGGGAGATAAGTGGCAGAGGTGACACAGAGGACAGAGGTGTCATTGGGATAGTCCTCGGGAAATACTCCCTTCTCCAACATTACAGAGGACCAGCCCAGCTGGACACAAGACAAACCTGCCTGGACCGAAATTTTGGCCTAGTGCTCTGATCCTATTACATTGGTTTTAGTTTCCAACAAGCAATTTGACAGCAGCAGACTAAGGTCACGCTTTGGGCTTCTTGTCACTAGTCCAATGTGACACTCTAAAACCTGAAATTATTTCATGGTTCTCATATTCCTGTTGTTCACTAATGGTCCATATGCAAAATAAATGAAAACAGAGAGTTCATGCCCTTGGCATGAAAGTCCCTCTCTTCTCACAGATCACAGGTCAACTGACCACACTAATTAAGACCCAGAGCATAGCACAAATTACCATGAGCATGTGTGAATGAGGTTCAACAGGGAACGGTGATTTTTCCAGATCAAAGCTAAGAAAGCAGATGAAATCACTGAAGATACACAAACCCGCACTTGATACTTCTGCACTGTGAAACATTGTGATTTCCAGATTCAGAGATTAGCACAACAAATGATAAAAAATGATGAAATATACTGAGGTGACTACTGTGTGTCCAGGTCCAGTTCTCAGTGATTCTTACCAATGACATCATCTAAGCCTTCTGACAACCTCCTGAATCTATTATACTCGGTTTACAGATAGGCATAGAGAGGCATTCACTTTTCCAGAGTTACACATTTGGTGAGTGGATACTACAGTCATTTAAATGCAGGTACCTTGGGTTTGAGACCAAATGGTTATTTATCATCTTTGTTTCTAAGACTCTCTGGCTCAACAACTGTAAAACAATAGGGCATTGAACACCCATATCTCCCAAATAGCAAAAACAGAGGCAAAACACAAACAAACACACACACACAAAGAAAAAAAAAACCTGGGCTAAATTTATTTGTCTAAAAATAGAGAACAGTAAAGCTGCTTGAAATGTGAGGTATACATGTTTGTGTGGGTACATAAATGTGTGCACACATGTGGAAGTCAGAGGTTAACACTGGGTGTCTTCCTCAATTGTTCTCCACTTTTTGAGACTGAGTTGAACCTGGTCCTGCTGATTCAGCTAGATTAACCAGCCAGCGAGCCCTAGGAATTCTCCTCTGCCTACCTTTCCAGTGCTGGGATTACAGAAATATGGCAATTTACTTTGTCATGTTATATGAGTTCTGGGCACCAAATTCTTGTGCAACAACTTCTTTTCTGACTGAGTCCTCTCCTGACCCGGAGACACATCATTGTTTTTTAAAAAGAAATGTGTTGTTTGAACCTCAGTACTCAGGAAGCTATAGCAAGATTATCAGTTCCAGGGCAGCCTGGGCTGCACAGTGAAATTATTTCCCAAAGTAGGAAAGAAAGAAAGAAAGAGAGAGAGAGAGAGAGAGAGAGAGAGAGAGAGAGAGAGGAAGAAAGAGAATGAAAACAATACACTATCCTTCTTAAAATTAAAAGATTAAAATTCCCAACCCTTTTATTAATTTCTAGAACTTATAGTTCTGTTTGAACAGTTCACCACTTAAAACTAAATTTTAAACTAATGGCAACTCATCTTCTTTGTATAAAATATTAATGGCAATGAGGAAAGGGAGAATAAGAAATTATTTAATATTCAGAAATGTATGCAATTGTCTTGATGTTTGCCATTTCTGTAACTGGCCACATCTGTGTCCCCTTTCCCTCCCCATTTTATGACTCCTGTGACCACAGTCAGTACTTCATGCTTGAGGTACTTTTTTTTTAATGGGTGACCTAAATTATCACTGCTAAAGGGTATGACTTCTCAGTAACTCTGCCTTTTCTTGTCTTTGCTTTAAGGTTTTATTAGCTTTTACTATGAGCTAAGGAAGCACTAAGTGGCTCCCAGGAGACTCATGTAATTTCCTGCCCCTTTTGTGAAAGATAATCTAGATTTTGAGACTTGGTCTCATGTAGTACAGGCTGTTCTCTAACTCAATATGTTGCTGAGGATGACCTTGAACTTTCCATACTCCTGTTTTCAACTCCTGAGGCCTGAGATTACAGATGTGTATCACCACACCAGGTATGTGTGATGCTGGGGATGAGAAACAGAGCTTTCTGCATGCTAGCTGATTACTGTATTACAGCCCCTGTAAGACAGAACCTTGATCAGTTATCCTCATCCTCTTTCCCATAGAGTCAGTGTCATGCCCTCGTGATATGAGTCAGTGTTATGCCCTCATGATATACACTTGACAACCTAATTTCCTATTTAATGATTTTCCTGTGTTTCTTAGAAGTAGTCTTCCTAAGTTGAACCAAGACCTAAAAAACAATAACTCATAGTGTGTTGGGAACAGGAAGCCAGATTGCTGTAACCAGGCTGACAGTTATCAGAGAGAAAATAGATACGTCCATATTCACTATTAGATTTCTAGTCATATCTGTTCTATAGAAACACATACTATATATTGGATTTTGGTACACTCACACTGAATTTTCCATTCTACATGATAGCACTCCATGGTTTTACTTTCCTATTTATGGTAACTAGGTCTTCAGTAGACTACTCTACAGTTTGGATGAGTGACAGATCCTAGGAATCCATGATATGCTATGATATTATAGCTTACAAATTAATCCAAATAAAATGTATTGTTAATGGTAATGAATTACTTGATCATGTGTGCATTTATGTGTGTGTGTGTGTGTGTGTGTGTGTGTGTATGCACCTGAATGCCTGAATATTTGTGAGTGAATGTACATGTATGTATGCATTTTTGATATAGGGACTGTTATTGAACCTGAAACTCATAGATTCCGCTATACTGGCTAGCCAGTGAGATTCATGGATGCTTCTGAATCTGAAGCTTTAGGTGGGGAATACAGGTGTGTGGCATGGTACCTGACTTTTTATGTAGGTTGTGGGAATTTGAACTCTCTGCTTTGGGGATTTGTCTGTATGCTTTCACAGCAAGTGAACTATCTCCCTAGCCCATGTAATAAATTGCTATGGCTTTTGACTATTAGTTCAACAATGATGCCCATAGAATCTCTGAGGTAAGATGACTATGATCCATGCTGCTAGCACAATCATAGAAAGAGAATGGCAAAGTTAGGATTTTAAGTTTTTATATAAATATACAGAAAATGCAGGAGCTTTTTCAGTGTCCCTAAAGAATCTCTGGTTTGACATAGACATAGGGCCAGAAGTTTAAAAAAAAGATACAACATTTAATTGTATATCCTGCAGACTTGCAATGTGAGTCCATCCATAACTTTCAAACAGATTTCTCAAGAGAACAGTAGAGTAGACTTTGGGGGAGGATCAGAATCCTGAAACTAGAACTTAAAGAAGCTGAGACTTGAATTAAGTCGCTGTGGGAAGACTTGGCCAGTGCAAGCAGCCCTTCCCTCCTGTGTCTGAGAGAACAATTCATCTTGGCTTGAAGTCCCAAATGTAAACTTCTTTTAACTATTGTCTTCAAGAGGTACCAATTTTTCTAAAGATGTCCTTAAGGACCCTTTCATACTGGACTCCTATAGTAGAATATCTCTAGGCGAACAGTTTAAAATCTGGCAAAGAAATCAGCACTCATTTACTTATGTTTTCAAATTTACATCAATGTAAATATGAGGAATGAGTATGTCAGCTGAGTCTAGAAAGTTAGAGGAGGGGAAAAGGAAATGTCTGAATTGAATTATTAATATAAGTGAATTAAGTAGGTTCTGGGTCCAATGTGTAGCCTGTTGGAAAAGTCTCGATAGTTCAAGTGGTATATGATTGATTGGCTTGTAATAACTATGGTCACCATTTCATGAACCTAGTATTATAGAATGTTCTCCTCACTAAAGAAGGTATAGAAGCAAAGGCAAAAGGCCAAGAGATGCTAAAGATACATGAAACTCAATACCCATTCTCCTTGATACTTATCCCAAGAAAGTTCAGAGCCATTTCTTCAGCTAAGTTACAGAATGTGTTACTGAGGGCAGGTCATGGTTTTATTTTTCCCATAGGTGGGAATCTTTTATAGGCTAAGAGTGGGAAATAGATCTATTAAGTTGGCCTTCTGGGGCTGGCAAGATGCCTCAGTAGTTAAGAGCTCTTGCTGCTCTCCCAAGGGACCTATGTTCACTCCCAGAACACACACACACACACACACACACACACACACACACACACACACACACACTGGATGGCTCACAACTGAATGTAACTCAAGATCTAAGTAATACAGCATCCTCTTGTGGCCTCCATGGGCATTTACACATATGCATGCATGAATGCACATATTCACACACACACACACACACACACACACACACACACACACACACACATCTTTTTAAAAGGTGGGCTTGCTTTTGTCAAAGGAGGAAATTGTGATCTCAAAGAATGGTAAGAAACAAAACTCAATTATGTTAACAATTTTAAGACTTATTTTATTTTTAATTGTGTGTGTGAGGAGGGGGGTGGTGCATGTGAGTCTAGTGCATGGGGAGGACAGAAGAGGACTGTAGGTGATTCTACAGCAGGACTTAAAGGTGGTTGTGAGATTCCTCATGTGAGACCTGGGGTGGAAACTGGGTCTCTTAATTGCTGAGCTTTCTTCCAAGCTCTAATGCTACTTTTGAAAAAATATTTAGTCTTTTACAATCAGTTTTTGAAATAGCAATGAGCCATTAAAATTATTTAGGGAGACAGTGTTGGTACTTGTGCCTGAAACAGCAATTATTTTCATTGTACGTTAAGTGTTAGGACTAGAGTTGGTCAAGACTTTTGTCTTCTCACCATGGTGACATAAGTCTTCGTTACACTTCCCAAATGAGCCATGGAGTAGACTAGCAATGTAAGCATAGTCAGAAGGCCCAGAATAACCTGATGAGTAGTTGAAAGCCTATCTCTAATTTCAAGTCAGCAAAGTAGGATCTAAATTGTATATCCCTTCAAAATTTTGTTCCCTTTACACTGTCATGGGCTTTTTCATTTTGTAGTAACCTGGGGGAAGTAACTGATATTGGCAGTATAGAGTAACTATATGACTTTTACTGTGTGTGGCTATTGCATATATGGTCAAGTGGTTTGCCCTGAAATATCTTAAAAATCAAATTTAATATCAAGTGATGTTTGTGATGCTTTTCCTGGTACCCTGCTCTCTTTAGCTGGGATGACTCTAACACCATTATGATTTTTCAAGGACCACATCACAATAGTCATTCTATATTATAACAATATCCTTTTGTTCTTAGAAAAATTAAAGAAAATGTGTTTTAGCATGAAGTCTTGGAGATGTGAGAGTGAATCATCATGAGCAGTTAAGAAGATTTTTTTTTTTCTATGAGCCCCTGTCATTACCTCAGTGAGGTTCAGTTTATTTAGCTTTAAGTATGCAAGGAAATGTACGGCAGGCTTGAGACAAAATAACTTCTTCTGAGAAACCGTTTTCTCTTCTCTTGATATTTCCCTTTCTATATGTTTATTAAAAATTCTAGTTAGAAAGCTAAAATATGAGCCAGAACAGGTGAGGGACCCACATGCCAGGGGAACTGCAGCCCTCCCATTTTCTTCCCTGGCACAGCTCCCCAGGCCCACATCATCCCAGCTCATTGCTGATGCTCATGCTGGACCCTGTCTTCAACCCCAGCAGACTTCCACCACTTAGGCACAGGACTCCCTCACAGAGCCAGTGAGTAACCCCACTGCAAAGGAGCAGCCCCCTCCCTCGATTCTGTACCAGAACCTTTCCTCAGCCCACATCATTGCTCGGCCCACTGGCTGGGCCCAGACCCCAACCCTAGTGAACTTCTGCCATTCAAACACAGACCATAGCAGTCAGAAAGTGAGCAACCTGCCTGCCAGTGATGCTGCCCCCTTTCTCTGGAGTCTGTGGCCCTGGACCCTTCTCCAAGCCCACACCATCCCAGCTCATTGCTGGTCACGATGTTGGACTATACTCCCAAACCCAGTGGACTTGGGCCACTCAGCCCCAAGCCACACCAGTCAGAACAGGAGCAAGCCACACCAACTTGATCAGATTCCAGCTGCAGGGCTGCAGAATACACCATTTAGAAGAACAGGTTGAGGCCACACCAATCAGAAGAACAAAGATCCCATGTTACCCCACCAGAGGTCAAGCTAACTGCCAGATGGCCAACTCCCAACTTGGACAGAGACTCCAAATTAGACCACAGGTCATGACAGCAGCCAGAAATCCAGGCCACAAAGACTAGAAACCAAAGAGGAAACAGAATCCAAGGAGCAGGACATACATCCAACAAAGACAAACTCACTAGAACTAATCATCTCAAACCCAGATGCCTAACATTCAGTGTCAAAACACAATCAACAGCAGCCAGGGCAATATGGTACCACCAGAATCCAGCTATCCTACAAGCACAGCGAGACCTGAAAATTACAAAAAGCCTAAGTACAAGAAAATGACCTTAAAATCAACTTTATGAAGATGGTAGAGGTCCTGAAAGAAGAAATGAAAAGCTCCCTTAAAGAAATTGAGGAAAAGACAAATTACAGGAAATCAACAAGTCCCTTAAAGAATGCCAATAAAGCCAAGGGGGGAAAACAGGTGAAGGAAACTGCTTAGGACATGAAAATCAAAATAGAAGCTATAAAGAAAACACAAACTGAGATAATTCAGGAAATGGAAAATATGGGTAAATGAACAGAAACTACAGATGCAATTATCACCAACAAAATATAAGAGATGGAAGAGAGACTCTCAGGTATTCAAGATACAATAGAGGTAATAAAATCATCCATCAAAGAACATGTTAAATCTAAAAAAACTCCTAACACAAAACATGCAGAAAACCTGGGATATCATGAAAAGACCAAACCTAAGGGTAGTAGGAAAAGAAGAAGGAGAAGAATCTCAGCACAAAACCCCTGAAAATATATTTAACAAAATCATAGAAGAAATTTTCCCTAACGTAAAGAAGGACATGCCAATACAGAACACCAAATAGATTGGATCGGAAAAGAATGTCCCCATGTCATAAAAAACCAAATTACTAAACATACAGAACAAAGAAAAAATATTACAATCTTCAAGGGAAAAGGGCCAAGTAACATATAAAGACAGACCTATTAGAGCTATGCCTGACTTCTCAATTTAGACTCTAAAAGACAGAAGGGCCTGGACAGCTATCAATTATCACAGATGGAGAAAACAAGAATTTCCAAGTCAAATTTAAACAATATCTACCTACAAATCCAGTCCCACAGAAGGTACTAGAAGGAGAAGTCCAATCCAAGGAAATTACCTACATTCATGAAAATACAGGCATTACATAATTTCACACCAGCAAAATCCAAAGAAGGGAAACACACACACACACACACACACACACACACACACACACACACACACACACACACACACACACACACACACACACACACACTACCATCACCACCAACAACATAATAACAATAATTAATAATCAATGGTTATTTTTTATTAATATATTTTACATTCTGACCACAGCCTACTCTCCCTCCTCTTCTCCACTCCACCACCTCCTCAATCTGCCCTTCTCCCATAATCACTCAGAGAGGGGCAGGTCTCCCATGTTTGTCCTTGGGTCTCTGAATCTGCCTCCGTCAGTCATTGGATAAAGGCTCTCCAATGAAAACCAGGGTAGTCACCAATCCAATCACAAAAGATGGCTAGTTTGGGCTACATATCCATTGTTGCCAGGAGTCTTAGCTGGGGCCATCCTTTTAGACTCATGGCAGTTCCTTTGCATCAGGTTTCTACCAACTCCATGAGGCCCCTTTTTTCAGTCATCTCTCTCAGCACTGTCCTCCTCCTCTCACCCTCAAACTGGTTTCTTCATTTTGCCCCAAGTCCAACCAGGAGATCTCCTCTATTTCCCCTTTCCTGAGAGATCTAAGCATCACCCCTTTGGATCCCCCTCCTTGTTACCTAGCCTCTCTGGGTCTATGGACTGTAGCATGGTTATCTTTACTTTACAGTTAGTATCACATATGAGTGAATACATACCATGTTGGTCTTTCTGGGTGGGGGTTTCTTCACTCAGGATGCTTTTTTTCTAGATCCATTTATTTGCCTTTATATTTCCTAATGTTGTTGTTTTTAACAGCTGAGTAATATTCCACTGTGTAAACGTACCACATTCTCTTTATCTATTCTTCAGTCGAGGGGGGCATCTAGGTTGTTTCCAGGTTCTGGCCATTACAGTGGGGAACAGCATTGAATACAGTGGCACAGGAGACCACTTCCTGAATAGAGCACCAGTATCACAGACAATAAGATAGACAATTAATAAATGGTTCCTCATGAAACTGGAAAGATTCTATAAGGCAAAAGACACCGTCAAAAGGACAAAACATCAGCCTACCAAATGTGAAAAGATCTTCACAAACCCCACATCCAACTGAGGGCTGGTTTCTAAAATATATAAAGAACTCAAGAAACTAGACATCAAAAAAATAATCCTGTCACCTCCTTCCAGACTGAGCAAAGTGTCCCTGTGTGGTGACAGGACCTGCCTGTACTGAATCTACCAGGTTTAAATAAATCCCCAGGGGTGCCTTGATCCTAGAGGACATGGGAATGGAGGGGAGGGGCTGGGGGGAAGGTGGGGGTGGAGGCGGGAGGGGGGAGGACAGGGGAACCTATGGCTGATGTATAAAATTTAAAACACATAATAATAAAGAAAAAATTATTTATTAAAAAATCCAATTAAAAATGGATTATAGACCTAAATAGAAAACTTTCAACAGAGGAATCTCAAATGGCAGAGAAACATTTAAAGAAATGTTCATTATCCTTTTCCATCAGGGAAATGCAAATCAAAATGACTCTGAGAAATCCACAAAGATACTTCCACCATAGAGTACTGGCAATGGTTGAGAGAAAGCCCAAACTGACCTACTCTGGTGATAGGATGGCCAAACACCCAAACTGTCAAGACAGAACTCACATCCAATGACTGATGGAAGCAGATACAGAGATCCATGGGGCTCAGAGAGTCCAATCAGTGAGAGAGAGGAAGGATTGTATGAGCAAGAGATGTTGAGACCATGATTGGAAAAAGCACAGGGACAAATAGCCAAACTAGTAGAAACACATGAACTATGAACCAATAGCTGAGGAGCCCCCATGGAACTGGATCAGGCCCTTTGGATAAGTGAGACAGTTGATTAGCTTGAACTGTTTGGGAGGCCCCCAGGCAGTGAGACAGGGACCTTTCCTTAGTGCATTGAGCTGGCTTTTTGGAGCCTGGGGCCTATGCTGGGACACTTTGCTCAGCCTGGTTGAAGGGAGGAGGGGACTGGACCTGCCTCGACTGAATCTGCCAGGCTGAGCTGAATCCCCAGAGGAATCCTTGCCCTCTGGGAGGAGGAGATGGGAATGGGGGGTGGATTGGGGGGTGGGAGAAGGGAGGACAAAAAGTTAAAAAAAAAAAAAACAAGAAAAAAAAAACTGGACTCTGAAATTATATCTTATACCTGCCAGAATAACTAAGATCAAAAACACAAATGACAGCTTATATTGGAGAGGATGGGAAGCAAGGGGAACACCCTTCCATTGCTGGTGAGAGTGCAAACTTGTACAGCCACTTTAGAAATCAGTATGGCAGTTTCTCAGAAATTTGGGAATCAATCTATCTCAAGACCCAGCAATACCACCCTTGGACATATACCCAAAGGATACTCAATTATATCACAAAGACACTTCCTCAACTATGTTCATAGCAGCTTTAATTGTAATAGCAAGAACCTGGAAACAATCAGTGGTCATTAATATCTCTCAGTATCAATGGACTCAGCTCACCAAAAAAAAAAAAAAAAAAAAAAAAATGAGAGAGAGAGAGAGAGAGAGAGAGAGAGAGAGAGAGAGACAGGCTAACAGAATGGATATGAAAACAGCATCCATCATTCTGCTGCATACAAGAAACAAACTCCAATATCAAAGATAGATATTACTTCAGAGTAAATGGTTGGAAAAAGATTTTTCAAGCAAATAGACCTAACAAGCTATCCTTATAACTAATAAAATAGACTTCAAACCAAATTAATTGAAAGAGATGCATTAATTGAAAGAAGGACATTTCATATTCATTAAAGGAAAAGTCCACCAAGAGGACATCTCAATTCAGAACATTTATGTCCCAAATGCAAGGGCACCCACATCTGTAAAAGAAATATTACAAAAACTTAAAACACATCTTGAACCCCATACATTAATAGTGGGAGACTTCAACATCTCACTCTTGTCAATGTACAGGTCATCCAGGCAGAAACTAAACAGAGAAATAACAGAACTAATAGAGGTTATGAACCAAATGGACCTAACAAGTATCTTCAGAAAATTTCACCCAAACACAAAAGAATATACTTTCTTAGCACCTCATGGAATCTTTTCCAAAATGGAACTTATACTCTGTTACAAAGCAAGTCTCAAGAGATACAAGAAAATTGAAATAACTCCCTGTATCCTATCAGATCACCATGGATTAAAGTTGGATTTCAACAACAGAAACAACAGAAAGCCTATAAACTTATGCAAACTGAACAACTCTCTACTGAGTTACCACTGAGTCAAGGAAAAAAAAAAGAAAGAAATTAAGACTTCCTAGAATTCAATGAAAATGAATGCACAATATACCCAAAGTTATGGGATGCAACGAAAGCAATGCTAAGAGGAACATTTATAGCATCAAGTGCCTTCATAAATAAATTAGAGAATTCTCATACCAGAGACTTAACAGCACACCTGAAAGCTCTAGAACAAAAAGTAACAGGCACATCCAAGAGGAGTAGACAGCAGTAATTAATTAAATGCAGGGCTGAAATCAATAAATAGAAACAAAGAAAACAATACAAAGAATCAAAGAAACAAAGAGTTGGTTCTCTGAGAAAATCAACAAGATAGACAAACCTTATCTGAACTAACAAAAAGGCAGAGACAGAATACCCAAATTAATAAAATCAGAAACAAAAAGGGAGCCATAACAACAGACACTGAGGAAATCCAGAGAATCAAAGTAAAGGAGAATCATGCTATAATCCACAGACCCATGGAATCTATGTAACCAGGATGTCTCAGTTAGGGGGAAGCATGAATCTCGCTGTGAAGGGGAAATAGAATGGTCATTACCAGTGGAAGCAGGGATGGGCCTGGATGGGGGAACAGGGATGGGAACAGGAGTGATCTGGTGGAGGGAGGATGGAGGAAGAGAATTCTGGGAAAGACAACTGGGATCTAGTGGCATCTCTTGGATGAGGTAGAAACCTAGAACAATGGAAACTCCAAGGAATCTATGAGGATGATCCCTAGCTAAAACTCTTAGCAATAGGGGATATGGAGCCTGAATTAGCCATCTCCTGTAACCAGGCAAGACTTTTAGGGGAGCTACTGGGACACCAACCCAGCCACAAACATTTTGACCTACAATTTGTCCTGCCTACAAAATGTGTTGTGGTGAAGATGGGAAGAAATTGTGGGAGCGACCTACTAATGACTGGCACAGTTGGAAATCCATACCCTGAGAGGGAGCGCACCCCTGAAGGCCAGGATCCAGAGGCATGATACCTCAGAGACAGAATTAAACCAAACAGAAATGGCAAAGAAAAATGTTGTTAAAAGATTCCTAATAATATTCTACTCTACTTTACTCATAGATTGATGCCTATCTAAATTGTCAACAGAGAATCTTTCCCCAGAAACTGATGGAAACAGATGCAGAGACCCACAGCCAAACATTAGGCAGAGCTCAGGGAATCCTGTGGAAGAGAGGGAGGAAGGATTGTAGGAGCCAGTGGGGTCAACAACATCATAAGAAAACCTACATAACTAACTATTCTGGGCTCATTGGGGCTCACAGAGACTGAACTGACAACTAGGGAGCCTGCATGGGACTGACCTGGGCCCTCTGCATATATGTTACAGTTGTGTGATTTGGTCTTCACATGAGAGACTCAACAGTCTCTGACTCTGTTGCAGGCTTTTGGCCTTCTTCCTCCTATTAGATTGCCTCATCCAGTCTTAACAGAAGAGGAGCTGCAACTTGATATGGCTGGCTGATATCCATGGGAGGCCTGTCAACATCTGAAGAGAAACAGTGGAGGAGTGGATTGGGGGTGTTTGAGGGGGAAAACTGGGAGGAGTGGAGGGAGTTTTGATTGGGATGTAAAAATAAAACAAAACATATAAATAAATAAAAGGAAAAAGAAAGCTAAATATTTGTAATGAAAAAGTTAAGTTCCATTTTGGTTGATTCCTCACTTCCCATATGTACAAAAACCTCCCATGGAAACTTGTTTTAAGCTGATTTTAAAAATTAAAACAAGAAACACCAATGGTGTCAAATTCTAAAATATTATGACAAATAGCAGAATGAAATTAATCCACTTTACCATTACTTTATCCAACTTAAAAACCTTTATTTTAGGGGATAAGATGATGGTTTGGCAGTGTATCTACTGCTCTTTCAGAGGACCCAAATCTGGTTCCCAGAACATACCGCAGGTGGCTCACAACTACCTGTAACTCCAGTGCCAGGAGATTTGATACCCCCTTTTGTTCTCCATGGCTACTTGCACCCATATTCTCATTCATTCATTCATTCATTCATTCATTCATTCTCTCTCTCTCACACACAATTAAAATAAAACAGGAATCTATGGTTTTAAGTAAACCAAATATAAATCAAGCATGTGTAAATTTTAAGAGTGTATTTGCCAACATGCACACAAAAGCTTATGCAATTTACATCTAAGGAAAAGAGTTTTTGCATCATTAACATACTAATTTGAAAGCATAAATTTTAAGGATAAACTTTTAGTATCATCCTTGTTTAAGCTGCTACACCTATGCTCTTGATGTACTGATATTTCAATGACTTTCAAGTGTTTTCTTCTTAGTATATTTTGCAGGTGTGTATATATTTCTCTGTATATATTTACGAGTAATATAGTACATTGTATATGTCTCATGTATTGCATTATATATTTTTTTCTTTATTATTATGTGTTTTAAATTTTATACATCAGCCATGGCTACCCCTGTCCTCCCCCCTCCCGCCTCCACCCCCAACTTCCCCCAGCCCCTCCCCTCCATTCCCATGTCCTCCAGGATCATGGCACCCCTGGGGATTCATTTAAACCTGGTGGATTCAGTACAGGCAGGTCCAGTCCCCTCCTTCCAGATTGAGCATGTGTCCCTGTATAAGCCCAAGGTTCCAAACAGCCAGCTCATGCACTAAGGACAGATCCTGGTCCCATAGACTGGATGCCTCACAAATAGATCAAGCTATTCAATGGTCTCACTTATCCAGAGGGCCTGATCCAGCTGGGGGCTCCACAGCCTTTGGTTCATAATTCATGTACTTCCATTTGTTTGGCTATTTGTCCCTGTGCTTTTTGCAATCTTGGATTCAACAATTCACGCTCTTGCAGACCCTCCTCTTTCTCGACAGATGGACACCTGGAGCTCCACCTGGGGCCTGGCTGAGGATGTCTGCATCCACTTCCATCAGTTATTGGACAAGAGTTCCATCATGACAGTTAGGGTATTTAGCCATCTGATCACCAGACTAGGTCAGATCAGGCTTTCTCTTGATCATTGCCAGCAGTCTATAGAGGAGGTATCATTATGGATTTTTGGGGACCTCTCAAGCACTCTGCCTATTCCTCTTCTCATGTGGTCTTCATTTATCATGGTCTGTTATTCCTCATTCTCCCTTTCTGTTCTTGATCCAGCTGGGATCTCCTGCTCCCCTAAGCTTTCTTTCCCTCAAATCTTGCCCTTCATTACTCCCACTGTCGTCCAGGTTGTTCATGTAGATCTCATCCATTTCTCTGTCATTGGGTGATCCTTGGGTCTTTCCTAGGGTCCCGTTTTCTAGGTAGTCTCCCTGGAGTTGTGTAGCAGTCTAGTCATCTTTGTTTTACATCTAGTATCCTCCTATGAGTGAGTACATACCGTGTTTGTCCTTCTGAGTCTGTGTTACCTCACTCAGGATGATTTTTTTCTAGATCCATCCATTTGCCTGAAAACCTCATGATGATGTCATTGTTTTTCTCTGTGGAGTAGTACTTGATTGTGTATATGTACCATATTTTCTTTATCCATTCTTCAGTTGAAGGGCATCTAGGTTGTTTACAGGTTCTGGCTATTACAAACAAAGCTGATACGAACATAGTTGAGCAAATGCCCTTGTGGTATGATTGAGCATTCCTTGGGTATATGCCCAAGAGTGCTATAGCTGGGTCTTGGGGGAGATGGATTCCCAATTTTCTAAGGAAGCGCCATATTGATTTCCAAAGTGGCTGTACAAGCTTGCATTCCCACCAGCAGTGGAGGAGAGTTCCACTTGCTCCACATCCTCTCCAGTATAAGCTTTCTTCTGTGCTTTTGATCTTAGCCATTCTGACAGGTGTAAGGTGGTATCTCAGAGTCATTTTGATTTGCATTTCCCAGATAATTAGGGATGTTGAGCAATTCCTTAAATGTCTTTCAGCCATTTGAACTTCCTCTGTGGAGAATTCATTGATGCAAAAATACTCAATAAAATTCTGGCAAACAGACTCCAAGAACACATCAAAACAATTATCCACCATGATCAAGTAGGCTTCATCTCAGAGATGCAAGGGTGGTTCAACATACGAAAGTCCATCAATGTAATAAACCATATAAACAAACTCAAAGAAAAAAAAAAACTACATGATCATCTCACTAGATGCAGAAAAGAAATTTGACAAAATCCAACACCCCTTCATGATAAAGGTCTTGGAGTGATCAGGAATACAGGGAACATACCTAAACATAATAAAGGCAATCTACAGCAAGCCAACAGCCAACATCAAATTAATGGAGAGAAACTCAAAGCAATACCACTAAAATCAGGAACAAGGCAAGGCTGTCCCCTCTCCCCCTACTTATTAAATATAGTACTTGAAGTTCTAGTCAGAGCTATAAGACAACATAAAGAGATTAAGGGGATACAAATTGGAAAGGAAGAAGTCAAGCTCTCCCTATTTGCAGATGACATGTTAGTATACACAAGTGACCACAAAAAATTCAACCAAGGAACTGGTACAGCTAATAAAAACCTTCAGCAACGTTGCAGGCTACAAGATCAACTCAAAAAAATCAGTAGCCCTCCTATATACAGTAGACAAACAGGCTGAGAAGGAAATCAGAGTTACATCACCCTTTATAATAGCCACAAATGATATAAAATACCTTGGCGTTATGCTAACTAAGCATGTGAAGGACCTATATGACAAGAACTTTAAGTCCCTGAAAAAAGAAATTGAAGAAGATGTCAGAAAATGGAAAGATCTCCCATGCTCATGGATAGGCAGGATTAACATAGTAAAAATGGCGATCTTACCAAAAGCAATCTACAGATTCAACACAATTCCCATCAAATTACCAACACAATTCTTCCAGATCTGGAAAGAATAATACTCAACTTCATATGGAAAAACAAAAACCCCAGGATAGCCAGAAGAATCCTGTACAATAAAACAACCTCTGGAGGCATCGCAATCCCCAACCTCAAGCTCTACTATAGAGCTACTCTAATAAAAACAGCTTGGTACTGGCATAAAAACCGACATGTGGACCAATGGAATCGAATTGAAGACCCTGACATTAACCTGCACACCTATGAACATGTAATTTTTGACAAAAAAGCCACCACTGTACAATGGAAAAAAGAAAGCATCTTCAACAAATGGTGCTGGCATAATTGTATGTCAATGTGTAGAAGGCTGCAAATAGATCCATATCTGCCACTGTGCACAAAACGTAAATCCAAGTGGATCAAAGACCTCAACATAAATCCAGCTACACTCAACCTAATAGTAGAGAAAGTAGGAAGTAGTCTTGAATGCATTGGCACAGGAGATCACTTCCTAAATATAACACCAGTAGCACAGACACTGAGAGAATCAATCAATCAATGGGACCTGTTGAAACTGAAAAGCTTTTGTAGAGCAAAGGACACGGTCAACATGACAAAGTGACAGCCTACTGAATGGGAAAATGTCTTCACCAACCCCACATCTGACAAAGGGCTGATATCCAGAATATATAAAGAACTCAAGAAATTAGACATCAACATGCCCAACAGTCCAATTAAGAAATGGGCTATAATACTAAGCATTATATTTTTTATTTTCTTGAAATTTTCCCAAAATGTTTGCTTATGTGCATATGCACATACGTATACAATTGTATATACATGTGTTTTTGCACATAGAGGTAGGAAATCAACTTTGTATGTTGTTCATCAGTAACCTTCCACTTTTGGATTGAGACAGAGTTTCTCATCAATCTCTAATTTCATCAAATTGGCCCAGGTATGTGGTCGGAGAGCTCCCAGGAACTCTGTCTCTAACTCCCGTCCTTCCATTTTTGAGAATACAAGCTTAAGTCACTATGCTGACTTTTATGTGGCTTCTGGGGGTCAAGCTCAGGTCTTCATACTTGAAAGATAAGCACTCTATTGACTGAGACATCTCTTTAGTCCCCTACCTAAACTTTTGAGAACCTCTATGGGATGCTGCCCTATGCTCTGGAGATCAAACATCAGACTGAGCATTTGCAGGGCTGTGCTCTTGCTTCCTGCCTTGTATCACTCCTATGACCTCTCCTGTAGTTATTATTACCAAGGCACCAGTAAATACTTTAGTATTGTTAGGTTCCACGATTTCTGTGACATGCTGGGGACCCAATATATATGCTGCTGTAATATAGCCATGAAAATAAGGAGGGACAGTTTGCATTCCAAATATTTCATGTGCAGTGAGTTCATCTCCCTTGGAAGTCTTGGTTAGTTGTTCCTGTGGTAAGTTTCCAAACTGACTCTTCATGAAGTTCTTTATTATTTGTATTCCTCCACCAATTCTCTTCATCTCAGGCAGGTAGCCTGGAGCTTGGAAAAGGAGGTGGCTGAAGTAATGTACTGCATTCATGGTCATCAACATAGTGTGGTGTAATTTTGGATACAGACACACACTTTATGGTTTAATCTACATCCAGTCCTGGGACAGAAAACAATATTCTGATGTGTGTGTGTGTGTGTGTGTGTGTGTGTGTGTGTGTGTGTGTGTGTGTATGTAGTCCTATGTATTACTACATACATTTATTACATTAAATATTTTACTCTATGATTTAATATACTACATAATAAATAATATAACATAAATATAGTGCACATTATGTAATGTATATAGTGTAATATAAATATTAAATATATACTACAATGATGAAAGAAATAGAGGCTATGCATTTAAGAGAGAACAAGAAGGTGCATGTGTAGGATTGGAGGGAGGAAAGAGACAAGAAAAAATGATGTAATTGTATTTTAATTTAAAAAAAAAAACTTAAGTAGTTTTGAGCAGCCCTTTTCTGACATTGATGCTTTTATCTCCAGATTCCCTTGATAGCTGTAAATTTCCTTTAAAATCTGCCTCCATGTCTGCAGTTTCTCAGAATAATTAGCTCAGATATGTGGCAAATGTATGTTTTGAGGTGGGATATCCTGGTCTTCCATAATCATCGTTCAGGTAATGTGTCTTGATCCTTAACAATTATTTATGGGTAAGAACCTAATAAAATAACTATGAGGAATGCATTTTATTGCACTGCTTCACAGTATGCCCATTATAAACCATCATAAGTTATTTCTGAACCCAAGTGGTCCATGGGAAAATGATTTTTTGTGTGAAAAGGATGAACAGCTTTTTACTTGAAAGAATACAGAATATTTAGAGAACTTTGCTACATTTAGGACAAAAATACAGAATGAATTAAATTCATTAATTTTTTAGCTAGTCTCTAAAATTATTTTTTATAATATCTTCCTTGTCATACATTTTCAATAGGAAACAAAAATTATTAAAAGTATTATTAACTCTTATAATAGATCTCCAGCTTCATGATTTATGTAATTATTAAAATGTGGCCAGTTTCATTAAAATCAGAAAAGCCATTCTTTCCTTAAACTTTCAAGTTAGCCTCTTTTTTTGCTGTTTTTATTCATTTTCTTACTTCAAGTATCACGAAGACAGTGAAAACACATGAACTTTTTAAGGTCTAGTATTAAGTTTGGCCTCATCACTTCTGCTTCTGTGACAGTGGCCAAGAAACAAAAAGTGTAAGTGCAAAATTAGATGTCAGGGTGATTTAGCCACATCTGGAGAGGGTGTCATGGGGGACGGCTGGAAAGAGAGAGGAAGAAATGAAGTGACTCTTAAAACTATAACAGTTGAAGCACATAGATTTATCTGAAGTTTCTGATCTTCTGTATCAGCTATTCTTCTATTGCTGTAACAGAACACCACAGCCGGAGCGATTTAGAAAAGCAAACACTTACTTGTCTTATGCTGTCAGAGGACTTAGAGTCCATGATGGGTGGCCAAGGCAGGGTGGCAGGAACAGCTGAGACCTCACATCGTGATCCACAAGTAGGAGACAAAGAGACGCACATTGGGTTTGACATTTGTCTTTTGAAACCACAGAGCCTACCCCAGTGACTCACTTCCTCCAATGCAGCCACAATGTCTAATCATTCTCAAATCGTTTCATCAACTGGGGACCAGTTATTCAAAGATATGATCCTATGCAGACCATTCAAACCACCATGTTTACTGCAAGACGTGTCAAAGCATCGACTAAAGAGAAAACAGGGCTAGAAAAACAGATCAGCTAGAGTGATAAGTCAGCCGGTAAACCACTTGCTGTGCAAGCAGGTAGATCTGAATTTGATTCCCAAAACCCACTTTTTAAAAGATGGCCATCGTGCATGGGCTTATAATCCTAGTGCTACGGAGGCTGAGGCAGGAGGGTCCTTGGGATGACTGCCCAACTAGCCTAGCCAAACTCAACTGTAGATCCTTCCAGAGTCTCTGTCTCCAAAAATGGCAAGGTGAGGTGCTGTTGAGATGGTTCAGTAGAGAAAAGTGCTTGCCACCAATTTAATAATGATTTAAGTTCAATCACTAGGACCCATGTGGTGGAAAGAGAGAACTGACCACAACGCGTACTCTTACCTTAACATACACATTTTGGTACAAAATGTAATGAAAAAAAAATTCAACAAAAATTAAGATGGATGGCTCCTGAAGCTGTTTTGTAGCCTCCATGTATGCATGTGCACACACACACACACACACACACACACACACACACACACACACACAGTGTTTCACTCACTGAAACAGAGAAAAGAAAATTAGTTAATCTACTTACTAACAAGCATGGTTAACTGAGAATTCATAAGGAATGTCATGGACTTCTGTGATGTCATTGCTGACATTAGATTGATTGTACAGGAGGAGAGACCCAGGAAAGTCCATCTGTCTATTTGGATTCTTCATGGCCTCTCAATATTTCCTTCTTTCCCCCTGGGTGTAGGGAAGAAGTCCTTCTGGAATGTCATCTTACAAATTGATGTCAGACAAAGGAGGTTGGAGAATTTCTTTCTATAGAGAGCAGCAGGTTAGAATAATATTTCTAAGTCTGGGGGAAGAAAAAGTATAACTTCTGTGGCTCAATTTGTAGAGGGAGGACAGCAAGAAAAAGAAGGACAGAAGACACTTCGCTTCTGGGTTCTCCCAAGATCTTTTAGTTTAGAGTACTTGGGATGCCAAAGCAAATATCTCATCTCGAGGTGCTATTTCTGAGCCTCAATGCAGTCAGGTGGAACAGAAGAAGGCCACTGGGTGGGTGTGGCAATACTTGGCTTGAGTACCTATGGCTGATAATTTATCTAAATAGGAGAATCAGGGCACCTAGGTGCAATGAAGCACATGCCGTAGCAACCATCCCACACTCTCCTGTCTGAGAGGAGAGTACCTGAGCAGCCCTGCTGCTTAATAGTCATTGTTGATGGGATTTATAATCACTGTGGAAACACACCTCTGAATGTGTCTATGAGGGTGTATCCAGAAATATTTAACCAAGAAAGGAAGTCTTATCCCGCATGTGGGTACCCCCATCCATGGGCTGGAGTTTGAGATTGAATAAAAAGGAGAATGAAACCAAGCACTACCATTCATCTCTCTCTGCTTCCCAATTGTGATGCCGTGTGCGCAGCAGCCTCACACTACTGCTGCCATGATAAATTGTACCCTTGAGATGTGAGCCCAATTAAGCCCACCCTGTCTTAAGTTGCTCAGGTATTTTGTCATAGAAATGAGAAAATTATTTTTCTACCAATCTGTCACACACATTCACATACACACATATACACAGACACTCACATATACACACTCACAATTCATACACACACACACACACACACACACCTTCTAGAGCAGCTGCTGGTAATTTTCCATGCTATATCCACCATGCTCTTCTTTTTTATTCAGTTCCATTGGCAAAGGTGTGTATGTACATATGTGTGTGTGTGTGTGTGTGTGTGTGTGTGTGTGTGTGTGTGTGTGTAATATCTTGATTTTTTTTCTTTTGTTCATAGGACTAAGTGTTGTCATCAATGAAGGAGAGCGGTGTGTGCGCATGTGCTAGAAGTTAGAGAGACCTCTTGGAAACTGATGCATTTCATACAGGAAAGGGCAAACTCATCCATCTCACATCTCATTCTCCTCTCCTCTGGTCCTTTTCACTTTCTCTTGCTTAGAACATGAAAATAGTACCTCAAGTGGATTCTGCTATCTTGCCAGTATGAAGCTAAAAGCCACATACTAAGGGCAGTCAATCAGTAGAACAATGCATAAGACATCCAGGCCCCATTGTAGCAGCACAGAACCAATGTAAGAAGCAAATAAACCTGGCAGTATTTTAGTCCATATTTCTTTCAAATTTCCTCATCTTAGAATCCAATATGTTCCTGCCTGAGGACCATTCAAGCATGTAATTAATATTGAGAACCTCTGATGTGCTCAGAATTGTGGTAATTTCTGCTAGAGATGCTAAGATAGGGAGGCTGTATCTGAAAACGAGTATTAGCCTCTGTGAAAGGGCTTTCATAGAGAGATCTACACACTGGCCACCTTGTTAATATTATATTTTCCCTTTTGTGTTTGTGTGTGTGTTTGTGTATTTGTGTCTGTGTGTCTCTGTGTGTCTCACTGTGTGTGTATGTTTGTGTGTGCATATGCACAACACACTACAACCTGAGCTGGTACTCATAAATACAGCTAAGTTGACTTAGCCTCCCCAGGGCTAGGATCACAAGCATCTGTCACAACTGCTTTTTATGTAGGTTTTGAAGATGGAAGTCTGGTCTTCATACTTGCATGGCAAATACTTTATTGGCTATCACCCAAGCCCACTTCTAATTAATTATGCTAATTTGTGTGTGTGTGTGTGTGTGTGTGTGTGTGTGTGTGTGTGTGTGTGTGATCATGTTCATGTGGCATTCAGAGGACAATTTTTAGGAGTCATTTTTCTCCTTTTATATGGTACTAGAAATTGAACTCAAGTTGACAGGCTTGTTGACAAGCTCCTTTACCCCTGAGCCATTTCATCAGCCAAATTTAGTATTATCCTAACTTGCTATAGTGAAGTATATGGACATATTGAGATGCCACGCCCATCAGAAACAAGGAATGACTTCACTTGAAGACTTAACTCCACCCTCAGCAGAAGTCCTCACATTTGTAGCTACCTTCCACATTAACAACTTTGTTTCAGGTATGTTCACTTGGGAATTTAATTTTTCTTCTGTGTAAGGAAAAATATCTGCACACATTCCAATGCTTGTTTGGTACAGGGGGTGGAGGCAGGTGAGCATGGCTTCCAGTGGAGAAAAGCAAGCTGGCAAGCTTGGAAAGGCAGTACAAAGGCAATGGCACCTGGCAGGCCATTTCAAGTTTCAGTCCACCATCAGCAAAGCTCTTCTTTTCCCTGTGAAGTAGGAGGCAATGCTTTGGGAGGTTTCTGAATGTGTATCAACCTTTGGCGGGGAGTGGGAGAGAGAACCAGCATTGCTCGGCAGGCAAATCTGCTTCTATTTCTCTCAAGAACTATCACAATGTCAACTCAAGTACCTCCAGGGCAGAAGCAATAGCTGGAGATGTGCTACCTCCATGGGAAGAAGAACTTTCTACTCCTTGTAAACACTCTGAGAGGGCCCCTATCCCTGGCATGGCATGCTTTGGTGTGTTCACAGCTGAGTCTTAGTACTAGCTTAATGAATCATGCACTTTGAAAATTCCCCAGCAGAGAAAGATAGAGCTGGCACAAACAGCTGTTCCTCTATACAAGGTGAAACATTCTTATTTTCTCTACTGGGGATAACCATTTTTAGACAAAATAAGAAACAGCTGTGATCTGAATAATATACGCTTTCTGAAAGGGAATAAGGCCCTAAGATAATGTTTTGCTTTCTTTCATTGCTAAGCTACTTTCTCTCCTCCACTCAGCTGTTGGTTGACTCTTACCATCCTAGGTTTGAGCACCTCACTTCAGAGTCCCCTAGGTTTATGATTTTCTAAAGACCAGGCTGTATTCAAGTCACGTACCACTGAACTGTGAAGATTTAAAAGTAGAACATCAGAGTTTACTAAAGGTGTTGAAATACCAATAAAAAATACTGTGGTAACACACGAGGGACTTTGTATTGTAATAATGGATGTCTTAGTTAGGTTTCAATTGCTGTGACAAACACCTTGACCAAGTCAGCTTATAAAAGAAAGAGTTAATAGGGCTTACAGTTTCAAAGGGTTAGTCTAGGATGGCAGAGAGAAGACATGAAAAGGACAGCTAGACCAACAGGTGAGATCTCATATCTTGATCCTCAAGCAGGAGATGGAGAGCACACAGGGGAGTTTTCCAAAGACCTCACCTCCTCCAACAAGGCCATACTCACTAATCCTTCCTGAACAAATCCAATGATGAGGACCCAGTATTCAAACATAAAAGCTTATGGAGAACATTTTCATTCAAACTACCACAGTGGGAAACAGTGAAACAAGGTTTTTAGAAACAGAAATATGTTTGACTACTTTTCAAAAACAAAATACCGTTATGTATTTGTATGTTTATACATTTGTATGTGTGAGTGCATGCCCACATGTCTGTTCATGCAGCTGTGTGCACTAAGACTGGACGAGGGTGTCAGGCATTCCCAAATACTCTTCAACTACTCCATTAAGGCAGGTTCCTCCTGAAACTGGAGCTTGGCTTTTCATGGCTAGGCTAGGCTAGTAGCCAGAAGCTTAGTGATCTTTCTGTCTCTGCCCACACTGAGTTGGGGTTACAGGCATGTGCAGGATGCCAAACTTGTTAGCTGGGTGCTGGGATTAGAACTGAGGTCCTCATGATTGTGCAGCAGACGCTCTTAACCACTGAATTACTCCTCCAGCTCCTGAAATGGGTTTGGTTTCTGAAAGAAATTCGGAACAATTGGTATGGAGTGGAATGCTGAGAAGACATTTTTAAAAATCTGAATGTTACCTTTACAAAAAAAATTACATGGAAACTTCTTTTCTGTCAGAAAGTATTCTTTTACATCATGTTATTTTATTGAGTTGGTTTCTGTGCACAATAGCGGAATTATTTACATATTGTCTAATTATGTTTCATTACTACACACATAGACTCCCAAATTCATTAATGAAACAGTGCTACAGCTCAAATCACATATTGATCCTTATACACTGATAGTGCATGACTTCAATACTCCTCTTTTGCCTATAGACAGGTTATCTAGACAAAACCTAAACAGAGAAATGCTTCAACTAACTGACATCATAAACTGAATGGACTCAACAGATAATTACAGAACATTTCACCCAAAGACAAAAGAAAGCTTCTCAGCACCTCACGGAACTATCTCCAAAATGGACCACACACTCAGACACGAAGCAAGTGTCAACAGATAGAAGAAAATTGAAACAAGGCCCTGCATCCTATCTGACCACCAGGGATTGAAGCTGGATATCAGCAACAATAGAACTACCAGAAATCTTACAAACTCATGGAAACTGAACAACATTCTACTGAATGAAAACTGGATAAAGAAAAAATAGAGAAATTACAAACTTTTCAGAATTGAGTGAAAATTAAAGCACAACATACACAAACCTATGAGATAAAATGAAGGCAGTTCTAAGAGTTTATAGCACTAAGGGACAACGCTAAAAGAAGTGGAGATATCTCATATTAATAACTTAATGGTATAACTGAAAGCTTTAGAATAAACAAAGAACTAATACCAAAGAGGCATTAACACCAAGCAATATTCAATTCAGAGATAAAATAAATAAAATAGAAACAAACAATAAGCTATGATAAAATAAGTAAGATTAATAAAACCTTAGCAGAATTAAATTAAAGACAAAGACAGAAGGTCCAAATTAATAAAACTGGGGATGGAAAGGAGGGAGAACATCACAACAGACACCAAGGACATCCTGACAATCATAAGGACATACTTTAAAAATCTGTGCTTTACCAAACTGGAAAACCTAATAGAACTGGATGATTTTCTTGATATATACCATTCTGGAAAGTTAAATCAATACCAGCTAAGCAATGTAAACAGATCCATAATTTCTAGTGAAGTAGAAGCAGTAATTAAAAATCTCCTGAAAAGACAAACAAAACAAACAAATAAAAACCCCACCCAGGACCAGAGGGAGTCAGTGCAGAATTGTGTAAGATTTTCAAAGAAAAATCAATGCCAATACTTCTCAAGTTATTTTACAAAATGGGAACAGACTAATATTATCTAATTCTTTTCATAAGGCCACAATTACACTAATACCTAAAACACATACAGACTAAACATAGAAAAAGAAAAATTAGAGACAAATTTCTTTTATGAACATAGATGCAAATCTTCTTAATAAATATTTGCAATCTGAATCCAAGAAACCATCAAAAAGATAATCTTCCATGGTCAAGTAGGATCCATCCTAAAGATGCTAGAACGGTTCATCTTATATAAATTGACAAATGTAATCCATCATACAAAATGACTAAAAGATAAAAATGACATGATTATCTCATTATACGCAGTAAAGTCCTTTGACAAAATCTAACACTTATTTATAATAAAAGTCCTAGAGAGACTAGGGCTACAAGGGACATATATCTCAATATAATAAACACATTTGTAGCAAACCAATAGGCAACATCAACCCAAATTGAGAGAAGCTTAATGCATTTCCATAAAAACTAGGAATAAGGCAGATTGTCCATTCTCTCTATCCCTACTCAATATAGAACTTGAAGTCTTAGCTAGAACAGTAAGCAACTAGAGAAGAGTAATGGGATAGGAAGAAATAGGATATGAAGAAGTCTAAGGACTTTTATTTGTAGATGCAATTTCTACAGCTGATGAACACTTTAAGCAAAGTAGCAGGATAAAAATGAACACACAAAATCAGTGGCCTTCCTATACACAAATGACACATGAAATGAGAAAGAAATCAGAGAAATAATACCTTTCACTATAGCCTCAAAAATATCTTTGGGTAACTCTAATCAAGCATGTGAAAGACTTTATAACAAACAATCAACTAATAATTTGGAAAAATTTAAAATACTGAAGAAAGAAATTGAATAAGATATCAGAAGATGAAAAGATCTCCCACACTCATGGATTAGTAGGATTAATATAGTGAAAATGTCCATTCTATCAAAAGAAATCTACAACGCAATCCCCATCAAAATTCCAACACAATTTTTTCACAGAAATTGAAAGGACAATGTTTTAAACTTCACATGGAAACACAAAACAGGGTGGCTAAAACAATCCAATCTTGAATAATAAGAGGACTGTTGGAGATGTCAGCACTCTACATCTCAAAGTAGACTACAAAGTCATAGTAAAAACATACACACTGATCAGTGAAATCAAATTGACAACTGAGACAAATTCTTATAGAGATACTAGATTTTTGAGAAAGAAACCAGAAATACATGCTGGAAAATACAGCATCTCCTAGAAATATTCCTGGTCAAACTGGATTGCTCTGTGTAGAAGAATGTAAATATCACCCTGCATAAAACTCAAATCCAACATGGTTCAAGAACCTTCATATAAGGCCAGATAAACTAATAGAAGAAAGTGAGGAATAGTCTTGAACCCATTGGCACTGGAGAAGACTTCTGAAGAGAACATCATTAGCACAGGCACTAAGATCAACAATTAGTAAATATTACTTCATGAAAATGAAAAGCTTCTGTATGTGAAAGGGCACCCTCATTCAGACAAGGTGGCAGCCTACAGAATGAGAAAAGATTTTATTCAATTACACATTCAATAGAGGGCTAATATCTAAAATACATAAAGAACTCAAATCTAGACACTATGAAAACAAATAATGAAAGAATGGGATTAAAAAATGGGACATACATCTAAACCGAGAGTTCTCAAGAAATGAAACACAAATAGATGAAAGACAAATAAATATTTAACATCTTTAGTCATCAGGTAAATGCACATCAAAATTTCTTTGAGATTCTGTCTTACACTGGTCAATGGCCAAGAGCAACATAACAAATGAGAGCTTCCACTGTTAAGGATGTGGGAGTAAGATGAACACTCAGCCATTGCTGATGCAAGCGCAAACCTATCCAGCCACTATGGAAATCAGTGGTTCCTCAGGAAGCTATGAATAGACTTACCTCAACACCCAGGTATAGTACTCTTGGACACATACCTAAAGGTCTCTCATTACATCCTACCATGGAGACACTTGTCTATCTATATTCACTACTGCTGTATGAGTATTTATGTATATGCTATATTCACAATAGCCTGAAATTGGAAACCACCTATATGTTTGCCAACAGATGAATAGATTTTTAAGAAATTGGTACACTTACACAGTGCCATATTAACTAGCTGTTTAAAAAATGAAATCATGCCAGGTGGTGGTGGCACACACCTTTAATCCTAGAACTTGAGAGGCAGAGGCAGGAGATCTCTGTGAGTTTGAGGCCAGCCTGGTCTACAGGGCAAGTTCCAGGACAGCCAGGGCTGTTACACAGAGAAACCCTGTCTGGAAAAATAAAATCAAAACAAAAAGTGAAGCATGAAATTTATAGGTAAATAGATAGTACTAGATGAAATCATCTTGAGAGAGATAACCTAGGCCCCCAAAGACGAATATAGGTATATATTCACTTATATGTGCATGTTAGCTCCTCAGTCTTCAATAAGCAGACTAAAATGAATATAACCACAGAAATTAGATTTAGAGTAAAGGATTTGGGTGGAGAGAAGGAATCTTGTAAGAAAGAGGAAATAGAATATAGAGTACAGATAGGCAGGGGTGGGGGCCACTGGAACATGAGAATTAACAGAGTGGGTAAGAAGAGAATACAGGGACAGAGAGCCAAAACCAAGGACTATTTGATTTGAAAGCTTATATGGAAACCTAATATAGTAGAAGCTTCTTAAAATATATACGTATATAAATGAAATTAAATGTAATCAACAAATAACATGGGAGACAAAGCACGAAATAGATATGTCTCACCACTCAATGAAACTCCCAGTGCCAGGAATCTGTTACATAACAAGTTCTTGGCCAAAGGGACCCCATGGAAACCCCCAAACAAGCCCGACAATTGCCAAGGCTATTGGTTGCACTCCACAAACTGACAGCAAGGCCCTATTGCTGAAGAAAATACCTACAAAACTCATTGAACATGGAGAAGTTAAACTGGTGCCTACAAAGAGCATTCATCCCTACTGACTAGTGTTCACAGTACCAGAAGGTACTCTGCACGCTACCAGAGGAGAAAGGTAAACACTAACCTAGCTACAAAGCCTTCAATCTATAATGGTGACCTGCCTGCAAGATACACTAGTGCAATAGTGAGGTGTGTGTCTCTGCATCTGTGCTGATGTGTGTGTCTCTGTACCTGTGCTGATGTGTGTGTCTCTGCATCTATGCTGATGTGTGTCTCTGCATCTGTGCTGATGTGTGTGTCTGCATCTGTGCTGATGTGTGTGTGTCTGCATCTGTGCTGATGTGTGTCTCTGCATCTGTACTTATGTGTGTGTCTCTGCATCTGTACTTATGTGTGTGTCTCTGCATCTGTACTTATGTGTGTGTCTCTGCATCTGTGCTGATGTGTGTGTCTGCATCTGTACTTATGTGTGTGTCTCTGCATCTGTACTTATGTGTGTGTCTCTGCATCTGTACTTATGTGTGTGTCTCTGCATCTGTACTTATGTGTGTGTCTCTGCATCTGTGCTGATGTGTGTCTCTGCAACTGTGCTGATGTGTGTGTCTGCATCTGTGTTAATACGTGTCTCTGCATCTGTGCTGATGTGTGTCTCTGCATCTTTGCTGATGTGTGTATTTCTGCATCAGTGCTGATGTGTGTGTCTCTGCATCTGTGCTGATGTGTGTCTCTGCACCTGTGCTGGTGTGTGTGTGTGTGTGTGTGTGTGTGTGTGTGTGTGTCTGCATCAGTGCTGATGTGTGTCTCTTCTCCTGTGCTGATGTGTGTGTGTCTGTATCTGTGCTGTTATGTGTCTCTGCGTCTGTGCTGATGCGTCTCTGCATCTGTAAGCATTCCCTGTGCTTTTGCTTTGGCTCTTGTTTGTTTTCTCCTACTCTGGTTATTTTATGTTATTTTGCTTTTTCGGTGTTTGTTAGTTTTCTAAGGAGAGAGGAAAATAAAGGGTATAAATTTGGGTGAGTGGAGAGCTGGGAACAATCTGGAAGGGATTAGGGGAGGGAAAACCATGATCAGAATGTGTTGTGTGGAAAATATCTATTTGTCATGAAAATCAATCAATAAATAATTGTTTTAGATGGATAAATGAAAGAACTGGAAAGGGTGTAACATAATTAAGTCCTCCCTCATCTACCATAATCAGACATCAAGATTGCCTAAACTGTGTAAATAAGAATAAAGAATTATTAAACATTGATAAACAAATACTTGAAGAAACAGATTACATGTAATTGAAGCAGTTTATTCTAAAAAATAGTGCCAAGAATGGGTTCACACACTGGAGTGCTTCTACAGCCCTCTGCCTCCCACCTTGGTACTTATTTTAAGAGAGAAGAAAGTTGTGTGCATGCCGGTAATCCAAGTCCCAGAGAAGCTAAGGCTGAAAGATCTCAAATTCAAGGCCAATCTGAGTTACACGGTGACTCTGAGGCTATCCTGGGCTGAAGAGCGACACCCAGTCCAGAATAAAAGAAAGGGAAGAAGACTAACAGCTGAAGGGAGAAGAAAGACCGTGAAGCACACTCATTGTACACATACCTGCTAGACTGAAGGGAATGGCTGGCTTGCTAAGACTGGGATCTGGGAGATAAACCCTTGCACTGTAACCTGGGGCTTGGTCAAGGTTGACGGAAGATAACCTCAGAAAGAGTTAAGAGTTTAGCGGTTGCATCTGTTCATTTCACCCAGTATCACATTGCAAATTACAATTTCTGTACAAAATTACAAAATCCAGAATGTCTCAATTAAACTCATAGAGAGTGTCAAAACACCAACAACCAAGCAAATCAAAGGGACCTGCAGTGTAGATAGCACAATCGCATATATCCTTAATCACAATTTTTCTTACTTGGACAAATTAATGTAGTCTGTTCTATTTACATCAGTAGTTTTTTTAGATTTTCTTTTTTTATAGACAAATGTTCATCAGGTCCCAAACCAATCTCTTTTTCTAATTCTTTTCAAAAGGTAGATAAAATTAATGTAATAGTATTAGATAGATGTACAATTCATCAGTTAACCAGAATTAACTTTCATCTTTTGCTATTAAAATAATGCTGCACTAACAAGAACAAAAAAATCAAACAAAATCATATGTTCTCGACTAAATTATCAATAAAATGTAAGCAGTTGCTCTGTTTTGACCAAGAATAAATGGTTAATGTTCACAAATTCTGATGTTATCTTGTGGTAATTCTTTCTACTATTTCTAATTTTCTCAGGTCATATAAAAGTGTATGAATTGGTCACAGGAGTCTTGGAAAACCGTGAGATAGAAAAAGGAGAGAGGTGGAGGGGGAGAACGAGAGGAGAAGGATAAATGTGGAGAGACAGAGAGACAGAAAGAAGAGAGAGTGAGAGATGAAAGTGGCAAGGGGTAGGTGGAACAGGATGGAATGAGTGGAGGGATGAGGAGAAGATCAGAAAGAAAAGGAGGAAGAGAGAAAAATTGGGGGAGAAGGGGAGAGGATGAAGAGAGAAATGACAGAGAGTGAAGGCAGGAGGCAGGGAGAGGAGGGGGCAAAAAGGAGTTGGTCACAGAGGTGTCACAGAGAGAGAGGGTGATGTGGCAAACACAGGAACTGGAAAATGACAGGAATGCAGGCTTCACTGGCTGACTGACTGGGGTTTCCTGAGCTCTAGACATGGAAGCTGTCTTTAGTCCTGTCATCTAGTATAGGTTGATAATCAGCTCTCTTCTTCACTGTAACCCTGTATCCTGTGTAGCAAGGCTCTGGTGGTATTTGAGTTTGACTATGTTCACCTTACTAGTTGTCCTGTTTTAGCTACTACTGTTTAGATGAGAGAGAGAGACACAGAGAGAGAGAGAGAGAGACAGACAGAGAGACACACACAGAGAGAGAGAGAGAGAGAGAGAGAGAGAGAGAGAGAGAGAGAGAGAGAGACAGAGATTCCTTCCTTGCAATAAGGGAATTTCAAGTTCTTCTAAGTAAAGAAAAAGTCAGCATCTGTCCTGGTTGTTGTTTGTTATTTGTTTGTTTTGTTTTTGTCAACCTGATGTAAACTTAGACATACTGGAAGAGATGAAATATTAATTGAGAAAGTACCTCCATCAGATTGCTTGTAGATTACTTTCTTGATTGATGGTTGATATGGAAGGCCCGCCCACTGTAGACAGTGCCATCCCTGGAGAAGTGGGCCTGGAGTGTGGAAAAGAAAAGGCTGAATAAACGAGGTTGAGCAAGCTAGTAAGCTGTGTGGTATGTGGCTTCTGCATCAATGTCTATTTCCAGGTTCCTACCTTGAGTTCCTGCCCTGACTGCCTTCAGTGATGGAGTGTGGTTTGAGACTTGTAATATTACATAAAACCTTCCCTCTCAAAGTTGCCTTTGGTCATGGTATTTATCACATGCTGTGATAAACACTAAAAAAATAACTAAGATATCATCTGAGCACAGACACTTATGTGTCAGCCCCACATAGGTAGCATTTCAGGTACCTGGATGTACTTCACTTTATCTTCAGAGACTGTGTGTATTTAATGTCCCTTAGCTACACACTGTATGTGTGTGACTGCCACATTAATTTGCATGTGTATCCACATGTATTTGTGTGTATGAGTGTAGGTAGGGATCAGAAGACTCTGGTTTCATTTTCTTATTGCTTGAGATAAGGTCTCTTTCTGTTCACTGCTGTCTTCTCCTTCTGACACTTGAAATTAAGTTAGCAATCTCTAAGCTTCAAGTATCAACACAAGGTGTACAGCATGAACAGTGCTCTCAAGTATAATTATTTTTTGGTCAATCCACAATTCAGGAACAATGACTGAGCACTTGCAAAATAACAGTCTACAGTTGTTACAATGGCTTTGGAAGTTTACAAATTGACACTTGATTCAAAAGGCTGTCTTTGTTTATTTGAAGCTACAGTTTGTTCTCTAACAAGGAAATGATTTATACTGGTTTTCAGTTTTCTATTATCCATGAAACTTAGCCTAGATCCCCATGACATGAACTAGTGCCTGGGAATTATGAATTCTACCATGAGAGAGTGGTTCCTTTAATTACAATGACAGACTCTGGAATTGTTCCCATGCTTTGACTCATAACCTTAGGGTGTCATTGAATGTTATATAGTCGTCAGTTACCCATCACAAAGCTATTACAGTCTATCCAAATCACCCAGAGATAGATGAACTTGTCACCTAAAGAATAGCGAAGGCAGTTGTGGATGGAGATGCTGGCCAAAATCTGGAGTATGTGGTTCCTGTGACATTAGGATAAGAAATAGACTGCCATCCAAAATTGTGGCAAATGCTGTTAAGACTTCATGGCATAGGTGCCTTGTGAAATCCAAGTCCTCTTATCTGCTCAGAGCAGTTGAATGGAAACAGCCAGATGATGGAATAAAAACCCCAAGCCATGTATTTAATTATTTAATTCGGCACATATATGCTGTATGTCTACTGAAGACTTCACACAATTTGAGGTGCTCAAGCTACAGTTTACGACAGGACTATGCTTTAGTGGAGTGTCAGTGGATAATGAGAGTAATTATCCAGATGGAGTCATGGGGAATTCTGTGCAGAACGAGAATAGGCTGTTGCCACAGTGTAGTTGGAGACCTTCTCTCCAGCCCTCATCAAACCCTGTTAGTCCAACAACCCATTTGTAAAATAAACACACAGACATTTATATTATTTAAACTGCTTGGCCATTAGCTTAGGCCTACCATTGTCTAGCTCTTACTCTTATATTTAGCCCATTTCTATAAATCTATACTTTGCCATGTGGCTTGTGGCTTACTGGTGTCTTTACATGTCATGGCGGCGGCTGGCAATCTGTCCCCCAGCCTTCCACTTCCCATAATTCTCTTCCTCCCTGTCTCACCTACCCTGTCCTTTCTGCTTGGCTACTGACCAATCAGCACTTTATTTTATCCAATCAGAGCAACACATTTGACATACAGAACATCCCACAGCACCACAGGAGTGTTCGAGCCATGTTAGGAGAGGTACAGGAAGGACATAAATGGGAAGTGACATAAGATGACGACAGGGAAACATGCAAGGAAGAGTGCAACGTTAGTGGAGGAGGACATAGGCAGTGCCCTGGCAATGTGGCTGCTATGCCCAGTAGACTTGGGAACTAGGACCCATGCAAGTACCTTATCTCACTTAGCATAAACAGCCTTTTGGGTAAGATGCCATGACGTGTACATAAAGTAACAAACCGAGGTGTGGAAAACTGGTTTCATGGGTAAACACTTGCCTCACAAACATGAGGATCTGAGTTTTGGTCCACAGAACACAAATAATGATGGAATTAGTAACAGCACATCTGTATTTCCACTGTTCCTATGGCCAGATGACATAACAGTTCCCTGAAACCCACAATCCAGGAAATCTGACACACAGAGCAGAGAACAAGAGACCCCATCTCAAACAAGATGGAAGGCTTGGGGCCACATTTAAAGTTGTCCTCTGATTTCTACATACACCCCCACAGCACTCTGTTGAACAGCATGTTTCTCCAAACTGAAACATTCCCTCTAGGAGGGTGGGGGTACTTGTGGAACTCCCAAGATAAACCAATATCACATGTCTGAGAAGTGGAAGCTTGCTGAGAGAAGATCACTGAACCTTCAGGGCTGCCTGCAGTTGGTACAGGGAGCTCCAGGATGCAACTTTACTGAGTTATCACCTGTTGGGGTGGGCTCTTTGGTAGTGCAACTGCCTGTATCACCCTTGTCCCTTGTACACTGTCCTCATCCATGTTCCTGCTAGTAACTCCAATACAATGAGCATTAGTTCATTAAGTTGGACTTTGGTGCTCAATTGGTCACTGTTCTATCGCTTTGAAGAGACACCATGACAAAGCAACTTTTATCAAAGAAAAAATTAATTGGGGGCTTACTAACAGGTTCAGAGGTTTTATTATCATCATAGTGGGAAGCATTATTATCATGTAGGAAATATGGCAGCATACATAGCAAACATGGTGTTGGAGAAGTAGATAAGAGCTGCATACTGGTCAGAATGCAGAGAGAAAGACTCTGAGCTTGAGATGGCTTTTTGAAACCTCAAAGTCCACCCCAAGTTGCATACTCCTCCAACAAGGCCACACCTCCCAATCCTTCCATATAGTGTATTCCCTGGTGAGTAAGCATTCAAATATATGGTGAGTCTAGTGGCCATTCTTATTTAAACCACCATAGGTATAATCCTTTGGCCTACCTTAGGTTCCCTTTCTAGGATAACTCTCTCTCTCTCTCTCTCTCTCTCTCTCTCTCTCTCTCTCTGTGTGTGTGTGTGTGTGTGTGTGTGTGTGTGTGTGTGTGTGTGTTGTGTCTCCCCAGGAAAAACTTGTTATAGCATATGATCCACAAGAGCATGTGAGTGTCCACACTCACAATTATGCATGAAGAAAGCGTTAATATACCTCCTCTGTGCCTACATATACACAGAGACAGATTGCAAAATTTAATCTTGATAAATAGGAAGCTAAATCTTATGTAGATGAATGAACCTTAGAACTAGAATGAGCTTTGCACACCGACCTTCCCTTTTAACTGGGGGAGGAAAGGCTCCATATTCCAAGTAAAATTATAAGCCATGAGGGGTTCTGTAAAATAGAAAAAGGAGGTTGGATGTTTGATAACAAAAACAAAATATCCCACAGAACTTCTGATCACTAATGGAGCCAGAAAAAAAAGTAAGAATTCGTCAACTCATAATGAAAAATGATACTACAGGAGAAGAGATTAATTCTAAACAATTATCTTAAAGCAAGAAATGAGATAAGTTAACATCAGTGAACTTTAAGATGGTGGAGCCTTATCAAAAGAGAGAGGATTAAGAACAGCATGCAAATACTCTTTTCTTATTTAAAGCATTTGTATCTGTCAGCTAAGCTATTACACAGTAGCTCAAAACTGTGAGATAGGGAAAGAGTGCAGGCTAGTGAAAAATCATTATTAAAACCAATTATTTCTGTTTTAAGAATGAGTACTAAAACCATTTATAGGTTTTCAGCAACTTCTCCCACATAACACATACACACATACAAATATACATAGATAGCTACATGACACACAACACATAGGACACACAAAATACATGCACATACAGCACAGATATACACCACACACAGTGCACATGATATAACACACATGTATGCATAAGCAAATACATTCATGAAAAAGGACTTTGGTCATGTGTCTCCACTACTCCATGTCCCCTATCACCACAGACAGCAAGATGCTGGTTTATTGAATTCTCTCTATTTCAATAAGATGCCTTGACTAAAAGGACTCGAGAATTCTCCTCTCATCTTCTCTGAGGATGTGAGTAAGTGGCAAAGGTTAGGTGTATTTCCAGTGTGTGTAAGTCTAGACAGAAAATGCCTCAGTTTGAAATCCAGGCACCTTGTCTCCTGCCTGGCCTGTTTCTGTGCCCACACAATCACAAAGGCTATTGTATTTTCTCTACAAGACCTGAATGAGCAAACAAAGGGAGGTGGACCACTCACAAGAGAATGCTAATAAAGCCAGGCTTAGTATACTTGCCTATATTCCTAGTCCTGGAGAAGACAAGGCAGGGAGATCCAGTCTAGTCTAGCCTAGGGTAATGGCAAAGACTGTATCTCAAATGGAAGGAAGAGAGGAGAGAAGCACACTGAAGTCTTTTTTGTTTGTTTTGGTTTTGGGTTTTTGTTTTTTGAGACAGGGTTTCTCCATGTAGTTTTGGTTCCTGTCCTAGATCTCGCTCTGTAGACCAGGCTGGCCTCGAACTCCCAGAGATCTGCCTGGCTCTGCCTTCTGAGTGCTGGGGGCTGCACACTGAAGTCTTGATGCAGAAGCAAAGGAGTGTTTTAAATGGGTGGTTATTCATTTGTTCTTTACAGAATTCCTGTAAGGATCAGTGAGATCCATTGTCTACAAAGCCTGAGTTCCATCCTCAGGACCCACACAGAAGAAGGAGAGAACTGAGTTTTGCAGAAACCCTATAAAATACAAAATACTGTCCTAAATCCAAACCCAAGTGCAAGGCAAGGGGAAGCCTCACTTAGAGCTGATGGTTAGGGGAGCCAGACACCGCATAATACAGGCTATTGTTGTTGCTCCCCAGATCTTGAAAGTAAGACCCTGTTGATGGAGGTATCAATACTTTGGACACAGAACTTGGAGAATATGAGCTAGAACTGACCTGTAAGTCACCTACCTGTGGACTAGGTTTCATAGTATTGTAAGAGAGGGCTCAAAGATGGTAAAAGCCAGAGGACCAGAATGTCTTCTCAGAGACAGTCTGGAAAGCTGTGCTCATGACATCTAAATGTTTGGTCACCTAAACAAAACTTGTATGACAACATCAATTGACATGCTAACAAGGTGGGACACCCTCACAAGGTCCCACCCCTAGATGAAGAGTCATTTCCTCCAGATTAATGGTTGCTGAGAGAGGGAGAATCAGTCTTTGCTCGAGATGAATCCCTTGTAGGTTATCCAGTCCCAAGTGGGCATGCTCACATTATGATCATCACTAAATGGACTGGAGGGAGGGAGAGAGAGAGATAGAGAGAGAGAGAGAGATGGTGGATCTGAGGGATTGTGGAGGTACACAGAACTTGTAATGGGGCACTCATATGAAATTCTCAAAAAGTTACTTTTAGTTAAAAGAAAAAAGGAAAGAAAGAAAAATGAAAAATTGCAGTGGGTTTTCCTAGAGAGGAGGGGGAACTCTTTAGGAGTGTGCTGAGAGCCTGCCAGAAGAAGGGCCTTGTGGATCACATTTTCCTGAATCATAGTGGCCTGGTAGTTTTTGTTTCACAGGATAGATGCAGCAGATCTGTGGGCAGTGAAAGATGGCAACTATAGCATCTGCCAGGACCTTTCCTGGGCTCCTCCAAAAGAGGAAGATATTTTAAAGACAGTCTACTAAAGGCTCTTCTCTACTGAAAACTTCAGTGATATTCTAGAAGGTTCCTGAAGGGGCTGGGACCAGAGCTTAGTGGGTGAAGTACTTGCTAGCATGGATGAATCCCCAGTTTCAATACCAAGAATGCATAAACTGGGCATGAAGGTACACGTGGAACCTCAGTGTTGTGGACCTCAAATTATGAGATGAAAAATTCAAGGTCATCCTCAGCTTACAAAGATAATTTGCAGCTTGAATGGGCTACATGGGATGTTGTCTCAAAACAAACCAATAAAAAAATGAGGAATATTATAACTTCCAGCCTCCAAGGCCCAAGTTCTTGGTCTTAACCTTGTTCTCTTGGGCTTCTAACATGTGATGTAGTTTTTCTACTCATTCTTAGCTACCAAACTCTTTATTATCAGGCTTTTTTTGTACCTTGTTTTCTTTTGCTTCAGTATCTGGAGTCTGTAGTTTGGGTTAGAATATCATCAAATGCAAAGGAAGCTTCCATGCCAGATATGTCTAGGGGGAAGCTTCATCAGCTACAAAAGTTTTCTCCTTGTCCTTTGGTATCAGACAGTATTGGAATGTGGCCATTTGGTAAAGTCCACCAAATGAGAGGAACCAAGTACTGGGGCTCTGGGGAATGTCTTAGTTAGTGAATCCTCTCCCTTGCAAGCACAAAGTCCTGAACCCCCCCAAAAAGGGAGATGTGGTGACTTGTGCTCCCAGAACTGGGAAGGTGGGGATAGGCAGGTCCTTGGCACTCACTGGCTGGTCAGCCTAGCCTAATTAGCTCCAGGCCAGTGAGAGACCTGCCTCAAGGATAAGGATGGTGTTCCAAAAGATGATGTTAAGGTTGACTTCTGTTCTCCACACTCACACACAGGAGAACATATGTGGGCACACAAACTCACACTCCCATGTTCATGCATATGTGCATGCATACATATATAGACATGCATCCATTACAAAAGGGAAACAAAAAAAGAGTAACCAAAGACATCTTGCTGTTTCATGTGACCTTGAGACCCTGTTCCTCTTACCAGTTCCCAGTTATGTTTACAGCATGTATGTCCACCACCAGGGTATCCCTAACTGTCCTGGCTTCATCTCCTGTCAGTGGCATCTGTTTGGTGACTGCAGTGTTACTCGTGACACATGCAAACACTTCGCCTTGGATATTCTTGATCATCTCATAAAAAATGGCAAGTGCTATGGAAACTGATCTCTCTGCACTATCAAGTTAACCCACTGGTATACAAATATTTGAAATCTAAATTTATTATCTGGAGGCAAACATTCTGAGACTGTCAATAGGAAGAGATCAAAATATTGTCTCTCAGTTATTAAAAAAATAAAGAAAAATAGTAAAAAAAATTAGGGGGGTATGAAGTACAACCAAGGATAAAGAACAGAAGGAAAGGACACTATTCTTAAAAACCTCACTGGGATCTTGATGAGGATGGGGGATTTCCTGGGATCTGCAGCCTTCTGTCAGGACCTGCCCTTATCCACCTGTTCAGAGACAATTTCCCCCTAAAAGCTAGAATCCAGAGTGGCTGAGCAGGTGAACTCAGTTTGGCTTGAAAGCCAAATACTCCTGCTCCTACTCCAAGTAAACATGGCAGTTTCAGGAGGGGGTGCACAGAAAAGCCTCTGTGAGCCCATGTTTGTGGAAGTACGAACAACCCGATGACTGGATGGAGAGAAAGGGTTTTCCTTTCCTGTTTTTGTGTGGGCATATAAATGAACAGGTTTCACTGTGATTTCGTCATTCACGGAGGACATCCCACATTGTTGCTGTCCCCCACTGTCTTCCTCATCAATGACCCCCATGTTGCTGATCTACTTTCTTCCAAAGATGGCCACTCCTCTGCTTCTCTGATATATGCAGCCCAGACTCTCTCCTGTTCTCCTCTTTCTAGACTGCTTCCTTTCCTCTCATGTCCCCATTCTGTTTCCACTTCACACAGAGAAAAAAAAATGTAAATAAATGAATATGTATGTGAATTTATGACTAAATATTTAATTCTTTCTACGTACTTATTTCTATATATTTAAATATATTTGTGTAGACACACACATATATAAACACATATTATACTTGATTCTATGTATTTAACTCTGTATAAATACATGTATAGATACAACTTTAACTCTGTTTTGTTATTTTTCTATTTAACTTTATTTGTTTAACTATATGTATATATATTCATACTTGCGAAAATATATACTTCCAAATACGTTAAATCTGTAAAAGTATATAAATATATGTAAATAAAAATAAATACAGTTATCCTTATAAGTACATATTTGAAATATACTATGTGTATGAATATATGTAAAATACATAAATGTAGGTAAATATATTTATGAATATACTATGTTTATATTTTTATATACTTAACTTTCTGTGCTGGTTAGTTTTATGTCAACTTGACATAAGCTAGAGTCATCACAGAGGAGGGAGCCTTAATTGAGAAAATGCCTCCATATGATCCTTCACTAGGGCATTTTCTTAATTAATATTAATTAATAATTGATGGAGGGGTCCTAGCCCTTTGTGGGTGGTGCCATCCCTGGACTGGTGGTCCTGGGTTCTAATAAGAAAGCAGGCTGAGCAAGATATGAGCAGCAAGCCAGTGAGCAGCACTCCTCCATGGCTTCTGCGTCAGCGTCTGACTCAAGGTAGGTTCCTGCTCTGCTTGAGTTTTTGCCCTCATTGCTTTTGATGATGTGTAACTGTGGCAGTGTGTAACTTGAGGGAAATAAACCCTTTCTTCCCCAAAGTAGGTTGTACCTTGCAATAACAGCTGAACTTAGCAATTTATAAGAGTCACCCAGGTGGTACTGGTGTTGTTTTTCCACCTGTAAAGAGGCTGCAGCTGAATGTACTGATGTTTCAGCCAGTGACTGTGGCTCCACATTTACTGGCCTGCTTCTCAGACAGTGGTCTGTCGTGACTTTTATGTCCCATTCTTTCTATCTCCTGCTGCTGCCACCAAATGTAATTTTTAACTATATATTTATTGTTCTATTTCCTCAGGAGTCAGAGGCTGGGGTGAAAATCTGCTAGCTCAGAGAGGATGAAGAGCAACTAGTTGACCTTTCCTTTTGTTTGGTGACTCAGAAAGAGCATGTCCTTCCGCTATGTAAAACCAAAAAAGACTGCCTCCCTACTACTTCCTGAGCATCTCTCCTTCTTTTAGACTCCCTCTGACTCTCTGTGGTTACCTTTTGTCAACCAGTTGCTGGCCCCTCCTCCTGACCCAAGGTTGATTTTATTTAATTCATGCAAACTCAAAGTTCAGAGTGTGATCAAATATCCTGCAATATACTGGTTTTGAAGATGTGAAAGGATCATGAAAAGCAGCTGAAGCTTAACCCTTGGAGAGACCATCGCAGAAGGTGCAACATCAGTAGCAGATAAGGCCTAGGATTCAGAGGCATAGATTGAGGCTTGGCACCATGAACAGGGCCCAGGAGAAGCTACTGGTGAAAGTGCTACCCAGTTTCAGCAAAGACTTCAGCATTTTGGAGATGCCAATACCAGAGAATGACCACCAAGGACAGTAGTAGTAGTGGAGTGGAGGATGCTAGAGCCTGGGAGACAAAGTGTGTGTGCTGTAGAGGGTGGAGCATGAGAAGTGACCCAAATCCTGTGAAGGAGCACAGAAATCATGAGTGAATCTCAGGTATTGAACATTGAGTTTGGTTTTGCTTTGTACACAGATTTTAAATATGCCCTGGTTCGTTCCTCTTGAAGTAAGACGATATTTAACTTAATTTTGATTTTTCTAGGAACCCACAGTTGAGAGACTGATGATTGATGGGGGAAGGGTCTAGCCCCTTGTGGGTGGCACCACCTCTGGGCTGGTGGTACTGAGTGCAATAAGAAAGCAAGCTGAGCAAGCCATTGGAAACAAGTTGCTAAGCAATACTCCTCCAGGGCCTATGCATCAGCTTCTGACTCAAGGTAGGTCCTCGCCCTGATTGAATTCCTGTACCCACTGCTTTTGATGATAAACTGTTAAATGGAACTGTGAGTGAAATCAACCCTTTCTCCAAGTTACCTTTGGTCATGGTGTTTCATCAAAACAATAATAACCTGAACTAACACACTCTTTCTGTGTATATAAATCTAACTCTAGATTGTATATTAAAGAAAACAAGTAATGTTTCTCTTTCTGAGGCTAGATCATTTTGCTTCACGTGGTTACCTCCAACTTCATTTCCTGCAAGTGTTATAATTTTATTTTTCTTTGCAACTGAATAAAATTATATTGTGTCTTGTACCGTATTTTCTTTATCCTCCTTTGTGTTGATTGACAACCAGGCTGATTCTGTATCTTTGTTGTTGTAAATAGTGCTGTAGCCAACACAGACATATAGGTAACTCTTTAGAGTGCTTTGGTTATACCCTTGGAGAATCATACTATTGTTCTAGATTCAGTATTTGATTTTTGTAGACCTCCATACTGATTTTCACTACCATCCTCCACTCTAGGACCCAAGAGCTATATAGCTCTTTAGCTAGGTAGCCTCCCTGGAGTTGTGTAGCAGTCTACTCATCTTTGTTTTACATCTAGTATCCTACTATGAGTGAGTACATACCATGTTCGTCCTTCTGAGTCTGGGTTACCTCACTCGGGATGTTTTTTTTTCTAGATCCATCCATTTGCCTGCAAACCTCATGATGTCATTGTTTTTCTCTGCTGAATAGTACTCCATTGTGTATATGTACCATACTTTCTTTATCCATTCTTCAGTTGAAGGGCATCTAGGTTGTTTCCAGGCTCTGGCTATTACAAACAATGCTGATATGAACTGTTTGGGAGGCACCCAGGCTGTGGGACCAGGACCTGTCCTTAGTGCATGAGCTGGCTGTTTGGAACCTTGGGCTTACACAGGGACACTTTGCTCAGCCTGGCAGGAGGGGAGTGGACCTGCCTGTACTAAATCCATCAGGTTTAAATGAATCCCCAGGGGAGTCTTGGCCCTGGAGGAGATGGGAATGGAGGGGAGGGGATGGGGGGTGGTGGGGGGGGGAGGACAGGAGAACCCATGGCTGATATGTAAAATTAAAACACAAATATAATAAAAAAGAAGTTTTTAGCTTCCTTTTTTAAAGTTTTTAGCTTCTAATCATATAAATATCAGTTCTACTTACTCTAAAATTTGAAGATGATAAATCCTGAAAACTCATTTATCTTTTAAGCAGAAGAAGATGAAATGCTTCCTCTTCTAATCACCATATTGTTTATAGCCACTCATAACACAGGAGAGAGATTTCAAGGATGGACCTTAATGATCCCTGCTTCCTGGCATCAATGTCCTTGTAGAGTCCCTTCTCCTTGAGTAGCTGGCTTATAACCAAGAGGACACAACTCTGAAGGAGTGCTGCTTCAAAGATTAGCTCAGAAAAGAACATGGCTTCCCTTCTGCCAGCCAACTGCAAACTTAGCTGAAGCCAGCTGCTATGGAAGAGAAGCCCAGATGTCAAGGAACTAGGGATGGTTCTTGGCCAATTGCCAGTGAAGAATTAAAGCCCTAAATCCTGTCACTGACATGGAATTAAAATCTTGCCAACTACATGGTGAGCTTGGAAGGGAATACTTCCCTAGGCAGGCCTCGAGAGAACAGGACAGACTCCCTGCCAAGGACTTGCTTGCAGTCTTCTAAGAAATTATAAGCTAGAGACTCCTGCCAAACATGGCTCAGATTCTGACTCAGAAACTTGGAGATAATAAATGTGTGCTTTGATTTAAGCTGTTAAGCTTTGGGGTGATTTGTTCCATAGCAAGAGAGAACACACACACAAGACTTGATCATTGAAGTTTCTGTTCCAGCATTCCCCAGAGTTTGCTTCTCTGGAGCCAGCTCAGAGACCCTCACCTTCCCACTGTTCCCTCATCCTGGCTTGGTCCAGCAAATGTTTAAAGCTTCTGACATAGATACTAACAGCCAGTTTCTGAAGAAAAACAACACACTTTGGGAGACTTTTTCTGATTAAACATGATGTTCGATTTTTATACACAGTCTTACAGTTCCCAGTCTGCTCAAAGAGCAAATCAGTGATACTGGATCACAGCACCACAAAGCTGCTTTGATTGATGAAGTAACTTTTATCTATTATTTTCAGATAGAATATATTTTTCTGTTAAATTTTTCAAATTCATTTTTACAAATTACTTTGTCATGTGTACATAGACTTTATCATTAATTTCCTTTATTTCTATATGCACATTAATCTCAATTTTCTTTCACAGTTTCTGCATTTATTATGGCAAGACTGAAACAAATGTGATTGAATGATACAGCAAAAGGTCAGAGATATGCCCCACAAAAGAAAAATGAAAGCCCTGTATTTCAAAATCAAATAAAAATCAGTAAATGACCTTTATTCCTTTTGTAATTTGTATACCTTATTTTTTTCAAGCATTAAAGATGAGCATATCTGAAAGCATGGGCTTGATGTGTACCCAGTTTTGCTTTTCTAAAAAACAGAACAAAACCCTGAGCTAATCAAGTTGCAAGGAGAAATGGCTAATATGGGTCACAGATTAAAGGTATCAATCTGTGATCCATTGGTCCTGTTGCATGGTTGGAAATTATGGCAGAACGAAACCACGCACCACATTGTGGGGAATCGAAAAGATCAGGTTCCAATGATCCCATATGATGGCACACATTCAATGACCTATGCTGCTGGAGCCTACTGGCTCCCTTGGGGGAGAGGGTGAGAAGCACAGTGTCAAGGGCACAGACACGAGGAGTCAGATAGAAACATCAGACCCATTTATTCATCAATGGGGAGAACCTTGTATACCATCCTCCTAGCACCCAGGCTGAGTTCCCCATCTGGTGACATTGTGTGGTCACCCCTCATTGGCTAGGCATGATCAGAACCTCAGATAATACCTGTTGCTAGGCCCTTAGGCAGACTCCAGGATGGCTCATCTCTGGACCTTGTAGGCCTTATCTTTCTATAGACCTAAAGACATCCTACAAGGTATCATCTCATCTCTTACTCTTTCTACTCCTTGTTAATAAAACCCATATTGGAACCAAGTCTTTACCATGTGAGTTTGGGAGGGACACCAAAGTGTCAAATGGTAGCATATTGCTTGTGACTGACCTCTATTCTATTGTATTCTCTTCTATTGTTTGTTTGTCTGTCTATCTATCTATCTATCTATCTATCTATCTATCATCTATCTCTCACTCTTGGCTTGTGTGTGTGTGTGTGTGTGTGTGTGTGTGTGTGTGTGTGTGTGTAATTTGTTAAATTGTCTTTTGTCTCTGGTAATTTCTTGTTTCACAAGACTGAATGTCTCAGCATTCCCAACATGGCCCTGGAGACATGGAAGATTGCCAGAGTGTTGTGGGCCTTCAGTACACATTGTAATTCCAAGGAAGATCCATTCTGGTGAAGATGCTGCAGCAATTGGATAGAGAGACTTACCAATGAGAAGAGGGAAAGCAGGCAAAAAGCACATTTTCTTTCTTCTATATCCTTTGACCTGGATACCCTCTACAAGGTGTCACCTAGATTTGGGTTGGGTGTTTCTGCTTCAAATAAGCTGATAAAGTCCCTCACAGGCGTGCCCAGCAGCGTGTGTTTTCATCAATTCCAGTTGCATTCAAGCCAACAACCAACACCAGCCACCACTGCCTCTCCTTGAACCTGGAACTCATTGGTTCAGCTAGACTGACTGGCCACTGACTCCTAGTACCTATTTCAGCCTGTCTGCCTCCCCAGAGCTGGGATAACAGGCAATGTGCTGTAGATCCCGGCTTTTGCCTGCGGTTGGAATGCAAGTCTGTATGTTTACATAGTAAGCATATCACTGACTAAACTTATATTTATATTTAAACATAAAATATATTTATAGCTCATGTTATTTCTTAAATTAAAAAGACATTGACTAGATATTATTTTCAAAATCATTGTCTGTTAAGCAGTATTTTAAGAAGGCATTACCACTCTTCTAGTGAATATTATACAAGAGGCTGAAAAAAATGCTTCTAGTTCCTTAAATGTTATAATTTTAATTTTAATTTAGATTTCAGTTTTCTGAGACAGTCTTCCTTAGTTCACAATGACCTCCAACTAACTAACGAACCAGGAAGGACCTTAAGACTCTAGACATATTCTGCGATGCCCAGTTTTTATTTAAATTCTTTCATTAGTCAGTGATTTTATAAAGTAAGTAAAATAAATTGCTAGAAACACAACATTTTCAGGAAGGATTTGAAAATGGAAGGCCAATGTTTTCACTATACAAATCAATAATTGTCATTGAATTGTTACTTAGTCTCTAAATTCTCAATTTTCACACTTTCCACAGTCTGAAAATGAACAACTCTGAAGATGATGTAGAGACACAGTCCATGTTTTGAATTGTTATGGTCTAGAAGGACACCTCCAATTTTGAAGACAAAATCTTATAGTGGGTGTCTGAAGAATTAGGTGAACTCTACCAATCAACTGTGTGTGGCAAGATTAGATGGCCAAATATAGATTGTAATATGAAAGTAGGGAGGAATGTTGGAGAGATAGTTCAGTGTCAAGTTGGAGAGCCCACATTCAGTTCCTAGCACACATGTTAAAATAATCAAACAATGGCAAACAGCCAAGCATGGTGGCGTGTATTTGTAACTTCAGAGTCAGGGAGGACTGTCTGTCCTACTTAGTGAGGTCCAGGCTGGCACTTGAAGAATGACACCCAAGGTTGACCTCTGTCCTCCACACAAATGCATAATTCATGCCTCTACACACACACACACACACACACACACACACACACACACACACACACAGACAGACACACACACACACACACACATACACATACACACATACACATACACACATACACATACACACATACACATACACACATACACATACATACACATACACATACACACATACACATACACACATACACATACACACACACATATACACACACATACACAAACACATACACACATACACACACACACACACACACACACACACACACACACACACACACACACACACACAGAAGGTTTTCCCCTTGCCCCTAATTCTAGTACTGTAATGCTCACAGTTTGGCCTATTTTACCTCAATAATTTAAATTTATCAAAACTTGAGAGGTGAGACTTGATCACAGTCTAGAGACCTCAGTTGCCTTGCTCAGAAAGGAAATAATAGCTAGTGAGCGATGTTACCACACAGGAGGAGGAAGGTGGGGGCAACAAGGAACACTGACACATAACCATAGCCTATACCTTTGAGTTAGAAAGCATATTTTTCCCCAAAGCGGTTTGGTTTATAGCTTCTGTTATCCCGCCCTATGCTTCATCTATCAGGCTTGTCAAGATGATATGGACATGTTGCATTATGAGGGAACATCAATGTCCTTTAACCCTGTGTGGCAGCAGTTATACCATATCTTCTCTATATACTTAGGTAGTAAATTCCCTCACAACCTGCAAGCATACGTTCTTCCTAATTGCTAGATGTGAGAAAATTTTCAAAAAGATGGAGATTTGGAAGCAATACAAATCAAATGCAAATGGAAAAAGTTCTGCATGGAAGTGATTTAATTTTCAGAACTACCTCATGTGCTTTTTAGATACAATCAGCCCTAAACACACTTCTGAATGGTGTTTTTGTTGCATATAAATTCTCTTTTAAACAGGGATGAGGTGAGCTAATGGTTTTCTTTATCAGTGTTAGGATTGGATTATACTGCAAAGATAAATTTAGGTCTCTGAATGCAAAAAACTCAGTAAATCACACAGAAATAATCGTTGCTTATGCATAGGGGGTGTTACTTCCATAAATTCTTCTTTGTAAATGTAATGGCAGACTAGTTCTCCCATGGAGTTTCTTGGAACACTTTGACAAGATCTTGTTAACTTATGTTTTATGATTAAATGAAGAAATACTTATGGGAGCTAAGAAATGAGAAGGATGACCTTGCCTTAGTACTGGATCCTATGATTCCAGAATATAAATAACACTGAAAACGGTAGCCTAGATGCTTCTAGACTGAAGAGTGAGGAGGCAAAGACTAAACACATCAATTGGCAGAGAAGTCAATAACCAATCTTGAAAATATGTCCAACGTCCTTTTCATTTTGATTTATTTTTACAAATACATAATATATATTATGGTTAAAAATGTGTTGATATAATTCACATTATGTCAGATCTATGCTAGACATTCCCTTTGGAATCCTACCTAATGATTAAAATGTAAGATGAGTGTGCCTGCATTTAAAATAACTCATGTGGCTTAACTTTTCCTTTAAGTTAGACCTGACAGAATTCAATCAAATATTAGACACTTAGAAATGAATGCTTGGTCCATTAGGCTACTCTAATAAAGTACCATCAATTTAATAAACTTATAAATAACTGTTAAGGTTCCAGCTACATGCTAGTCAGGCCAGGACCACCTATCTGTAAAGCAAAGGGCAAGCCTGTGAATCTCTAACTTCCTGACAAACTTCGCTGGTGGCCAGATTCCAGGAGAATGGCAAGTGTTCTCATGCCTCCATGGAACCTATAAATGTCAAGTTTCCAGACTCAGGAACACAACTTTTCTTCTCTGGAATTCCCTCTCCTCTGTCATAGCCCACTGACAGCCTGGATGGGTTGTGATGCAAAGGCCACCTACCTCTGAGACCTATGAGAAGGAACCCTGGTCTCTTTCATTGGCTGGAACTATCCTCAGAGTCCCTGCTATGCTTTTGTCTGGCTGGAATTAACAATCCTTCCAGTAAATCTCTTACTCGAAAGGACAATCCACTAAAAGTCCTTCTTGAACACCACACCTTTCAATAACAGAATTTATTTTCACAGTCCTGGAGAGCTAAAAATTTCAAGATCAATTCAGGGACAAATTTAATGCCCCAAGGATTACATGTTTCAGTTGATGGGTGATAAGTTCTGTATCCTCATTTGATAAAGGGGACAGGGCTGCTGTTTGTGGCCTCTAATAAGAACCCATATCCTACTCATAGCCTAGCTGCTTCTGCAAGGTTCCAACTACTGATACTTTTACCTTGGTGGTTAGGATTTCAACCCACAGCCCTCTCTTATCACAGCTGTATGGGGACATGAATAGTAAGATCAAAGTGTTCTGCCCTTAGTGTATCTCATATCACATGCTTCAGAAATTGAAACTGTATTCTTTCTATCCCAGTGTCCAAAATGGTTTTGTTTCAGTACCACCTATAATGTCCACAGCCTTATGTAAGCATCACCCAAGTTATACACAGGTGAAACTCAAGGTCTGTTGTATCCTAGGACTCACACCTCTGAGTTTTCAAAACAAGTAAGCTATAGGCTTCCAACACACAACAGTGATACAGGTGTGGGACAGCACCTTCTAATTCCTGTTTTTGGATTAGGGAAAACTACTTTGTCTCCTCTTTTTTTATTTTATTTTATTTTTTTACAAAAGAGAAAAACATTCCTATTCCAAAGGGAAGAAGAAAATAATGACTTACTTAATGACCTACTGCAGGTAAGTCCAGACCTCAGAGTATAGAGACTAATGAATATACAATAAAGCATGGCGATTATTTCTTCATAGACAAAAGATTTATTTTCACAGGAAAATAGATTCAACAATAATTCATGTGGTATTTTTCCACTTAGCTTTCCTAAGCATATGGTTTTCATCTTACTTGATCGATCCTGCCCGTATCCTTAGGCCAATGGGGAGGAGAGAGAAAATTAGTAATTGTCATATTCAACCTATTACATTAAAAATGGAATTTATAGTAAGACAGCAATGCTTCTCCTAAGTTACCTTCTTTAGAAAGTGTGATCTAAATGCCATTTTCACTTTCTTCTTTGTGAATGCTAACTGGCAAGTATGCCTGGCTAGATTCTCTACTAGGAGAGCTAAGTAGAGGGGAAAGATAGCCTCTTTCTTGTCCCCGAGGTATTGAGATGAAAAACAGTAAAGGAAGAAGAATAAAAAAGCCAGAGAGCTGTCTCATGTCATGACTGTTTTAGACACCCGTGCAGGAAGACAAGGCAGAGGGTGACCAAGAGTGCCAGCTGAAGCTGGGTTGGAGTGAAAAGGACAGTGGGAATAACCTGAGACATGTCTGACACTAGAGACTATTTCCTCAGCTAAATATCTCCATTTTCTCTAACCAATGTGTCCAGTCTGTATGGTCTAAAGATCTTAAGATTGGCATGAGGTAAGGAAACACATGCTTTAACTTCCTGGATTGTGAGGAACATGCTGAATATATAGTCAACATTCAGTGAAGTATCCAGGAGGGCAGAAAAGATTACTCAGTGGTTAAGAGCCTGTACTGCTATGCAGAGGACCTGAGTTTGGTTCCTCCACTCATGTGAGGTACCTCACAATGGCTTATAAAATCTAGTTACAGAGAATTGTGATACAAGTCCTCTTCTGGCCTCTGGGGGCACTGTATTTACATGCATATACCACACACACACACACACACACACACACACACACACACACACACACACACACACACACTTTCAAACAAGAAATAAATAAAAGAGAAAACAAGACAACAGAAAGAAACAATAATTCTCTGCATAAACACAATAGTGAACATCAAAACAAGTAGGCAAAAGTTCAGGAGACCAAAAAAGCCTCCAAAGGTCCACAAAAATGTGAATGAGTTCATTTTGTGTTGGTCAAGTACTCCTGGGTCAAGTGCTCATGGCCAACCTGGTGTGTGTTTGATATGCCCAATCTGTGTCTGCAGTTTTCAACAGAGGTAGCATTTGAACACCAGTAACAATTAGCCAACACAGGAAGAGGGTGCTTGGCTCTCTCTAACATCTTATTCACAAGCACAGAGGAGAACACATACCACAACAAGCTTGGAGATGCTTGGAGAGTTCATTGTGGCTGAAACATATGGAACATGTATACGAAAGTAGAGAATGATTTAGCTATTAGGTCTGAAGCAGTGAGCCAGAAACACAAGCCTGTGTACTATTAAACATTGAACAGTGAGCCATTTGACATTTCTGAGTCCTGGGAGTTAGGAGTATCAGCGGAGTGTACAGAACAGAAAACATTATAAAGATAAAGCACTTGGTGAAGGCTTCATGGAACAGGAGAGATGTAAGCATACGCCCTTGGTATTCTGGTTCTTATGTCGGCTTTTTAAAGTATCTGCTGAAGTAAGTAGGCATTAGTTATAGCATGACAAATGCAGGTACCAACCCAGGGATGCTCTGATGGAGATATGTGCTGAATACCGTGACTGAATCAGATGCATTTATATAAGGCTGGGAAGGATCAGCCTAAGAATGTCCTGATTGACTGGTATGCTGGATACCTTGAGGGATTTAGTTGTATGTGTGGTGATCTAGTTTTGGTGACAACTCCATCAATTTCCATTTGTAATTAACAAGTATTTCTCATAAAAATTATTTTGTAGACAGAACTCAGTTGGCTTCTCTCATGTTCTTTATTAATATTCTGGTAAGTGTTGTGATGTGGGCAGTGGTTGCCAAGAAAATTTTGCTGCCATGCCTGGAGCAATTCAATACTTGCTCTATCTACAGTTTGTGTATACTTTAAGGAACACAGAGAGGGATCTGGTATTGATATCAGGGAATCTCACTTATAGTTTATCAAGAACATAATTTAAAATACAACAAGAGTGAGGATACAGCTCAGTTGGTAGAATGCTTGCCAGCAAGCCTGAAGGTTTGATTTTGAACACCACAGTAACTTGGCATGGCAGCACAGGCCTGCAATCCCAGCTCTTGGGAGGTGAAGGCAGAAAGATCAAGAGTACAAAGTCATGTTTGGCTATATTGTAAAATTGAGAGCAGCTTGGTCTACATAACTCTCTGAATATATGTATTTTCCAAAGTGCTTTATCAGGAAACAAAATTCTTCTAAAGGAAATATGAATCCTAACCACTAGACCACCAGGAAGCATTTTTCTTTTTTTTTTTTAACTTTTTTAAAAATTATATTTGTGTTTTAATTTTACACATCAGCCATGGGTTCCCCTGTCCTCCCCCCTCCTGCCCCTGCCCCCACCTTCCCCCCATCCCCTCCCCTCTATTCCCATCTCCTCCAGGGCCAAGACTCCCCTGGGGATTCATTTAAACCTGGTGGGTTCAGTACAGGCAGATCCAGTCCCCTCCTTCCAGGCTGAGCAAAGTGTCCCTGTGTAAGCCCCAGGTTTCAAACAGCCAGCTCATGCACTAAGGACAGGTCCTGGTCCCACTGCCTGGATGCCTCCTAAACAGTTCAAGCTATTCAATTGTCTCACTTATCCAGAAGGCCTGATCCAGCTGGGAGCTCCACAGCCTTTGGTTCTTAATCCATGTGCTTCCATTCCTTCGGCTATTTGTCTCTGTGCCTAAAGCATACAATTAAGAAGAGATATAAAATGTAGAAAGATAGCCTGTTAGTATTTAAGCGGCGCTAGGAACACGTCCCGAACAGACAAGACCACAGAAGAGTTTTATTAAAGAGGATAGAGGTGACAGGCCTGTGTGAAACACACCTGGGTGAGGAGATAAGGGGGGCAGAGAGAAAGAGACTCATGCAAGATGGCACCGGCTTTTTAAAGGTTGGGCTGCGCATGCGTACAGGAACTCCTGTGGGTACTCCACGCATGCGCATAGATTACATGGCTGCGCGCGCGCTTTACGCAACCACATAAAGCCACAGAGTCCTGGTCCTGCAAGATGTCTGAGGCAGAGATGGCTATTCTGAACCGGAAATAGTTAGGCGGTCTGCCAGGCAAGCCCAACCGTGTGGACATGTAATTCTCTATCATAGCCCAGTGGGCAAAATAGTTGTATACGCATGAGAAGAATCTGACTTCAAATCACCAGAATCCAGAGAAAACCAAGGCCTGTCAGTAATGGCAGTATACATCTGCAGTTCAAATGATACTAGAGGCAGGTATGAGGCATAGAGAGGAGCATCCCCAGAAATTCATAGATCCAATAGCTTGGAGTAAGCAGAAGTCTTCTGTAAAGAGACAGACTCAAACAAGAAGGAAGGCAAGGATTGACATCAGAGGGTGTGTTCTGACTTTCACACACATTGTGACATGTGCATGCTACATTTCCATGAACACACACACATGTACATAATACACATGAACACACACACACACACACACACACACACACACACAAACACAGAAACAGAAAAAAGGAAAAAAAAAAAGAAAGGTATGAGAAGATGTTCTGTATTTACCAGAGACAATATGACCCCTGGTCAGCTTACAAACATACAAAGACACAGCTTTTCTGTTTTCCTTTCCTGACTCTGAAATCTGAACTTTTCCTCAGCTCTTCAGTTTTTCAGTCTTTCCTTCTAGGTGCTTTGTTCTGTATCAGTGCTCTTAAAATTTTTGTAGCTTCTTGATGTGATCCAGGCAAAATTATGAGGCATGAAGTTCCTGTTCTCATTGGGACCTTAAATGGAGGTAGGGGACTCTTCCATTTGAAACAAAGCAAGGCTAGAGTATCAGAAAGGGGCTCCATGTAGCCAGGGAAGACCTCTGCTCCTGGGGGCTGAGGTAAAGGATTTATCTGAGACATCAGTTTCCCCAGATCTACAGCACTGTGTGGTCAGATGCACATTGTTCTTGGTGTTTAATAATTTTGTTTTGAACTTCCTATATCATTAAATTTAGCATATGCTTCACTCAAGCTACTAAAATGTTTATTACTGAGAAATGCTCCAACAAAACCCATAATGATGAGGTGAGAAATGGCTCACAGCATTTGAATGTGAGGACCCGAGTTCCAGTCCCCAAATCCCACATACAATTTCATGTAGTATTGTTCATGTCTGTAATACCAATTCTCCAAAGGTGATTTGTAAGGCAGAGACAAATAAATCATGAAAGACCACAGGCAGAATATACTGGTAAAAGTACTCAAGAAACAACAAAAAGGAGACCTCACCTCAAGCAAAGCTGAACATTAAGGCTGACCCCCGAGTTGTTCTCTGACTTCCATATGCCTATGACGTTTCCACCATAGCACACCTGTGATCTCATTCATTCATAGCCACATGCACACTCACTTATACACAAACCACACATGTGTACACATACACAGATTACAAAGTAATAAAATAATCTAAGCAGTGATCATAATAATCATTAGCACGCCGTAACAGACAATCAGATATCAACACAACTCCTCATGTAAATGTAAAATTTTACCTTTCAAGGAAAGCTGCCAAATATCAAAATTGAATTGAGCCAGGCATACAGTTCTAGCTATCAGTGGGCAATAAACACAGAGCACAGAGAACAACCAGCAAATATAGACTATGAGAAACTCTGGCAACAAATGATCCAGTTTCTTCAACCAATACATTATATGGAAATCCAAAATTAAGTATTATGTAATAGACATGTTATTCAAGAAGATATGTTGATTTTGTTTTGATCCAATTCCAATAAATGTGTGCAGACATGCCTAGTTTAAAAGTGAACAGTTTGCTTGGTGCATTACTTAATCTACTTACTTCCAATTTAATACCTTATTATCTTTTAGAAATGATGAAATTAACTTGAAGTCTAGCTGGTGATATACACATTTTCTTGTGATACTTTGAACTTTTTATACAACTCTTGAAAAATGTACATATGTAGATAGAATAGAAAATTTACCGAATTATAGGTTGTTATATACAAAGACACATGGCTAAAGAAAAAATATCCTTTTTAAAATATAATTTATTTATTTTACTTTATTTGCATTGGTGCATTACCTGCACGTATGTCTATGTGAGGGTGTCAGATCTTGGAGTTACAGATAGTTGTTAGCTGTTAGGGACCAAGATTTCAGGAACCAAACATGAACCATGGAAAGTACTAGCTAAGCCAGAGAATAAGTCATAAACCCACCGCCTTCACCCCTCCCCCAGGGCAGTAACACCTGTTTGCTAACCAGAGGCTCCCAAAGATAAGAACATTCCACAGTCAGGTGCCATGGCAACCGAATGTAAAGAGCATTCCATGGTCAGGTAGCCTAGCAACAGAACAAATGGCCCCTGACCAGTCACCTTAGCAGACTTCTTGCAGTTGCACGACCTGCATGTCTCACACGTACTGCATGCCTTCCACATCCCTTCCCCTTCCTGCCTTCCTGCTCCTTCCCCTCTCATGCTATATAAGCCATGTGGAGAAAAATAAAGTTTGGCAGCTTGATCAGAATACTGTCTTGCCATCCGTCTCTTTGTGTTGTCCTGTCCTGTCATTCGCTCCCACAGGTGGGTGGCCCTGTTGACACCCTGCTGGCCGGGGTAGTTAGCTGCCATGTGAGTGCTGGGAATTGAACCCAGGTCCTCTGGAAGAGCAGTCAGTGCTCTTAACTGCTGCTTACACAGGGATACTTTACTCAGCCTGGAAGGAGGGGACTGGACCTTCCTGTACTGAATCCACCAGGTTGAATTGTATCCCCAGGGGAGCCTTGGCCCTGGAGGAGATGGGAATGGAGGGAAGGGGATGGGGGAAGGTGGGGGTGGGGACGTCAGGGGGGAGGACAGGGGAACCCATGGCTGATGTGTAAAATTAAAACACAAATATAATAAATTAAAAAAGGAGAAAAAAGAACAAATTAAATGAAAAAAATGGCAAGTTTGGAAGAAAAAAGTTAACCCACTATTTATATAGAGTGATTTACAGACCAAAAAAAAAATATATATATCCTACGAGTCATTGAAAACTATTTTTTTAAAAGTCATAACTGGGATGGAAAGAGATGATTTAGTGGATGAAATATGTACCTTATAATGATAAGGACCTGAGTTCAGATCCTGAACACCCATGCAAAGAGGCATGGTGGCTCACAATACTAGTCATCTAGTACTGTGGAGGTGGAGAAAGGAGGATTCTGGAAGCTAATTGGCCAGTCAGCATAGTCAAAATGGTGAGCTCCAGGTGTAGTTAAAAAAAAAAAAAAAAAAAAAAAAAACAAAAAAACAAACAAACAAACAAACAAACAAACAAAAAACAAAGAACTATCTCAAAAATAAGATGAAGAGTGATAAAGACACTCAATGTTGACTTTGACTGGACTAATGCAAGTGCATGTATGAGTGCACACATGTACATACTCTTATACTTATATAGTTACAAACAAAGGCAATATTATAACTTTTATCTCTCATCAATTTAATAGTAGGATTTCTAAGTACTTTAAATGTATTGTCTCTTAGGCAAAGATTTTGCATACCTCCTGGAGCTTGACGGCCAGAAATTTACATTGTTACTGTCATTTTATAATTGGGGGTGCACATCTCAGGCCTGTGAATATTTGCTATAGTTTCTGTAATCTTTTGAATGGAGAAATTGGACTTCTGTGCTTCCAGCTATTGCTATATGATCCTTCTGAAAGCTAAAATTTCAGACCAGTGGGTCAAGTGGTGAGGTTTGTGGCAATCTATGGATAGATGCTTCCAGCTTTGAACCAGTAGATTGTTTTAATTTTGTAGTTATCAGCTTTAATTGTCAATTTGATACAGCCTAGAACCACTTGAAAAGAGAATCTATTGAGGGATTAACTGCATTGGATCACGTATGGACATGTCAATGGGGAACTGTTTAATTAGCTAGTTAAGGGAAGACCCAGCCCACTCTGGGTGGCACCATTCCCTAAGCCAGAAGTTTTGAACTGTAGCACCATCCAGTTGAATAAAAGCAAGCAAGTGTGTGTGTGTGTGTGTGTGTGTGTGTGTGTGTGTGTGTGTATTTGCATGTGTGTCTGCATCCATTTCTGCATGCTCCTGATTGCAGACATGATGTGACTAGCTGTTTCAGGATCCTACTTGGCTTTCCACAATACTGGATTTAGACTGGAATGTGCACTGCAATGAATCCCTTTGTCCCCTGAACTGCTTTTAGTCAGGACATTTTATCACAGCAACATGAATAAAACTAAAGCAGTCTCAATTTCCAACATTTTCACTCTCAAAAACCCTTATCAGAAATAGAATTTATGTTAATCTCACCTTTCTCTTTCCTCACTCATTGTTCAAATACCACTGGTTAGAGAAGCAATAAAACAACTGACAAGAATAAGAAAGACTAGAACAGAAAACGGACCTTAAGGAAAAATGCCTAGCCTTGGAGTAGAAAAAACTTAGCCATAGTTATAATGAGACAGAAGTCTTATTCATGTAATTACTTATGTATATGTGTGTATGTATGTATGTGTGTGTGTGTGTGTGTGTGTGTGTGTGTGTATTTGTACAAATAATGCAGCTTTATTTGCAATTACTGAGGCATGTGTCAGCATGGACTGACTATATTAGTTCCAATGAATGCACGTAACCCCTACAAAGAGTGAAAAAAAAAAAAAAAAAAACAGGGAGACAGAACCACATAAGGAGAGAGAAAAGCTTCAAAGAACACTCTCCTGTTTAGCAAATGTTTGCCATATGTGCTTATTTTTTATATATTTATTTACATATATGTATATTTAAGTTGTTATTTATTTTGATTTTGTGTGCATGATTGTTTGGCCTGCAGGTATATCTGTGAAGCAAATGCATCTTTGATGCCCACTGAGGACAGAAAAGGATGTCAAGTCCCATGAAATTGGAGTTTAAGGTAGTTGTAAGCTGCCAAGAGGTTGCTGGTAGCCAAACCTGTGTCCTGTGCCATAGCAGCTAATGTTCTCAGCCACTGGTCATCTCTTCAATTTCGATGTGTGTATATTTTATTCTATCTATCTATCTATCTATCTATCTATCTATTTGTTGTGTGTCTGTCTGTGAGCAGGCATGCACATGCCACAGCTTCTCTGTGAAGGTCAGAGGACAACTTGAAAAAGACAATTCTTTCTTTCCATATGTGTATCCTGAGGGCTTAAACTCAGGTCATAAGGCTTGGCAGCAAGTGCCTCTACCCCTCTATACCATATTGCCCAACCAGATATATAGTTTTAAAATTGAATTGATATATCTCTGTTTTTACTAAGAAAATACACGATATTTTATTGCTAATAAAAATTTTAGAGAAAATATCTAATATAAATTATTATTAAAATATTAAGTAGAATTCTGGACTAATTTATATATAGCTCATTATTATTTATTTCTACATATTGGTATTCAGAAATACATTTGTACACAAAAATTAAATCAGCACTTAAGATGTGTCTTACATAAAAATGAATAATATGGAATACACTTTCATATTTATTGTTACAAAATAAGAGGTGAGATAAGAAGTGCACACCACTATGCCAGTCTTTCTACGAGGGTTCTGGGCATGGAACATAGGTTTCATGCTTGTCAAGCAAATACCGAGCAATCACCCCAGCATCAAAACAAAGATTTCTAAATTGAAGGGAACAGAGTAACAGAACCAGGGATTTTTCAATCAATAGATGTTTATTCATTTGGAAATTGTTTCCTTCCTTTATGAATGCAAATGTGTGAAAATATTCTACCTTCTCTGAAGACATGTAACAACATCTCACAGATGTCTTAGGCTGGCTACTGACATACCTATTCTAGCTCTGTAAACTGTATATTATCCTTCTGAGTCTTGAAAAGTAGTAAGAACAGGGCATCCTTCATCTGTGATCACTCAGGTAAAATTTAAAACAAATGAATCTGCCTGCTCCATTATCACTCCTGAGCAGCTGGGTTCCACCACTCTGAAATGACAAGTACTGTGGTCATAGTGAAATGTGACTAGTAACAAATGTTAGAAAAATTCTTTTCTTAAAAAAAAGCATACTCTGGGGTCTGGGGAGATGGTTTGCAGCTTAAGAGCTTTTGCTGCTATTACAGAGGACCAGAGTTCAATTCCCAGAACTCACAGGAGTCAGCTCACAACTGCCTGTATGGAACTCCATCTCCATGGGGGATCCAATGCCCTCTTCTGACATCTGAATCTTCACTCATGTGTACATACATCTGTATACATACACACATGCAGAGAGAGACAGAGAGAGACAGAGAGAGACAGAGAGAGAGAGAGAGAGAGAGAGAGAGAGAGAGAGGAGAGAATAATGAAGCAACCAATAGTTCTACCCAGTTCATGATGCCTATGAACTAAAACAATGACCAGAATGGCATAATATCCCTAAGGCTGCAATAGTGGCATGCATATCTTCACGGTAACCAACAACTCTATAATTGGGCTTAAGACCTGCACAGAAGGGAAATCATGAATAGCACTGGAAACCTAGGCAGGGTTGTGGAGTCATGGATCTTGGAGGAAAACTTACAGCTACCATTTTACTAAATCAGTGTCATTCCTAACTTCATCCTAAATATTTATCCTTATATCTACAGATAAATATAGGTCTCACCTCTGATGAAAGAAATACCTTCTTTCAAAAGACGGAATCAATACAGAAAATCACAACCAATCAAAGTGCAGAGAACAAGAGGCCTTGTGGCACCCACCTCCAATAGATACATCTACAACACAACTCTTGCACCTAATGTTCAAGGATCATAATGCAAGATGCATCAGAAAGACTGTAAAAGCTAGAGGAACAAAAGTTTGCTGAGAAATTTTCTCTCCTAGAAAGTCAGAGAAGCTACATCCATGAAGTCTCAGCGACATGGCTGCATAAACAAGATCTGGACAGGGACAACACCAACAGGCATGCTAACACAGAGGGGGAAATACCATGGGGCCTCATCCCTAAACCAGGAACTACGGGCAGCTAAGGACTGCCAAGGGTGAGAGAAATATGCTTACCCAGAGAAGAGCTCCCAACTGGTTACCCAGCACCAAGTGATCAGCCCTGCAAACACATACCTAAATGTAACATTATATAGTTTGTATTTACATATTTAGGAATCTGCACCCCTGCAACCCCACAAATATCAACAACAATTTAAAGAACAGAGGGCATGCATCTGAGAAAGAGCAAGGTGCACGGGGTAAAGTGCTGAAGGGAGGAACAGGAAGGAGAAAAACCATATTTTAATCTCAAAAGTATTTTAAAATATCATTAAGAAATTCATACTGCTTGATCAAAGCAGAGGTTTTCCTATCATTTCCCTTCCTAAATGACTGCTAAATTACAAATTATTAAAGTGCCATTTGACCTGATTTGTAACTACGCTCACAATGATCCAAATAGGAGATACCCCTCCTTCCTCTGCCTAATGAACAGGGAATTCCTGCCCTTCTCTAATGATTGACACCTTACATGGATTTTTTTTTTTTTTGCTACAGTTGCCCAGTTCAAACTGAATTTCCGTAGAATCAAACGCATTTCTGTAGAAACATTTCACGTTTATTATGCTTCTTCTGTTCTAATTAGGTCTCCTGGGGAACCTAAGAAGCACATAAAATAAAAAATAAAACACAGAGACAACAGGAGCACTAGTGCTCAGGGCCCTTAGGTTTGTCATCCCTTTGGGGTGAGTATCTCCCCACAGGCCCTTCGGCTGCAGGTCCCACCTGGAGCACTAATGCACTCCATGCAAGGCCGTGGGTCCACCGTACCTTGAGTCACTGTCCAGACCTGCACTCACTTGGCCTCTGGTGATGTGGAATCTCAATGTGAAGAATGCAAACACTGTCTGTCTTGGTCCACACTGATTCTCTGCACTGGCTTTGTCCCATGTTAATTCATCTTTCTCAGCAATATTACCAAGGACGAAACAATGAAGGGTATTTCACATTGTCAAATCACCTAGAAAATCTTGTTCTCTTTCAGCTTTTAGCTTTCCTTTATACCTAGGCTTGTATACCTTTCCTTTTTGAGTCAGGCTCTTGGCCTAAGCTGGCTTTGAACTTGCTATTTAGCCAAAGATGACTTCAGATTCTTCTACCTCTAGCCTCCAGAGTCCTGGGATCACAGGTGTGTACCTAGTGATTTTTACTAATTTTTTTAAAGTCAAAAAATGAATAAAGGAGTTACTTGTGAAGCTTGGATGCTCCGGAATTGGTACAGTGCTTGCCTAGCAAGCGCAAAGCCCTGGGTTCTATCTCCAGCACCTCACAAAGTGGCTGTGGTGCTGCATGCTTGTAATGACAGCATTTGGGAGGAAGATCAAATGTTCAAAGGCATCCTCTTCCACATTGAGATTTGAGGCTAGTCAGGAATATTCAAATTAAAATCAAATCACTGGCCACAGCTGTCCATCTGAAGTTTTCAAGGATCATTATCATAGTGAGCTTTAGCTGTCAACTCCACACAAACCAATAATTACCTGAAAAGGGGAACCCTCAACTGAGGGAATGCCCAGATCAGACTGGCCCTGTGACCACATCTGTGGTACTTTCTTAATTGCTAATTGATGCTCTTTTCTACTGTGGGCAGTGCCATTTCTGGGCAGGTTGGTCTGGGCTGTACAGGAAAGGCAGCTGAACATGAGCTGTGAAGTTCATGTTCAACAAGCCAATAGGCAGCATTTCTCCATTGCCTTTGCTTTAGTTCCTGCCTACAGGTTTTTGCTTGAGCTTCCGTTGATGATGGACATGAGATATATGCCAGATAACACATCACTGAATTTTGCTTCTGGTCAGTGTTTTCTCACAGCACCAGAGGATCAAACCAGGACAGTCACTAAGGCTCACCCAGGTGCATTGTTTATATGGCTTGGATAGACTCCTGTACAGAGGGATAGGCTAATTACACAAGGGGTGGGAAGGAACAGCACAGTATGGGGTTTCATCATGCTACTCAGCATGATGTGCACTTCAAAGCTTACTAGTGATTTCTTTCTGGCATCTTCCATGTCATATAATTTTGATCATGTTTTGCCACAAATAACAGAAACCCTGGAAAACAATGACAATAAAGTTGGGCTGATGTGTGCTATGTTGTTCTCCTTCCTTGGAGCTTCAGTTTCCAGGAAGGGTTAACCTTGACTTTCAAAAAGAGCTGAATATTATCTCCCTTACTAAATCACATCTAATAGAAATTAGATTTCTGAAACATGACCCTTCTGTTTCAATCTTTTTTGAGGATAAATTTCTGCTAATTTATATGCCTGATGTGGTTTTTGACTTTCTGTGCCCTGCTCGTTGAAAGATATAGAACTTCACAAAGTTCTTAGTTCATTAAAAGATGGATTCTCTAATATGTGATTTTCATCAAGAACAGAGCACATGAATTGATTGATTCACATTTATATCTAATGACCTTATCCAAATTTCAGGAGGTTTTGTTTGTCATTCAGTATTTCAGTGATATTTTCAAGAAAAATGCTTGGAAGCCCAGGACTGGATGAAGTTTCAACAGTTTAACATAGAGAGCAAATACTCTTGTCTAAGATGTAATTAAATGTCTCTTCAAGTAGTGTTACAAATATTTAAGTATATTCAATTCACTTTGAAGATACTTGTCAAACATTAAAATCTAAAGTAACAGCCACAGTTACTACAAACAAACAAAAAAAGTCCTAGACAAATAAACATGAAAGACTGGTCTGTCTTCAAGAATTTATAGTCCATTTGAGAAAAGAAACAAATGAACAACATGCTATAGGAGTTGAAGAGACAACTCACAAACCTCCCTGGCAGAGGACTTGAATTTGGTTCCCAGAACCCATGTTGGGAAGCCCACAATTGTCTATACTTCAGCTTCAGGGGACCTGAAGCCTTCTTCTGGCCTCTGCGGGTACCCATACATACATGTACATATTCATAGTCACACACATATACACAAAATAACAATGAAAATAAAACTCTTAAAAAGTTTACTCTGTTTTATGATGAGTGGCAAGTGTTTCCAGGAATTCTCTAACAACAAAGGGGTGGAGCATTGGCAGATAACACATCCCTGAATTGTTGCTTCTGGTCAGTGTTTTATCTCAGCAACAGAGGATCAAACCAGGACAGTTTGAGCATCTGAGCTGCTGGATATAGGAAATCTGATTCCCCTGTATGTGGACTTGGCTGACAATGTTTGCACAGGAGATTATTTTGTGAAATAAAAGCAAATATGGATAAGAATTTGATTTGCAAAGTCTGGGATCAAGAGTCTTGAGGACAGAGGGACTTTGAGAAATGGAGGCTGCTGTTGTGGGTATCTGCAGTGTTTGGAAGGTAGCCTGGACATTTGCATAATATAATTTTGGTTTCGAGGTGTGGGAGGATCTTTTTGTTCTAAAGTTTACATTTGTTCATTTTCATGGAAGTTTACAGGCTATGTCTTCTGTGCCTTTCTTAGGCATGTATATGTTATATTTGAAGTGAGTTCTGTCTTGAAAGATAATTTATGTGTTTCTGTGTGTGGATATGCATGCAGAATAGGGTGATCAATGCCCTGGAGCTGGAGTCACAGGCATCTGGGAACTGTCCCACATGGATGCTGGGAACTGAACTCCACTCCTCTACAAGACCAGCAACCTCTTAAGGTTCTCTATCCAGCTCTGAAGTGAGTTCATACTTACAAAATGTGGTTGCTGCTTTGAATCTATCCTGTCCATATGTATTTTGATTTATTCATTTAAGTAATTTCCATTTTGTTTAATTATGAAAATACCAGTGCTTGCATTTCTAAAACACCTTTCAATTTGTTCTCTTCATTTTAGTATGTCTGCTCTCTTTTTCCTTCCATCCCAAACACTTTTATAGTCCCGTTTCACTGATTTTTCTTTTTACAGCTCTTTCAGTCCTTGCTCTGGGTGTTATATTATTTATCGTGTTCCAGGGGTGCCATGATTTTACCACTTTAAAGTCTGGGTGAAGTGTAGGATCCTTATCTCTCTTATGTCCTTTTCCTCTCCACTACGTGTAACAGCAACCTTTTACTGCATGTAAGCACATTAGAGGATAAGTCCTTCCTCAAGCAACGGTCAGAATTTGGAAAACACAGGGATGGTGGAAAGCCCCTTTTGCTTACCATAATCTCTCTGTCTCTTTCTCTCTCTCTAGTGCTCCGAGATTGCTTCTTTAAAAAGATTTACGTATTATTTATTTATATGTGTGTGTGTGTGTGTGTGTGTGTGTGTGTGTGTGTGTGTGCGCGTGCGCGCGTCCGTTTGCACACACTTAGGTGACTTCAGAGGCTATTAGAGTGCTGGATCCCCAGAAGTTGGAGTTATCTCTCCAGCCTCTGAGGATCCTTATTTGTGATCTGAGTTCTATAGGGAAATGTCTTTAGCTTATCTCATCCATTGGTGACAAATCTTTTCCCTTTCCTTCATAAAAGAATATCTTCCTTTCCTTCCCACTGCTGAAGGACACTGACTTCTGGGAAGACAGTTCTTTCTCTCCAATGCTTGACAAGCATTCTGTACTTCTTTCTGGTCCTCACAATAGGATTTATTTTATTATTATTTATTTACTTCTAATGACAAATATGACTTTCAAAATATTCTGGCCATATACAGAAGATGTTTATGTTCTCTGGTTGCTTGGAACTTTATGTATTTTTAGTTCTTAGGATTTAAATTTTTTATTTTGTTTTTATATGTGTGTGTGTGTGTGTGTGTGTGTGTGTGTGTGTGTGTGTGTGTGTACATGTGGGTACTGGGGACAACGTTGTTGATCCTTTGTAAGAGCAATACGTGCTCTTGACCTCTGAGCCATCTCTCCAGCCTGCTGCACTTTAGATAGGGTTAGTTACGTGTCCTCTATGGACCAATTATTTCACTCAGGTGAAACTTACTGCTTTGGGAATCTGTTGTTTTACATATTTTGCTAGCTAAGATTCCAGGCATCCTAGCAGCTTGCTCAGCCTGCCCTTTCCTCTGCTCCATACGGAGCCCTGGGAGATGAACACTGGATATTTTATTACAGTCTTGTGCATCTCTGAGTTTCTGGTCTTTTGTTGCTGGGTCTTGTGTTTGTTTTCTCTCTAATGTTTAAATTGAGTCCCTCCCTCCCTCCCTCCCTCCCTCCCTCCCTCCCTCCCTTCCTTCCTTCCTTGCTCTCTTCTTCTCTTCTTCCCTCCTTCCTTCTCCTTCCCTCCCTATCTCCCTCCCTCCTCATTCCTCCCTCCTTACTTTCTTTCATGTTTAGGTATTGTTTCTTGAAGCAATTTCTTATAGTCCAGGTTGTCCTAGAATGCTGTGCATCTGAAGATAACCCTGAATTTCTGATTCTCCTGCAGCCACAACCTAAGTGCTGAAGTTGCAGTTTTTCCTCCTCCCTCAGTCTAGATCAGTGGTTCTCTGCCTTCCTAACACTGTGACCCTTTAATACAGTTCCTCATGCTGTGGTGTCCCACAACATAAGATTATTTTCATTGCTACTCTGTAACTGTAATTTTGTTACTGTTATAAAATGTATATGTTATATAATGTAAAAATATCTGATATGCAGAATATCTGATATGGGACCTCTGTGAAGGGGTCATTTGACCCCTAACAGGGTTGTGACCCACAGGTTGAGAACTACTGGTCTGTATCAAATAACTTTTAAGGTTCCATTTTTCAATTAAATGATTCTCATTCTTTCCACAGCGAATTTCATTTTATTTTTTTTTCTAGAACTTCCATTTGGTTCTTTAAAATTATTACTATTACTGGTGGTGGTGGTGTTACGTGTGTGGGCATACATGCTACAGTGCACGTTCATGTGTAGAGGCCAGAAGACAACGTGAGGGAGTTGCCTCTTTTCTTTCACTTTTGAACTCAAGCTTTGGGACATTCACCTTCACTTGCTGAGTCACCTCACCAGTCTTTATTTGGGTCTCACTTATCTCTGAAGCTAGGTAGGTTTTACACCTCTCCTAGCTGAGTGTTAGCAGCTTTCAACTGGACCTTGCTTATTGCTGAAATAGCCTTCTTTGTGACTCTTACTGTTACATTATTAGATTATTAAGAGATAGCTGTAGAGAGAGGGGTGGAGGAAAGAAAGAGAGGCTTGGCCTGACCTTAGGTGGGACCATGTTTATTTACAGTGAGAGAGTGTAAGGAAGGCCAAAATGCCTAGAGAGGAAGATGGGATGGCGCTTCCTATTGGAGTGAAAACAACTTCCAGAATCTACAAGGGAAGCTGGGAAATAGCATCCATAGTCCTCAAGGGAAGCTGGAAAGTGTAGTCTTTCAGCAGGAAACTATCAGTGACTATTTTGTTTCAGGTGTGTTCATAGTGAATCACTGCAGTCTTTGTATGATGTGGTTTGTGAAGTCTCTGTTATATAGTTCTTATACCTCTCCTAGCTGAATGTTAACAGCTTTCAATTGTACCTTTTTGATCCCACTTGAGATATTTTTGTTCTGAATGAAGCCTGAATTGTTTTTCATGGCTATAGGATTCCAGATCATATTTAAACATCTGTTTTACTTGTTTTTCTAGTAATACTTCAGCAGAGAAAGGTGAGTGCTATCATGTTCTGCTAGGTAGAGGATAAAGATTCAGATTTCTAGGCAGATGACTTAGGAGGTATGAGCATTTGTTGCACAAGCCTGAGGACATGGATTCAGATCCTCCACATAAAACATTGGACATGACTGCTTGCATGTTTGTATCCCTAGTGCTAGAGGGGGTGGTGACAGAAGGATTGCCGGGGCTTTGCTGGCCTCCAGGTTAGCTAAGATCCAGAGGCCTCATCTTAAGGGAATAGGTAGACAGTGATAGAACATTGAATGCTTAATGTTTTGCTCTGGCCCTTTCCTGCACATATGAGCACACATACATACACACATATGTACACATAAAACATACAAAAATAACATACATACACACACATATACACATGTGCATGTGTGTGCACACACACCCCAAAACATAATGTAAGTTATCTATTCAGCCTCTGCAACACCCTAGAGAGCATTGTTTTCCACTCCACACACAGTCTCTGTTGACACAGCACTGTAGCTGGAGTTTTCTCGAGTCCCACTCAGGCCCACAGCCACTCAGATCCAAGTAAACACACAGAGACTTATATTCCTTATAAACTGTATGGCTGTGGCAGGCTTCTTGCTATCTAGTTCTTATATCTTAAGTTAGCCCATTTCTATTAATCTGTAAGTTGCCATGTGGCTTGTGGCTTACCAGTATCCTTACATCTTGCTTCTCATGGTGGCGGTAGCTGGCAGCATCTCCTGAATCAGCCTTTCACTTCCCAGAATTCTCTTCTCTCTTGACTATACTCTACTTCCTGCCTGGCTACTGGCCAATCAGTGTTTTTTTAATCAATCAGAGCAACACATTCACAGCATACAGAAAGGCATCCATAGCACAGCACTGTGACTGGGTTCCTTCTCCTGAAAGAAAGTGTAAGTCTTTCCTCTATAGGGACACCTCTATGATTTTGGGGTGGGAAATTCCCCCATGGATTTTCCACTGGTGCTGATGGGAGAGAGAGCAGAGAGGGGTTATCCCTGCTGTGTCTGGGTGAACATCCTGACTTCCTGTTTCATTTGTGTTCTCTTTCATGATACCTGTGGGTACTGTGGTGTCATTACTGTCTTTACCAGTATAGCATTTGTGATCCCCACTCACCATTCTTGGGTTCTATTAGAGTTGGTCTACAATCTGTTCTGCAATATTAAGCTTTGTCAAATGACATTAACCAGCTGACCAAGAGATTAGTAGTAAGTTAATATCTAGGGTCTATGACCTCTCCAGCCATGCTTTTGGGCAGGCTTGTGGTAATAAGCATATATTCCTCCTGTGGAACTGGCCTAAAATCTAATAATAAAGTGGTTGGCCATCCCCATTACAGTCATGGCACTATTGAAACAGTGGTCTGACATATTGTAGCTCTTAGGGCTCACACCTGGATAAGAGTGTTGATGGATTTTCTCTCGCAGAAACCCACATAGCACCTCCTGTCACTGTGAAAGTTCTTAGATGTATGCCATGTTACTTTGCAAAGTGCCATTTTGAAAAGTTCTAGTAATTTACCAAAACCACAGTAGTTATCTTTCAAAGGTTAAAATAACTTGTTTACCTAGATTCCTGCCACTTACCCCACTATAGACCCCTGGAATTGGTTGGCCATAGCAGATGTTTATGGACCACTTAATACTCTGTATCTCTTTATATTCAATGCCTACCCCTAGCAATGCCAGTTCAGGACCAACACGGAAACTGTTACTATCATTTCTGAGTTATAACTATCCCATATGGATAGTGGGCTCCGACTATTACACAGGTCCTCTGAGGGTTCCCCCCCACTAAAATTCTCTACTCTTTTAAGTCTCTTTTTTCCTGTGTCTGTGTTTTCTTCTCACTGAACTCTCAAAAGCTAGCCAACAGAGAGGAAGCTTTGAGCTCCATTTCAGCTTGGTTTCTATATTTCCTGCAACCAAGTGGTGTGGTGCCTATAGCATGAAGGCTTTTCCATCTAGTTCTCAAGAGTAACCAAGGACAATGGCACCAACATGTATCATTTTCTGAAACCATTATAAAATTTAATTTAACATAAAAACATGAGTTCCTCAATCACAAATATTACTCATTTAGTAATACATTTTTTCAAACAAAGCCATGGCATTTTAATTTGCTATCTTTTAAACTCTTCATCATCCAGTAATCTAGCAAAGAAATTCTGTTTAACCCCCAGCTTCAAGTACTCATCTGAGCTGAGCAACTGTGCTCATGTGAAGCTGAGAAACACTTATGTCCCAGTTAAATTGCTATGAACAGCAATGATATCATGGAATCAAGTTTACCCAAAGGCAGGAAAAAAAACACACCCTAATGTACTTTTGGTTAAACATTATTTGAGATGCTACAACTCCTTGAAAGGTGTATATAGTACAAAGCATACAAAGCATACTTTTGTATGGATGCCCCTTTCATTTTAATAAATTCACATTATTGATGAATACTCTTTGGAAACCTATTTGGGTTCTTGATTCCAAATAGATTCATGGTTAGTTACCTGCTTACTTAGTTTGTTAATCAATAAAGTCTAATTTCCCTCACCTCATTAACTTTTACTTCTCTGCCATTATTTCTTTTCAGTTGTAATTCGATTCCTATGAATGCTTTCTATCAACCTTCTCTCTTTTTGCTTTCTGGCAGGTCTAAAGATTTCCCTTTGCTACAAACAAGGTATTTAAGCAGGTTTCCAGTTTTGTTTGCTGAGCTTTCTTGTGATTTGGAGTTTTAATGTCTAATCTATAATTTCCATATAGTCTCAAGCTACATGATAAATTCCTTTTAGAGAAGATCATTTTCTACCATGTGTTGACACACTTTCAGGGCTAGAATCAGCATTATCAATATTAGAGGGTGACAAACTGTAATTATACTGAAATCACTTTTGTGACCCACCAATCTTAACAAGGATAAATGTGAAGGAGGGAATCTGTGGGGAGGAGGGAGAAAATAGAGGTGGGAGGGAGATCGAAGAACAAATGTAATCAATGAAAATGAATGCCGATTAATTAGAATTTTAAAATGTTTTAATTGACTAATCTATGGCTATGCTGTTCAGGTGAATTTTATAAAAATTAGTCCAAATACAGTTATAATTATGAATCACAATGGAATTAGATCACCTAGATCTCGTATCCAGGTGCTGGTGTTAATCTCTAGCCATCTGTGTATTACTTTTTTAAGGGAGCGATCTTTTGTAAGTTATGTAGGCTCTGAATGCCTAGGTCAGTTAAGCTTCTCTTTTGTGAGACAGCAGATAGATATTAATTCAGTATTATAGTTATTTTAGAACTGATAATATCATGGCTTTTTAAATGCATAGACATTTGTGCTCTCTGTATCAAGATACTTCATTCAAGAGTACTGACATTTAATTAACCTCCTTAGCATCTATAAATATGAATTCCATTTGTTCCTAGCATCAGTTCCCAACCAGGCAAAGTACCAGCAGCAAGAAAAGAGAGGAAATTCTTTAATAACTCATTTGGGTCAATTTTGTGTTGCTATAAATATTAGGGTGTTAGTTGGCTCATAGTTCTGATGACTGGGAAGTTTGAGGTTAAGTGGCCTCCGGGTGAGAGTTCTTTTTTCTGGTTGGGCTCCACAGAGTCACACCCTTGGGCAAGGTGTCACATGAGAAGACAAAGCATCCTAGCCTAGGCCTCCCCACTATTTACAAAATCACAGTCTCATTGCTTGAAGACCCCAGACATTATGGCCCCATTTAACTATTATTGAAAGATTGAGACAGTGTCTCAAGTATTCCAGGCTAGCCTCAGACTCACAGTATAACCAGGAATGATCTTTAACACACAGTCTTCTTGCTTGTACTTCCCAGCTGCTGGGATTACAGGTGTGACTCACCATACATGCTGGATATGATGCTAAGATGGAACTCTGGACTTCATGCATGACTGGAAAAACTCTACCAACTGAGTGCTATTCTCAGATTCACCTTCACCCATAGTTCCCAAATGTATTATTTCTTAAAGTGTTATCCATTATTTATTTCTCTACCCTCTGAATACCTCACAGTGAGTATTAATACCAACATGAGTTTTGAATGGGATGTTCAGAGAGCAGCAAAATCTGCCTTCTTTTCCTACAAAATAGATATGATCACTCTACCTTCAGTGTTTTAAATTGTGTTTTGTATAGGAACACTACTTGATGCAAGACCATACTCTCTGATGAGGTATCTCACAGTGCGTGTCCACCTTTTCTAGTTGCTGTACAATTCACTGAGTATAATATCATTTCCATATATATTTCTTCCATCTGGATTTAAGATGAAGACCAGGTTTTCTTCTTAGATACTGGCATAGAATGATGTTCCTGGAGAGGCTGCCAGCTTGGAAAGGCCATTAATCAACATGCTTTGCCAACAACTCTCCAGATGATGCATTGTGGCTTTCTTTCTGACATTTGAGTGCTTGGAAGTTCAGCGAGCTCTGCCTTCATGACTAATACTGTATGTCAACTTGGGAGCATCTAAAATCACCTGAGAGAGACACACCTCTGGCCTTGTTCCTAGTAGAAACTTGTCAGAGTTTCTACCCTGGAATAATTAAGGAGGGAAGAATCACCCTAAATACGGGCAGCACCATCCCATGGGCTACAGTTGTGGACTGAATAAAAAGGAGAAAGTCAGCTGAGCACCAACTTTCATCTCTCTACATACTGACTATAGATGCCATGTGCCCAGCTGCCTCACCCTCCCACTGTCATGCCTTCCCTGACCTGATGGACTGTGCTCTTGAACAATGAGTTAGAATAAGCCCTATTGGGCTGAAAACATGGATCATTTATTAAAAGCACCTGCTGCTTTTTCAGAGATTCTGAATTTGGTTCCCAGTGTTCCCACCAGATGGCTCCCAACCACCTAGCTTGTAACTCCAACTCTAGAAGATCCAATTCCCTCTTCCTACCTCCATGGGCACCGTTTCATATGTGACACACACACAGAGAAACACACACATAGATATATAGATGACAGAAGATAGATAAAAGGTAGATGATAGATAGATAGATGATAGATAGATAGACAGATAAATGAATAACTTAAGGGAAAAAGAAGAATATATAGCACCTTCTTTCCTTAAGTTGCCATTGTAGGGTATTTTGTTATGGAATAAGGGGAATACCTAATACATGTCCCATACCAGAGACTCAGAGAATTCCCAAATCTACCCACCAAGCAGTGTCTCCAGAAGACCTCCATTCTAACACCAGAAAGCTTAGACCATGAGCTCCTTGGAGTAAAGGAGGTGGCCCCTTCCTAAGCCTGGTGGACTGAGTATGCTCATATCCTGAAAAGACACCACCTCTGAATCTTCTTTCTACATCTCCTGATGTCTAAGCACTGAGGATTCATTCATGTTTGAAGCTCAAATGGTTTCTCATTATCATAATAAGCATGATTTCAGCTTGTGCATATTGGTGGGAGATTCTTTTTCTTCTTTTTTCTTTATTAAGAATTTTTTTTTACTCACTTTAAATACTACTAACAGATTCCACCACTTCCCTCCTTCAATCTCCCAGCCCTCCCTCCCAATCCACCCCACATCCCCACAAATCAAGGTTTCCCATGGGGAGTCAGCAGAGCCTGGCACACTGAGCCTAGGCAGGTCCATGCCCATTCCCACTGTACCAAGGCTGCACAAGGTGCTACACCACAGGTACTGGATTCCCAAAAGCCTGCCCATGCAGCAGGCATGGATCCTGATTCTTTTGCCTGGTTGCTCCCCAAACAGTTCAAGCTAAAAAACTGTCTTCTGTATCAAGAGAGCCCTGTTCAGTCCCATGGGTGCTTCTCAGCCACTAGTACAGTTCATGGGCCTCCAATAGTGTGGCCGGTCTATTGGTGAAATTATTAAGGCCACTCCACATAGTTAAAAGGGAGGTTTATTTTGTGGGCTAACTTACAAATGAAGGGGTAGGTTGCAGGGTCTGGCAAAGGTATAGCGCAGTCCGGTGCTGTTCTCTGGAGAACTCTGCTCGGTCTACCTCCAGCGTCCAGAGTCCGGGATCCAAGAGAGAGACCTCTTCCCGATCCTTGGTCTTCTGCTTCCTCCTCCACCCTGCCTTGTGGGCGTGACCATAACCAGTCTCTTGACTGGCTGAGAATTGTTATAATTAGGAACTGTGAAGGCAAATTTTTCTCTATCATTTTCTTGTAAGGGTATGGTAAAGAAACAGTCTTTTAAGTCAATAACTATTATAGACCATTCTTTGGGTAACAGAGAGGGCAAGGGAATCCCAGTCTGTAGGGAGCCCATTGGCTGAATTACTTTATTAATAGCTCTCAGATCTGTCAGCATTCTCCAATTACCAGACTTTTTTTTATAACAAATACAGGAGAATTCCAAGGGCTGGTAGATTCTTCAATGTGTTGAGCATTTAACTGCTCTTGAACCAGCTATTCTAAAGCTTGTAGCTTCTCTTTTGTCAAAGGCCACTGTCCAACCCAGACAGGTTTATTAGTTAGCCATTTTAAAGGTAAGGCAGTTGGTACTTCTGAGAGTTCAATAGAAGTTGTACTCTGTTTGTGTACAGCCTGAATGGTTGGTGACTGTTTTTTATAGCATGTTATGATATTATTCCTAGAAACATGCATTGGCCTGTATTCCTTTTCTGAGAGTGTAGGAATTTTAATCTGGGTATTCCACTGTTGTAACAGATCTCGGCCCCATAGATTTACTGCTACATTTGCTACATATGGCTTCAGCCTTCCTCTCTGTCCTTCTGGCCCTATGCATTCAACCCATCTCGAACTCTGTTTTATCTGAGATAGGGTGCCAATTCCTAAAAGTTGGACATCTACCTCTTGAAGAGGCCAATTTGGATGCCATGATTTTGGTGTAATTACAGTCACATCCACACCTGTGTCTACCAGGCCCTCCAGAACCAAGCCATTAATTCGAATTCTAAGCTTTGGTCTTTGTCCATTTATGGAAGTTTGACAAAATATTTGTTTTATTGTGTTCTTTGTAAACTGTGATTCATCTATCAGAGCTGTTTTATCATCCATTGCAATATCGGTTTTTACATTAGGCATTGGTTTATTCAGTTGTCCTGGAGAGGAATGTCTTCCACAGTGGCTGGGAATGTTTTTACCACATTTGATTTGGGGGCCTGCAAGAGGCCCCCTGAGGCATTTCCCGCTACTAAAGGGTTGCCTCGTATATCTATTTTTGATCTGCACTCACTGGTCCAATGTGGGCCTTTGCCACATCTTCTACATAATCCAGGAGGTGGTTGGGGTCTTCTGTTTAGGCTATTCCTAGAAGGAGTATTACTTCTAGGATTACCCCATGTACAGTTTTTACTTATATGACCTGGTGTACCACATTTAAAACATTTGGGACCACTGGGTCTTCTTTCACCTCTGGGATTTGTCTGTCCTATCCAAGCCTCATTACTGTAGTTAAGAGATTCAACAATATTAGTATACTGAATCCATTCTTCCAAAGGAGCTGATCTGATCTTTAATGGTGTAAGTATTCTTTTGCATTCTGCATTAGCATTGTCGAATGCCAAAGACTCAGTTAATACTTTTCTTAATTCTTTATCTGATACAGCTTTTGTTATAGCTGTGTTCAGCCTTTGTAAAAACATCAGTGAAGGGTTCATGTGGTCCCTGAAATATCTTTGTGTATACCTCAGTTGCTTTTCCAGGTTCTGGAATTTTTCCCAAGCATTTAGAGCTGCTGTACGGTATAGGAATATTGTATGCTCATCATAAATGGCTTGTACATTCCTTTTAGCGAAACATCACTCACCAAGTATTTGATCTTGGGAGATCTCAAAACCTCTGAGTTTACCTTGTTGTTCTAAATTTCTTGCCTCTTCTCTCAACCAGCTTTTCCACTGTAACTGCTGGCTATATTCTAGAACAGCTGAAATTAACTGATGCCAGTCATGTGGAATGATTCTATGTGAGGTAGACCACGAATTTAACATCTGTTTTACGTATGTGGAGTGTATCCCATATGTAACTACTGCTTCCTTTATATTTTTAAAGTCCCTTGTTGAAATTGGTTGTAATGTAAATGTCCTATATGGCTCGGGGTGTGTGTGTCATCTGCTGGCTTCTCATGGATGATAACAGGATAAGCCATTGTATGAGAGCCATTTGGAGATGTTACAACCTGTATGGTCTTGCCCTTCTGCTTATTAGGTCCCTTGTCATGTTTATTTAGAGTTTCCTCCAGGGCTTGTAAATGAGCACCTAGGGTCTGTTCCAGGGAGTAAACCTCCTCTCTTGTAAGGGATTCCAGATTTTTCATGGAATCATGGAAGTTTTTATGTTCTTCTGAAACACATGATTCCATGGACCTTATCTTATCAAGTAATGATAATTTTTCTTCCTTATATATTGTCTGAGTAGCTACAACTTCACTCTGGAGAGTTAGCATTCTATCCATTAAATACGCATATTTATTATCAATAAAAGCAATTTTTGGTACAAACTTGTTTTGAAAATTCTGGTTAGCAGATTCCAGAGAGAGAATCTTCTTATGTAAATCCTAGCCAGCAGATTCCAGAGAAAGAATCTTTTTCTGTATGCCTTCATTGCTATCTTTTAAAACCTGTAATTCCTGGTAGCAGATTCCAGAATGAGAATCTTTTTATGTAAGTCCTGGTCAGCAGATTCCATAGACAGAATCTTTTTCTGTAAGCGTACATTGCTAACTTTTAAAGCCTGTAAATCCTGGTTAGCAGATTCCAGAAAGAGAATCTTTTTCTGTAAGCCTTCATTGCTATCTTTTAAAACCTGTAATTCCTGGTTAGCAGATTCCAGAAAGAGAATCTTTTTATGTAAGTCCTGGTCAGCAGATTCCATAGACAGAATCTTTTTCTGTAAGCCTTCATTGCTAACTTTTAAAGCCTGTAAATCCTGGATAGCAGATTCCAGAAAGAGAATCTTTTCCTGTAAGCTTTCATTGCTATCTTTTAAAACCTGTAATTCCTGGTTAGCAGATTCCAGAAAGAGAATCTTTTTATGTAAGTCCTGGTCAGCAGATTCCATAGACAGAATCTTTTTCTGTAAGCCTTCATTGCTAACTTTTAAAGCCTGTAAATCCTGGATAGCAGATTCCTTAAAGAGAATCTTTTTATGTAAGTCCTGGTCAGCAGATTCCATAGACAGAATCTTTTTCTGTAAGCCTTCATTGTTATCTTTTAAAGCCTGTATCAGTCCCAATAATGACTCATCTTTGTTCTTATTATTAAACCAGTGTTTGAACACTGTGTGAATTATTACAATGAATGTCAAAATGGTACAGGCCAGATATGTCTTGGGAGGTCATATATTTCCAGGAAAATGTCATTCATCATACAGGCAAAAAGGTTATTAAATTCTTGTGAGGTAATGTTGTCAGCCATATTACAAGAATTACTCAAAATTTGTTAGTCAGTTTTAAGGTGTAAAATTATCAAGTACTTTTACTTGAAAGAAGCTTACCTTTCCATGGTTTTGGGGGGGTGCAGTAGCACTTTTCAGCCAGCAGGAGGCATTGGAATAGCTCCAAAGCAAAGCCTACTGGCGACCTTGGCTGGTGGCAGCTGAAGGCAGTAGCCAAGATGGCGGGGAGCCAGCACTCAGGGAGGAGTGGGAACGCCTCACTCACAGCAGTTTTCGCTGGTCTGGAGGATAAGCTAGGGAACTGAGACTGGACTAGCTGCTCCCTTTTTCGGGAATGGAACCATGTAGGTGTCCCCTGGTTAAATGGAACTTTGCAGGTGGGTTTAGGTACCTGCCAGCCAGGGAAGAGGCTGAGGGAGGGAGCTGCCTAGGCCTTTGGAATTTGCCCCACGTGAGCACCAGATATTGGTGAAATTATTAAGGCCACTCCACATAGTTAAAAGGGAGGTTTATTTTGTGGGCTAACTTACAAATGAAGGGGTAGGTTGCAGGGTCTGGCAAAGGTATAGCGCAGTCCGGTGCTGTTCTCTGGAGAACTCTGCTCGGTCTACCTCCAGCGTCCAGAGTCCGGGATCCAAGAGAGAGACCTCTTCCCGATCCTTGGTCTTCTGCTTCCTCCTCTGCCCTGCCTTGTGGGCGTGACCATTACTGAAGCCTCAATGGCGGTTGGAACTTCCAGACCAATACTGGGATGGCTATCCACTACACCCGTCATCTTTGCATTTCTTCCTGTCATGATCTCAACATTCTATACCTGCAGAATATCTCCTCTTTCATTGATTCGATACCCACAGCTCAGTCTGGTGCCTGGCCATGGATCTCTGCATCTGCCTCCATCAGTTACTGGACAAAGGCTCTATGATGATAGTTAGAGTATTTGCTAGACTGGTCACCAGAGTTGACCAGTCCAGGCACCCTCTGGACCACTGCCAGCAGTCCAAGGTGGTGTCATCCTTGTGGGTTCCTGAGAGCCTCCCCAGCACCCTGCCTCTTCCTTTTCCCATGATGTCTTCATCTATCATGGTATCTCCCTCCCTGCCTCCCACTCTGTCCCTGTTCTAGCTCAACCCTCCCATCTCCCTATGTTCTCATTCCCCCCTTTATACCCTCTGCCACCCCCCACACTCAGTCCGCTCATGTAGATCACATCCACTTCTCCTTTGCTGGGTCATCCTTGTGTCCCTCCTAGGGTCTTTCCCTGTTAGCTAGCCTCTCTGGAGCTTTGGGTTGCAGTCTGGCCATCCCTTCCCTCATATCTGGTATCCACTTATGAGTGAGTACATACTATATTTGTCTTTCTGAGTCTAGGTTACCTTACTCAGGATGATATTTTCTAGTTCCATCTATTTGACTGTGAATTTCTTGATATCATTGTTTTTAACTGATAAGTAGTATTCCATTATGTATATGTACCACATTTTCTTTATCCATTCTTCAGCTGAGGGGCATCTAGGTTGTTTCCAGGCTCTTGCTATTACAAATAGTACTGATATGAGCATAGTTGAGCATGTGTCCTTGTGGTAAGATTGAGCCTTCCTTGAGTATATGCCCAAGAGTGGTATAGCTGGGTCTTGAGGAAGACTTATTCCCAATTTTCTGAGAAACTGCCATACTGATTTCCAGAGTGGCTATACAAGTTTGCATTCCCACCAACAGTGGAGGAGGGTTCCCCTTGCTCCACATCCTCTCCAACATAAGCTGTCCTCAGTGTTTTTGTTTTTGTTTTTGTTTTTAATCTTAGCCATGCTGACAGGTGTAAGATAGTATCTGAGTTGTTTTGATTTGCATTTCCCTACTGACTAAGGATATTGAGCAGTTCCTTAAATTCTTTCAGCCATTTGAGATTCTTCTTTTGAGAATTCTGTTAAGTTCTGTAGCCCATTTTTAAATTAGATTGTTAAGTATTTTGAGTTCTTTATATATTTTGGATATCAGCCCTCTGTCAGATGTGGGGTTGATGGATATCTTTTCCCATTCTGTAGGCTGTTGTTTTGTCTTACTGACCATGTCCTTTGCTTTACAAAAGCTTCTCAGTTTCAAGAGTTCCCATTTATTAAATGTTGCCCTCAGTGTCTGTGCTACTGGTGTTATATTTAGGAAGTGGTCTTGTGTGCCAATGCACTCAAGACTACTTCCTACTTCTTCTTCTATCAAGTTCAGTGTAATTGGTTTTATGTTGAGGTCTTTGATTGACTTGGACTTGAGTTTTGTGCATGGCAACATATATGGATCTATTTGCAATCCAGTAATGCCAGCACCATTTGTTGAAGATGCTTTCTTTTTCCATGGTACAGTTTTGGATTCTTTGTTGAAAATCATATGTTCATAGGTGTTTGGATTAATGTCAGGGTCTTCAATTTGATTTCATTGGTCCACGTGTCAGTTTTTATGCCAGTAACAAGCTGTTTTTATTACTATAGCTCTATAGCAGAGTTTGAGGTCAGGGATCATGATGCCTCCAGAGGTTGTGTTTTTATACAGGATTCTTTTAGCTATCCTAGGTTTTTTGCTTTTCCATATAAAGTTAAGTATTGTTCTTTCCAAGTCTGTTAAGAATTGTGTTGGGAATTTGATGGGGATTGCACTAAATCTGTAGATTGCTTTTGGGAAGATTGCCATTTTTACTATGTTAATTCTACCTATCCATGAGCATGGGAGAGCTTTCCATTTTCTGATATCCTCTTTGATTTCTTCCTTCAGAGATCTAAAGATTTTATCATACAGGACTTTCATTTGCTTAGTTAGAGTTACCCCAATGTATTTTATATTATTTGTGGTTATTGTAAAGGGTAATGTTTCTCTGATTTCTTTCTCAGCCCATTTATCATTTGTATATAGGAGGGCTAGTGATATTTTTTAGTTAATCCTGTATCCTGCCACCTTACTGAAGGAGTTTATCAGCTGTAGGAATTCCCTGGTAGAATTTTTGTGGTCACTAATGTATACTATCATATAGTCTGCAAATAATGAATGTTTGACTTATTCCTTTCCAATTTGTATCCCCTTGCTCTCCTTTTGTTTTCTTATTGCTCTAGCAAGAACTTCAAGTATTATGCTGAATAAGTATGGGGAGAGTGGACAGCCTTGTCTTGTACTATGTCTTCAACACCAGAGATCTGCTCTTCTGTCTCTTGCATTCTGTTGTTTATGCTTGTATCTGTAGTTCCTGTTTGTTTACTCAGATTTTCCACTTCCAGCATTACCTCAGTTTGTGTCTTCTTTATTGTCTTGATTTCAGATTTTAAAACTTGAGCTGTTTCCCTCATTTGTTTAATTGCTTTCTCTTGGCTGTCAAGGGATTTACTGATTGCTTCCCATTTTTTTGTTTGGCCTTTCCTCCAATTCTTTAAGGTAATTTTTCATTTCCTCTTTAAAGATCTCTATCATCCTCTTAAGGTCATTTTTAAGGTCGATTTCTTTTGTTTCTTCTGTGTTGGGATGTTCAGATCTTGCTGATGTAGGTTCTGACAGAGCCATGGTGGTTTGATGTTGTTGTTGACTGTGTTTTTACACTGGTGTCTACCCATCTCTTTCTTTCTCCACTTGGTGCAAGTGGTGTCTGTGACTAAGGGAGACTCAGTCTGATCAATACTCTTGGTCCAGTGGGAGCTCTTGGTCTAGTCAGTGCTGATGGACTGTTTGTCTCAGGGAGAAGCTCTTAGTCCAATTGGCCTTTGTGGCCCCCGTCTCAGGGAGTAGTTGTAATCTTGGCATGTGTGGGTGGGATGGTAGGGGTGGAGCTTGTGGGTTACAAGGTCTGGTGGGGGATGGTGGTAGTCTGACCTGTCTTCAGCAGGTTTGCCTGCCGACTGGCCTGAAACTGGAACTGTAATGGGTAGTGGTGTAGGGCTGTAAGGTTTTGCCCCCGGACCCCACCTAGACAAATACTCACCCCTTAGTCCAATCCAGTGCTGGCAGTCTCTGTTGCAGGGAACATTTGCAGCCTTGGAGTGTGGGTGGGATCTGGGGGAGGTGCTGCTTGATGGTGGTAGTCTGACCTGTCTGCAGGAGGTCTGCCTGCCAACTGCCCTGAAACTGGAACTGCAATGGGTGGTGGTGTAGGGGTGCAGGGTTGTGCCCCTAGGCCCCACCTAGACAAAGACTCACCTCCTAGTCCAATCGGGTGCTGGCGGTCTCTGTCTCTGTTGGAAGATTCTTATTGAGCAAGCATCAAGTACCTATTCGCTCTCATCCTCAGGCTAAATCCTGGCAATGTGCTTGCTTCCTACTCAGAAACTGGCAGACCTGTATGTGTTCTGAGTTTATTCTCCACTCTGATTAGGCGGGACGCTATTCCAGGTGGGCTACTGCTTGAGGGATCTAGATCTCTCCAAGGACCTCCTGAACCTTTTCTCACTAGACACCTGGTCTAAGCATCACAGCTTTTCCTTGCTACTTACAAGCATTGTGAAAGGTATCTATATGTTTGTGCTAAGCTGGATCTGGGTTCCAGGCTTACTTTTTAAAGTGCACATCTGAACAAAAGTTATTGTTCAGTGTGCTCTGCATGTGCATCAGCTGACCTTTTGCTGTTGTTCATGTGTGTATGTCTGCTGTGCATGTAAGTGTGGATATATGTGCATGTGTGTGGATGTGTGCATATGTGTGTGCATGTGTGGGAGAACAGAGTGTTATATTGAGTGTCTTCTTCAGTCACCCTCCTTATAAGCTGAAGCAGGGTCTCTCAACTGAACCCAGAGCTAGTGATTGGGCTCTTCTAGTTTCCCAGGATGTTTTGATTCTCTATTTCTTACCTGCTGGGATTAGATGTTGCCACCTAGCTGTATTTACAGAGGTGCGGAGGAACTGAACTCCAGTGAGACAGTACTCAACCCTCTGAGCTATTTCACAGCCCTGGCCAATCACCCACACCCTTATGATGTGTGTCTTCTGCTCACCTGGTCCTTGCTTGGAACTACTCCATTTATCATCCTCAGGAGAGAACTGCCTTCTGATATGTTTTATGCTTCTGAGAGTTGAGAAGACACAAAGTATAAACTTTACTAAAAAATCAAATGTCTTTCTCAGTCCCTCCAGCAGGAATTGCTAATGGATTTTGCTTGAAGCCTGGATGGCAGATATTTTTTTTAAAGCCTGGCTTCTAGTATGTCATTGCTGATATTTTCACCCATTCCCATGCTTTTATCAGCTTTCTTGTCTCTCTCTAATTTTCCATTCCTTCAATACCTCTCAAAACTTAAGCAAACATCTAAGAGACAGAAATAGCTTTCATAATTTTACCTTACAGTTAGTAGAGAGAAAACACATACTAAAATTTTTGCAATTTTTTTTAGATTATGGCATCTTTATGATGAAAATATTTGCTTGGAAAGCAGTACTGAAATTAAACCATTTTGATATGAGTTCTTTAAAAATCACACCTCTCTTTTATCATAGATTCTTTCTCTAAAATTTTTGACCTTCAGCATACTGTAAAACCAAGATGAAAAAGTTTTAATTTGTAAAATTCATAAAACTAACTTTCAAATGAGGTGTTAACAGACTTTTTTCAAGATCAAAGTTTACATGCTTAGTACTATCTGTAATGCTAAGCCCTCAAAAATATATCCAATTAGCATATATATATATTCCATTAGGTCTGTTCCAAAGGAATGCTATCATGAAATTATTTGTCAAGGTCACTCTGGGATTAATGTGTGTAATTGCTTATATATTCTGGTGTTTCCCAGCTACATCTATGTCTGCTTGCCTGCAGTTTTTTTTTTTTTTTTATTAGTGTGTGTGTGCATATATCGGTGCAGTACTTGTGCATGTGTGTGTGCAGATGTGTGCACCTGGACAAGCAGAAGCCAGCGAAGGCTGTTCTATCTCTGTCTTATTTTTCTCATTGAATCTGGACCTAGACTAATAGCCAGTAAGTCCCAGTGCCTGTGATGATTAGGTTTTTTTTTTTTTTTTTTTTTTTTTTTGTCAACTTGACATAACAGGAAGCAACTGGGAAGAGAGAACCTCACATGAGAAAATGCCTCCATCAGATTGGCCTGTCAGTAAGTCTGTAGCACGTTCTTTTTATTAATAACTAATGTGGAGGGATCAGCCCAATGAAGGTAGTGATAGCCCTTGGCAGGTGGCCCTGGGTTATTTAAGAAAGGTGGTTGAACAAGCCATGGGAAACAAGTGAACAGCTTTCCTCAATTCAGATTGTTGCCTTGAGTTCCCAGCCTGACTTTGCTGGTAATGGACAACAACTATAAGGTAAAATAAACCCCTTCTCACCAAGTTGCCTTTGATGATGGTGTTTATCACAGCATAGAAAATAAACTAGTACAATGATTCTCTGTCTCCCCACTCTCCAACACTGAGGTTACCTGTGCCTGTGTGGCCAAACCTGTTTTGTTTGTTTGTTTGATTGATTGATTGATTGTTTTTTACATTGGTGCTAAAGCCTGCACTCAGAACCTCATGCACAGAAATCATACTAAGCCGTCTCTCCAGCTCCAGCTGCAGTTTGTGAAGTCCTGTCACAGTGACTGGACTACTTTGGAATGCTTTGGGCTTGAAAAGGGGAGGTCTCAATGGGCTAGCAACCTGGTTACTAGTGGGTAGAGGTATAGAATAAGATGTTACTTTATTAATTTATAACCACTGGGGCAAAACATGTGATTTGGATAAAGAGAGCACCATATAGTCTGAGAATGGATATTGTTCATTGCTTTTTTTTTTTTTTTTGCCTTTTTGTTTGTTTGTTTGTTTGTTTTCAAAACAGGGTTTCTCTGTGTAGTTTTGGTGCTTGTCCTGGATCTCACTCTGTAGACCAGGCTGGCCTCGAACTCACAGAGATCTGCCTGGCTCTGCCTCCCGAGTGCTGGGATTAAAGGCATGTGCCACCACTGCCTGGCGTTCATTGCTATATTTTCTTCTTCTATTGTTGTTTGTTTTGTGAAGCTGGTGGAGAAAATTAATAGCTTGGAGAGACCGATAGCTAAGTAAAATCAGGAAACAGCAATGTAGTAGCCTAATGTGAAGGCTGCCTGAATTGAACATGAAACACCTGCCATTACTGGTCTATCTTAAACTGAGATTATTTTGTGTTAGTAGATGTTCTTCAGAGCAGAAAACAACACAAGGGGCTGGAGAGCTGCCTCAGTGGGTCTGAACACGTTCTCTGAAAGCATAAGGACCTGATTACTTGTCTAAAATCTGGGCATGATGTTGGGAGGCAGAGTCAGTTGAAAACCAGAGACTCACTGGCCAGCCAAAATGGTGAGCTCTGGGTTCACTGAAAGACCCCATCTCATAAAATATGGCAGAGAAGCAATCAGAAATATCCTGACTTCAACCTCTGCCTGACATACACATCCACATGAACTGCACACTGTCCAGCACACATGTATATGCATACCCCCATTACACACTGTATAAAAAGCATCAGTCTTTGTCAATAAATGGAATGATATAATCCTAACCCTGGTTAGCATGGTGCTTACCTCTGAGCCCTTAAGTGCTACACCCTAAGCAGCAGTCTATTTCTGGCTACTTGGATTGCTCTTGCTGGTTTTTACTATTGTAGACGATTGGAGTTACAGCTTAGATAGCCAAACTCTGGGAACAAAAGACCATTAATGTGACATGTGCCTATCAGAACTCAAACGAAAGGGCTTCTGAAAGCTATCATATGGCTCTCAACATAAGTACCTAGTGATTTGTGGTGTTTGTACAGAGTCCTGCTAAGTTTTAATTCCATCCTCCATTTAAATAAAATACCTCTTTGTGTTTAGGGAAACTTGAGTGGTCAAAGTCAAAAGGAAGAGTGGAGACAAACATTTAGAACATAAAATGCGTGGTTGAAATTGAATGCTGGCTCATACTGTTATGAATGGCATAGACAACCCATAACGACTTAGAGGCAGAAACAATGGAAGGGTGAGAAGAACTGGGGTGGAAAGTCAGGGGAAGGGCTGTGAAATCCTGCTTCTGAACACGATATGCCCATTGCACTTGTGAATTCACAACACTAGTATAAAAACTGTATTTTTATGAGTTAGAAGTGGCTCAGATTGAATACATCTGTGAGTTAAAAATAATATAGCATCCTCTGCAACAAAAAAGTAAGTACAAGGTCCTTTTAATATTCTTCCAGATATCTCAAAATCTAGGCTAAGGTGATGGATGGCTTAGTCAATAAAGTGGTTGACTTGCAAAGACAAAGAGCTAAGACCACCCCAGAATACATATAAGAACAGCTGGGATGGTATTGTACACCTATGATCCCCAACATGGGCAGGGATAAGGTGAAAACAGACTCCTGGGACTTGCTTATAAGCTAGCCTTATCTAATTGGCAATAATCAAGCTAGTGAGAAATCCAAAAAGAGCTGAGCTTGTCCTCTGGCTTACATGCATGTGCACACATGTACACGTGTTGTGGCACACACATGAACATAAACACATATGCAGAAAAAATTAATCAAGTACACTGTCCATGGATTTATACTGGCTAGAAAAAATACAGTATTTTAGATTGACTTGTTCTAAATGTGAGGTTGTAAATACCCCTAACAGAAGAACATGGCAGCACATAGGGTCCTTGAAAGGCTGACTCACAGGTGGGGGGTTCTCACAAGCAGTGTTTAGCAAAGGCTTTCTGCACATCTCCTGACCTTGTCTTAGAACCAGTATATCTCAATATATTGCTAGTTGTCTCAAAACATTTTAAAAACATGAAGATTTTATCAGCCCAAAAGAATTATTCCACTCATTTACCATTATTGTTCTGACATTTTAGGGGTTTATATTTTTATTGTGTGTGTGTGTGTGTGTGTGTGTGTGTGTGTGTGTGTGTGTGTGTGTGTATGATGTATGTGTGAAGGTGCACAGATTCTAGAAGACATCATTGAACCCGCTGGAGCTAGAGGAGTTAGGATAGGTGGTTGGAAACAGCCCATTGGAGGTTCTAGGAAACAAACCCAGGCCCTCTGCAAGAGCAGCTAATCCTCTTAACTGAGCCATCTCCCAGTTCTGTCGTGACTTCATGTGATTCCTTGTGGAATTAAACAGAAAATCATCCTTGATATTATATCACACTTGAATACTAGAAGTCAGGCCCTTAGAAGAAGCTGGAATGTGTAGTGCTTTGTATTTCTCTCTTTTTCTGGGTGAATTTCTTACACTAATGCCATTTAATTAGTATTTTTTTTTTGGCATTTCTAGAAATTCACAGTATTATATGTGATTTGAAACAAAGTTAGTTGGGTTTATTTATTTATTTTTTTGATCTTTGCCTTACGTTAATTTAAAATGGCAGCAGAGAACCAACCGCTGTGAAAATTAATGAATGAGCTACAGCAGTCTGTCTTTACTTTACACTTGGCTGATTTTTGTACTCGTTGAGCATATGTGACAAACGAAATAACTCACATAATACAAATGACATTGCAGAAATAGTGATCTATCTGCAGTTTGGCTAAGCAAGCAGATAGACAATTCCATTTTTTTCTCCTGAAGATAAACACCCCAACTTTTTTTAAAGGAATTAAAATAAAAAGTAGGGTTTTATTTATTTATTTTTATTTTGTGCTAATCCTAGAGAACAGTGTTTGAATGTTTTGTCACAAAACTCTGTTATATTTCAGTTTTGTTAGTAATTATTTTTATTCCATTGCATTATATGGAATATTCAAAATATTCTATGATATCTTGAGTTCTGAAATTTCATAGCCCCAGTTACAAGGGATGAGACAGAGTAAATGAAACAGACGTGTCACTCTTCATGTTTAGTGTGAATTTCAGCCCTGCCCTGACATTTCCCAACTGGAAAATGTTTTTTTAAAATTCCATTTTTATTTACTCTTTGAATTTCATACATATATTCAATGCACCTTGGTTATATCCACCTCTCAGTTCCACTCCTCATCCCTCCCTCTCAACACATCTCCTTCCCAACTTCACGTCTGTCATTTTGTTAATGACTGACTGAGTTCATTTAGTGTGGCTCATGTGCCAGAGAATGACACACCCTCCATGTGCACATGAGGAAACCTATCAATGGCCACACTACTAAAGTGCTCCCTCTCCCAGCAGCAATCAGCTGTGAGTACTTCGCAGCTAGGACTGAGGACTTGGAAGCCCCACTACCCTCCATGTTGGCATTTTCAACTGTCTTGATCCCATGCAGTTTTTTTTTCTGTGAGTTCATGAGTGCAACACCTATGTTATGTAAAGGAGAAAGCATGGTGCAGCTGCCCATCTGCCATCTCTTATATTCTTTTCACCTCCAATTCTTCACCGAAGCTTGAGTCTCATGAAGTGTGTATGAGGCTGATATAGATGCTTGCCTACAGCTGAATAGCATAGTCACTTATCCTCAGCACTTTATACAATTATGAATCTCTGTGTTAACCTCTACTCACAGATAAAAGAAGCTTCTCTAACAACTTTGAATGGCTAGAAGTATCATTTTTCTCCCTTTCAGAATGAAGATAATAGCCTTTATCTTGGGCATTGTATTTGGACACAGAATGGATATAATGTATGTTAAGGATCTAGTCCATAGGTGATAATCAATATGTAATAGTTATAGACACAACAGCAATAGCCATAATTATGACAGTACAATTGCAATCAGAGAGCAAAGGACACAGTCTTCCTGTTCTACCTTGAGACTCAGCTCAGTGCAGTTTGAGAAGCATAGACAGTAACCCAACTGCTGACAGACATCATCATCCAAGTAGCTTTCCTGCAGATGCCCAGAGAAAAAGTAGATAGAACACAGCATTCCCCATAAATATAATTGTCAGTGTGTGTGTGTGTGTGTGTGTGTGTGTGTGTGTGTGTGTATTCGTGTGGTGTACATATGTGTGAAGGTGCCTAGGAAGGCCAGAGGAGGAAATCAGATGCTTTGCAGCTGGAGTTACAAGTTTGACACCAGTGCTAGGATCCTCACTGAAGTGTTAGTGATTGAGTAGCAATTGCTTTTAACAGCTGTACCATCTCTCCACCCTGGAAACTTGATATTTCTTAGAACAAGTCTATATGTTTGTTTAAAAATCTCCCTTCTCTGTAGGTAAGGCAAGAATATAAACAATGGGGATTTTTTTCAAAAAATAATAAAATGAAATTTTATTTACTTTTAAAAACATTTTTATGAGCTCAGCCATTTAATACAATCATTAAACTAACATTTTTAAACATTATGTTTTTAGTTTGTTTTAGATATTTTTGTAACCTAGTCAGATTTAACTTCTCTAATAATTTAAAATGCACTTTGAACTATCATATCATAACATATCACTCAAAGAATAGAAGTCATAATGTCAAATTTAGGTCAGGCTGGAATCTCTTGACTCTGCTGACTTCTATGCCATCAGCCTAACTTTCCTATTTAAGTGGTCATCCTCTTTTTTTAAATTATTTTTATATTTGTGTTTTACCAACACAATTCTTCACAGATCTGGAAAGAATAATACTCAACTTTATATGGAAAAACAAAAAACCCAGGATAGCCAAAAGAATCCTGTACAATAAAACAACCTCTGGAGGCATCATGATCCCCAACCTCAAGCTCTACTATAGAGCTTCCGTATTATAAACAGCTTGGTACTGGCATAAAAACCGACATGTGGACCAATGGAATCAAATTGAAGACCCTGACATTAACCCGCACACCTATGAACATATAATTTTTGACAAAGAAGCCAAAAATGTACAATGGAAAAAAGAAAGCATCTTCAACAGTGGGGATTTTTGAAGACCACAAAATAAACATATTCGAAACTCATAGTCTGTAATCTGAGAATGGTACAGGAGGTTGAAGGCTTCCCAAACGGTCCCGCCATATGCATGTGCCTCAAAGGATTCTCAGCAACTTCTGCCATCTTCATTTGTTGATGGTTTCTGAAAGCACGAAGCACTCGAGGTTGTCTACCTCACGGAGCTTTCAATTCCTGGCCTAGGCGTACATATCAGCTGACAAATTCAACCAACAACCAGACTTCATAATTTTCTGTTTTCAGGTTCTAATGCTCAGGTCTTCCACCCCCTGTTCCTTCTTCTTTTCAGTAAGGATAAATCCATGCTGCCATTTCTTTGTTTCCTGGGCTCCATGAGCTTACTGTGGCTCTGACCTCAGTTCCTAGTTATTCCATACTCAGTTTGTTTGTTTGCTTATTTGTTTTTAAAGCTATGTGTGTATGGGGCAGAATGTTTGTTTGTGCATGAGCGTGCAGTACCCAAAGTGACCAGAAGAGAGCACTGGATTCTTGAGAGCTATCCAAGTGGTTGTGAGCTGAGGATGTGAATGCTGAGAACTGAACCATCTCTGCCAGAGCAGTAAGGACGCTTAACTGCTGAGCTAGCTCTTCACCTCCCACTTTCAGGGCTTTTACTTATTTGTTCATTCCCCCATCTGGAAGTCCCTTAGGTATTTTTTCTTTTATATTCCCATTGCACTGTCTCTATTAAACTGATCTGTTACCATAGTTACCTTAGACCCACAAGTACTCCTATTTCCATATTGTTATGAAAAAAAAAATATCTCCCTTCTTTCAGTGTGTGACCACTGAGACATAATATGCACACATCACTGTTTTATAGAATGAGAAACAGAAAATAGTACTTTGATTGTGAGCCTGTGATTCTGATGAGAGACGTGTCCAGTTTTTGCTTACTGTTGTGTGACTGAGCCAAATGCAGGATGGAGAAGACAAAACCCATCGTAAGATGGAGAAACAATAGTATCAACCTTGTAAGTCAGTTATGCTCATAAGTCACATGCATATGAAGCTCCTGTTTCTTTGCAACTGAAAAGGGACTTAACACATTATAGCCATGAGACTTAATAATCATTTTGGTTATATTAAATTTTGATCTTTCAAAGAATCCATAATACTCTGCTTTGAATTTTTAACTTCAAGCAGTTCTTAAAAAAAAAAAAAAAAAAAAAAAAAAAAAAAAAGCTTAAGCATTTCTGGTAGGGACTAAAGTAAAGACCTTACCTTCTTTCTACTAATAAAATATTCCAGTAGATACTCTTGAAAGAATAAGACAGTGGAGTTTAGATCTTGTATTATGAACTTCTCTGCCTTCTCATGCTGCCTCTTATAATTCAATGATAAAAAATATATTGGGCTTCTAGGGTGCACCAATCAAAGGCAAATTCTCACCAATGTCTCTAACTCATTCACACTAAAGGGGTCTGAGTTACACCATGTTACAATGTTGAACATTCATTACTTTTTGGAAAGTTGCTATGATGCATGGATTTAAAACACTTTAGTTATCAATGGGTAACAAACTGACTATCAGTCTGATGGCCTGAATTCAATCCCTAGAGCCAGCCCACTGTGGAAGGAAAGAACTGACTCCTCAAATTGTCCTCTGACCACCTTCATATACATCATGGCACCTGTACACACACACACACACACACACACACCACATACAATAATAAATAAAATCAATCAATTCCTGTTAACTGATTTCTAGGATGTAGTCATGCTTCTTCATCTATTAAAAACAAGAAGCTCATATAATTAAAGTATAAGAAATAACTACATATTAGTAAAATAATATACAAATATGTGGATATGTTTCATCAGCTATTTAAATTAAACTATGTGTTTTAAATCTACACATATATATCTCAGCAATGAGGACAGTTTTAGTGGATGCTAATGATTTCTAAAATAGCCTCAATTTTGAAGATTGCAGCATTGTACTGCATACAGTAAAGTGAAAGGTTATAAAAAGAGAGAAGTATTCTTCATGATTTGGTCAACAGTTAAATGGAATATTTAAAAACACAGGGCTTTGATTGGTAATAACACCCTACTCCAGCTAGGGAGTAATCAAGATCCTCTAGCAGAGTTTTGCAAAAATAGTATATTCTAAATATTTAATGAGGTTTTTCAATATGCTGTACTGATTATAAAACTTAATAGACTCTTCACATACAAAGTGTAAACTGGCTGTGACATGGTACCTTTCTCACACTGATCCCACAGGGGACCTTTATATTCTGAGCCTACTCATATTTCCCTGATTTCATGTAGTTCTCGATGCAATAAAATTAAAGAATGTGATTCCTCATTTCTTTGAATAATCTCTCCATTCTAATAAAATGCTGTGTCGATTCTTGTTTCCTTCTTCTATTTTGGAAAATTAGGTCAATTTGTTTTTTATCCAGACACTCCTGTGGCTCTACCCACATCTGCCTGATGCTCTGTGATTCAACACACCCATTTGCCTTGCTGGAGATACTTCCAAGAGAGATGGCACATATGTGTGTGTCCTTGGAGAAATGCTGTCTCCTCTCATTGAATTCTCTTAAGGCTATGCTTTCCTCTAAAATAATAAGGACAGAATTTTGTTTGGTTCTTTTTATCTACAAACATTTCAGTGACAAAGGGACTTTTAAGATGAGGGGGCCTAAGCTGAAATTCCATTTTTAGAAAGAAAAGAAAAAATATTGAATTATAAATCAAGTTGTGGTATATTGTGGCTAAGCAGGTGGTCAGAAAGACTGAAGCTCCTCTCCTGGTTCTTTCAATTTTCTATTGATGTATCTCTAATGGACATCACCTGCTGGAGCCTCTGTCACTTGCATAAAATGGGATCACAGGCATGGTCATGCAAATGATACTATATACAGAAGGTGGGGCATGTGGCAGACTCTTAATACATACTAGAAACTCCCCCAGCCGGGGATTAGTGGCTCACGACGTTAATCCCAGCACACAGGAGGCAGAGAGGCAGGCATATCTCTGTGAGTTTGAGGCCAGCCTGAGCTACAGAGTGAGTTCCAGGAAAGGCGCAAAGCTACACAGATAAACTCTGTCTCAAAAAACCAAAAAAAAAAAAAAGAGAGAGAAACTCTCCTTATACAGTGCATGCCACACACTGAGCAACATTCAGTTCATCTTTCTATGTGATATACCTACATCTGGGGTTCCACACAAGTCAGGACAACTTTTAATTTGTTTTCCTAAATCACAGGGTGACTTACAGAGCCCTAGTGAGGTACTACATCTGAAAATGCTTAGTAAACAAAAAGTTACCTTTTATAATTAAGGAGACTTGGGCTGGAGAGGCGATGACTCACTGTTTAAGAGTTGTTGTAATGTTGTTGCAGAGAACTGGAGTTCAAATCCTATCACCAGTGTTAGGTGGCTCATAACCACCTGTGACTCTTGCTGCAATAGGATGTGATGCCCATTTCTGGCTTGTGGAGGAATTTACATGTGTGCACACACCTATACACCTACAAATAAAGAAATAAATAAATGAATAAATAAATAAACAGTTAATTAAAAACATATGGCACCTTGGCGATAGAAGACATGGCTCAGTGGTTAAAAGGATCTGCTACCAAGCCTGAAGATCTGAAGTCAATCCTGGGGCTTACATAGTGGAAAGGAAGAATGATTCTCAAAAATTGTCCCCTGGTCTCCATACATATGCCATGACATCTCATTGATCACCTTCCTCATTCAAAATGTAAGTAAATCAATAATTAAATGTAAAAAAAAATTAGAAATTGTAAGGATTCTATTTTTTTCCTGAGGGCTGTCATATTTGATTTCATTTTTTATCAATCATGACTTCTTTGCCCTATAGTAGAAGAGATGCCATTAATTTTGTGTTGCAGAAATCAGGTCACCTGGGTCTGTACTGTAAGATGATGGCCAAAAGTAGGAAAACTCTATCCTTTGCATCATTCCCACCCTCTGGGTACCTTTTTTGTTTTGCTACATTGCTGATGTGTTGGCATAAATTATTCATTTACTTTTCAATGAAAAGATCACATTTTCCCTTCATAGCCTCTCTTCCCATTCCCAATGAATTCAGCAAGTGGTCTGTCAGTTTTGGAGAAAATATACAGGAAAGAGATGAACTGGGGTTGATGAATTGACTTTTCTGAATTCCTGCTGTGTTGTGGACTCTGCTGTGTTAGAGAAAAACAGAAGTTGGAGAAGTGCTGCCATGAGATCCCCACTTCTTCCTAAGGCATCTGCCAATATCTATATATGAAGAAAATGTGGGTCTCAGTGAGATGGTTAACAAAGAGACTAATTCTTATGAAAGATTAAAATAATCACTCTCACTGGGCTTATGGTATCATTTTAAAATGTAGTCTGAAGACTTCTAGTTAGCAACTGCATGGTAAAATTGTCTTCCCTGGGACTTAGAGAGTCAATTCAATGGATCAAATGCTTACCATATAAGCATAAAGAGTTGAGTTTAGATAGCCAGTACCCATGTAAATTCTGGGTGGGTGTGGCAGCAAACTTGTAATTCCAGCACTCAGGAAGAAGAGACAAATGATCTCTGGAACAAGCTGGCTTGATAGACTAGTCAAATTGTTTAGTGCTGAGATTAAGTGAGATATTATATCTCACTATATAAATTGGATAGTAATCAAGAAATACATCTGATGTCAATTTCTGTCCTCCATGTGCAAGTGAACTTGCATACACACATGTAGCCATATACATGCATACATGTATACATGCTCACCCCCCTCACACAAACATAAAATAAGAAATTTAAATTAAGAATAAAATGATCTCTCCTTCATTGTTTGGAATTATATAATAGAAAGAATGGAAAGAAACAGTTAAGAAAATGAGTCTCCATCTCTAGAGAAGAAAGTATACATCCATATTTCAGAAGTATAATTTTTAAAAAAAAACTGACTCCAAAACAACCGTATAGAGTGGAGCACAAACACCTTGAAGCTGGCAATGCATGACTAAGAGGTTTAATAAATCTGGTTAGGAATTCATGCTTCACAACCTAAGGGCCATGTGAATACGGGTATGTTAATTACTCATACACTCTGCCTCAGTTGCCTCCTATGACATCTGCATGTGACTGTTGGGTAACTCATATAGATGCCACAATTGTTGAGAGTTTTGTCTTATAGGAAGCTCGTGAGTCTTAGTTCTATTTATTGTTCCCTCTCGAAGAGTAGATGAAACATGGAAATTCCAGAGGAAGCTATAACCTAAGGGACAAACCAGTGGCTCCAGTTTAGAATGACAAAAATGTTGCCATAGGCTAGCCCAAATCTGAACACAGGGAAGTCAGAGCAGCAATAATAAAGCAATGGGATGAAGGATTTTAAAGGAGTGTGCAGAAAGAAAATAGAGAAGCTATTTTATGAGTAGTAAGTGAACTTGCTGACCTTTCTCAGTAGAAAAATATAAAATAGAAATCATCTCATGAGGTACTTTGACAAAGCCAGAATGTGGATTAGAGGAGCCATCTCCTTTGTCACGGGAGACTATTGGCTAGTGACACATGGAATTGGGCCTGCTGGGTCAAGTGGACTGAAAAAACATCCCTCTATAAATATGAGTTCTTGTGACGAATGTTTCATTCAACACGATTTCTTAATTATCAAAGGAATACCTCTGTTTTTACTTTTTTTATTTTTGAGAAACTCATGCACATATATAATAATATATGATCATATGTATCCTACCTCTCCAATTCCAACACATCCCTATTAATATACCCCTCACACTTCATGTCCCTTTTGTTTTGGACAATCCCCTCTATCCAATTAGTGATGCTCCTATGTCCAGTGTGAAGCCAGGCTCTGGAGCATGGGGATCTTAGAAGTGGCAACATCCTCATAAAAAGAATGATTCTCCCTCCATCCCTAGCAACTACCCACTTCTGATAGCTTCCCAGTCAGGGGTGGAGACTGAAAGCATCTTACTCCATGCATGCCAGAATTGCTGATTTGATCTTGTGTAGGTAGCCACAGCTACAACTAGATGTTCATGATTGCCATAGCTGTGACTGTCCAGAATACAGCAATTCACACATTTTCCCACAGAGCCTGGAGCTTATGTTCACTCTGTCTCCTCTTCCAATGTTCCCTGAGCCTTGGTGGTGGTAGGATTATGATATATAGATCCTATTTAGGGATAAACACTCAGTCTCCTGTGCTTTTCTCCAATGGCTCCTGTCCTCTGTAAAAATAAGTTTAGGACCAAATTTAAAAGCAGCCCAGCTTGGTCAGTGCCAGGAGCTAGAGGAATTGTAGAAGTATGAGCCAGGGACTCAGATCTTACTTGTTGGCATTAGGCACTGGGTAGATAGAATCAGGTATTAGTTAGGGTTTCTATTGATATGATAAAAATGCACTGATCAAATGCAACATGGGGTGGAAAGGGTTTATTTTATCTTACAACACTCTGGTTCATGCTCCATCACTATGGGAAATCAGGGCAGGAAGCCACGACAAGAACCTGGAGGCATGGTCTGAGTCAGAAGTCTTGGAAAAACTCTGTTTGGTGGCTTTCTTTCCATGGCTTGCAGAGCCTGCTTCCACCTGTCTGAAGGTCATACTGATGCCAGTAGGCTGTACTCTCCCACAGGCAAGCTGGTGGAGGCATTTTCTCAGTTAAGTTTTCTTTTCCCAGATATCTCTAGCTCTGGATATCCAATGATGTCCTGAGGTTTGCAAGGCAAACACTCTAATGAATCACCCATGTTCCGAGTCCTCCTAAATCAGCTCAGGGTTAGATGTACTTTCTCCTCTAACCTTTCCCCCTCTTTTACTTTTATACCATCATATCTGTCCCCCAAATAAGTTACCAACATGAAAATCCTTTCTAAAGGACAACTGGAGTTAAGATGTAACATTTTCGAACTCACAGGTTAGATAGTTCTGGGAGCAGAAAGTTAAAACCAAGAATATAAGGTTAGGTCTTAAAATGTGGGTTCGTTGATAGGTCTCAGATGATCTGAATGCCACTGAGGAGCAGGTCATTGGAGGACTGTAGAGGGACAGCTACTCTTCTCAGTGGATTATGAACATCTTTCCAGCTAAAAGAAAATACAAAACCCTTCCCCCATAGATTAAAATTGAAAGAGTATAAACTCCCCAAGGCTCAGGAAACTTAGCAGCCAAGTCATGATGACAAGGCAGGTTGTGACATAAGCACAGGCCCTTCCTAGACAGGGGCGGGCAGATAACAAATTGGATGGCATCGAGCTGCTAGTGAAGGGATGAAGTAGCCGCTAATGCTGACTGCTTTCTGAAACAATGCATTAATGAGATTCCATTTCAAACACTTTCCCCAAATGTCTTCAGTTTATTTTCTCACGAAACAGAAGTCTCAGAGTGGCAGCTGCTGCACTATAGGGTTACTGATAGCTCAACATGAAAAAAAAATCCAGACTTTGAGGAGAAAAACATGGAATCACAGAAGATAAAATCATGGGTGAGCAATTCATTTCTAATAAGCCAACTGGCCAGGAAGACAATCCCAGTCCTACCCGAGGACCTACTGGCAGTTGATGGCCACTAGGGGTGAGACAGTTTTTATTAGGGATGCGGCTCCTGGTAGGTTGTTCACACTCCATTGGAAAGGTCCTACACTTCTGCACATAGTAACATCACTAATTGGACTTAGTGGGCTAAAAAAAAAAAAAAAGAGCACATTAAATTGGGAGGGAGATGTGGAGGATAATTGTGAAGACTCAGAGAGTTAGAGAAGATATGATCAAAATATACTGCATACATATATGAAATTCTAAATATTTTTTCATGAATGATTTATCTGGGGCATAGTTTGTCTTTAGACTTTCATGTTTCTTTATTTTTGTCTTGATGTAGAGGGTTCACTTACCAAGTGAAAGTCAGGCTCAGTTATTCCTACCCCACTGTTTCAGGGAGGAAGTAAGAAGGTTTTGACTAAACTTTGAGGTAGCCTGTTCTGTCACTATTGTCATAGCACACTTTCGGGGAAGGGTGAGCAGTAACTCCCTAGCTTCAAGGGAGTTCTAAAGAGCTGGTTGCAAATGCATGCAGACCTGGACCTGTCCTTAGTACATGAGCTGGCTGTTTGGAACCTTGGGCTTACACAGGGACACTTTGCTCAGCCTGGAAGGAGGGGACTGGACCTGCCTGTACTGAATCCACCAGGTTGAGCTGAATCCCCAGGGGAGTCTTTGCCCTGGAGGAGATGGAAATGGGGGGGAGGGGCTGAGGGGAAGGCAAGGGCAGGGTGCAGGAAGGGGGAGGACAGGGGAACCCATGGCTGATATGTAAAATTGAAACACATATCTGTATTAAAAAATAAAATTTGAAATAAAAAATAGATAAAATAAAAAAAATAAATAAATGCATGCAGAGCTCATTCTTGGCTGCATGAGTTTCCTATATATTATTTCAGGACCATAAAGGTAGAGCAGATATAAACAGCTCCAAATGGAGTAGCTAGGCGGTATTTGAATTTCCAGAGAAGAAGTAACATTCTTCCCATAAAGTGGGTGGCTAAAGGTAACTTTGCATAATGCTATAGTTCACAAAACAATCTCACATCCTTTGAGCCAGGAAATGGAGATTATGGAGCTGGGGAGGTATCTTGGTTAGGGTTTCTATTGTTGTGAAGAGACACCATGGCCATGGCATCTCTTATAAAAGAAAACATTTAACTGGGATGGCTGGCTTACAGTTCAGAGGTTTAGTCCATTATTATCATGGCAGGACATGGTGCTTTGTGAGAGACACCTTGATGGAGAAGGAGCTGATAATTCTCCATTTTGATCCAAAGGCAACAGGAAGTGAATTGAGATACTGTGTGGCTTGAGCATACATGAAACCTCAAAGCCCACTCCCATAGTGACATGCTCCCTCCAACAAGGCCATATCTATTCCAACAAAATCACACCTCCTTATAGTGTCATTCTCCATGAGCTTATGGTGATCAATTATATTCAAGCAACTAGAGGAGGCAGTTAAGTATGTAATTGGCTTGTCTTAAAAGCCTGAAAACCTGAGTTGGATTTCCCAGAACTTGTTTCATTTGTTTGTTTGCTTGTTTGGTTTTTATTAATAAATACTCGGTTTATGCTTGCAATTTGCAGTGCTCAAGAGGCTAGAACAGGCAGAGCCCTGAGTTTCAGTGTCCAACTAATCTTATCAAATTTTCATGTTCTAGGTCAGGGAGAGACCCTGTCTCAAAAATCAAAATGGATGGCATCCTCAAAGATAACACCCAAGATTGTCCTCTGGATTCTACATATATACATGTGTACCTATACACCTGTACTTTCCCATATACAAATGTACCTGCCACACATACACATATACACACAGAAAGAAAGAAAATAAATGGAAATTATATCTCTTCAAAAGTGAAGATGTGAACTCAGAAATGTTGATGCAAAAAAAACCCCTCTCACCTCAAAGAGTATAAGAGACAGTTTATTTTGAAATCAAATATGCATAATCATGACCCATGACCTGGGAGCACAGATTAAGGTCATCCAAAATCCATATCCCAATGTGATAACTGCTTCACTAACTTTTTGGTAGTAACAGAACAGAGAAAGTCATAAATCAAGGCAACTTTAAAATATATCTGTGAAAAATCAGGTAGGTGGTTTACCACAGAGCAGGGAAATTGAGACAAGGCCTTAGCCACTGTCTGATTGACATTCTTAGCTATTGGTTAGTAGAAGTCTGGGGTCCCTTAAGCTAATATATTACAAAAGATTTCACTTGTTAGTCACAAGGATAATAGGTCAGACACAGTTGTGGGCAAGGATGGCCATTAAGGAAGCTAAAGATAACCCAAGACAAATTGTCATTATGCTCTGGATCTGCAACATCCCAGCCTCTCGACATGAAGTTCTCTTTACTTATTCAGCCTTGCAGAAGCTTAATAGAGGATTCAGTTTTTTTTTTTAAGGAACTTTAGTTCACAAAACTAAAGAGCAGGGATAAAAGTATCAGTTTTAAAAAGGAAAGACAGGACTTGAACCCACACCACCTGACTTTAGGAATCACATTTCTCTATCATGTGTTGCCTAGAAAGGAATTCAGATTATTGGTTCTCCACAAGTATAGATCATGTGACCAGCTATTTAACTCTTTGATGACCCAATACTTCTTCATTAGCTTTCCAAAAGGATAAAGATTTTAGAAGGAAAAGTATGTTTATACCAGAAGTATATTCTAAAATTAAGATAAAAGGATGTATTTATTTCCAATGGAAGTCCACATAACTCAGACACACTGACAGATGATGAGGGAAAAGAAGTTTAACTTACAGACTCCAATCACTTCAGGTTTCCAGTAGTAGTAAAAGAGCATATTTTGCCTCTTGAAATCATGTGGCTGGGAGATGGTATCCTAAGCATGCATTGTTGGGAACATAGCATGAAGGTCTTTGCACCATGCATCTCCAGAGAAACCAAGAATGTTAGGGACACAGGACTGTCTTTTCAATGGGAAAGATGAAGAACCTATTATTCCTCCGAGAAAGCTGGGAACTGGAAATAATTAATAGCCCACTGACCTGTGTTATCTGTTGGGCCAGGCCATGTCAAACTCCTACAACCAGGACTGGAAGTGACTAATAGCCCAAATGGCCTCTACACTATCTGTGTGACCAAGACCAGGCCAGATCCTCCCTTAGGCCCTTAAGCTAACACAGATTGACTATCTCCAGAACCCATCTTCTTGGAGACAATGACATTTACCTAAGATCAGTTTCAATGCAATTATACTTCCTTGTGCACTGGGGATTATATTACACCAGGAAACTTCTTTTTCAAATCATAAACTAGTAATAAACTGCCTGATAACCGACTCTTTAGAAGTCTTAATTCAGGTTGAAAAAGTCAATCTGAAGCGAGTTTTCATTCTTATCTCTTTGTGGTTTGTTTCTCTGTCTGACACCTGATAAGTAGAACATAATAAGGGAAGCCAGTGTGGGACACTCATGATGAGAAGAATGGAATGTGACAAAATGCATATCAGGAGGGTGGAAGAGCTGGGGTTTATGAAAGAAAAAGAAGTGACAGGAAAAGAAAGAGAACCCCATATGGGGGTCCTTTACCTATCATCATCTTCAGCAAAGATGTCAGTCAGTGGCAAGAATTATTGAACTTGGTGTCACAATCTGTGATTTCAGAGGTTAAATCCTACCACTTGTTGTGGAGAAGTCTGTTAATATAGCCTAATTAGGAGTAAAAAGCAGAAAAGGGAGATTTATTCAATGTGGCCACACGGAGAACAAGGACAATCAGATCCAATGAATCATTCCATTCCATGTTTAGGGCCCTGAAGTGAGATTGAAGTTAGGCAAAGACTGGGGACATGCATATCTAAGCAGTCCTTGTCACAAAATTAGAAGACTCCTGAGCAAATGGGGTTTACAGTCAAATAATATAAACTCTATTTATCATTTTGTTTTTAATAGTGTGTATCTTTCTGTCTATCTATATATCTGTCTGTAGAGGGGACACTGCATATGTTTGCTGGTACCCTCAGAGGCTAGAAGAAGGCATGGGATCCCCTCGTGCTGAACTGACATATGTCATGAGCCACTTGATGTGGGTGCTGTGAACTGAACTCAGATCCTCTGCAAGATCAGCAAGTGCTGCTAACTGCCACGCCATCTCTCCAGTATGGGATGTGATCTATAATAATTAAAATCGATTGGATCTTCATCCCTGAAGATAAATCACTAGATTTTGCTAAGGGTATCCAGAGAAAGATGTCAAGCTCTTGCAGAAGACTTGGGCTACTTTGTTGGTGCTCTACCTATAATTGTTTTCTTCATGGTTCACTCACTAGTGAAATCAGCTATAAGCAAGGCATAAATAAACTAGCCTGTTTTGTTTTAATAAATACTTATTTATAAAAACATATAGTGGGCCATAGCTTGCTGAATGCTGCACTGTATTTTTGTCTTTGACAGAGAAAGTAATCACATAAACACTAACAGAGATCCATAAAGCTGGAAGTTGCCTTGCACAGATATAGGGATGCATTTGGGGGAATGGTTTTGAGAAGGTCATCAATTCCATGTATGATTGCCTCTCATTAATTTTAGAAGGTAAATGAAAGTTTCAAGGAGTTTCTTCATCTAAATTGTGAAAGTTATTGTGTGTTACTTAGAATTGTCTTAATTAGGGTTATTATTGCTGTGATGAAATATAACAAAAAGCAATTTGGAGAGGAAAAGGTTTGTTTGGCTTATACTTCCATATTGTAGTTCATCATCAGTCCATCACTGAAGGAAATCAGGGCAAGGCAGGAATCTGGAGGCTGGAGCTGATGCAGAGGCCATGGATGAGTGCTGCTTACTGGCTTGTCCTTCATGACTTACTCAGCCTGCTTTCTTATAAAACCCAGGACTACCAGCCCTAAGGTGGTACCACCTACAATGGGATAGGCTCTCCTATATCAATCATTAATAAGAAAATGATCTATAGATTTGCCTACAGCCTGATCTTATGGAAGTATTTTTCAACAAGGATCCTTCCTCTCTGTTGACTTAAAACTTAAAAGCTAGCCAAGATAAGAATTACCTTTTAATCATGAGGCAAGTGTTGCCTTATCCATTAATTCTTGCATATGGCCTGCATGCTTAAGATTCCAAAAGAATAAAAGTCTGAAATAGAGGAGGATTACCCATGCCAAGAGAGGGTTTTGTGTGTGAACATGTATATGCATGTATGTAAGTGTATAGTTACTATATTTGTATATTCAGGTGCATATTTAAGGTTAGGGAAGAACGTCAGGTTTGATGCTCATTTTGTATGAGTACTGGAGATGTGAACTCGGATCCTCAGAATTATGTATTGAGTACACTTACCCACTGAATGATAACCCCACACCTGAGTGTGAGCATTTATTTAAAAGATTACTCAGCATACTGCTTTCCATAGAAAAGAGCTCAAACCTCTATAGCTGGAGTCAAGAATGAATTTGAAGGTCAAGAAGATAGAAAAGTGGAAGATGATGCAAGCCTAGAAACCTGAGTTTGAACAGTGAAAGGTGAGAATTGACTTAGTAAAGTTGTCCTCTATTCACACCTGTGCCATAGCACAAGTTGCCACATATAGGCATCATACACAAATAATAATAATAATAAATAAATAGAACCTTAAAAGCATCAGTGTATAATAGATTGTCAAAGATGTCCCAACTGCAAATCGCAAAGACACACAGGGTTTCTGCAGAAATGGAATGGGGTGTGACTCTGGTAGTAAGAGAAGTCATAGCCATACAAATTCATGCAAATTTGTCATCTGGGAAAGAAGGTAGACACTAGATAAACCAGAGAAGAGTGAGAAGAGACGGGACAGTTGTAGTGGCCACATATGCCCTAGTGAATACATCTACAGAAGAGCCAGGTGTTTAAAGACACTTACCGAAGATGGAAGGCCGGGAAAATGGCTCAGCGGTTAAGCATAATGTGAGTGAGGAAACAAAGTTAGTCTCTCCAACATCCACATTAGTGGCAGGTAAGAGTGACAGCCCAACTTGGGAGCTGGGTAGCTCCAGCAGCCGAGTTGGTGAGCTCTGGATTCAAGTGAGGGAGCCTGCCTCCATAAATTAAATGGACGGTGGTTGAGCCTGCCATCAGTCTCTGGCTCCACCCACATGTTCATGATTGTGTGCATGCTCCTGAACTTCACACCTAAAAAGAGAAAGACAAAAAGGACACAAGAAGCACTGTAAAGGAATAGGTTTTGGCTGTCAGGAAATAACGAGGAGAATAATGCAGCTGTGATGAAGAGAGGAAAGGCAGGGGCAGGGAGGAGAAGCTGCTTCCCACTGAGAAAGAGACATGCAAGTGCTGTGAGGGAGAGGAGATGCCAGGAGACAAGACAGATAGAACTGATGATGGACAACAAAGGCAGGATGAGAGGGGCCTCTCCTTCCCCAGCCCCAGAGTGCAGTGTCCCCAGGAGAGCCCAGGAGAAAGAGCTGGCCTGTCATCTCACAGGAAATAATGCAGGTGTCCACAGGCAAATAAAGAGGTCAGTTCAAAGAAAGTTAACAAACAGTATTTCAGTCAATAGGAAAATGTGGCAGAGCATCATTGAAAATCAGAACATGTCCTCCTGCTAGCAGAGGACAAAAGAACTCAGGGAAAAAGGGAAGGGTGAGACAGTGGGATGGGGATGACAGTGATTGTGTAGGGTTTGGGAGGGAACAGAATATAGTTTAGATTTTTAAAGACTGGAAGGAGATCTGTTTGCTTGACTTGGGGGGGAGTTATAAATAGGTCACTCATTCTGTTCTGGTGGCAGTTCCCTCCCAAACAAATGACAGATGTAAGATACTGTCACAGATTCAGATATATGTTCTCACATATGGATTTAATGATAAATATTGCTTGACTAATATGCTAGAAAATGATGAGCTTAATACATATAATTAAACACATGTACTGTATATATGTAAATGTGTCTGTATGCGTGTGTGCATATGCATATGCAAATTTCAGCTCTACTTTTCAAGGAGGAAACAGCAGGTGAGAAATAAACCTCCTGGTCTCTGCCTTTTTCTAGCATATCACAGGAGTTGTGCATTACTTGTTGGTCATGGTGATAGTCACTCTTGAGTGTCAACTGGACAGGATCTAGAATGGCCTAATAAACAAGTCTATGCATGTCTATGTAGTTTCTAGCTTCAATTTGTTGAAGAAGAAAGACCACCCTAAGAGTGGTGGCACCATGCCATGGTCTAGTGTCCTGGTTGAAATAAAAAGGAGAAAGGGAGCTAAGTAAGCACCAGCATTCAGCTCTCTGTTTCTTGACATGGGTGCAGTGTGACTATCCATCTTGAGCTCCTTAGTGTCTGCTGACATACCTTCCTGGTCATGATGGAGCTACCCTCAAATGAGAGCTGAGACAAACCCATTCTCCCTCAAGCTCCTTTTGTCAGATGTTTTGTTGCAGAGGCAACACAGGTAACTGATATATCGACAGAAAATGAGTGTTGTAGTTCCTCAGATTCCTTATTTTGTAGATTAAGAAGGGATGTGTAGTTGAAAACATCCTCTTCAAAGTTTAAAACTGTGTCTCCCTTTAAACTTTATTTGTTGAATCCCTAGAAGTTAAACATTTTCATAATATAATTTATCAAGACTTTCTCCTCAGAGTCTAAACTGCTCCAAGTTCAAGACAATTTTTTCTCTGATCATATGACTATTTTATGTGACTATCATATTCCACTGTATCAAGGCAAGTCAAGCTTGCATCAACCTTTTAAATTTGAGAAGTTCTTCTTTAGATAATGTGTTGATAAGTTCTTCTATTTCTAAAGGAATATATGATTTCATACAACTTAGAATTTCATTGAATATATGACAGTAAAAAAATATAAGTAATATGTTATTCTTGCCTATGGGGAAACACATAGGCAGTGATAAATACAATCCCAGCCTAATCCCTGAGACACATTTTAATGACTCTTCTTAACTTCTTTAATGAAGACTCTTTGCTGAGGATGCAAAGGCATATCTGAAATTTCCCATACGACCCCCTCCCTCCCCACTTCTCCTCAAACCAAGATGGAAGGGACTCTGGGTGAGTCCTCAAAAACCCAGCAAAGGGTTAGCTAGCTTTGCTATCTAGCACTAAGTGTAAATTAAGTGAATCTATCTCCCCCTGCTGTGGTTTAAATGTGAACTCTCCCCTACAGGCTTTGAATACCTCGTGACCAACTCTTTGGGAAAGTTGTGAAACGTTTAGGGGATGGAACCATGTTGGAGGAAGCAGGTCATTAAGGGTGGACTTCGAGATGTGATAACATGCCCCAACTTCCTGTTTTCTCTTTGCTTCCTAAACATCCATGCAATGTGAACAGCACACAACTTCCTCAGCTGCCATTTTTTCCCTCTTGCAACCATACCTTCTTTGTCATTATGGAATGATCTCCTCTTGTACTGTGAGCAGAAATAAGCCCTGACTCCCACAAGTTGCTTCCAACCACATAGTTGGACACAGAAAGGGAGAAACTAATAATACGTCCTCTGATTCTGTCATCTCCCTACTCACACTGTTAGGCAGGGTATCCTGACCCTGTCTGTTGCCTTTGCTTCAATAGATGCAAATTTCCTGAGGATAGCATAGATACAAAACATTGGAGCTACTAGAGCGTAGTGGACACTTGCTCTGCATGTCTTATGATGTCCCCCCCTTAAGTTACACTAAAAAGGACATCAGGATTTGATATGTGAGGGAAAACTGTCAGTGAACATGGTAAGTAGTATGTGAGTTCCTTCTTGATATCATGTATGTACTCTTGTTTCCAGTGAGGCTTTATGTTGGTTTGTGGAAGGCTTAGTTTTTAAGCTGTTATCTCATTTTCATTTTTTATTTTATACCAGAGGAACAGTGGCTACTCATTTTCAAGGAACATAGAATTAAATCAATATGAAAACATAATACATAGATATAAAAAATGCCATTAAGAAAGAAGTTTTCAGCTCTTTAGGTAGGGCTTCTCTCCACAGCAGAGGAAGGACCAGAGAGAATTGAAAAGCCAGAGTATAGGAGAGAATAAACATAGTGTTCTTATGAAGGAATAAGAGAAGCCGAGCAAAGAGGTATGGGATTGATCACTTAGGATAATTTAGGTGAGTAGGAGCTGAAATGGCTGATTGGTGTCTAGGGTTTGGAATGATCCACAGTCATTATGGCCCTAATTATGACCAGGGAGTCATTCTCTAGAGAATGAGAGTCTCATAGGAGGCATCTCTGGGGAGGGTCTCTGGGTGATTACAGGTGAGTTAGAATCAGGTAACTCCAAAGGGGCAGAAGATCTGCCAAGAAGTCACAGGATCAGAAATGATCAAAAGACATGCTTGACAAGTCCTTTCAATTTCTAAATTTACCCATTTATAGACATATTCAGCAATTTCAGCAAAGTTGTAGCTCTGGTCCTGCCCAGCCCCACAGACCTGCAGCCACTTATAAAATAATCATTCAGAGGCTTAGTATTATTTACAAACTATATAGTCTATGGCAGGCCTCTGGCTAGCTAGCTCTTATATCTTAAATTAATCCATTTCTATTAATCTATTTTTTTTCTTGTTTTGATTTTTCGAGACAGGGTTTCTCTGTGTGGCTTTGGAGCCTGTCCTGGATCTCATTGTGTAAACCAGGCAGGCCTCGAACTCACAGAGATCTGTCTCTGCCTCCCAAGTGCTGGGATAAATGGAGTGTGCTACCAATGTCCAGGAGTATTATTCTATGTTTTGCCACATGTTCCATGGCTTTACCAGTCTGCTGGCATGTTGCTCCTTGGGCAGCAGGCTGGTGTCTGTCCAGACTCCACCTTTCTCTTTCCTGTCTCTCTCCTTGGATTTCCTGCCTGCCTCTAGGCTGCCTTGCCATAGGCCAAAGCAGCTTATTTATTAACCAGTGGGAACAACATATATTCACAGCATTCAGAAAGACATCCCCCAGCACAAAGTCTTTTGTGTTGCAGTTTCAATGCCTCAAATGAACTCAGTGTTTAGAATGTATGTGTTCCTGCTGACCTTTGGTCAATATTTCTTGTGGCTCAAATGTATAATGTCTCTCATAGGCTCACAAGTGCAAAAACTTGGTCCCCAGCTGGTGGTGTTGTGGGGAGGTTATCCATCCTTCAGGAAGTAGAATCTTATAGGGAGCCGTACATCAGTGGGAATGGGTTCTGAGGTTTTACATCTTGGCCCCACTCCCTTCTCTCTTTTCTCTGTTTCTTGTGTGTGGTTAAAATGTGATCAGTTTCCTAACTGCCAGCCCAGCTCCTGATGCCATACCTTCCCCACTAGATTGGACTGTGTGCCTGGACCATTAGCCAGAATAAACCTTTTCTCCCCTAAGTTGATTTTTAGTCAGAATGGTCAGTAACAGCAACAGAAAAGTTACTGATCTTATGGTTTGTGATGACCTTATTATGTTTACTGACTTTGTACCTACACTTATAAATACATACCTATGCAAACACAGACACATACACCCAGCTACATGCCATACACACTGCTGAATAGTTTTATGTCAACTTGACAGAAGTTAAAAGTCATCTAAGAGGAGGAAACCTCAATGATAAATGACTCCATAAGATCAGACTATTGGCAAAGCCTGTAGGGCATTTTTAAATTAGTGATTGTTGAGGGAGGGCCCAGCTCACTGTGGATGGTGCCATTCCCTGGGCTGGTGGTGCCGGGTTTTATATATATATATTTATGCAGAACAGGCAATCCCAGAGGAATAAACTAGTAAGCAGCACTTCTCCAAGGCCTCTGCATTAGCTCCTGCCTCCAGTTTTCTGCCCTACTTGAATTTCTGTCCTGACTTCCTTTGATGATGAACTGTGATGTGGAAGCATAAGCCAAATAAACCCTTTCATCTCCAAGATGCTTTGGTCAATAGTAACCCTAACTAAGACTAACAGTTATACATAAATATACATCCATACTACATGCATACTACATCCTACACACGGCATGTATACACACACACACACACACACACACACACACACACACACACACAGAGAGAGAGAGAGAGAGAGAGAGAGAGAGAGAGAGAGAGAGAGAGAAACTTATTACAGTAATATTTGTAAATACAGCACTCCAGAGGCAGAGGCAAACAGATCTCTGTGAATTTGAGGCCAGCCTGGTCTATAGAGTAAGTTCCAGGATAGCCAAGGTTACACAGAGAAATCTTGCCTTGAAAAAAAAAACCAAAATCAATAAATGAGTAAAATTTGGGGATAACTTAAATGTCATTTGAATTTCATTGGTTAAATAAATTCTTATCCATCTACATGATGTATAGTAGTTCAAATAATATTTGGAGTTACATTTAAATAATTAATTTAAATCAATTATATATTTTATGATACTGATTTTTGCCATAACTATGTAGATAAATCTTAAATAGATGCATGAAGGCATTAATCAGGATGTTATGAGGACTATATATATATTAAAATCATATCAACTAAAATTATTACACTTTTCTGTGATTAGCATTTATTGCTCTGATACTAAGAAAAGAACACCTCACTTGACACCTGAAGGATTTCTGTGTACCAGGAGTAAGATTCATCATTCATTCAAGCAGCACTTTTGAACATCAGTTGTAGGTGGGCACTGTAACAGATGATGAAGAGTGAAATGGTAGGAATGGGTATTTGCCCTAGAGTTAGAGAGGCAGATGCTGATAAACATAAACAGTGGCATCTTGACTCATATTTCATATGTGTCCTATATCCAGTAAGGGCCTCTTCAACAGCCAAGGGAGAAATAATTTCAGGTCATACACACACACACACACACACACACACACACACACACACACACACACACATGAGAGAGAGACAGAGACAAAGGGAGACAGAGACACAGAAAGAGACACAGACAGAAACAGAGACACAGAGAGAGAGAGAGATGAGACAGTTTACTAGAAGAAGTACATCACCAGGAGCAGGCTCTGAGGATTTATAACCTGGCCAGTATTCCTGTTTTCTCTATGACTCTTGTGTGTGGATAAAATATGACACATATGAACATGCCCAACTAGACAGGGCAAAGCTCCAGAGGCCTCACCTTACACAAACAACAGTAGGCAACTGAGTAAAGCAGGTAGTGGAGAGGTGTCTGCCCCAAGAAAGGAGCACACCAATTGGATGTCCAGTGGCAAAGAGCCCCCAAAATATACACGCAAGTAACATTATATAAATTCCACAGGTTATATTTAGGAACATGTATGTATGTACAAACACTTATATACATGCAATATCAATTAGTGAAAAAAGAGGCCATGGATTTGAAGGATAATGGGAAGGAGTGTATGGGAAGCCTTGGAGAGAGAAACAGGAAGGGAGAAATATTATTAGAGTACCATTTCAAAAGTAAACAACAACAAAAATGATAAGATAAATAAATAAATAAAAGCCATTGTTTTTTATTTTAAAAAAATGTCATCTCCACCTTATGACGGAGTCACTTCCATACTGTTAGCTAGTGTAAGCCCTTCCTTCTTCCCTCCTTCCTTCCCTCCCTTCCTTTCTTCCTTAGGTTGCTTCCTGTTATGTACTTGGACCCATAATGTAAAATAACTAACAGTTGATTCTGTCACCTGGCTGGTATGGGTCAGAATGTCCCAAGTGTGGTGTAAACTTCAGTGTTATCCATTATTTGGTACTCTTCACCATTTTCACTTTCTAGTTTCCTTGTCTTCTAAATATTTCCATAAAGAAACTGTGATTCATTTATGGGAAAATTGCAGACTTACTCCCTGTCACCTTTGTTTATGTGCCCCACTGTGTGTATATGTGTGTGGGGAGCACATGCAGATGTGCACACATTGATGCCATCCTCAGGCATCTTATTCAGTGACCCTACATCTTATTTTATGATATACAGTCTCTCACTGAACCTGACATTCACACCAGTTCATCTACACTGGCCTATCAGTGAGTTATAGGTAAACTCCAGCTTCAGAAGTGGAAGAATGTATGAAGAAGGAATGTTTGGCAAGCTTGTTTAGGAGTAAATGTGGGTCTCATATGAATGTAGTTAGCAGCTGTTGCTAAATTCAGTGAGCTTCTAAGCATGGATGCTTCCCAAGACTCTACTGTCAGGATTCCATTGTGATGGTTAATACCAATGAGCAACTAGACAGGATCTGTAATCAGCAAAAAGACAAGTCTCTGAGCATTTTCCTGAAGGAGTTTTTGTTATAGATTCGTTGAGGCAGGAAGACCTGTCCTGAATAAGGACAGGAAGTTCCCTGCTCTTGATAAAAAGAAGAAATCAGAAGAGCACCAGCATCCATCTCTTTCTGCTTCCTAGTTGTGCATGCCACATGACCAGCTGTGTCCTACTCCTGCTGCCCTCCCTGCCTTCTCTACCGTGGTGGACCACACTCTCAAACACACTCGGTCCAAGGAGAGCTTCTGCTGCTCTGCCTTCTCAACCATGATGGGCCACAGCTTCAAACACACCCAGTCCAAGGAGAGCTTCTGCTGCTCTGCCTTCTCAACCATGATGGGCCACACTCTCAAACACACTCATGGTCAAAGGAGACCTCAAGAAAGTCTGTGGAGAGAATGGTGTGAGTCAAGTGTGTAGTATTTATAAGCCAAATAGGACTGGAACTGATCTCTAGCAATGTTTTGAAAAGGAACAAACTAGAGAGTAGATGGTAACACTGAATATAAACCCCTTCTTCCTTAACGTGCTTTGGTCTGGTATTTTTGTCATAGTATCAAGACAGGTAGCTGGAATACCACTTGAGAGGTAGCATGGTGTAAATGGGTGGAAACTAAGCCCTGTCCCAGAACTTGGCCCAAGGGAGGGAGTAAGTCATTTGGTTCCAGAAGCTACGACACAATAGACATCCAAGGAGAGCTCTCATGTTCAATGTGTGTAAAAGCCAGTCCAAGTAAATGACACAAAATGAAATAAAAATGTAAAAGAGAGAGAAGGTATGTGACAGAATGCCACATTAAGTAAGAATGTGAATATTTCTTTCTTCTAAAATGAGAGCACAAGACAAACTGCATATATAAGAAGATGACACCATAGAATTTAAGAATTCTGGAAAAGGGACTTTGAGATGACTTTGTTGTTCAGAGCATTGGCTGCTCTTGCATATGATGCAGTTTCAATTCCCAGCTCCCACAGGATGGCTCACAACTACTGTAACTCGAGACCTGGGGAAAACCTGATGCCCTCTTCTGTCGCCAGTGGGTACTGCATTCACATAAATAGGCGGAACAAACACCTGTGTACACAGAATCAAAATAAACACTACTTTTTAATTCCAGAAAAACAGTTTATTTTTTATAACTTAGGTCTTTGTTGTCCTTAACAATTGTGAACTTTTCCCCAGCCCATGTTTCAAATTTCTCATTCCCTCTGGTTCTTTGCTCCTCCTCATATTTGACACCATGAAATGTATCCAGGTAATAACAGTCTCTTGCTATGGATCCAAAGACGTGACATGGCAGACTTCTGGAATATTATTGAAAGATATTCCTGTGCTGTGACAGACCAGAATAAATCACATAGGAAAGTAGCTGTAAATCACAAAAATGTCCCCCTGCACTCATCAACCACTTCACTCCATGCAGTCTTGGCCAGAATTTACAATCACTCCTGGTAGCTGCATGGACATTTGCAAACAGACTGAGTGAAGGGTGAAAAGGGCAGTTGAAGTGCATTGTTTTACACTTCAAAAACATGTGACTATGTAAATGCGCTGCTTGTGTTACCCTGAGAAACCTGGAAAGGAGGGGCATTCACATCACATTAACTCTGTAGAAAATCCAATCCTGGCTGAGAAACACCAGAATATTTATTTGGCTTTGAGGTACTAAGACAACAAACACATGGAGATCATGTGCAAGTTTAGGTAGATAAGATGAGCAGGAGGCCATTTTTCTGAGGCTGCTGCAGGCATAGAATTCCTATGTAACAAGCTGCAGCATGGCAGTGTTGATGGAAACCAACCAGAGCTAGAGTAATAAATGGACTTCAGCTCAAAGGAGACAGCTTCAGCCAAGCACAGACCATAAGGGTTTGACCATCCCCAGATAGGGTGATACTCAGCTATAACCTATCAGAATTGGTTACTTTGTTCTCATTTTGCCTAAAAGAGCTCTCCATCTACAAGGCTGGGTATAGTTCCCTGAGCATCTACTGGTTCTGAGTGCTGCCTGGTTTGGGAATTGGCATTTGCTCAAGTAAGAGCTGGCGTTTTTCAAAGCTAAGCTCTTTTTCTTGCCTTCCCCCACTATTCCTTCCCCCCATCTCTCTCTTGCTCACTCTGTCTCTCTTTTTCCTCTGTCTCTGTCTCTCTCTCTCTCACACACACACAGTGTGTGTGTGTGTGTGTGTGTGTGTGTACACTTGTGGAAGCCATTGGTCAGAATGTGTCCTCTTCAATCACTCTTTGCCTTTTTTTTAGATGTTTAATTTTTTATTATTATATTTGTGTTTCAATTCTACACATCAGCCATGGGTTCCCTGTCCTCCACCCTCCCATACCTGCCCCCATCCTCCCTCCAGCCCCCCCCCTCCACACCCACTTCCCCCAGGGCCAAGACTCCTATGGGGATTCATTTAAACCTGGTGGATTCAGTACAGGCAGGTCCAGTCCCCTCCTTCCAGGCTGAGCAAAGTGTCCCTGTGTAAGCACAAGGTTCCAAACAGCCAGTTCATGCACCAAGGATAGGCCCGGGTCCCACAGCCTGGATGCCTCCCAAATAGTCCAAGCCTCTCAGCTGTCTCACCTATCTAGAGGGCCTGCTCCAGCTGGAGGCTCCAAAGCGCTTGGTTCACAATTCATGTGCTTCTATTCGTTTGGCTATTTGTCCCTGTGCCTCTCCAATCTTGGTCTCAACAACCCACACTCCTACAGTCCCTCCTCTTTCTCAACAATTGGACTCCTGGAGCTCCACCTGGGGCCTGGCTGAGGATGTCTGCATCCACTTCCATCAGTTATTGAAAGAGAGTTCCAGCACGACTGTTAGGGTGTTTGGCCATCTGATCACCAGACTAGGTCAGATCAGGCTTTCTCTTGACCATTGCTAGCAGTCTACAGAGGATGTATCATTGTGGATTTCTGGGGACCTCTCTAGCACTTTGCTTCTTCCTATTCTCAAGTGGTCTTCATTTATCATGGTCTGTTATTCCTTGATCTCCCTCTCTGTTCTTGATCCAGCTGGGATCTCCTGCTCCCCTAAGCTTTCTTTCCCTCAAAACTTGCCCTTCATTACCCCCACTCATATCCAGGTTGTTCATTTAGATCTCACCATTTCTCTGACATTGGGTGATCCCTGTGTTTTTCTTAGGGTCCTGTTTTCTAGGTAACCTCCCTGGAGTTGTGAGTAACAGTCTAGTCATCTTTGTTTTACATCTAGTATCCTCCTATGAGTGAGTACATACCATGTTTGTCTTTCTGAGTCTAGGTTACCTCACTCAGGATGATTTTCTCTAGATCCATCCATTTGCCTGCAAACTTCATAATATCATTGTTTTTCTCTGCTGAGTAGTACTCCATTATATATATGTACCACATTTTCTTTATCCATTCTTCAGTTGAAGGGCATCTAGGTTGTTTCCAGGTTCTGGCTATTACAAACAATGCTGATGTGAACATAGCTGAGCAAATGCCCTTGTAGTATGAGTGAGTATTCCTTGGGTATATGCTTAAGAATGGTATAGCTGGGTCTTAGGGGAGATGGATTCCCAGTTTTCTGAGAGAGCACCATATTGATTTCCAAAGTGGCCGTACAAGCTTGCATTCCCACCAGAAGTGGAAGAGAGTTCCCCATGCTTCATATCCTCTCCAGCATAAACTGTCTTCAGTGTTTTTGATCTTAGCCATTCTGACGGGTGCAAGATGGTATCTCAGAGTCATTTTGATTTGCATTTTCCTGATAATTAGGGATGTTCCTTACATGTCTTTCAGCCATTTGAACTTCCTCTGTTGAGAATTCTCTGTTTAGTTCTATAGCCCATTTCTTAATTGGACTGTTGGGCATTTTGATGTCTAATTTCTTCAGTTCTTTATATATTCTGGATTATGAGGCCTCTGTCAGATGTGGGGTGGATGAAGACCTTTTCCCATTCTGTAGGCTGTCACTTTGTCTTGTTGACTGTGTCCTTTGCTCTATAAAACTTCTCAGTTTTAAGAGGTCCCATTGATTGATTGTTTCTCTCAGTGTCTGTGATACTGGTGTTATATTTAGGAAGTGCTCTCCAATGCCAATGAGTTCAAGAGTACTTCGTACTTTCTCTTCTACCAGGTTCAGAGTAACTGGATATATGTTGAGGTCTTTGATCCACTTGGACTTAAGTTTTGTGCATGGTGACAGATATGGATCTATTTGCAGCCTTCCACACATTGACTTCCAGTTATGCCAGGACCATTTGTTGACGAAGCTTTCTTTTTTCCATTGTACAGTGGTGGCTTCTTTATCAAAAATTATATGTTCATAGATGTGTGGATTAATATCAGGTTCTTCAATTCAATTCCATTGGTCCACTTGTCGGTTTTTATGCCAGTATCAAGCTGATTTTATTACTGTAGGTCTATAGTAGAGCTTGAGGTCAGGGATCATGATGCCTCCAAATGTTGTTTTATTGTACAGGATTCTTTTGGCTATCCTGTTTTTTTTTTTTTGTTTTTCCATATGGAGTTGAGTATTATTCTTTCCAGGTCTGTGAAGAATTGTGTTGGTATTTGGATAGGGATTGCACTAAATCTGTAGATTGCTTTTGGTAAGAATGCCATTTTTACTATGTTAATCCTCCCTATCAAAGAGCATGGGAGATCTTTCCATTTTCTGACATCTTCAATTTCTTTTTTCAAGGACTTAAAGTTCTTGTCATACAGGTCTTTCATTTGCTTAGTTAGAGTTACCTCAAGATATTTTATATAATTTGTGGCTATTGTAAAGGGTGATGTATCTCTGATTTCCTTCTCAGCCTATTTGTCAATTGTATATTGGAGGGCCACTGATTTTTTTGAGTTCATCTTGTATCCTGCTATGTTGTGGAAGGTGTTTATAAGTGTTTATAAGCTGTATCAGTTCCTTGGTTGAATTTTTGTTGTCACTCCTGTATACTCTCATGTCATCTGAAAATAGGGAAAGCTTGACTTCTTCCTTTCCATTTTGTATTCCCTTAATCTCCTTATGTTGTCTTATTGCTCTGGCTAGAACTTCAAGTACCATATTGAATAAGTATGGGGAGAGGGGACAGCTTTACCTTGTTCCTGATTTTAGTGAAATATCTTTGAGTTTCTCTCCTTTTAATTTGATGTTGGCTGTTGGCTAGCTGTAAATTGCCTTTATTATGTTTAGGTATGTTCTCTGTATTCCTGATCGCTCCAAGACCTTTATCATGAAGGGGTTTTGGATTTTGTCAAATGCCTTTTCAGCATCTAGTGAGATGATCATGTGGTTTTTTTCTTTGAGTTTGTTTATATGGTATATTAAATTGACAGACTTTCATATGTTGAACCACCCTTGCATCTCTGGGATAAAGCCTACTTGATCATGGTGGATAATTGTTTTGATGTGTTCTTGGAGTCTGTTTGCCAGTATTTTATTGAGCATTTTTGCATCAATGTTCATGAGGGAAATTGGTCTGTAGTTCTCTTTCTTTCTTGCATCTTTGCTTGGTTGAGGAATCAGGGTAATTGTAGCCTCATAGGGGGGGTTTGGTAATATTCCTTCTGCTTCTATTGTGGGTAACAATTTAAAGAGTATTGGTATTAAGCCTTCTTTGAAGAGATGGTCGAATTCTGCACTGAAACCATCTGGTCCTGGGCTTTTTTTGGTTGGGAGACTTTTAATGACTGATTCTATTTCCTTAGGGGTTATTGGACTATTTATATGGTTTATCTGGTCTTGATTTAACTTAGGTATGTGGTACCTATCCAGAATCTATCCAGGTATCTCTCCAGAACTTGGTGCCAAGTTAGGCAGGTCTTCCTGGAATGGCTGTTGTCCAGGGATGTGACCTAGTGGCACGGCTTTCTGGGTGTTACCCCAGGCACTCATGTCTTATCCAGTTGGAAGCTCTAGGTCAGGATGGGAGCTTGGGGCTGGTCTCTAAGTCTCAGGATATGGCTATTATCTGGGTTAGATGGGTATGGGGACAGGGTGTGAAGATTTCAGAGTCTGCCTGGGGTCTTGGGAAAAGGGAATCTTCCCACAGGGCATGTCTGATGGCCAGAAACTGGGGCCAAGTTGGGAAGGTCTTTCCAGGAATGGCTGGTGACCTAGGGATGGGACCTAGGGGCAGACCTCTCTGGGTATGACCCCAGGCACTCACCTCTTGTCCAGATGGAAGTTCCATGCCGGATGGGAGCTGGGGTTTGGTCTCCAGGATGATTTTCTCTAATTGCATCTATTTGCCTGCAACTTTCATGATATCATTTTTTTTTTAAAGTTCTAACTAGTATTCCTCTATGTAAATGTACCATGTTTTCTTTATCCATTTTTAAGTTGAGGGACATCTAGGTTGTTTCCATTTTCTGGATATTACAAATAAAGCTGCGATGAACATAGTTGAACAAATGTCCTTGTGGTAGGATAGAGTGCCCTTTGGGTATATGCTCAAGAGTGTTATAGCTGAATCTTGAGGTAGATCTTTCCCAAATTTTCTGAGAAACTATCCTATTTATTTCCATAGTGGCTGTATGAGTTTGCATTTCCACATGTTCCCCTTGCTCCATATCCTCACTTGCATGAGTTGTCACTTGTGTTACTGATCTCAACCATTTTGACAGTTGTAAGATAGAATCTCAAAGTAGTTTTTATTTGGATTTTACTGATGATTAAGGATGTTGAATAATCCTAAAATTGTTTCTCAGCCATTTGACTTCTATTATTGGGAATTCTCTCTTTAGATCTATACCCCATTTAAAAAAATGGATTATTTGGTTTTTAAATATATAGTTTAATATGTTCCTTTATATATTTTGTATATTAGACCTCTATTGGATGGGGAGTTGGTAAAAATTCTTTTCCCATTCCACTGGCTGCTGTTTTGTCCTTTTGACAGTGTCTTTGTCTTACAGAAACTTCTCAGTTTCATGGGGTTCCATTTATTAGTTTTTAATCTTAGTTCCTGTGCTATTGGTGTTCTGTTCAGGAAGCTGTCTCCTGTGCCAATGAGTTTAAAATTATTCACTACTTATTTTCTATCAGATTCAGTGTGTCTCTTTTTATGTTGAGGCCATTGATCCACTTGGCCTTGAGTTTTGTGCAGGATGATAATTGCGATCTGTTTGCATTATTTGACATGAAAGCATCCAGTCTGATCATCAGTATCATTCTTTGAAGGTGCTTTATTTTTTCTAGAATATTCTGGCTTTTTTAAAAATAAAAAATCAGGTGCTGATATGTGTGTAGATTTATGTATGGGTCTTCAATTCATTTCCACTGATTAATGTGTCTGTTTTTGTGCCAATAGCATGTGGTTTTTATCACTATAGCTCTGTATTGGCTATAGTAATTGTATACAGCCATTTTGCTAAAAGTGTTTGTCAGCTCTGTATTAGCTATAGTAATAAAAATCAGGGATGGTAATACCTCTAGCAGTTCTTTTATTGTTCAGGATTATTTTAGATATCTAGATTTTTTTGTTTTTGTTTTTCCATATGAAGTTGAGAATTGCTCTTTCAAAGTCTGTAAATAATTGTGTTGGGATTTTGATGGGGATTGTGATGAATCTGTAGATTACTTATGGTAAAATGGTAATTTTTCCTATGTTAATCCACCAGTACATGAGTATGAAAGACTTTTCCATCTTCTGATATCTTCTTCAATTTATTTCTTCAAAACTTGAAGTTTTTAATCATACAATACTTTCACTTGTTTGGTTAGATGTATTCCAAGATATTATATAGTATTTGAGGCTATTGTGAAAGAAAGGTTTTATTTTCCTGCTTTCTCCCCTAGTCTGTTTGTCCTTTGTATATATGAGGCATACTGATTGTTTTGAGTTAATCTTGTATACAGCCATTTTGAAAGTTTTTATCAGCTGTAGAAGTTCCATAGTAGAATTTTTAGGGTCATGTATGCATGCTATCATATTATCTGCAAATAACAATACTTTGACTCCTTACTTTACAATTTGATTTTTTTGGTCTTCAATTGTCTTATTGCTCTAACGAAAACTTCAAGGGTTATACTAAATAGATATAGAAAGAGTGGACAGCCTTGTCTAGTTCCTAATTTTAGTAGAATTTCTTTGAGTTTCTCTCCATTTAATTTGATATTGTATAAAGACTTGCTATAAATTTCCTTTACTATGTTCAAATATGTCCCTGTATCCTTAATCTCTCCAGTACGTTTATCATGAAGGCTGTTGGATTTTGTTAAAGACTTTCTCATCTAATGAGATTATAAGTTTTTTCTTTCAGTTTATTTACATGGTAGATTACATTGACTAATTTTCATATTTTGAACCATCTCTGCATATCTGGGATGAAGCCTACTTGATTATGGTAGATGATCTTTCTGATGTGATCTTGGATTTGGTTTGCAAGTATTTTATTAAGTATTTTGAATCTATGCTTATAAGGGAAATTGGTCTGTAATTCTCATTCTTTGTTGAGTCTTTATGTGGTTTGAGCATTAGCATAACTGTGGCCTCATAAAATGAACTGAGCAATGTTCCCTCTGTTTCTGTTTTGTGGAATCATTTGAAGAGTATTGGCAGTATAGTCTGAACTATATGATACTCATCATAGACATAGAGACTATACCAGTGCTGCTGTTTTGAGTCTTATGGCAACCAATCCCTGTATCAAATATAAAACTAGAACCATGTTTTTCTGAAATTGCTTCTTTAGAAGTACTGATTTTTACAGTCCAAAGTTCTGTTTTTGTTTCATTTTTATATTACAAGCATTTTCTCTGTCCATAGACATGTGCATATCCTTAACATTCCAGGAGAAGTGAGACTGATGTTTTTATGTACAGATCATAGATGTGATTTTTGACAATTTTTAAGACACAGGTTTGGATTTTTCTATGAAACTCTGATTTGCTAAGAGCTTTAATCCTGGCATTTTATAGAAGGCCAATTATATAGAACCTGCAACCCAGAGGGCTGTAACATGATGGTCAATTATTTACCTGTATTTTAAATTACACATTATATTTTTAAATAAGTCTGACATGGCACCTCAGTCTTCCTTTCTCCTTTAAAAAGCATCTCATTTCTGACATAAATATTTTGCAACAATTTTAAAATGAAGAAAACCAACCATAATTAACCTAATATGATCACATTTCCAACCTATTTTATGGTTTCCTCTCAAATTCAGTATTTCCATGTATGAAAAACCACAGCAAATATAGTTCACATGCCCTCTGACCTTCTACAGCTTCCTACATGTCTTCTTGTCTCTGCTCATCTGGTTCAGCCAGACATTTTTATTTTAGACAAATTCATTTTCCCCTTTTCTTTATTACTCCAGTCTCCTGCCTTTTCTCTTGCTTTCCATACAGCATGAAAACTTTCATCAAAATATTTCTTGTGGTTTCTTTTAGTAGTCTAGAATATTGTATAGACAGAATACTTTAAGAAAGAGTAGAAATATAATATGTATATGTATAATAACAAAAACAACCTTATTTTTTATCAATGTATGAAGCTATGTACCAATGTGAAATATTTGAGTAGTTATTTTTTTTCCTGTCATGACCAATACTAATTTTCAATCACCTCCCTAAATGATGAAACGTTTTTTATAACCTATCAAATCCAAATGACCAAAACCCCTATATTTTTTCTTTCCTGTGTAAACAAAAGCATATTTTATCCAAACATATCTTTGACTTTTATTCTGAAGTCAAAACACCTCAAAGTATATAGGCTGGTTTAACTCAGCAGTTTCTTAGGCAGTGTCAGGACAGGAAAGTGTTAAGGTGGGAAAGTAGTAAGTACCTTGGTGGAGGGAGCTGTTATCACGAAGCTGTAAATTGTACCCACAGTGAAGAATTTGGCTTATGAAGGGAGGGGTAGTGGTGGTGACTGCCAGAGTGCCTGGCAGTCAGAATTCCTGTAAAATAGTGTTAACTCCTCCAGCCATAAAGATTAATCCCAGATTCTCTGTTCAGTTTTTGAAGTCCTACTCAGGAGTGCCTGCCCTCTGTGAGATGCATCCCGCTATCTTGTTGGTAGGCCCTGCTACATTGTCACAACATGGTTGCAGTAGCTTAGCAACCACAGGCAGTGACTCAACCACCACCCCATCTGCATGAGCATGCTGGCCCATATCTCTGTCCCCAAAATGCCTGTATTGAACATGCTTCTCTCTGAGAGCCATGGCTAGGTGTGGGCCTCTCCAGCATGCTAGTGCAATCTCTGTCCACAAGGCTTGGGCCCTGAAGTCCTGAAAATGATCCAAGGAAATGCTCAGGGCACTGGGAAGAGTAGAGGTTTTTTGCCTAATCCTTTCCAGGAAAATAAAGGAGGTTAACAGACAGAAAGAGATAACAATGACATAGGCAACCAGGTACTGGTATAGCAGTGCATGTAGTAGAAACCATAATTGGGAAGAAGGCCTGTCTCACTGTATGTGAATTCCATTTTTCAGGAGAGACCTGTCCTGTCCCAGTTCAACCAGGGGGACCCAGTCCCTTAAAGGTATAGGTGGGACAGATGTCTCTTGACTCACATGGCATGGAGCAAATGCCAAAAGTGCATCCACTGGGAAAAATTGGGCCTCTAGATCCAGTTAGTTTAAGCTTCCCAGAGAACATGAACACATGGAATAGAACAGTGACAGTCAGAACAAGGAGAGACCAAGACAAATAATGATGAATTACTGGCCAAGCTTCCAACACTCAACATGTTGTGAGTCTTAGGGGGACCTCCTGGCCAATGCACCAGATGTTAGGATCCTGGAGAAGTCCTACAAAAGACTAAATTCCATGTATGCAATCAGAAAGAGCATTTATTATCTCAAGAGTAAAGGTACCAGCATGTTGGAGCCACACATATGACACAAAGGCAAAATGGCATCCTCAAGAGAGACTTGAAGACTCTTTTATAACACAGCTAAAGGAATTCTAAAGACAGTGAGGTCATTCTACCCAGAATTGGCATATGCGAGTGACAATCATATTAGTATGTTCCTGATTGGTTAAGGCTAGCAAGGGTTAGACAGGGCTACAGTTTTCCCATTTCTGGGCCAGCCTGGACAAGTCTCAGGCTCCATCCTTGTTTAGTTAAGTCCTTCAGATGCTAAGGGACTGTCTTAGGCCTGGTATGTGTACTTCCCCTCATCCTTGCTGTCAGGGGCATTGGAGATTGATTGTCCATTGTCCATGGTTTCCTTAGAAACTGTGTCCAGTTTTAAGAGGTAGGAACTGAGACCTAGTTTTTAACTGAGTTATTAGGAGACTGTCATTGTATGTGCCTGCCCTTCTCAGTTTTTGATGTTGGAACAAGATGACAGAAGCAGTAGCTGCAATGGAGTAGATGTGCTTATCAACAAGAAGCACACACATCTACTCACTCCAGACAGAGACACCACAACAGACCCAAGTACAGATACCAATAATTTTAGTTTCGTGAACCAATGAGTTTTATTGGTGTTACTTACAGGAGTATGGATGAGAGGTTACTTACAAGAGAAGAAATGACTAAAAGTGTCATCCCCAAGTCCCACCCCAGTATGGGTGACAGCTTACAAAGCTGGGAACCTGGATCACCCTGCACATCCTGGAGGCAGTTCAACAAGTTGGAGAGTGTCTTTTCCAAGTGACTCTGGTCTAATCTTCTCCAGGCAGTATCCTAAGTATGTGAAATCTCAAAGCCTGCCTCCACAGTGACACACTTCCTACAATAAGGCCACGCCTATTCCATCAAAGCCATGCCTCCTAATATTGCCACTCCCTATGAGCTTATGGGGGCAATTACATTCAAACTACCAGAGGAGTATGATGCATCAAGGTTTTTAAGAACATTATATCCTACTTAGTGGTTTAATTTCTGCTTGCAGCTCCTTCTCTCTGTTTAATAAAATATTCAAAGCATCTAATTAAAGGTTGTGTTGTTATCACAATGAATAGTACAACAACAAGGATGCAATATTAATGCTTTCAAGGCTTGTATAATGGTTGGTTTTAATCACAAACTTGATACAATCCAGAATCAGCTAAGAATCAGCTGGGAAGAGTCTCAAGGGGGTTATCCTGTTGGTAGGACTATGGGGGATTATTGCAATTTTTCTAGTTTCACTTCTATTTGTTTGATAAAATGACTGGTAAAAAAGGAACTTATGGGAGATGTTTGTTTCACATACAGTTCAATGTTACAGTCTATCATGGCAGAAAAGTCAAAGCAGAGAGTTGAAATAGCTAGCAATATAACATCAACAGATAGGAGCCAAGAGAAATGAATGATTGCATGTTCATTTGCTTCCCTTTGCTTAGCATGCCTTCTCTTGGCATACAGTTTAGAATTCTTTGACTAGGGAATGTGCCACCTATTGTGGGCTGTGAAGGGATCTAGTTTGCTCAAGCAAAGCAAACATGCCTCTGGAAGCCCTTGACCTTCCCCCATCCCTTCTGCCTTGCTAAACTATTAGATCGCATTCCTAAAGGTAGCCACCCTTCTCTTATTTGGTTGCTTCCTCCTCCTGAGGATGACCATCAAGTTCTAGCTATCAAATTATTGAAGTCCAGCAATCAAAAACCCCCTTTTGTCATCCTAATTAACATGACCAATCAAGCCTATTCATCCTAACACAGGATTTCCCACTGTGCACAAAAGTATAGATACTTTTCCTTTTTATTAATATGTTTTTTTTTATTATTTACTATAATAAAATTTCATCAAGGGCCACACTATGCTAAGATTGAAAATAATATATTCCTCTTACTAAGGAATTTCCATTAAAAATAGACAAAACACTGGCATATAAACACAGATTTTTATAAACCCCTATTTGCCTATGGGCCATGACTGTCTTCTCTCTATCCAGAGATACTGCTTTTTTCTCCAGAGCACATATTCCTCTCCCCTCTCCATTATGTCCAGTACTTTAAGTCTAGGTCTTACTATACCAATTAATTTAAGATAATCCTCAACAGACACACCCATATTCTAACCCAATATAGACAATCCCTCATTGAGACTCTCTCCCCAAGTGATTCTAGGTTGTGTCAAGTTGACATGCTCAACAATAGTACTGGGTGGGCACCAAGTATTTCAATATATGAGTCTATATGGGACATTTCATATTCAACCTGTAACACCATCCAAATCCACGTATTTTTGAATGCTTTCCATGCTCTACTTCCCAAGATGGTTATTATTACTGGGGTAAGAGTTTGACAACTGCCTATTGTTACAATTTCTGCATCTTCATTGTTATGCCTTTACACAAGTCAGTTTCTACTTGTAAAAATGCATTTTATAGATATAAGCTCCATTTACTTTTGACAGTTTTAAAACCATTCTTTCATATTAAACCACAAAAGTAACTCCCATGTTCCTGTGAACAAAAGTGTAGATACTTCTTGTAGGTGTAAATTTTTCTCCCACCTCTCCTGCCTACATGCTCCCAAATACCCAGCAGCTGCTTCCTAAATAATTAACTCAGAGGCTTACTATTATTTATAAATGTTTGGCCAGTAGCTCAGACTTATTACTAACTAGCTATCACACTTAAATAAACCCATAATTTTTATCTATGTTTTACCTTTTCTCAGTGCAGTATGATCATCCTGCTTCCTCTGCAGCTGGCTGGCAATTCCTGACTCTGTACTTCCTCTTTCTAGCATTCTTAGTTCGGTTGCCCTGCCTACACTTCCTGCCTAGCTACTGGCCAATCAGCATTTTGTTAAACCAATTCAAATGACAAATCTTTCCAGTGTAAAGAGAATTATTTCTCAGCAACTTCTCCTTTTTATTAATATGTGATTTTATTATTTACTTTAATAATAATCCATCAAGGACCATAATATGTAAAGACTGAAAACAATATATTATTCCTTTCACTGAGGAATTTGCATTTAAAATAGACATTCAAATGGCAGGAAGCACAGCACTAAATGTTGGTCTCACAAGGAAAATGACTTTAAAAATGTGCAGTCTGGAGAGGCAGCTCAGGTGCTAAGAGCACTTGTTGGTCTTGTTGAGGACCTGGGTTCCATTGCCAACACTCATGGCTCAGTTTACAATCAGTTGTAATTTCAGTTCCTGGGGATCTGGTGCCTTCTCTGGCCTCAGACAGCACTATACTGATGTGGTGTGCATACTGATATGCAGGCACATGTACATACATGCTAATAAAAAGCAGTATATGAGTACATGTACAAAAACATGCCATCTAACTACACAGTCTGGCACTGATACTTGGTGTTTTTGTCAAGACAAGTTTTTTGGGGGATGGTATATGTATTGCCATATGCCAGAATGTCACTTTGTTCATGTTAGTCTTGGAACCTGTTTGTTTGGAAGAACCTGTGGCTTAATAATTTTCATAAATTAATATGCATTTTTGTGATATATCACCATATGGCTCCATTTAGAAATGCCCTGACCTTGCAACTGCAGCTTAATTTTCATAGAAGTACTCAGTAAGATTGATATACAGATTATGTGTGTTTACCTTTACCTTTGCTATTATATTTTTATTCTCTCTCTCTCTCTCTCTCTCTCTCTCTCTCTCTCTCTCTCTGTCTCTCTCTGTCTGTCTGTCTCTTTCTGGTATGTGTGTGTGTGTGTGTGTGTGTGTGTGTGTGTGTGTGTAGCATATGTATGACACTATGTGCATGTAGAGGTCAGAGTACCACCTGCTGGAATCATCTCTCTCCTTCTACCACAAAAATTTGCTGACAGGCATCTCTACCCATGATCCATCTTGCTAACCCTGGTAGGTGACATATTTTTAAACTAATCATGATTAGATACAGGAGAAAATAAGCGATGCAGTCAATCATTCTTTAGCTTCAGATTTTGTGACATAATGTCCATTTCCACAGTAAATGAGTTTTCATTGCAGAGGGTCTACATTGCATACTCCTGATGACATTCTCATCCAATCTTCTGGATTAGATGAGTGGTAAATCAAGGTCCTCTGGTTCCCCAGTGTAGAGGCTTCTCTTGCTGCCCTGACCAAAGAGGGTATGTTTGCAGAGATCCAAGTGGAGAAGCTGGGGTGCTGCAAAGCAGGGACTACAGGGGAGATGGCCTGTGTTTCAGTTTCTCCACAATCTTTTATTTCTGAGTGTTTCTGTCTATTGGGTGTACAAGGTAGTGGATACTGAATACAATATTTATGGGTCAGAGAGATAGGTCAGTGCAGAAAGTGCTCGCACATTTCCCTAGGGCCACATACAAAAGTTGGCCATGATGGTACATGTGTGTAATCCAAGCACTGAGGAGGCAGGTACAGGAGGATCACAGGACAGCCTAGGTATTGGTGAAAGGCCACTCCACGTAGTTAAAAGGGAGGTTTATTTAGTGGTGTAACTTACAAATGAAGGGGTAGGTTGTAGGGTCTGGCAAAGGTATAGCGCAGTCCGGCGGTATTCTCTGGAGAACTCTGCTCGGTCTACCTCCAGTGTCCAGGGTCCCAGAACCAAGGGAGAGACCTCCTCTTGATCCTCGGTCTTCCTCTCCCTCCTCTGCCCCACCTTGTGGGCGTGATCATTACCAAAGCCTCAATGGGGGTTGGAACTTCCAGGCTAATGCTGGGATGGCTATCCACTACACCTAGGTTGCTTGGTAAGTTCCAGACCAGTAAGAGACACTACCTCAAAAAAATAAAAAGAATGTGTATTATGGTGGCTTTGTGTGAACCTGTCATAAACATTGATATCTTCCATGTGACTGTTATTGGTCCCACAGAATAATTCTCTTAAAGCAAAAACTGTCTGGATGCTAATGATATCACTAGATCACTAAAGAAATTCGTAAAAGTTCACATTTCAACTCCAATTTTTAAAAAATGTTTCTCCTCTTTAAATAATTCATTTTAGTGTTTGTTTTTAATTCTGTATGAGCATGCATATGTGTATTGGGGGGTGGCGCTCATAGAGTCCAGGAAAGAGCATCAATCCCCTGCACTGGAGTTACAGGCAGGTGAGAATTGCCTGATATGGGTGCTGGGAACCTAACTCTTGTCCTCTGCAAGAGCAGCAGTACTCTTTTCTCTGAGATACCTCTCCAGCTCTGTCAGCTTGCAGTTCTTAAATGTGAGGTTTGTTGGTTTCTCCAACAACTATCGTGTCATAAGTTTTTAATTATTTATAGTCATAATACCAGAAAAAACACAGGTGAATTATTTTTCAGCTCTAGATTACAATTGGGATTAGGCAATTTGTCATATTTATTGTTTACATATAGTGGTATTTGCTCTGCCCATGACCTTGGGCTATAGGACCTGAAGGAGGTGGTGCTTTTTGCCCTCATAGATAACCACTTAAAAGGAAGGAGAGAGGGGTCGAATTTTTTCCTTCTTCCATTTTATTTATTTATTTATTTATTTATTTTTTTATTTATTTTTTTATTTACTTAATTACTTACCTATTTACTTATTTATTACTTACTTATTTACCTATTTACTTATTTACATACTTACTTACTTACTTATTTTTTATCCTGGTGTGATTAGATATCAGACAACCTGAGAACTGAACCTGGGTCCTCTGGAATATCATTCAGTGCTATTAACCATTGAACCACCTCTTTCCTCTCCTGATTTAAGAGGTTATGTAGGATGGCAAGAAGCACCACCTCCTTTAGGCCCTATAGCCCGAGGGCATGGGTGGAACAACTATCACTACAACCATATAAATTGGTTTTTCCTAAATTGTCTATTCATATCCTATCACTAGTCTCTAGACAATGATGACCAATTTAGTTTGGCATTAAAGTAAGTTTATGATGAATAACATTTACTATACATTTTGTTCTGCATTGGTTATAGCAACCACAGTGAGGGTATGTGTTTCTTAATGAAAAATTTTACAAGCTTGATTGGGTGGTAAAAGAACACGTATTCTTTTTAAAGATTTTTTTTATTACTTATGAGAATGTTCACAGTAGTGCAGGTATTCTTGGTGGCCAGGAGAGAGCATTGGATTTCATGGATTTGAAATTATAGGTGATTGTGAGCTGAAGTTGGTGCTGGGAACTGAACTCTGTTCATTGGCAAGAACATCAAGCACTCTCAAGCACTGAGCCCTCTCCAAGGACTGTTCCTTTCTGTTTGTTTGTTTTTAGCACAAACAAAATTGTCTCTTGGAATGGTTTCCAGTATGTATAAACATTCACAAAACACAAGAAGTCTCAAGAGCTTTTGTCACATAAGCTTTGCTTGCTTGATAGTTTCAGCAAGTAATTCCACTGTTCTGGTTTGTATTCTTTAGTGTAAATTCGGTAGTGGTGTTGAAGATCTTTATTTTGCTATTAACATTCTAACTTATATCTATCCCACACATGATACACATCAACCTTCATACGCAGTAAAATTTCTATCTACATATTAGAGACATAATTCTGACATATAGCATGCTACATATACCACTAGGTATAAGTGTTTTTTCTGTGAACATTAGTGGGATCTTATATGTGTTTGTGTGTTTTTAACTAAGCTAGAAGAGTGGAACTTTAAATTTCCAGGCTAGTATATTTTTAATTTTTTATTAAATTTATTTACTCTGTGTGTGTGTGTGTGTGCGCGCGCGCACGCGCGCGTGTGTGTGCGCGTGTAAGTGCTTTTGGAGAGGGGGATATTGGTACAGAACACATACACAAATCAGAGGTTAATATGTGAAAGTTGATTCTCTACTTTCATCACATGAATCTCAGAGACTAAACTCAGATAGTCAGGCCTTATCCATTGGGCCATCTGGTCAACCTATAGATTAAGAAGAATATATAGCTCATGTCATAAATGATTCTCAACCTTCCTAATGCTGTGACCCTTTAATACAGTTCTTCATGTTGTGCTGACCCTCCAACCATAAAATTATTTTCATTGCTACATTGTAACTGTAATTTTGCTACTCTTATGAATTGTAATGTAAATATTTTATCTGCAGGATAACTGATAGGCAACCCTTGGGGAGGACACCACCCACAGGCTGAGAACTATTGGCTTATGAGATTGTTAAAAGTTCTTTAGCCATTCATCCCTCAGTAACTCCCTCAGATGAGCTTCACTTGAACTGGGGTGTTACTACTCTAGTCCCCTGATTATCTGAGTATCTGCCTATTATCCACTTGGAGAGATGAAGGAGGAAGAAAGGGGGAGAAGTGGAAAGAAATGAAGAAAAAGGAATGTAAAAGACAAATAGACATGATCTAGTTGGCTTCATTACAGAAAAGCTTTAACAATTTCAAAGATAAATTAATTTGAGGAGTGGCTTTCTAGTTGCAAGGGCAAAAAGTAGGCTGTCAGGGTCACTGCTCTGTGAAGCAGTTACAAAAAAAAAAAAAAGAAAGAAAAAAAGAAAAAAAAAACTCATCTTCACCAACAAGCCTAGAATGTAGAAGTAGCTGCCTGAGAATTTGGATTTGGGAACCAGGAGCAGGTCTGTTCATCACAGTAGGAGAGGCCTATAGGCAGAGATAAGAGTCAGAGGTGATCCTAATTTTCAACATTAAATCTTGTGTTTTTAATAACCTTGCTGCTGGGGATGTCGACTTCCTTGCTTATCCAGCATGGACCAGGCAGTCCTCTGTGAGGTCCAACAGTGAGTCTACCAAGTTATACACCATGAATGTTGTCATTTTAATCCACAATAAGCAGGAAACAAGACCCAATGTGAACTGCAGATGGACTGCCGGAGGAAATGGGCAGAATATCCCAGGATGGTGCATTTCTGAGTTCTGGTTCAGTCTGAGGATGAGCTACCAGAGCCTGCTTTCCTCCTAGGCTGACTGGCTTCCCTAAGACTGTGGTCCAGCCAGGAGTAGCATATGGACTATGGTGCTAATTGGTTAAACTAGTATTGCCTGACCTCTCAATACTGATATTGGGGTAGGTAGCTCTCTTCAGAGCTCTGAAGCTCTTGATTATAACATTGTTTGATACACTGGAGGACATTGCTTCTGCTCTTTCATCTTTTTTGATCCTGGAATTTAAACCCAGGTCCTCTCACAAGCTAAGCACTCTATCAGTGACCCATCTCTCCAACTGCTATTTGATAGTGTTCTGGACTCCATTCTGAGCTATTTCATGGTGCTGCCTCCTTCCACCTCTGTATCCCTAATGCTTAGCATGGTGTTCTTTCTGTACAGGAAGCAGCATCTAAGCAAACAAGTCAGTGAGGAATGGATACAAGACTCCTGTGTTTTTCCCTTTCAAATCTGTCTGCTGACACAGGAAATTGAGGAGTTTTTCTATTTCTGTTTGTTTGCCTGAATTTGAAAAAAACAAAGCAAAACAAAATAAATGTAAGTTGTTTTGCAAATCAGGTTACCTGTGAAAGAAGCTGGCTCCCTGTTGGAGATTAGCCCTTGTGAAATTTCCAAGGAGGCTGAGTCTAGATTTAAAGCTTCTAGGGGACTGCGAAGGAAGTGAAAGAGGAAAGGAGGAACAGAGAGGGCAGTGGGAGCAGCTCACAAATATCAGGAGACTTCATCAGCAAATTCTGCATCTGTAATTGTACATGGGTTAGGCATCTAGACCTTAACACACACACAGACCAGCTGTCGAATGCACTTACCTAAACATCATTTTTAAAAGTATTTTTATTTATGTGCACATTCATGTGTGTGTGTGTGTGTGTACATGAATTTGTGTGAGTGTGTGTGTGTGTGTGTGTGTGTGTGTGTGTGTTTGTTGGTGTATGCATGTGAGTGCAGTGCTCTCAGAAGCTGGAAGAGAATAATCAGATGCCCAAGAGCTAGAGTTATAGGCAGTTGTGAGCCACCTGCCATGGGTGCTGGGAATTGAACTTGGGTTCTCTGCAAAGGCAGTACATGCTCTTAACAATTAAGCCATCTTTCCAACCTCCTAAGCTTCCAGTTTTAACACACAAACATAGACAGGGATCATAGACCTGTTTAATATGCTCACCAGGCTTTCATTTTTAAGTCCGACTCAAATTTTGGGAAGTTCAGTTTTGTACCCTGACATCATTGACTTACTCAAAACTTCTCCTGGACCTAGCTTGTTGTTTTCTTGTCCCACAAACCTAAAACACAATTTGCAAGTGCTAATTTTAGTTAAATGTAAAGGTCAGTGCCAGAGTCTTATTAACGCTTTCTAAATTCCAAAGGACAACTTCTGGAATGTTTTTGGAAATGCATGTGTGTGCACATGTGTGTAGAAGCCACAGATAGAAGTAAAAATCTTTCTCAATCACTTTCTACCTTATTTTTTTGATGAAAGGTTACTCAATGAACCTGGAGATCACTAATTCAGCCTGAGTAGAAGGACAATGAACTCCAGGCTTCCTCCCATCTCTGCCTCCTCAGTGCTGGTAGACATACACCATGATACTCAGTTTTTTATGTGCATTTAAGTCCTAATGCAACAAGCACTTTGCTGACTGAGCCATCTCCATAGCTCCCAAAGCAAGTTTATCCTCTCAGGGGATAGCCACAAGATTAGTACTACTGGACATTAATCAAGCCCTACAATTCTTCATACTCTCTGTCTACTGTTTGAATTCTCTACCACATTCTGGAGCCTGTGAGTAATACATGTCTTCTGTTACATATTTTCAAGTCTTGCCTCCTGATTCATATGCTCATACCTAGCATTCTCCTGCATAAGCTCCATAGACAGCTACACTCTCTGGAGAAAGACTAAATTAGGAGAGAAACTCTGACAATAAAGATCCCCTCAACAATCATTGGAGGTCTCACATGTTGAATGATCTCATGGAATGTTTCCTGAACCAGAAAATTCTAAGGAGAAAATATAACTCATCGATTCAGAATGTTCTCTTATATGAGCACTGTTAAAGAGGTGCTTAGGGGCAGGGAGATAACCCGACCAGAAAAGTGCCTGTTGTACAAATATGGGGACCTAAGTGTGTGTGTGTGTGTGTGTGTGTGTGTGTGTGTGTGTGTGTGTGTATGTGTGTGTGTGTGTGTGTGTGTGTGTGTGTGTGTGTTGTATATGTTTGTGGGATAGGGATATATCTGTGTATATGCGTGTGTGTATGTGTGTGTGTTGATGTTGCTGCAGTGCCCAGATTTACTTTTTCCCAGACAATTTTTCACTGTCTTGGACCCTTCAAAATGAGTTGCACCTGGTGGAAAGCCCTTGTAATATCAGTGGTGATGGGGGCAAAGACAGGAAGATACCTAGGTTCACTGGACAGGCAGTACAGCCTATTTGCTAAGGTCCAAGACACACACACACACACACACACACACACACACACACACACACACAAGCTCTTAAACAAGCATGAAGTGTCCCAGGCTCCTTTCTACCCTGTCACACCCCAATCTGAAGCCATGTGTTCCTATCACATAAACAGTAGCTATGTCTCCCTGAGGCTGGAATGAGCGTATAGTCTGCTGACAGCCTTCCTTTCTGCATCCATCCACTCTGTGCCCACTGCTCTAGGCCTGATCTCAGTTTTGTCCAAATTCCTTTGTGTCTCTGCCTTCAGGTTACAGGAGGGAGGAGGGTTGCTCCACAGGGACATTCAGCACACCAGAGATTCATAATCCATTTTCTCCATATGTTCTGACCATCTTATGATGCTCATAATTAAAACTTTATGCAGACTTACAGCTACTGTGACAGGTTGATTCAGTGCTGGTTGTAGAGTGTCATAAATCACTGTAGTGTATTGCACAATTGGGCCTGATAATTATTGTATTAATGTTAAGGAGGGTAGGCATCAGGCAAAAACATAAGGCCAGTGAACCTTCCCTTCTGAGTCTCTTGACGCTATACGATGACCTTGGAGCACCATGCATTCAGAGAAGCAAAAGATGTCTGGGCTTCCTGGATGAAGAGGCATGGCTCAAGACTTTGCATTGTGTAGATTTGTCATCACTAACTGTGTACAGAAGCTACTTTCCTTCTTGTGGCAATGAAGTACTGGACCAAAGCAACCTAAGGAAGGAAATGTTTTGGGTCACAGTTTGCACAGAAGTTCTTGTGGCACGGAGGATATGGATATGGCAGTGGGAGCTTGAAGCTCATCAGAGATTCCTCCACATTGCCTATCTGTTTAGGTATTGGGGTTTGAACCCTCTTAAAGACTCTGCCACACTGCTGTCTGTCCATAGTGTTAATAACTTTCAATATAATTACTCTAGGAATCACACTGGTGTGGCAAGCAATTTACCTACTGTTATAGTCAGTGTTCTATTGCTGAGAAGAAACACCATGACCACAACAACTCATAAAGTAAATCATTTAATTGGGGCTGGCTTACACTTTCAGAGGTTTAGTCCATTATCATCATGGTAGGAAGCATAGCAGTATGCAGGCAGACATGGTGCTAGAGAAGCAGCTGAGAGTCTATATCTGGATTGACAGACAACAGGAAAAGAGAGAGCCACTAGGCCTGGCTTGCATATTTGAAACCTCAAAGCCCATCCTCAGTGATACACTTCTTCCTACAAGGCTACACCTATTCCAGCTAGGCCACACCTCCTAATAGTGCCAATCCCTAGTGACCAAGCATCCAGTGAGCCTATGGAGTCTGACTTTACTCAGACCACCAAACCTGCTGAGCCATCTCCCCAATCCTACCAGAATCTCTCATTGATCTGTTAACTCATCAAGTAGGCTAGGCTGGCTTGTTAGTGAGTTTCTGCCTCCCCAGTGCTAGGCTTAGAAACACTGCATTAGCTTTTCTGTTAAGTGTTAGAGAGTGAACTCAAATGGTCCCTGTATGTGCAAAGCAAGCAGTTCACTAACTGAGCCATCTCCCCAACCCCTGAAACTGTTTTCTTCACAACAATGTGTGTCATCTGAGCTGGTAATGAAGACTTAATTAAAAATTCAAGAGTCTTAAATAGTCTTCCACTATCTTTGGTCCCATATATTAAGATAATATAGAGGCAATGCACACTAAGTACAAACTATACTTTGAGCTTTTTTAATCTGTCTTTTCCTGGGTTAGTCATATGCAGTGGCTACAATCTAACTACTCTTGTCAGCATCAAGGAACTGCTCTTCACAGCCAGCCACATGATCACAGGGTACACCCAGTGACCCACAGTGTGCAGTTGCTAAGCTACATGTCTAGTCAGTTAGATGTACCAAGTGTATTAGTAGCTGATGACATTTTCAACCTATGATGGTCATACCTGAATGTGACCTTGTCACTGATTGAGAGGACTAACTGAATTTATGCTGCTTCTAGTTAGCTTTTGGTTCTGAATATGCATTGGTTAATGGTGGCAAGAATATTGGTTCTTATGCTGAGGAGATAGCTCAGTAGAAAAAGCGCTTTGCCCTGTGATCTGGAAGACCTGAGTTTGACTCTTCAGACCTCAAGTAAGTCCTGGAATGGTAGCTCATGTCGGCAATTCCAACTATCCTGTGATGAGATGAGAGATATAGATAGGAGAATCCCTGGAAGCTGACATGCCTGCTGGTTTGATATACACAGTGGTAAGCAACAAAAGAGAGTTGGTGTCTCCAACAAGATATAAGGTACGAACCAATACCTAATGTTCTCAGATTTCCACACACTCAACACAGCATGAGTGAAACCCACACAAATGTACATGTACTTCTTCCTCAAAATGACTATCTGTCTCAGTGTCTCCCTTGAAACCTAAACCTGAGACAGCTGTATCACCAAAGTCCACCCCAGCATGGGTGACAGCTCACAAAAGTTGGAAACCCAGAACACCCTGTATAGTCCTTGGGCAGCTTCACAGGTTAGAGAGTACTTTCCAGGAGGATAAACCAGTCTGAGGCTAATCTAGGCAACTGGAATTGTCTTAAAGTACCTCTCAGAAGTCCTACTCCTTACATATACTTGGGGTTCAGGAGAGAGCTAGTGAATCTGGTCAGTTTCTGGGACTTTCTGAAGCTTTTGAGTCATTTATTTCTCAATATTAATGAACTTCCAGCAGGATGGAATGCTTCATTCCCCTTAGAACAGCCTGTACCTTAACAATCTTCCCTCCATAATGGAAAACTTCATCTGAAAGAAAATTGTTCCACAATAGCCAGGCATGGAGGCACATGCCTGTCATCATAGCATGCAGGAAGCTGTAGAAGGAGCATTGGGAAGCAGGCCAATTGGCCCTACGTAGCTAGATCAAAAATAAATCAAATGAAGATAAGAAAAATAAATGACTCTGGCCCCAAAGAAATACATTTGCAGTTGCAAATCTTAGCTTGACCTGATGACATTTTCTGTCTTCCTCTTCTGCTTTGTTTTAATCTATAACACTTAGCACCGTCTGAAACGAAAGTAATGTACTTCAGGTTCTACTTACTTATTTATGGCTTATCTTGCTTGATTATTATATAACATAGGGGCCCACCCAAAGGGTCTTTGTCTCTCCTGTTAGCTGTAATATCGCAGCACAGACTTTACCAGGAAGATGGGAGATGCTTGTTAAATAATTGAACGGCTCTACTGGATAAATCTTTTATATAGAGCAAGGATAATTCCTATGTTTAGTTACTTGGCAAGCCAAAAGAGATGGTTCATGCAAAAATACTGAAGATACCATCTGTAGTGAGTAGCTATTACCATTGTCATACTTTCATGAAAATCAATATTCCAAAAGAAATACCTTCAGTTCAAAATAATCATTACTGATTATTTATGCCTCTATTTAAAAAAAACACACACAACAAAGATGAATAAAAATTTCTGTAAACAACAGTAATTCATGCTGAAATTTTTGCGAGGCTGACTAACTGGTTAAAACTTTAAAACTTTAATGTTCATAGAGAGTTTAGAATGTTGCAAATCCAGAGTCAAATTATCTTGGCCACACCTGTCCCTTTAGTAGCTATATATTGTTGTTTCTCTTGTGTGAACTAACATCCTTGTGACTATTGGGTAAATAAGTTGGAATGTACAGACCCCTAGCTCTCACCAGTCAAAAGGCTAAGAATGCCTTTAGATAGCATCTGAAGCTTTATAGCTGAGGTTCCCCTGTTTTTCTGTGCCCACCTCCTTGGTGTTTTCACCAATGTATCTGAAAAGTGTGTTGATTTATGATCTTTTATGTTCTGTTTCTATGAAAACTTCTCCCAAATTGTCACTTCATTAGAAAGGGGAATCTGGAGAATCTGAAGCTATTTCTAGACTACTGACTACTCGTATTTGGCTCCAAAATAACGTATCTCTTTTTTCTTTTGGTGTGAGAATTGCATATTTTTGCACTGACAAAACCCTATTGACGTCTTTCTCTTCAGAAATAGAAGAGAGTACAGTAGGTTGGAAAATGGCCACAGTCATAAACTTTAAAGACCATCTGCACTGAGTCTCTGTAGTTATAGTTTGACTTGAAAGATAAATACATCTTTCATACATATATACTGAATGCTCATAGTAACTGTCAGAGACTAGGAAGAACTTTTGGAGGCTGTCCCACCACCCTAGAGAAGAGAAGAGAAAGGACATGGATGGGGATGAGGACCATGGCATTGGTAAGCCCTAAGACTGTCTCAGACAGACAATTCTCTCCTTCCATCAGACTCCTGTCCTTCTTTTATTTGAAGTTCAATCTGTTCTCTTCTCAAGCACTAAGAGTACCCAGTGCATTGAGATAGGCTTAAACACACATACCCTTGCTGCATGTTGTTTAAGAGAGTACCAAGGATGTGGAAGATAAGGCTGTTGTCAGAATGGAATATCTGAGGTTGGAGGCCAGTCTAGGCAACAGTCAGATCTTGTCTTAAAACCAACAGAAAATAACAATAAAAATGAGTCACCTCCCAACGAGAGCTTTTTGAGATGTTAAATTCCCCCAACCCTGACATTTTCTACCATTCTATTCTCCTTAGCTGCTTTGTTTCAATCAATAATTAACATTATCTGTAAAATGAATCATTATACTATGTATTTTACTTACTTATTTGTGGTTTATCTTATCCAGTTTTTATAGAACATAGCTCCTGCCTATGTTCTTCACAACTTCCATTAGTCCTGTTAACTATATTATATTTTTTTAAAAAGACATTTAAAAAATAAATTTGGTATTATGTCTCTTCTCTCTCTCTCTCTCTCTCTCTCTCTCTCTCTCTCTCTCTCTCTCTCTGTGTGTGTGTGTGTGTGTGTGTGTGTGTGTGTGTGTGTGTGTGTGTGTGTGTGTGTGTGTGTGTTATATATGTATGTATGTACCTGTGAGTGTGAATGCATACAGAGGAAGAAGAGAGTCAGATCCCCCTGGAGCTCACGTGCTCATTAGCAGAAACTGAACACTCATGTCAGCCCAGGCTCTAGTGACATTGGATTTTTTTACTCGAGGAGAGCAACACTAGAGACTCATAACTATGCCTACCTTTGTGTGAAAGCAAATGTTCTGCAAAGATACAACCTGACTCTTTTTCTGAATGATGATGTACATATTTCATCTTTGCCTACCTCGTGTCAGCAGGCTTTGGAACTTTGAGTACATTCAACTCTGCCTGGCCAGAGTGAAAATTCTCTCCCTGAAGGAGAATAATGGGATTTCAGTGAGTGTACAATGAAAAGTAGGCTCTAATCTATGCTGGCTGGAACCCAGGGGTGCTGGAGCATTCCTTCCAGATAAGTCCAGGACAATGCTCCTGCCTAGCTTTTTGGGCTAGAAAACAACACCACAGCCTCAAACCTGCCTGAATCATCCAGCCTATGAATGGGCCTGGTGCATCTTTGATAAGCTTCCTGAGCACGCAGAGCATAGCTGGCTGCTGAGGGAGTCTCAGTGCTGAGACACCTTGTACAGCCAAGTTCCACAACCAAGTAAAAGGGACTGTCAAGGATTTCAGCTACCTTCTGTTTCTACTTATCTGTGTCTCATAGCTCTGTCATTGCCCATATTTGGTTTTATATGATTCAGCAATCTATCCTAATTCAGGTGGAGTTCCCGAGCTCTAAACATGTTTGGGAAAGAGTACTACATTGGGAGTAAAGAACTTAAATCCAAGGCAACCATGGCAAAATCCCAAATGTAGGGTTATAAAATGTAATTAACAGGAATCTACTGTGACATGAAGTAGTTTCATGGAGATTCTGAAATACAAATAAGAAAAGATTCATGATATTGAGTTAAAAGAAATGGATATAACGATAAAAAGTAGGCAAAACTGAGAAAGCCCCCTTTAAACCACAGACATTTGTTCTTTTTTGAGCTATGTTTAAGACGAGATGTGTTTCCCTTATATCTCATTATATCTGTCACTGCTTTTTGGAAAAGGTGTCATCCACTAACACAGCTTGCCATTTACTTCACTCTTCTGTCTTTTTACTATAAACATCATACCACCTTCTCTGTCAGAGTTCAGGGGTTGTGTTCCTTCAGCCCCAAACGAGGGTGGGGGTGGGGGAGTGGGGGGTGGGGTTGGGAGGGTGGGGGGAGTGACAAATTCCACACAAATATGAAACATCTATCAGGAAATTTGCATATAAGCTATGTGATTATTTTTATGTCATTTCAACAGTTTTATATCTGTAATTTAGAGTGATTTATTCCACCTCAAAATTACAAAAATATTATTTCTAACAGAACATTGGAACTACATAGTAAGACCCTATCTCAAAAATAATCATATCTCAACTTTGCTTCATTGGCTTTTTAATTACTTGTTTCACAAGTTATATATATTATTTTTGCTTGGAAAAAATAATTTTTATTAGTTGTATTATTAGATATATTATAGTTTAGATGTTGTCAAAATAACTCACTGATTGTTTCTCTGAAACCTGTTAAATGAATATGTGTGTTTGTGGGAATTAGGTTGGGTGCCATTAGTATAATTTTTGTTTTTGGAGTTTTGTGTATATTTGTGTGTATATTTGTACATGTGTGTGAATAGGCATAACATCCAGGAGAAGGCATCAGATCTTCTGGAACTGGAGTTTGTGAGTCACCCATGGGTGCTGGGAGGAGAACTCCAATCCTTTTAAAGAGAGCAAGGATTCTTAACTGCTAAACCTTTTCTCCAGCTTTCCAAATCTTACCATGAAATGGATTTTTGATTTTTTTTTCTTGTTTGAACTTATGGGTGGTACAGACATGAAAATTTGTTTCATTAGAAGTGTGTTAATGAATGGGGTGAAAATAAGTTTGACATTAAAGCTAAAATATTTTAAAATAATTCTAATAGTCATAATTTATTAAATGCTCTCCAGGAGATGTATACATGCTTAAGCTATACAATAGCTTATTCGGTTGTTTCTCTAATTGTAGAAATAAAGACCCAGAGTCCAAGAAAAGTTGTTCATCTTGCACAATGTCATGAATATAAAACATAATAGAGAAAATTCAAGACCCAGAGTGGGGATTGCAGCTGAGTTGGTAGAGTGTTTCACTGACATGCATGGTGTTCCATCTGGACAGAATCTCCACCACTGTTCCTGTGTGGTGGCAGTGCATGCCAATGTTCTATCTGGTGTAATCTCCACCAGTGGTGTTTGTGTGGTGGCCTACAGCAATGCCATCCATGCACAGTGTTCTATTTGGATAGAATCTCTACCACTGACTCTGTGTGGTGGCTTCCAGTAGTGGTCCTGGCTGACACTCAGGAGCTGGCTGAGGCAGGAGGATTAGAAGTTGAAGTTTCTCTTAATTATGTAGCAAGTTTTAGGACTGTGAGTGGAGATGCCTTAGTGAACAAAATGTTTATTCAATGAAGAAGATCTGGGTTCACATCCCCAGAACTACTGTAAAGAGGACTATGGAGGTGGTGAGTACCTGTAATACTAGTACTGAGAGGTGGAGGCAGAGATGGGCAGATCCCATAGGCTTGTTGTATATCCATCCAGCTAAAATAATGAACTCCAAGTCCAACGAGAGAGCCTTTCTCAAAATTGAATATATAAGCAATTGAGAAAGATACCCAATGGCCTCCACATGTGTCAGCTTGGGCAAATACATCCTTCCCACCACAAATACACACACAAGTGCATGCACACATATATCACACAGGAATACAAAGAAACGGGGGGGGGGGGGACTAATTTCAAGCTAGCCTGAGATACAAGAGATTTCTCAAAAGTAAAGAAAAATCCGGTCCAAGTGGTTTCTTCTGGTTTATGACTGTGTTCAACTAAATAATGGCCCTGTTGCCACAGAAATTCCTGTGGTAATCCTAGCAAGAAGGTGAATATTATATGAAAAGGAAGAATTGAGATTGCTAATCATCTGATCTTTAAATAAAGAGATGGATTATCAAAAACAGTCAGATGGAGCCAGGCGGTGGTGTCTCATGCCTTTAATCCCAGCACTTGGGAGGCAGAGGCAAGCAGATCTCTGTGAGTTCGAAGCCAGCCTGGTCTACAGAGTGAGTTCCAGGAAAGGTGCAAAGCTACACAGAGAAACCTTGTCTTGGAAAAAAAAAAAGGAAAAGAAAAAAAAATAATCAGATGGTCATTGAGTGGGAAAGGGGACCAGAGAGGGAATTCTGATGAAGATTGTGTGACTCTCTATTGATTGTGATTATGGAAGGGGACAAGGAGCCAGGGAAAAGTGTCCCTTCGTAAAATAGGACAAATGAGGCAGTGGGTTTTCTCTGAGAGCTTCTAGAAAAGCCAGTAAGCCCTCTAGCACATTCTAGAAAATTAGCTCAGAGAAAGCCACTTTAGAACTGTGGCATCAGAACTATAAGACAGAGAATTATGGAATCTGTGTTGTTGATCATGCTGTGTTTACAGACTTATTAGTAACAATCAGAAGCTAATCCCTTGTCTTCTGTCCACTAGTGAAGCAAGATACTTACTTTTATTCAAGAAATGAAGTCATTTCATGTTAGAAATGTTTGGAAGTGAGTAGGGAGTTAGATCACAGGTCAGTTGCTTTAAGAGAACAGATGGGGCAACTGGAATAAATCAGGCTATGCCCCCTATGCCTGATCCCTTACAACAAAGAACTGGTGCCCTCCTGCTGTGGCTGGTTAGAATACTGAGGGAAAAGCAAGCCCAGCCTCCCTCCTCCACTGCTCAGGACCAAGCCACTTTAAACTATGGTCTCATCTAGAGCTCACCTCCATGCCAGGAGTCTCTTAGGGTAAGAAGCCATGTGATCTGAAGCTTGCCAACCCTTCTGGAGCCTAGCAGCGCTGGACACCTACCTGCTTTGTGTTGTGGATTAGAAGGCTATTTCCTTCAGGCCTCTGTCATGTTGTACATGACCTCAATCTCTCCTGATGCTTCTCCTCTGCTGAATTGTGGGCCTGCTCTTCCTTCAGGGTTCAATCTCCTAATAAAGCTCTTCCCAAGGGTAGTCTGTCAGCTCCTTTCCACAAGCCTGCTGTTCTTGTCTTTGTAGTTTCTAACATGAATTTCTCTAACCTGACAGCAGCACTGAGGTCACACAGGAGTGTAGCAGAGTTCACAGGAAAGATGTACATGCATGTATTAATTGGATGCTCTGTCTTTTGTTTGTTTGGTGTTTTCCTTTTCTACAATGTTGAGGATTGAACCTAAGTACTCCCTTATTCTTAGTAAGTACTCTACCTCTAAGCTATATCTGTGGAACAAATATCAGAAGTCTTAATCAGAGTGAATGTTAAATAAATATTTGTTTAATATACAAATAAAGGAAGAATGACTAAATATGGCAGGCCAAAATGCATATTTATATTTCATAAAAAATATAACTATAATTTTTAACCTGAAGTAGATTTCCCATTGTTTTAATTTGAATTCCTCTGATTAGTTAACTTGGGAGATTTTCATGTGGTTATTAGCCACTTGTATATAGGCTTTTGTAAATTATCTTCTGAGTGGTGGAATACTAAGGTCCTTATTTAATTTCAGTTTTGTAAACTTTGTTGAAAGAATAGCTATTAACCTTTTATTTAGGATGAATATTTTTACAAATATAATTTTCCAGTTTGTTGATTATCTTTAAAGTGTATTTTATAATACCTTTTGAAGTACATATTCATTAATTATTTTGAATCAAATCTTCTGGGTTTTCACCTTTGTGGCTTATTGTATTATTTTTAAATGGTAATCCTTCTGGGTTTTACTTCAGAATACTATGCAAAAGAAAAAAAATGAGGAGACTTGACTTAGATATAACAACATTTGTTAGATAATCTTCACTGTATTTCATTTGATGCCTACTCTGCTCTTTTCCCCCTTTGAAGAATTGAACAAAGGCCTTGGAAGAAATCTAAAGCAGAGTAGACACAGAATGAACTTGGAGAAAAAACTATTAAGAAGAAGGACATGAGAGCTCAGTGATTAAGAGCATTTCCAGAGGACCTGAGTTTGGTTTACAGCACCCACATTGGGAAGATCACAACCACCTGTGACTCCAGGTTAAAGGGATAGAATGCCCTTTTGTGGCCCCCATAGGTTCTATACTTTTGTGGTATTTATTCCCCCAGATACACAGACACGTAAAAAAGAATAATAAAAAATAAAAATAAAGAAGAAAACTCTAAAATAGGGACTGTATCTCAGTGAGAGAGCACTTGCTCAGGCAGGTCCATCCTGGGTTCATCCCCAGGCACCACACATCAACAGTAGCAGGAAGAGCAGTCTGAGGACTGAAATCCACTGTTGATTTGCAGAAGGTTTCCTGGAGTCCAGGTTGATCTCAGGTTTGCTTTGTAACCAACAATGACCTGGAACGTCTAATCTGATTTCTGTCTCACAAGCTGGGAATGCAGGTTTGTGCCACAGCATCTATTTTTATAAGGTGTTAAAGAGACTGAAACAAGGGCTTTGTTCATGCCAGGCAAATGCTCTAACAATGGAGTTCTGTCCCTAGACCAAATATATTATTTTTCACTGATTGCAGATTTACTTATATGTATTAGGTATGTAAGTATGTATGTATTTGGATATGTGTGTGAAAGGTGTGTATATATGTTTGCAGTGTGCACATGTGTGCATGTATGTGTATGGAGGACAGAGGAAGACATCAAATGACATGCTCAGACTTATTCCCTTGAGACAGTGTCTTTCACTGAGCCTAGGGTGAGACTGGCAGCCAGCAAACCCTAGTCATCCTCCTGTCTCTGACCTCATTGTGCTATGGTTACAGGCTAGTGAAACCACACCTAGAATTTTATACCTATGCTGGGATTTGAACTCAGGTCCTCATGCTTGTACAGTAAGTGCTATGATCCACTGAAACATCTCAGCCCTGAGTGCTCTCTCTGTCTCTCTCTCTCAGATCTTCTTGGCAGATTCCAGGGGAGGTGGGTGTGTATCACAGAGTTTCATGGTGTAGGGTCTGTAGTACTTAAAGAGATGGTTCCATGTTCACCCTATCACTAATCTTTTCTTCTGCTGACCCCATAACACTCTAAATGGGCATGGGTATTTTTATGATCATTCAGTTTGGCTAGCTTACTTCACAATTTAGTATTTAATATTGTTACATTTATATTCCCAACGAAAATTTCTTTTTTAATCATTTATTATTCAGAGTTTATTGGAGGCAAAGATAGTTTCAGGTTTGTGCTTTTCAAAGCCTATGGTTTTCTTTTTTTTTTTTTTCTCCACACCATATTTCATTTAAAACTTTCTTCCACATGTCAAGATTTCCATGAATGTTTCCTTCTTTTGTATTTATTGTTTATCTGGCTGTAGTTATTGTGGCACAATCTGACATTACAATCCCCAGAGAGTCGGATACTGGGATACATTGAGACATGGAGATGCAATGTGTTGAGTTGTGTTCCTGCCCTGGCACTTGTGAGAAGGTGTATCCTTGAGTGTTCAGTCCTAAACAGGATGTCTGTATCAATACTCCACCACCTAAGGCCCAGGAGGGGACATCAACTGGGATGTAGGAGCTGGAGGGTGGGGAGGGATGCTGTGAAAGTCTGCCTTCTGGACCCGACATGGCTGTCACTCTCAGGCACCCACAGTGTGAATGCTTACCTGCACCTGCGAAAGATCAAGCTAGCAAGGTCCAGTCCGTCAACAGCAGTCAGCAGCAGTAAGTGAACTCAATTGCTTACAAATAAATAAATGCAGGAGAAGAGCTGAAGGGACAAGGAAAGTGGAGATCCTGGGAATCTTGAGATGGGAGGCATTATTGGGATGTACATGATAATGGGCATTGTTGATGTGCATGAAACTGTGAAGGATCAAATGCAAAATATTCTATTTAAAAATGTAAAAGCTGTCTGTCACCTTCCCTCCTGTATTGCAGATAGCAGGGTTGAGGGGCCAGTGACGCTGCTGCATGTGAGAGAGTAGCATTAATTAATCATCTTTCTGCCAACTAGGAAAAACAAGCAGAGGAACTTTCAAATTGATATGCACAAAAGAGGTCTGTGTCTGGAGAATAAAGCTATTTTATTTCACTCCAATTAAATAATATGTTCTTTTATTTATTCTATGTTGTGGGTCATTTTTTTAAAAAAAAATCTTAGACCATTTCTCTGCATCAGGAATAGAATTAAAATTACAGCAGCTTCTCCCTCTGGGCATTCTTCTTAGGAATTAAACTGTGTGAACAAAAGGATTTCATTTTCTTTCTATATTTGAATCTTACTGGAATCCAATCGTCACCTCTCCTTCCTTCTTAGGGAACATCTCCAGAGTCTCCAGGAGTCCATTTTTCTTTTCGACTACATTGATTTGCACACTTGCACCATATTTTTCTTTTTAAGATTAATTTCTATCCACTATAATTGTAGATCAATGAGTTCTTTCTTTAGAAGACAATGATATGGATGGATCAGAAAATAACTTTTTATAATTTTTTTCACAGGCATCCTTGACTTGATACTGAATTTGCTCTTTACGATAATCCCCTCTGAACTGTGAAATCAGCAGTGAGAGGTTTGTGAGCATTCAACCTTCTTTAAAGAAAACAGCCTGACTGGGTCTCTGAAACACCATTAGAAAGAAGGCATCCGAGAAATCCAAGTGAGGCTGGGTTGCTGATCTGTCTGTGAGGAGAAGCCCTCAGTCTTCCCATGTCTCATAAATATCTAAGTAATTCATTTGACTGAGGAGCCTGGAAGAAACCTGAGCCCTGAGGAAATTCTGGTGCAGGTGAAGCATAAGCCTGACACTGGCTAAGAAAAAGAATCTCTGGATTCAGGTATTTTGATGTGAAATCCTTTCCAAATGTGTGTGTTGGGGGAGATGTTGGAGGTCATAGGACAATTGTGGGTTTTGGTCCTCACTGTCCACCTTGTATGACAACAGGGTCTCTTGATGCACACTGCTGCAGAAGCCAGTCTAGCTAGCCTTCCAGCTTCTGGCTAGTCCCCGGTTCCTGCCTCTGGTCTCTCAGTAGGAGACTGAAGGGATTACAGACAGCTGTACTACCATATCCTAGCTTTTACATGGATTCTGGGGATTCAAACCCCAGCCATTCTTCTTGTGGTGCAAACACTTAACCCAATGAACCACTTTCTTATTCCATGAATTCTGTATTTTGATTGAAACATTACTATTATGATTACTCCTTTGAATGGCTTGTGTCAAGATATTTTGTCATGGTTCAAAAGATAAAACCTAAGTAGAAACAGTTGATTTTCTATAATGATATGCTTTGCTTTTACTTAATTTACTTTTAACCACTGTATGTTTTTGTTTTATGGTTACCTTGAGAATTACCAAGAATATAGATATTTCCAAAATTTTGTTCAAGGGCTTGACTCACTATAAAGAAACGACATGCCAGGTGGTGATGGTTAACGGCTTTAATCCCAGCACTTGGGAGGCAGAGCCAGGAAGGTCTCTGCTGATTTCGAGGCCAGCCTGTTCTACAGAGTGAGATCCAGGACAGGGACCAAAACTATACAGAGAAACTCTGTCTCGCAAAACAAACAAAAAGATATGACAGGAATGACACATTTTGAAATGAAAATATTAATTTATAAAACTGAATAATGTAGAGACATATCCAAAATTCATTGTCCATAAGGCATTGAGAATATAGTCAAGAATGGAAAGAGAGGACAGATAAGCAAATGCTGACGTGGGAGTTGTGTAGCTAGGTCCAGGGTCAGACAAGAAATGATAATGTTGATATTTAGAGATAATGTCATCTGTCCTGGAAAGTAATGTATGTGAAGAATTCACACACACACACACACACACACACACACAGAGAGAGAGAGAGAGAGAGAGAGAGAGACAGAGAGAGACAGAGAGAGACAGAGACAGAGACAGAGAGACAGAGAGACAGAGAGACAGACAGAGACAGAGTGACAGAGAGACAGAGACAGAATATTCAAAGCCAACATTACTTCCCTACTAATGTTCACTTCTCCCAAAACCTTGGGTACTTTAAGAAACAACAAGGAAATGTTCCATGCATTTAGTGATTTGTTTTTCAAAGTACTTGGGGGACCAGTTATGAACTAGAAAAGTTTTTGGTAGTAACTGATAATTACTATTTTTGACTTACTAGAGAATTATCATTTCCTCATGCCTGGAATGTGGTGCAGATGACAGTGGTATAACTCGTGATGTTGCATAGGGCAGCAAAGATTCCATTAGTGCCAAACTAAGAAACACTACTAAAGTCAAACTTTTGCTTCTCTGGGACAATCAATACTTGTCAGAACTGAAGAATCATCTGTGATTAAGAAGATACCAGCATCACTGAAGCCAAGTTTTCGGGAAAGTATTCTCTCAGGGTAAGCACACAGAAGCTGTGGTCCAGAGGAGAAAAAGCTTTACCTTGTGTTAGCAACTGAACTTGGAATGTGTAAGTATCCTAGGTCATAACAGTTTTGAAGGCATGATGCACTCATGGAGAACAGCTGTGGCTTGGCACTATAAGGCAGGGTCAGAGTCCCTCAAGAGAATCTAGGAGAGGCTACTTGTGAATGCTCAGGAGAGTTGCAGGACAGGAGAATCCCTCATTTTAGAGTTTTCAGTGGTAAGCGGTGATGGCCAAGGACACAGAAGCTGCAGAGCAGAGTCAACTTTGAGCCTATGTGATGTATTCTGTGTGCTGTGGCAAGCCCTTTTGAGCTCAGAGGACCCTCCAGCTTAATTCTGAGTCCCATCACCACCAAACATCTGAGATGATTCCTTACCTCTCATCTGTAGTTTCTTGACTATTGTTCCTTTTCTTTTTTTTTTAATACATAATTTTTTTCTTTATTATTATGTGTTTTAAATTTTATACATCAGCCATGGGTTCCCCTGTCCTCCCCACTCCTGCACCTCCCCCCCCGCCTCCCCCCAGCCCCTCCCCTCCATTCCCATGTCCTCCAGGATCAAGGCACCCCTGGGGATTCATTTAACCCTGGTAGATTCAGTACAGGCAGGTCCTGTCCCCTCCTTCCAGACTGAGCAAAGTGTCCATGTGTAAGCCCAAGGTTTCAAACAGCCAGCTCATGCACTAAGGACAGATCCTGGTCTCACAGACTGGATGCCTCACAAATAGATCAAGCTATTCAATGGTCTCACTTATCGAGAGGGCCTGATCCAGCTGGGGGCTCCACAGCCTTTGGTTCATAATTCATGTGCTTCCATTCATTTGGCTATTTGTCCCTGTGCTTTTTGCGATCTTGGATTCAACAATTCACGCTCTTGCAGACCCTCCTCTTTCTCGACAGTTGGACACCTGGAGCTCCACCTGGGGCCTGGCTGAGGATCTCTGCGTCCACTTCCATCAGTTATTGGATGAGAGTTCCAAGACGACTGTTAGAGTGTTTGGCCATCTGATCACCAGACTAGGTCAGATCAGGCTTTCTCTCGACCATTGCCAGCAGACTACAGAGGATATATCATTGTGGATTTCTGGGGACCTCTCGAGCACCCTGCCTATTCCTGGTCTCATGTGGTCTTCATTTATCATGGTCTGTTATTCCTCATTCTCCCTTTCTGTTCTTGATCCAGCTGGGATCTCCTGCTCCCCTAAGCTTTCTTTCCCTCAAATCTTGCCCTTCATTACTCCCACTGTCATCCAGGTTGTTCATGTAGATCTCATCCATTTCTCTGTCATTGGGTGATCCTTGGGTCTTTCCTAGGGTCCCGTTTTCTAGGTACCCTCCCTGGACTTGTGTAGCAGTCTAGTCATCTTTGTTTTACATTTAGTATCCTCCTATGAGTGAGTACATACTGTGTTTATCCTTCTGAGTCTGGGTTACCTCACTCTCTACCTCTTCTAGGCAGGAGAGGTTGGGGAAGTGGTTTTGGATTGCTTCAGTCAGAGGCCACAGGTCAGCATCAGATACCTTCCTTCGTCTCTCACCATTTTATTTTTGGAGATCAAGTCCCTCACTGTACTTGGAGCCTGCTGATTCAGAGAGACTGGCTAACCAAGGAGCCCCAGGAATCTTCCAGCCTCTGTCCCTCGAGTGCTGAGATTACAAACACACCACACCTGGCTGCTTCACACAGCTTCTGGGATCTCACTCAGGGGCTTGTGCTTACAAGACAAAGTATTTTTTTAACTAGGTCAAATCCCTGGTGCTTACATACCACTCATTTTATTATTCCTTAGCCCTACCTCTCTGTTCTCGTGTGAATGACCATTCACAATACTTTTGATTGTCAGTGTCGTAAGACTGAGGCATGTCTAAGAAATCACTAAAGCAAACTTCAGTGATCTTGAAAGCTGTTCTTATGGGACATTCAAATGCAGAACAATAGACCAAGTAGCAAAGGCTTTGCTTGAAGGTGGATGGGACCTTCTGAGAGGATGTACTTCCAGGTGGAATCAAAAACAGGAAGAAGACAGAAGTTCATGCACATGCACACTTCACCCTTCTTGAGCATGCATGCTTGTGCTGTTGTGGATGGAGGACTCCAGGTTCCTCACCCCCAGGAGGGAAGAATTGCATGTGTGGCTCTTTGGAGAGCTCTCCAGGCTTTGGCCTCACCCTGGGGCTGCATCATTGGCCTCTTTCACTATTTAAGTCTTCTAGCATCTTATTTTGAGCAGCTGCTAGATTTCCTGGCTCACCAGCCTACAGATGGCCATTGTGGGAGTATATAGTCTCTGATCATGTATGCCAACTTAATAAATCCCTTCATAATTATATAGATATCCAATTTGTTGCGTTCTCTGGAGGACACTGATTAACATAGCTCTGTTTTATATTCCTCCTGTGGAAAAATCTTCCATAAAGATCTCTATCTAGACTCAGCCAGTTCCCCCTGAAACTCCAAAATAACTTGTCTTTGTGTATGTGTACATGTTTGTGTGTGTGCAGGTACACTTATGTGTGCATGTATGTGCTGTCCAGTGATTAACTTCGGGTAACATTCTCTAGGAGGTGTTCCCCAGTTTTTTTGATATGGGGATGTAGGATTTTCACTGGCCTGGAAGTCACCAGCTAGGCTGAACTGGCTGATAAATGAGCCCCAGGCATTTTGTTTCTCCATCCCTATGACTGGGATTATAAGCTTATACCACCCAGCTCAGCATTTTACATGGGTTCTGGAGATTTAACTGCTATCCATAATGCTTGCCTGGCAAGCATTTTACTGAATGAGCCATCTTCCTAGCCCCAGCATAGCCATCTTCTTGCTAGATCTCTGTGTTCCTTCTGCCTAGCCAAAGGTGCTGCTCAATAGCTATGGAGCCATGCAAGAAAAAGACAGCAGAGGTTAATTTAGCTTTCACTATGTAGACACACATTAAACATACTGCTTAACCACAGAGGCTCGGCTTGAGTGACACACTTGTAGAGAGTTGGACATGTTGCACTTTCACAATTTTAACATCTCCATAAAACCACCAGCTGGGAATCATGGGAAAAAGAAGACATATATCTCCATAACAGAGACTCATCCCACAGGCTGTCTCCTATGACCTTGTTGTCTTCACCTTGTTCATGGACGTCATAGTAAACAGACTACTTGTTATCATGGTGACCTTTGCAGGTCCCCTAGTCATCTTCACATTAAGACTTTTGCCTTCTTAATGTTCTACAAAGGTCATCTATGATTATGCTGAGTTCAGAGGATTGCTGCCATGAAAATGTTTGCTAATGATAACACTGAAAACCAAGGTTAGGAAGGTAATGCAGGGTGAATATGTGCTACAAAAATACTGGAAAGCAGGAGGGAAGAGGTTTGTGGAGTTCCATCATGTACCACATTCAGCATTCACACTACATCCATTCAGCATTGTGTTATGACCTTATCTTCCCCGCTAGACTGTGACTTCTATAGTTCGAGAACTTTCCATGATCTCTATTTTCAGCCTGTAAATGTATGTGTGTGTGTGTGTGTGTGTGTGTGTGTGTGTGTGTGTGTGTGTTATGAAACTTGGGTGTCAGTACTTCCCTTTTCACCTTGTGTATTTAATATTAAAAAAATGTAAGCATTAGTGTTTTGTATATTAGTGTTTTGTCTGTATACACACACACACACACACACACACACACACACACCACATATATGCCTTGTGCCCTTAAAAGTCAGAAGAGGCCATTGGCTTCCCTAGAATTGTACTTACAGAGGGTTGTTAACTGCCATGTGAGAATCGAGAAGAGCCACAGCTACTTTTAACCACTGGGCCATCTCTCCAACCTTGCTTTCTGCTTTGTTTGAGACAGGATTTCTTCTTGTTCACTGCTGCATATGCCAGGCTAGCTGGCCCGTGTGCTTCTGGATATTATCCTGTTTTTGTGTCCCATCTCTTCATGAAGCATTGGGGTCACAAATGTCTGTACTACTTCATCCACATTTTACTGGGGTCCAACCTCAGGTCACCAGGCTTGAACCACGAGCACTTATCCACTGAGCCATCTTCATAGCCCTCATCCTAAAACTTAGCATCAAATCAGCTGCTTTATAGTTGTTTTGGATACAACATGGTTCTTTATAAGCAAATAAATAAATTGAATTGCTTTGTTTATTGAACACATGTTTCATTGAGCCTTGCATATTTGTCTATAAAATGTGGTTTGTCTACATCAAAGAACAAATAATGAGATTCTTGTCTTTTAGAGCTTACATTTTATTAGGGGAGATAGTGTCAGGTCCAAAGGAAACTCCAGTTCTCCAAACTCCAAGAGACAGTCTAAATATCCAGAAACAAGCTCACACTGGACTGTAGGGAGATTTCTGGCAATTAGATAAAAGCCAACATTCCTAAGGAACTTGGGAAGACATTATGGTCCGCCAAAGGAGTCATTTCCCTTACCTCTGGTAGAAGGGACTTATGGCTACCTATGGCACATATCAGCATACCAGAGCACATGCTGGCCCCCAGGCTTCCTCAGTATCACAAATACTTGTTAATACATTTCAAAGTCCACACTAGTGTCCTGGCGCTTCTCTTCTCTCCTCTCAACTACTCATACTTCTTCTAACCAACTGTTTTCCGCTCTTGCTATTCTTACTGTACTCTTTCTATCCCATGCTAGTTTCCCCTCTTTCACAGTGTACTGCCCATGTCCAGTGTACTTATTTCTGTCTCTGCTCTGGACTCTTCCAGATGCCTCTGGATACCTTTTCTGTCTTATTAACACTAAAACCTTCCCCTTTGCCATACCATGGACCAGTCATGTTGGCAGTTTCTTTAATGCTCCCCCTCAATACAGACAGGTAAATTATTAATAATAACAAACAACAATACTTTTATAGTATGTTAATAGATGACTCTAGATGTGGGGGAAAAAGATAAGAAAAACAAGGTTATGTCAGCCAGGTTGATGGTGCTGCCTGAGATCGCTACAGACTGTGTCACTTCCTGAATTATCTTCATCATCACTTTAGTGGGAGGGCTGTGTATTGTGTATTTGTGTGTGCACCTGTGTGTGAAAGCCAGAGTTCCACTTTAGGTTTCATTCCTCAGGAGATGTCCACATTTTTTGACTCAGCGTCTCTTGCTGGGACCTGAAATTCACCAGTTGAACTAGGGTGGCTGGTCTGCCTCCACCTAGCTGGAACAAGAATTACAAGGGACACAATCATGTCTCATGTTTGTACACCAGGAACATTATTGACTGAGTAATCTCTTTAGTGAAACAACTTTTATTTTAAAGGGCTTCTGAAATCTGTGGGTTTAAGGTATGGAAAGAAGTGTGGCATTTTTTGAGGTATTTCAGGCCATCAGTAGGTAAACTCATATGATATAATAGATGTGGAGATGAGAGAATGCTGCAGAATCCAGACAGGGACATTCTGAACAGAGAGAGAAAGAGTAGGAACCTCAAGTACATCAGATTGGACCATGAAAGCAGAAAGGCTTAAATTTCTAGTTTGAGGAAAAGAAAGATATAGTATTCATGTAGCAAAATGTCAACACTCTGTAGTTCCATGGAAAGAGGAAAGAGAATAGATTTTGTGAATGGACAAGGGACAGGATGGGATGGAAACAGGAGGTACCAGGTAGGGAAGGGTGGGACAGAGGGAGAAAGTATGCACAGAGGTGACTAGAATTTTTGGAGGAGGTTCTGGGGGAGATGTGGAAGCCTAGTGCAATGGAACCTTCCTAGAACTATGAGGGTGACCCTAACAAGGACTCCTAGAAATGGGGGATACAGAGCCTAAGCCATCCATCTTCTGTAACCAGGCACGGCTTCCAGTGGTGGGACTGGAGCACTAACCCAGGCACAAAATCCTTTGATTTACAACCTGCTCTGCCTGCAAGGTGTGCTGGGGCAATGGTGGCTCAGAGTTGGTGGGAGTGGCCAACTAATAACTGGTCTAACCCGAGGCTGATGCCATGAGAGGGAACCAATGCACAACACTGCCTAGATGGTCAGGAACTGAAAGCTAGATGACCCAAAGATCTAGGCTAGAACCAAACAGGACTGGGAAAAATAGAAAAGAATGTCAGTGAAATAATTCCTAATGACGTTCTGATATATTCATAGTTAAGTACCTAGCCCAATCATCATCAGACAGCTTTCCTCCAGAAGCTGATGGAGTCAGATGCAGAGACCTACAGCGAAACATTAGGTGAATTTGGGCAACCTTGAAGAAGAGGGGAAGATGGATTGTAGAAGCTAGAGTGGGCAAGGACACCAAGAAAACACATGGCTCAAAGAATAAACTGAACAGTCCTCATAGGGGCTCACAGGGACTGAAGTGACAATCATGGAGCCTGCATGGATTTGTGCTAGGTCCTCTGCATATACATTATGGTTGTTTAGCTTTGAGCTTTTGTGGGACTTCTAACAGTAGAAGTGGGGGTGTCTCTGACTCTTTTGCCTGCTTTTACGACCCTTTTCCTCCTACTGGGTTGCCTTGTCCAGGCTTGATATGAGGAATTGTGCCTCATCTTATTGCATCTTGTTATGCCACGCTGAGTTGAAAAACTAATACAATCAAAACAAAAAAGCCAGTGCTCCAGGCAGAGCAGTGTTGTGGTTTAAATATGAACTATCCCCCAGAGACGCATGTGTTTAAATACTTGGTCCCCAGCTTGCAGTACTGCTTTGGGGGTGTTGTGGATCTTTTAGGAGGTGGAGTCTCTCTGAAGGAAGTGGGTCACAGGAGGTAGGCTTTAGGGCTTCATAGCCTGTCTCCTTCCCAGCCCTAATGGACTATTCCTCCTCAAATACTCCTCCCCAGGGTCAGAGTAAACACTTTCTCCCTTAAATTGCCTTTTCCAGGGTACTTTATCACAGTGGCAGAAGTACTAACTGACAGAAGTACTACGTCTGTTCCTGCTAAAGCAGCAGGAATCCTACCCTTCAGGATGGATTGTATGCTCTTTGCATCTTTTGTTTCCTTCATTAGCCAACAGGCTGTCCTGTTTATCATTGATACTCATCAGATATTCAAACAAAATGTGTTTTTAGACTTGTGCCATTTTGCCTGTCCTTAATATCTTGTTTAAGTAATTTACATTCAAAATCTTGTTCATTTTAACTGACACTTGAGAACAACTACTATACATACTAAAGCGTTGTCACAACATGTTTGAACACATGTATATGTGGTATAATGTTTAAATCAACATGAATACACCTGTTTTCCCAAACCTTTCTTTCTTTCTTTCTTTCTTTTTTTAGAATTTTTATTTATTTATTTTTTTCCTGAGACAGGGTTAATCTGTGTAGCTTTGCGCCTTTTTCCTGGAACTCACTTGGTAGCCCAGGCTGGCCTCGAACTCACAGAGATCTGCCTTGCTCTGCCTCCCGAGTGCTGGGATTAAAGCCGCCCAGTTAAACCTTTATTTCTTTAGGTAGAAACTTAGAAAATTTTTTTCTCTCTTCATGAAACATGCAGTACATTGTTGTTATCTATGGTCACTTCTCTCCATGCAATAGAACATCAGAACATGCTATAATTTAACTACAACTCATTACCCAATGGCCAGCCTTTCACCAAATAAACTTATTTTGACACATCTTTGGCCAGATAAAGTTATAGGTACATATAATTACATATACAGCATGCATACATAGGTGTATATGTATGTATTTATTTATGTAAATAGGGCCCTTTTTGTAATCACTTCATTGACTCCAAGAGTTTTCATATTTTTAACCACCATGTATGTGAATTCTACCTTGCCTTCATTCCAGAATTTACCCTTTTTATATAAAAGTTAAAAATAAAAAAGGTTAAAAATAAGTTATTTTCTGTGTATTTTAATGATCAATGATATTTTCAATATTATGTATTAAAAATTTAAATGATGACTCTGTGTTTCTGACCTTGACAAATTTCTTATCTACTTTCTATTCCTGAGATAGAACACTATGACCAAAGCAACTTGTAGGAGAAAGAATTTAATTGAGCTTACAGTTTCAGAGGATTAGAGTCCATAATAACAAAGCAAAGGCATGCGGTGGGACAGACAGGAAGATTAGGAATGGTGAGTCTTCTGAAACTTAAAAGTCTATCCTCAGCATCACATCTATTCATGCAAGACCATACCTCCTGAGCCTTCCCAAATATCTCCACCATCTGGAGACTAAATATCCAAAGTTATGAGCCTGTGGGGGGGGGGCATTCTAATTCAAATCACCACAGCAAAACAAAACAGAAATAGTTTTTAATGACTAGTTGATCTAAATAAACTTATTTATAGTTGCTTAAAATTAACATAAAACGAGGAAAAGTTATTTTCATCATCACAAAAGGATCATTTTTCCCTAAAGTAGATGTAATTACTTAGGTACTTGAGTGGTAAAGGGTCTTATGTAATCATACATAGGAAATAGCTTGGTGTATCTTTAGCTAGCCATTGACTTTCATTGAAAAATATATGTGGTTACCAATCCATTGGGAACATCTCTTCCTTGACGATTTTGTGGTGTCTTGTGTAAGTTATTGATAATATACACTCACACTCAGATTACAGGTTGGATAAGAAACACAGAGAATCAAATTTTAATTGTGATATACATTTGACTAATTCTTTTTTTAATTTTTAAAATTGCTTGACAGTTGCATTTATTTATATAATGAATTTTAATCATTTACACCTCACTCCCCACCCTCACCCCCCTTCCTCTCTCAATGGAACCTTTGTTCTCAACAAGCATGTGTGGGAGAATCTTTAGAGGAAAAGTGAAACTTATCTGTGTCCACATCATTAAAGAAAATGTCACAGTCTCTCTGTACAAGCATATTTGTCAGCAGTCTGGGAGAGGTCCAGTGAAAGAACTCACTTCTGGTTCTGTAAATCTGGTTAAGAGTCAGTGGCTGAGAGGTCATCGGATCTGAGGACAATCTACTACTAATGTTTTGGTGGTCATGTTGTCAGAAAGTTTTCTGGATATTCATGTTTCTTTTTTAACATAATTTTTTATTGATTCTTTGGGAATTTTGCATCATGCACCTTAATCCTTCTCATTGCCCAGTCCCTCCATATCTGGCCTTCACCCTTGTTGTGACCCCCCCCACCTCAAAAGAAAAACTAAAAAAGAAATAATAAAAGTAAGTTAAAAATTAAAAATAAAAATAAGAATATTAATTAAAAACTAACAAAATAAAACAAAAATTACACTTCACTCCTCCATCTTTCCCATCTCTCCATCACCTCTACATTCATCTTCTGAATATTCATGTTTATACCAATAGATTAGTGCTGTGTGGGGTCTTGTCAGCAGGTAGCAGATTCTGCAGACATCTAGAGCTGGCTGAACTCCAGGAACAACTAATGTCAGCATGCTAGTCCCTCCTGGACTGCTATGTCACTTCTCAGGAAACAGCACAGAAGAGGGGCTGTAAAGAATTCAAAAGCAGAGGATGAGGACACAGACGTACAGCCAACCAACATCATCTGGAAATGGTATTAGAGCCGTTGCGCTCACTGACTCACTGAAGCTGTGGTTATCTACCCAAGACTTACCCAAATTTGAGCCCATCAACATTTCCTCCTGATTGGCTAATTCTTTAACAGTTTCATCTGAGTTTTCTTTATGAATCTATTCTCTGATGATATGTGCTGGGCTGGAGATACTTAGATGTTTCAGCTTGAAAGCAGAGCTAGAACTTGATTCTCCCCTGCCTCAGTTTCTTTATTTATAGAATAAGGATAATTCAATATCCCTTCTTCTGGTTTTAGTTCTGTTGCTGTGATAAAATATCCTGTTAAAGCAATTGAGGGGATAAAGGGCTTATTAGTCTTGCAATTAAAAGTTCAAGCCTATTATTTCAGGGAAATCAAGGCTCGAACTCAAGCAAGTAGTCAAATGCTATCTTCAGTCAAGAGCAGAGATAAATGAACATGTCCAAGCTGCCCACTTACTGCTTGCTTGCCCCCTAGTTTTTATCTAGCTTTCTCTTGTCTCATGTAACATATGCCTCATTGCCTAGGAAATGATGCTACCCACAATGGGCTGGGTCTTCCTATGTCAATCAACAATAAAGACAATCACACACACACAGACATCACACATGCCCAAAGGCAATTCCTCAAGTGAATATCATTTCTAAAGTGATTCTAGGTTATGGCAAGTTGACATTTAAAACAAGCCAACATACCCCCAATAGGTTCTCATTAGGGTTACATGAAAACAGACACAGAATTTCTTTTTTTCTAAATGTGCTCTTTCCTACTGGATTTTATATACTTGTTTTTAAGTCTCTCTCTCTCTCTCTCTCTCTCTCTCTCTCTCTCTCTCTCTCTCTCTCTCTCTCTCTGTGTGTGTGTGTGTGTGTGTGTGTGTGTGTGTGTGTGTAGGAATACACATATAAGTGCAGGAGCCCTCTGAAATCAAAAGAGGTATTGGATTCCCTGGAGTTAGAGTTACAGGCAATTGAGAATTGCCTAGTGTGGGTACTGGGATTCTCTGCAAGAAAAGCAAGTGGTCTTTTTGTTTGTTTTATTTATTTATTTATTTTTGTTTGTTTATCTGGAGACAGGGTTTCTCTGTGTAGTTTTTGTGCCTGTCCTGGATCTTTCTCTGTAGACCAGGCTACCCTGAAACTCACAGAGATCTGCCTAGCTCTGCCTCCCAAGTGCTGGGATTAAAGGAGAACACCACCACAACCCAGCACAAAAAAGCAAGTGGTCTTATCCACGAAGATATCTCTCTACCTCCTCCCACTATATTTAAATCCTAAGATTTTTTGGGGGTGGTGGTGGTTTCGAGACAGGGTTACTCTGTGTAGCTTTGCACCTTTCCTGGATCTCACTCTGTAGACCAGGCTGGTCTTGAACTCACTCTGCCTTCCATGTGCTGGGATTAAAGGCGTGCGCCACCACTGCCCAGCATAAATCCTAAGATTTTAATTGTGGTTTTATATGTCTCTACCAACAGTTGTTTTTCAATAATTACCATAAATCAGTAATTGACTGTTTATTAAACATCTTTACCTCAAATATTTCATCATATTAATATCTTCCAGAGGCCCACTTATCAGAAAGCATTTATTGCTTTTATTCACCAAATAACATGATCACTAAACCACACTTTCTTCACTGTGTCTTTTGGCATATTACCTATCACAATATATATGAGATGTCATGATTTCATCTTTTTGAAAGTTCGTTTTGATAATTTATTGTTCTGGGACATGCGTGCTCATTGTGTAATATGGCATTTGCCACACGGATCAATCAAAAGCACGGGATTGTCTTGATGGTATAATAAATATGATTCAATATTATGTGCTGGGGAAAACTTTGCATAAACCTTTTGAGGGATATATTACAAAGGTTGATTAATTCAGGGGAAGTATTTTCTAATCTTAAATAAGCAATAATTTTTCAAAATGCTAGCAAATTACCCACCATGCAAATATGAATATCAACATAGCAAAATTTATATGAAAGTTCATAAACAAAAAGACATAAATTCAGACTCATGTATATGTATGGATGAAGTGTATCTTTATATTGTTATTGAAAGTTCAATGATGTTTATTTTTAAAATATGAAAATAAAATTCTTTTTAACTTTCTCTCTCTCTGTCTCCCCTGTGTGTGTTTGAGATAGGGTCTATAGAGACTGGTGTGTATCCTCAGATAGCTTCAAACTTTCTATGTTCCTAGGCTTGTCTCAAACTAACAATTTTCACTCCTTATCTGTCCCAGTGCTGAAACGACACTTTGTCATATTTGTTATTGCCGTAACAAAACACCTGACAAAAAGAATTTTAAAAACAAAGGATTTATCCTAGTCCACAATCTCATCCATACCAGCCCAGAGCCTCTGGCTCCACTCACTCTAGTTCTGCGGTGAGGCAGAACTTCATGGTGGCAAGAGCATTGGATGATGAGGCTGTTCAATTCATGATACACAGAAAGCTAAAGGGGAGGAAACCCAAGGACAAGCATAACCTCCAGGAGTGCCTCCATCCCATGACCCACTCTTTTCTTTTTTTAATTTATTATTATCATTATTATTATATTTGTATTTAAATTTTACAATCAGCATGGTTTCCCCTGTCCTTCCCCCTCCCGCCCCCACCCCCACCTTCCCCCCCTCCCCTCCCCTCCATTCAAATCTCCTCCAGGGCCAAGACTCCCCTGGGAATTCGTTTAAGCCTGGTAGATTCAGTACAGGCAGGTCCAGTCCCCTCCTTCCAGACTGAGCAAAGTGTCCCTGTGCAAGCCCAAGGTTCCAAACAGCCAGCCCATGCACTAAGGACAGGTCCTGTTCCCACAGCTTGGATGCCTCCCAAACAGTTGAAGCTATTCAATTGTCTCATGCTGCGGACTGGGTCTCAGCTGGACCACCAGACCAAGGGAGAACGGGGTGAAGGTACTCAGGATAAGTGGGATTCGGCGAGTGACAGACAGACACAGACACGAGAGTATGCTGTGAAGCTGCTGCAATTTTACTCAGACCAAGCAGTGAATTTTATACAGTTATTTGAGGAAACATGGCAATTGGACAGTAGGGTGGCAGACATAGAATCAACACAATTTTTCTCAGAATGACTAACAGATCTCATGAGTATAGCCTTTATTTCCCCTTTTGTGGTTTCTCATCCAGACAGAGAACATTACGGCCCTAGCTGTAGCTTTCCTTCTACATAATTATTAAACATTTGTTCTGTATCAAAATTAAACCTATCCCACCATAGTTCTAATCATGGTCTTATATGTGTGAAAATATTTAAACTTTGCCTGTGGGTGAGAAGGCACCAGGGGGGTTGGGACCTAGCTAATCTTTCCCTGAACTGTAACTTACGTCATTCTGTTTTCATATCATTATGATTCATCCATCAGTTCCCATGTTTATCATAAGCTCCCATGAAAGGTAATGGTTCTAAATAGTTATTATGTCTAGGAATAAAGTTAGGGGGTTGCCACCATCACCCCTTGATGAGAAACTCTATTTGTCTCTGGATAATTCTTGTAGGAATGGCTAATTCCTGTAACTGCTTCCTCGCAGCTGCTATCGGCTGCACATGTGGATTGCCTATGAGTGCCTGAACCTTTACTTTCATTCTCTCTGTGTTAGAGTCTTCGTCCTTCTGAATTATAAGTTCCTTTTGTTCTAAATCATTATGAAATTCCCTTAACTTTTGGGACCCTCTTGAACTGTTTGCCTAAGAGCTTAAGTCATAGGTGGGGGTATTGAAGCCACTTTTGAGGAATCACAACTCTCTTTATGGGGCATATCAGGAACATTAAGGGTTAACTTCCTGGAATCAATACACAAGGAAACAGCAATAACCACAGCTGCAAAGAGAAGAAAGCAGAGTGCCAGCCAGCTTCTGCAAGCAGATCTGTGTGGTTCCGTGTAGCCTGGCACCATGAGTTGGACAGATTGATGAGGGGTCGCCAGGGGCATAGACCCGAGGGCCGCGAGCCCCCCTTTCCCATGTAACTACCTCATCCAAGGCATTTGTCACATGGGCAACACCATCGTGGGCATGGCAGTGTCACTTATCCAGAGGTCCTGATCCAGCTGGGGGCTCCACAGCCTTTGGTTCATAAATGTGTGCTGCCAATCGTTTGGCTCTTTGTCCCTATGATTTTTCCAATCTTGGGCTCAACAATTCCTACTCTTACAATCCCTCCTCTTTCGCAACAATTGGACTCCTGGAGCTCCACCTAGGTCCTGGCTAAGGATCTCTGCATTCACTTCCATCAGTTATTGGATGAGAGTTCCAGCACGACTGTTAGGGTGTTTGGCCATCTGATAACCAGACTAGGTCAGAGTAGGCTTTCTCTCTATCATTGCCAGCAGTCTACAGAGGATATATCATTATAGATTTCAGGGGACCTCTCCAGGACTCTGCCTATTCCTGTTCTCATGTGGTCTTCATTTATCATGATCTGTTATTCCTTGTTCTCCCTTTCTGTTCTTGATCCAGCTGGGATCTCCTGCTCCCCTAAGCTTTCTTTCCCTCAAAGCTTGCCCTTCATTACTCCCACTGTCGTCCAAGTTGTTCATGTAGATCTCATCCATTTCTCTGTCATTGAGTGATCCCTGTGTCTTTCCTAGGGTCCCATTTTCTAGGTAGCCTCCCTGGAGTTCTGTAGCAGTCTAGTCATCTTTGTTTTACATCTAGTATCCTCCTATGAGTGAGTACATACCATGTTTGTCTTTCTGAGACTGGGTTACCTCATTCAGGATGATTTTTTCTAGATCCATCCATTTGCCTGCAAACCTCATGATATCATTGTTTTTCTCTGCTGAGTAGTACTCCATTGTGTATATGTACCATATTTTCTTTATCCATTCTTCAGTTGAAGGGCATCTAGGTTGTTTCCAGGTTCTGGCTATTACAAACACTGCTGATATGAACATAGCTGAGCAAATGCCCTTGTGGTATGATTGAGCAGTCCTTGGGTATATGCCCAAGAGTGGTACAGCTGGGTCTTGGGGGAGACGGATTCCCAATTTTCTAAGGAAGCGCCATATTGATTTCCAAAGTGGCTGTACAAGCTTGCATTCCCATCAGCCTTGGAGGAGAGTTCTCCTTGCTCCACATCCTCTCCAGCATAAGCTGTCTTCTGTGTTTTTGTTCTTAGCCACTCTGACAGGTGTAGGGTGGTATCTCAGAGTCATTTTGATTTGCATTTCCTGGATAATTAGGGATGTTGAGCAATTCCTTAAATGTCTTTCAGCCATTTGAACTTCCTCTGTGGAGAATTCTGTGTTTAGTTCTATAGCCCATTTCTTAATTGGACTGTTGGGCATTTTGATGTCTAATTTCCTGAGTTCTTATATATTCTGGATATCAGCCCTCTGTCAGATGTGGGGTTGGTGAAGACCTTTTCCCATTCTGTAGGCTGTCCCTTTGTCTTGTTGACTGTGTCCTTTGCTCTACAAAAGCTTCTCAGTTTCAACAGGTCCCATTGATTTATTGTTTCTCTCAGTGTCTGTGCTACTGGTGTCATACCTACAAAGTGATCTCCGGTGCCAATGCATTCAAGAGTACTTCCTACTTTCTCTTCTACCAGGTTCAGAGTAACTGGATTTATGTTGAGGTCTTTGATCCACTTGGACTTAAGTTTTGTGCATGGTGACAGACATGGATCTATTTGCTGCCTTCTACACAAAGACATCCAGTTATGCCAGTACCATTTGTTGAAGATGCTTTCTTTTTTCCATTGTACATTTTTGACTTCTTTGTCAAAAATTATATGTTCATAGGTGTGCGGGTTAATGTCAGGGTCTTCAATTCGATTCCATTGGTTCACATGTCAGATTTTATGCCAGTTACAAACTGTTTTTATTATGGTAGCTCTATAGTAGAGCTTGAGGTCAGGGATCGTGATACCGCCAGAGGTTGTTTTATTGTACAGGATTCTTTTGGCTGTCTTGGCCCTTTTTTCCATATGAAGTTGAGTATTATTCTTTCCAGATCTGTGAAGAATTGTGTTGGTAATTTGATGGGGATTGCATTGAATGTGTACATTGCTTTTGGTGAGATTGCCATTTTTTACTTTGTTAATCCTGCCTATCCATGAGCATGGGAGATCTTTCCATTTTATGACATCTTCTTCAATTTCTTTTTTAAGGACTTAAAGTTCTTGTCATATAGGTCCTTCACATGCTTAGTTAGAGTAACCCCAAGGTATTTTATATCATTTGTGGCTATTGTAAAGGGTGATGTATCTCTGATTTCCTTCTCAGCCTGTTTGTCTATTGTATAGAGGAGGGCTACTGATTTTTTTGATTTGATCTTGTATCCTGCTATGTTGCTGAAGGTTTTTATTAGCTGTATCAGTTCCTTGGTTGAATTTTTGGGGTCACTCATGTATACTATTATGTCATCTGAAAATAGGGAAAGCTTGACTTCTTTCTTTTCAATTTGTATCCCCTTAATCTCCTTATGTTGTCTTATAGCTCTGGCTAGAACTTCAAGTACTATATTGAATAAGTAGGGGGAGAGGAGACAGCCTTGCCTTGTTCCTGATTTTAGTGGTATTGCTTTGAGTTTCTCTCCATTTAATTTGATTTTGGCTGTTGGCTTGCTGTAGATTGCCTTTATTTTGTTTAGGTATTTTCCCTATATTCCTGATTGCTCCAAGATTGCTTCAAGATTCCTTTATCATGAAGGGGTGTTGGATTTTGTCAAATACCTTTTCTGCATCTAGTGAGATGATCATGTGGTTTTTTTTCTTTGAATTTGTTTATATGGTGTATTACTTTGATGGACTTTCGTATGTTGAACCACCCTTGCATCCCTGGGATGAAGTCTACTTGATCATGGTGGATAATTGTCTTGATGTGTTCTTGGAGTCTGTTTTCCAGTATTTTATTGAGTATTTTTGCATCAATGTTCATGAGGACCCATTCTTTTCAAGTTCACAGAACCTCACAAAAATGTACCAACAACTATGGGGACAAGTTTTTGAGACAGGAGTCTGTGAGGGCTATTTCACATCAATTCCAGAATACCTGGCCTTTGTAGTTCTTCTTGATCAGAGATGTGTGTTCACCTTAGTAGGCATGGGGAGATGTGGATGAGTGTTTCATTGAGCCTCCAACTGCTCAGCAGTGAAAGCCATGAATGCTGCAATGAAGGTAAAGAAAGGAGTATTGTTTACTCTGGATAGGGGCAGTTTGTGAGTAGACTACAAAGCTAGTGTTCATGGCAAGTTTTTTTGTAAAGGATGAGAACACAGCATTTCTATCTTTGGAATATAAAGGATGAACAAAACCATGCTGATTAGGAACAGAGAGCTCCCTGTGACTTCTGGAAATCACTTCATAAAAAAGAGAATCTGAGCAAAGGGGATGTTGAGTTCAATCTCTGTGGGGATCTTAAACAGAAGAAAACTAAAACTTTTAAATAAACACTTAACTCCTGCCTTATTAATGATAGAATATGTGGAAATTAGTTCTTTTCCAGCTAAAGATTTTAAAAGTGCACTGAAGCATTCTGAATCAATGCATTCTGTCTCTTTCATAACTGTCAATAACATATCAATAGATTTGCTACTGTGTGTGTGTGTGTGTGTGTGTGTGTGTGTGTGTGTGTGTGTGTGTCTTGCATACATGTGTGTCATGTCTGTGTGCTGGTACACTTGTCTATGCATGCATGTATGATGGTCAGAGGGTAACACCAGTGTCTTCCTCTCTTGATCAGCACTTTTCTTTTTAAGACTGAGTCAGTTGCTGAAGTGGGAGCTTGCTAATTCATTGAGACTAGCTGGTCATCAAGCTATCAGCATCCTCTTGTCTCCACACCACTATTGAGGTTACAAGCATGCTCTGTAATGCCTGGCTTTTATGTGGAGAGTAGTGTTCCATATTTGAGTCCTCATGCTTATGCAGCAAGCATTTATTTGTGGAGCCATCCCCTCTACTTATGTATCTCTATCTGCGTGTCAGAAGCTACCATTAGGAAAACTAAAAGATGATTCCCAAAGTAGAAGTAAATATTTCTAAATCACATGATAAAAATATCTGTACCTAAGTACATAATGAAACCTTACAACTCTGTCGACAGGGGCTGAAAAGTTAAAAGTCTATATACTGCTCTTTCAAACCACCTGTTAGGTTCCCAGCTCCAATACTGGGTAGCTCACAACTACCTGTAACTTTAACTCCAGGAGATCTAACATCCTCTTCTGATCTCTATGGGCACCCACACACATGTGCACACACACACACACACACACACTCACACACATATGCATACACAGAGGAAGAAAATAAATGCCTCAGAATTGCAAGAGTTTTTATTAGAAATTTTCATCATTTTATGTTTTAGAATAAGTCTCATGTTACATCTTTAGTGATTATTATTATTATTATATCATGTGAGGTGCAGGTCAGGATTTATGTTTATCAAATGATATTTTATACAAAATGATGATGTCATGTTTTTTAAAAAAATATTCATCTATCTATCTATCTATCTATCTATCTATCTATCTATTTATGTATTTGCTTATTATTGAGACTGAGTCTCACATGTAACTCTTAACTGGCCCTGAACTTGCTATATGGACAAAGTTGTCCTCAGACTCTCAGAAATCCACCTTTTTCCTCCTCCAGAATGTTAGGATTAAAGTTATGTAACATGCTAGGCTAATGTCTTTATGTTTTTAAAAGATATAGTCCTTGATTTATTATGGCTTAATTTGCTGATTTTGGGAGTATGTGATCCCAGTGTCTTATAGATAATTTCATATACTTCATACACAGCAAAGGGTAGTCCCAAAGTACAGAACACCATCCAAAATTTAAAAATAGAATAACATAAAAAAAATTCTGACAAAATTGTTAGTGAGCATTGATACACCTGCTATGCTGTACATTTCTAGTACGAATATGAAGTATAAGATTATGTAACTTGAAAAACTTTTTGCTTCATCTAATATTAAACATACACTCACCAAATGACCCCCAAAGTCACTCTTTAAAAAAAACATTTATTTTTATGTTTATATATATATATATATATATATATATATATATATATATATATATGCTTTTTCTGAATGTATACCTGAGCAACAGAAGAGAATATCAGATCCCCTTATGGGTAGTTGTGAGCCACCATGTTATTACTGAGAACTGAACTCAGGATATCTGGAAGAGCAGAGAAGCCAGTGCTCTTAAATAATGAGCTGTCTCTTCAGCCCCCTCACCCTAAACACACACTAGAAGTTACTCTTAACTATTTGCCCAAGAGATATTAGAGTTCTATTCAGATGTTTGGATTAAGGTTATTTATAAAATTATTTATAGCTGTTATTTTTTCCTAGTAGCTTAAAAAGGAACTCACAAATTCCTTCCAAGTGTGCAGTTCAGTACTATTCAGAAATATATCTGAATAGAGTACCAGTGTTACAACGTGGTGGCTCATAAAACAATGCTGTTCAAGGAGATGTGCTAGAGCATGGGGGCACACACCTGAGACCCCACATGTCAGAGGAGAAGACAGGAGGATAAAAAGGTCAATTTCATCCCCAGCTACATGGTGAGTTCAAGGTGAGTCTTGGCTACATGAGATCCTGGTCCAAAGGCAAAAAAAAAAAAAAAAAAAAAAAGAAACTGTGCTTTCAATTAATACATAATAAGTGAAGTCAGTCTAAATATAAACAAAATACAGCAGATATTTCACAAAAAAGAAGAACATGCAGGTAAGTTCAAGGAAAAAGAAAACTTCCAAAGTCATAATAATCACCGGAAAATAGATTTAAGACCACAGGAACATTTTACCATCTCAGATCAGTTAGAAACATGCACTGTGTGTTCAACACACACACATGTATACACACCCCAAATGGGCTGGAAGATGGCTAATTGGTTAAGAGAGCTTACTGCTCTTGCAGTGAAACTGAGTTCAGTTCCCAGCACCCACGTTAGATTGGCTCACGACTACTTGTGACTTTAGTTCTGGGGTTTGATGCTGGTTTCTAGCCTTTGCTGGTACCACTGTGTGTATTCATCCTCAAACTCACATCGAGAGTCCTGAACATACAGATACATTTCTGGATTCCTGCCAGATGTACAGACGATTTGCTTTCAGGAAACATTAACTTGTTAAAGAGGAAGATACACAACACAAACATTCTCTCTCTCTCTCTCTCTCTCTCTCTCTCTCTCTCTCTCTCTCTCTCTCTCTCTCATGTGTGTGTGTGTGCGCGTGTTTGTGTGTGTGTGTGTGTGTGTGTGTGTGTGTGTGTGTGTGCGCACGTGCTTGTGTGTGTGTTGCTGAGTAGAATAACTCTTCTTTTTTTAGGAAACATTCACATGAGTGTTCATAGTATCAAAGCAAACACTGACCCCTAAGCACAAATATCTCTTCTTTCTGTAAATAGAATGATGAAAAATTTGGAAGATTCAAGTGCCAGATATCATAAAGTAGAGAAAAAGAATAAGCTACCAATCAGTCCATGTGACAGTATAGATAGATATGAAGGGGGAGATTGACATTTGTTAGGGGTGTGTGTGTGTGTGTGTGTGTGTGTGTGTGTGTGTGTGTGTAAGTCAGAGGACAATTTTGTGGAGCCAGTAAGTCTCTCTTTTAGTCTGTAGAAGTGTTCTTGAATTCAGGCCATCAGGCTTTTTATTGCTCAGCCATTTTCCTGGCCCCAGCACTGTTATTTGACAAACTGAACAATCTCACATAAAGATTCATATAGGAGGCCACCATACAATAGCAGAAGACAGCAGCAAGAACATGAGAAAATGGCTGAAGGTGGTACTGGAAGAAATATGAAACTAGTTCTAAACACAGAGCATCAATCACTTAGTGAATGTATATTCTTAAATCTTTTTGGAAAAGATTTTTCAACTATTATTTATCTGTATGTTTGTGGAAATGTGTACATGTGTGTAGTGTCCTCAGAGGCCAGAAAAGGATATCTGGCCCCCTGGTGCTGTTTTTATGCGTAATTTTATGAGCTGCCCAATGTAGATGCTGGGAATGGAATTCAGGTCCTCAGCAAGAGCAGCAAGTGCTCTTAACTCCTGGCCTGTTTCTAAAGCATCTAAAATATGTTTTCTTGACTGCTGTGCCTAAGCATTTTTATTTTACAATTACTAAGACAAATTATACATTTATAGATCTATCCTTTTGATATCATATAAAAAGAAAACACAACACTTTCCAGCACAGAGCTCAGAATTAGAGAGTGTGGGAAGGCCTCAAACTACCAATTATTCTCCATTACATAAACTTTGCAGTCAGTACACAACAGAAACAAAACAGCTGTATTGCTTAGTAAAGCATGCACATTCTAAATTCAAGCAGGAAAGCTGTAGTTTCCTGATTTAACAAAGTGTAATTATACAGTAGAACAGCCATGGAGTTTGTAATAGTGCTTTAAATTTTATTTTAAGAGGATAGTTTAAATACAGTTAGAATTGAACTTCTCCTTTTTTTTTTTGGCTAACACTTTCTGTGTCTTAGAAACAAGGATGACATGAAGAAAGAACTCGAAGTTTCATAACTGATTAGTGGGGAAGCACTTGTCAAATATTTGTTTTCAATTACTGAGGACAAGGCCATACTCCTCCACACAGTGTGAAATTCAATCAAGATACTGTCTGTGATACTCCACACACATTGTTCCTTGGTGTCTTTCTTTATTAACTCCTCTGAGATCATGGGTTTTATCACACTCTAGAGATTGTCGTGGATGATTATAAAATGCAAGTCAAATCTGGTTACCCTACTGGTTATTTTTTTCATGTATACTTTTAGTGGAATTCATGTTTTAGAATGTAATTACATTAAGAGAAAAATTGGGAAATCACAATAATTTTCTATATATTTCCTTGCTCTACACAAGCATAGCCTGCCCATCACTGGTATATTCAAATAGAGTGGCCAATGAGCCTATACAGACACCTCACTATTTCCAAAAAACCACTGACCGGGGAATTTCATGATGATGTACATTTGATAGGCTTGCACTGACTTGTGATGATTTATATTTACCTAGATATCAATGTACTACTTTGTTTCACTCCCCTAAAGCTATTCTGTGCTTTACCTGTCCATCTGTCCCTTTTGGGTTCTACCAGTCATTGGTTTTTAAAAAATTACTCTATAGTTCTGACTTTTCCAGAGTGCTACATCATTGGAAACTTGTTGTATGTATTCTTCCGATGGTCTTCTTCCACTTGATAGCTTTCATGAAAGGTTCTTCCATGTCTTTCCTGTCTTTACAGTTCATGGCAGTCTAGAGCTGGATTACATTTTACTGTCAGGAATTCATCCATTCATCCAACAAGGCTTATCCTGATTGCTTTCACATCCTGACAGCTAAAAATAAGGCTGCCACAACATCCATTGTGTTGACTAGATTTTTATGTCAACCTGACATCAACTAAAGTCATCTGAGAGGGGGAAGCCTCAACTAAGAAATGTCTCTGTAGGATTTGGTTGCAGGCAAGTCTTCAGGGCATTTTCTTAATTAGTGATTGGTGGCAGAGTGCCCAGCACATTGTGGGTGGTGACATCCCTGGGGCAGTGGTGCTACGTTTTATAAGAAATCAAGCTGAGAAGCCAAAAGGAACACAGTGCAGTAAGCGGCAATCATCTCTGTATCAGCCCTGCCTCCAGGTCCCCACCTGGTTTGAGCTTCTGCCATGACTTCCTTCAATGATGAATAGTGATGTGGGAAGTATAAGCCAAATAAACCCTTTTCTCCCCAAGTTGCATTTGGTCATGGGGTTTCATCACAGAACTTGTTAGGGTAATCAGAAGATTGCTGCTTTGTATGGGAGTGTGGATGATATTATAAGAATCCAAAAGTTCTGAATCATTTTATCTCCCCACTGGCAATGAAGACATTTCTACTCTGCCATAACTTCACACACATTTCATCTTCTAAGGTTCTGAGATTTGGCCACACTCAGATGCACACTTGTATGTCATTCTGTTTCCATTGTGAGTCTTGGTGACAGATGACACAGAGAATCTTTTCAACTGCTGTTTGTCATATGTATGTTTGATACATCATGAAATTCCCTAGTCAGTGGTTTTTTGGAAATAGTGTGGTATCTGTATAGGCTGATATGAACATTAAGGTCGTTGGTTAATTTTTGAATGTAGTTGTTATTTTGGAGTGTAAGCATTCTTCTTATAAAACTCTGTTCTGGTTTCATTTCTGTGACTGTGATAACACGTCTTGACAAGAATGCAACTTAAGGGAGGAAGGGTTTAGTTTAGTTCCCAATTCCATGTTATAGTTCATCACAGCAGGGAGGTCAAGGCAACAGGAATTTGAAACAGCTAGTGGTATCACTCCACCTTCAAGAGTAGTGTTTTCATTTTCCTTCTGTTGCTGTGATTAACATCAGGACCAAAAGCAACTTGGGAAGGGAAGGGGTTATTTGGCTTCAAGCTTATGGTCTATTGCTGAGACAAGCCAAGGGGCAGATTTCCTTAGGATCTTGAAGGCAGGAACTAAAGCTGAGATCACAGAGGAATGTTGCTTATTGGCATTACCTTTTCTTTTACAGCCCAAGCACATCTGCCTAGGGGTGGTAGCATCCTCTATGGGCTGAGCTCCCCTGCATCCATTAACAATCAAGAAAATGCCACCACAGGCATGCCCACAGGTCATTATAAGGGACTCAATTCTCAATTGAGATGTTGTTGTCTTCTTGGGTATGTCTAGGTTTGTGTTAAGTTGGTAAATGAAGCTAATTATCAATTGATGATCAAAAGGCCATGAAAGGAGTTTATGGCCTAATTCACTTACCTGTAGTATTCATGAGAAGGAGACAAGAAATGGCTCAGTGGTTAAGAGCACTTGTTGCTCTTGCAGGTTAATCAACGTCAGTTCCCAGCACCTTTATAAATGCCAGTAAATCTAGATCCAGGGTATACAGTGTTGCCTTCTGGCCTCCAAGAAAACCTACACACACACACACACACACACACACACACACGTGTAATACATAGATATACACACAATTATACATATACAAATCCATGAAAATAAATTACATTGTATTAATTTAGTTGTAATAGATAGCTCTTTTGAATGTCATGTGTGAAATATTGCAAAACAAGGATTACTAAGCTGTATTATGAAGAATCTGCACCTGACCATTTGCTTTTAAGTTTTGCAAAATAATTAATTTTTTTATTGAGAAATTACCATGCAAAAAAGTTAATTTGATGAGTCAGTCCAGGATTTTAAGTTACATGTAGAAGAACAATGCATACATATTTGTAAAAGTTATTAAACTGATCACAAGGCTGTAAGGAATGACTTTTATTTGCTACAGGCAGACAAGTAAACATGCTACAAGTACATATTCATTAGGAATATAGTAAAAAACTGTCTTGCATAAAAAGTATGCCTTTGTCACACAATTCCTTTTTTCATTAGTTTTATTTTTAATTGTGTGTGTATGTGTGTATGTGTGTGCACACACACACATACACACACACATGAATGAACACAAGCATGGGTATGTGCACAAAATGAGTATGGTAGTCCCTGGATACTAGAAGAGGGTGTTGGATCCCCTGCAGCTGGAGTTACAGATAGTTGTGAATTTTCCACATGAACAGTAAGAACTCCTTGGGTCCTCTAGAGCGCCAAGCTTTCTTACCTCCTGGGCCATCTCACTAGCCCCTGTCACAAAAGTCTCCATGAAGAGCAGATGGTTTTACTTATTTACAGAGTAGAACAGCACTACTCATGAGAACTTTTTCTTGGGTCAGGTGAGAGTTAAACATCAGTGGCCTATCATTCAGATAATCACACATCCCCTGAACTGCCTGCTTTCACTTTGTCATGCTTTTCTTTATGTCCTCATGATATTCACATGTGTGTGAACAAGTAGGGCCTTTGCATCAATTCAAAGAGAGCCACTGGCTGAAAAGATGGCTCAGTGGGTGGAGCATTTGGAGCACAGGCATGATGAGTTGAGTTCAGGACTTGAATCCAGCTGAGGTGGAGAGCATCTGTAATCCTAGGACAAGTGGGAATCAGAGACAGAGAAATACAAGAACTTCACGGTCCAGCTAGCGTGCTGTGAACTGCAGCAGACCATGTATGAAAAAGGAAGACTGACACCTGAGGTTTTCTCTGACCTCCACATGTGCACTTTAGCAAACATATAAAAGAACTTTTATACACATGAAGAAACAGAAAGTCGAAGAGTAAATTTTTTCATGATATTTTTGAAATTAACCTAAATAAAATTAAAGTGTTTTAGATACTCATAATTTAACTGATAAAAAATAAATGACAGACTTTTGAGCTGATTATTTTGGAAGAATACACAGAATCTATGAGTATGTAGCAGTTTGTATTTGACATTTGGCTATTTTTGAAACATGTTTCTGGTTTTGTGCATTTAGTCTTTTTCTGTCCTGCCAGCCAGCTCTCAAATAATGACACAGAGACTTCTCATTAATTATGAAAGCTTGGACTATAGCTTAGGCCTATTCCTAACTAGCTCTTATAACTTAAGTTAACCCATTTATATTAATCTACATTCTATCACATGGTGTTACTTCTCTTCCATTTTGCCCCTCCTGTTTCCCCTCTGTGCCTCCTGGTGCCTCCACTATGCCTAGATTCTGCTCTTCCATTTTCTCTCCAGAAATTCCGCCTATATCTCATGCCTACCTACTGGCCATTCAGCTTTTTATTACACCCATTATAGCAAATACATCTTCACACAGTGTCCAAATATCCAACAACAGATCTTTGAGAAGTTGAAGTAAAGAAATCCACATGTTTTGAAAGGATTAAAGATACCAAGTTTTTCCTAATGTACTACAATTTTTTTTTCACATAAACATAAACTAAAAAAAAAAAAGAATAAAACCAAAAATCAACTTTTGTGCAGAATCTTGCTTATTTTTAAGTAAAGTCAGTTTTTTCCTAGTAATGTCAATGGCTATAAATACTTATATGCTAGTCTGAGGCAGAGATAGTAAAATATACACCTGTATATAGGGCGTTGAAGCCAGTTCTTATTATTCAGTATTATTTTTATCAATAAAGCTTTGAACTAGCACTTAAAAATGATTTTTCAAAAATTGGTGCATGTGTGTATAAGTGTGTTTGTGTGTGTGAGTGTATATGCATGTGTGTATATGTATATATGTATATGTGTGTGTGTGTATGGGTGTAAGTGTGTGTATGTGTGTATGCGTGTGTGTGTGTGTGTGTGTGTGTGTGTGTGTGTGTGTGTGTGGTGTGTTGGGATGGATATGTTCACACAAATTCAGTAGGGCTTTGACCCAACCAGTTGAAGGCCTGAAGAAAAAAAAAAGAAAAGAAGAATCTCTGGGGCTCACAGGTCAGCCAGTCTATCCAATAGAGGAAGATACCCAATGTTTCCATATGTATCCCCCCCCACCAACATGTATACAACACACACACACACACACACACACACACACACACACACACACCAGGTAATACATGTAAATGTCCATGCTTACACAATAGCACACATTCTTGTTTAATTGACATTGGGAAGCATGTGGAAGAACATCTTCTAGCTGTATTTACATGAACTCATCCTCCCATCAGATACCCGAGCAGCTCTTTCCCCTCTTTGTTTTTGCGTGCATATATGCGTATATCACTATGTGTATGCACACACCTGAATGTGTGTAGGGATGCATGTGGAGACCTGAAATTGATTTGGGAAGTCTTCCAAAATCATTCTCTACCCTACCCTATTCAATGAGTCAGGACCTCCCCCTTGAAGCCAGGATTTGCCTGTATAGGCTAGTATGGCTAGCCAGTTTTGTGTGTGTGTGTGTGTGTGTGTGTGTGTGTGTGTGTGTGTGTGTGTGTGTGTGCACGCGTGTGTGTGTGTGTGTGTGTGTGTGTGTGTGTGTGTGTGTGTATACATTTACCCATGGCACTTAAGTGGAGGTCATAGGACATCTTTTGCAGGAGTTATTTCTCTCTGTCACCCATGTCCCTGTCTCCTGAGTACTGGAATTATAAGTGGGTCCCCTTGTCTCTCTGGTGCTTTGTGTAGGTTTCAAGGTCTTCATACTTATGGTGAGTACTTTCCCTGTGGAGCAATCTCCCCTGCACACTAGCTGCTCCTGTACAACAGCTGTTCCAACCAGAAGAAACTCAGCTGTGATTGGTAAACTGGGATGATTTGGGCCAATATATACATACATACATACACACACACACACACACACACACACACACATATATATATATATATATATATATATATATATATATATATGCTGTGGATATCGCTCTGTGTAAATAAAGTTCTGTTTGGCCAGTGGCCAGGCAGGAAGTATAGGCGGGACAAGAGAGAAGAGAATTCTGGGAAGTAGAAGGTTGGGGAGAGACACCACCAGCCACCGCCATGAAAAGCAACATGTAAAGACACTGGTAAGCCACAAGCCATGTGGCAAAGTATAGACTAACAGAAACGGGTTAATTTAAGATAGAAGAAGTAGATAACAAGAAGCCTGCCATGGCCATACAGTTTCTAAACAATGTAAGTTTCTGTGTGCTTTCTTGGTTGGGTCTGAGTGACTGAGGGACTGGCGGGTAAGAGAGATTTGTCCTGACTAGGCAAGGCAGGAAAACTCTAGCTACAAATGGCGCCCAACGTGGGGCAAGAATTTCCACCTAAAACCTGAGAAAAAAGATTCTAAAACAGAGCTAAAAACAGCTTCCTAGTTGTCTCTCCCAACTTAGCAGCAGCCTATGGGTTTGAGCTACTATGGCGGGTTCCTGGCGTGTGCGTCTGACCTTCAGTGTGGCGGAAATGAGGAATCTATAAGCGACACTTTACTCTGCTGCGTGGTGGATTTAGCCTTTGCTAGTTTAAAAAAAAAAAAAAAAGATTTCTGGGCTATGCGCTGCTTTGATAGAACTGCTTCTGATAGTTGATGGTACACATGGCTCCAGACCCAGAGCTGGCGGTAAACTGTGACATCGCCATGTTGGGAAGCAGAGGAGGGCAGAGCCAGCAGCCACAGCGGCGTTTCAATCTTACAAAGATGGATATTACACAGAGAATCTGGTTTGTCTTGTCTTTGGGATTTTTAACTACAAAAAAAGATTTGATCACAAAAGCTGTTGAGTTAAACAAATATGTAAATTTTAAAGACATCTTGACTTCAAAATTTGTATATAAGGATATGTTGCTTTGGAAAGGAGTCTCTGCTTTTGTTTCCACAAAAAGCCAGAGGCTATGGATTTGTTCCAGATTAAGATACATCAGGTTTGATCAGCCAAGACCACCTGAAAGGTCTCAAATGACACCATAGCCCAGATGATCTGACATCCAGAATGGTTTCAAGGCAACTGGCTCAGAGGTTCACCCTAATGGACTACTCCATAATCCTAAAATTTTCTTTGTATCCCCATAAGATACAGCGTCCCCCTCCAGCAGGAAGTAGTAAGAAAAACTACGTCCATATTCCCAAAATTATCAAGCTGGCTTTGGAGATGGAATTGGCTCACTCCTTCTCTAAACCCAAGCACATTGTTAAAAGAAAAGGTTAAGAGATTCTTATGTCCCAAATCAGAAGAGCCCTCTGGTGTGTGACACAGAAAAACCAGTATTTTTCTTTAAAGCAGGTTGATTATAAATGCGATCTCTTTTTAAAGAAGAAAAGGGATAGGATATAGATATAATAGGATAAAAGGGTAGATTAAGATTACTTCTAAAGAGCAACAACTTGTTTAAAATGTTTTACATTGGTATAGACTTTAGTCTATTGATACAAACTTAAAGTTAATTTTGTTATACTGTGTGCATATTTCTACTCATGTTTAAGGTATTATGTTTGTATAGCTCATTTTAAATTGTAATGGATAATTAAAAAGAGATTAATAATTAGTCATCTAGGATAATCATACTTGTAGCCATGTTAGTTAAGTTTACTAGGTATACACAGAGATATTTCAGGTAGACAGGTAATCTTCAAATACTTCGAAGACCTACAGAATATGGCATTTAAAATACTTTTAAAATTTAGACTTTCTGGACAATGAGACATGTCTGCTCCAGGCAGCACCATATTACTTCAGAGAGGAGAATGGGCATTGAAGACACTTCATATGGAGTTTATCTTCACCTTGACAAAAATAGCCATTTGGACAAGAATCTGTTCTTGCCTGGACTGCTTGATCAAATGGACATGCAGGACCCATAGAAAGGTGACCACTAAACTTTGCTTGACAAAATGGTCCTTCAGGTTCCTGCTTCACAGAGGAAACTGCCAGACATTCTACAGGACACTGAGAGAAGTGACCGAGAGACTCTAGCCCTGTGGGCTGAAGACAAATGCCCCAACTTTACAAAGGAACATTAGGTGACTGTCCAGGCTACCAGCTGTCTCTGTATACTCTTGCAAGACTCCTGAAAAATGCTTATATCCTTCTCCCGGTTCTCTGGTAATATTATATCCTTCTGAGGTCTTTGATGTGGTTGAAGACTAGATAGTTATAATTTCCTCAGTTATGATAAAAGATACATTAGATATAAAGCCTTAGACTCATAAATATAAGATAGATAGGATATCTTCTTTAATATTGTAACTGTAATTCTTGCTTGATAATTGTTTTGTTATATGTAATTGTACTATGTAAAAGTTAAAACCTTCCTTAAAAACAAAAGAAAAGGGGAAGTGCTGTGGATATAGCTCTGTGTAAATAAAGTTCTGTTTGGCCAGTGGCCAGGCAGGAAGTATAGGCGGGACAAGAGAGAAGAGAATTCTGGGAAGTAGAAGGTTGGGGAGAGACACCACCAGCCGCTGCCATGAAAAGCAACATGTAAAGACACTGGTAAGCCACAAGCCATGTGGCAAAGTATAGACTAACAGAAATGGGTTAATTTAAGATAGAAGAAGTAGATAACAAGAAGCCTGCCATGGCCATACAGTTTGTAAGCAATATAAGTTTTTGTGTGCTTTCTTGGTTGGGTCTGAGTGACTGTGGGACTGGCGGGTAAGAGAGATTTGTCCTGACTAGGCCAGGCAGGAAAACTCTAGCTACATATATATATACATGGGAAATGTTTAAAAAACTTTTTAAAGATCTTTTTCATTTTGTTGTTTTTATTTTGAAACTAGGCATCCACCGTGGCTTCAAATTTGCTTTGTAGCCAAGGATGATTATGGAATTCTGATTCTCTGCCTCCAACTCCCTATGAGGTACAGGACATCAAATTCAGGGCATCACACATGCTAAGTAAGCACTGTACCAGTATAGCTATATTCTAGGTCCCATTCTTATAAGATTAAATGGTTTTAGCTTATTAAATATAAATCTATGAGTACACTCACCTACAAAATTTAGTCTTGGCTGGCCTTCAGCTTGCTATGGGGATCAGGCTGGCCTCTACCTTACCTGTTTCTGCTGCCCAAATGATGGGATTAAAGACTTGCAGAACAATGCCTAGACAAAACATTGAATTATTTTGGTTGTGTAACACCAATACACATGAAACATTCGCAGAGCTAAGTAATATTTCAATGATGACAAATTGGTAAACATCAGCGATATGTAGCATTTTAGTGAGAGAAACACAGACATGGAAAATATAACTACTGCCTTCCTCATGATTTATGGCAGCAGATATGGGGTTAATGTCTCATCAGTAAAACAGTGATAACAAATATGTTATATAAAACACAAAGCTTCACTCGGTGATAATATATTTGTTGTTGTGACTGTTTTTCCTCTCTGCTCTTTGATTTCAGTTCCCTTTGTTTCCCAAAAGCCACATGACACATTTTGAGAAGTTCCTGAAAGAACATATTCCCCTCCCTGGTTTGCTGGGTTTGAAAGAGTTCTAAAGCTGTGTGTCCATTAGGACAATGGGATGGATATCAGCTGGGCAACTGCATTGGAAAGGGGGTTCTGCCCCTCCTGGTTGGATGCTTTAGGGCCAGAAATGTCACTTCTCTTAGCTTCTGTTTCTCAATTTAAAAACCACTATCATAAAATTTAGCTCCAAGTGTGTTAGGATGATTTAGAACTTACCTGTGGATGTCACTGATTCATAAGGGTATCCCAAATCAAGTGGCATTCTTTTCTTTTGAGATGGGGTTTCATGTATTCCAGGCTATCTTTTAATTCATTATGTAGCTGAGGATGACCTCAAATTTTAGATCTTCCTAGGCTCTATGTCCTCTACCAAGTGTCCCCATTCCAAGCCTCTTCTCCCCATTTTTGAGAGCAAGTTACAATCTGTGTAAGAACATCAAACCTACCAAACAACGCTCACATCTTTTGCTGCAGTGGGCTGCGATTATGATTTGGGAGAGCATGCTATGGTTTTTCTTCAACTGATATTTGCTGTTGTTAAAAAAAAAATCATTCCAAATATTAAAGGGCAAGAATTCTTCACTTTAACAAAACACTAAACAATAAAAAACCCGAAGTTTCTGAAAGAAAGAGCGAGTGAAGGGGGCATGTTGACAATTGGGATGAGGAAGGAGAAAGGGCAGACAGGGACAGGCTCGAGAGCAAATTCGAAGCTCAGTTACCTTTCAAGCTCATGTCACCACACGCCAGGTGCTGTTCTAAGAACTGGGAAGAGAATAATGAGCCAAGGAGATGGCTTGTCAGTTCTACACAGCTCGTATGTTCAGGGAATGATGGAGAGAAATGTGATCAGCAAGTAAGCCCCTGTCTCCTGTGGCAAATTAGAGCATCTGAGAGGAAAATGCACCAGGCTAGAAGATCTGGTTCTCCTGTGGTAGGAATTGCAATACAAAGATTTGTGACTTTTGGCCATGGTATGACTAGAGTTCCGATTTGTTGGCCTTAGTCCATCATAAAATGTTTCCTACTTATTGACTGTCTACTATAGAGTATCATTATTCCAGTCAGAGAAATGTGGTTAAATAAAGTCGCTCATACTTCATATAGAAAAGTATCTAATGATTATGATAATTAAGCAATTTATAAGACTTACACAGTATGAAATAAAATGTCTGTGAGTTGATAATATAAGTATAAACAAAATTTCTTGGTGCTTGTGTGTGCTATAGGCTCACCTCAATTTTCTAGGAGTTGGAAGAGCAAGCCAAATGACTATTAGGCCTGATGGTCAGTGGGATTTTCTAAAAGTAATACTAGGGCAGGTAAGAATCGGGAGTAAGTCAGCAACCTGAGACTCCACTTGGTTTGGGCCATGCACATGCCCCTCCTCTAATAATTCACTTGGTAGCCTGAGACCCTCACCTGCATACACTATGCACACACATCCCCCTCAAATAGTGAGCCTAGAAATCTATTGGCAACTCAGGATCCCCTGCCCACTGCCTTCATAGAGCTAGCTGTACATATACATGCCTTAAATAACAGAAATGTGTTGCTCTTAGCAAGCACATCCTGGAATTGCTATGGGCACTGGCCTAAACTATTTTGAGCACATAAGCAATAAAGCAAAGTCTGTCTTCTGATTGAACTTTTAGGGAGAATCACCTGTTGACTACTTTGTGCCTATGCACAAAAGTATACAAAAAATTTAAATCATGTATATCCTGGGAAGGGACATTTACAGTAAGCCAAGGCTTAAGCAAGCCTGTCAATCAAAATAGTTCTATTTTCCTTACTAATGAACTTCTCTTCTTGAGCTCATAAAAGGAAATGGCAAGCGATAACCATGGCCCTTGAGCAGTTTCTCAATTGGTGGCTTGCTGTACACTCTTGGCAGAATATTTCCTTCTGATTTGTGTTATTGCTTTCCTTTGAATATTTTCCTCACTGCTTTGCAATCTCTGTGAATGCACTTATTTGAGTTCTTCCAGTAAGACGTCAAGCACCTGGATGAATCCACCCACCCCAGATCACCAATGTTCTGGAGATGTAGGCTTCAACAACTGGTTAGAAAAGTCTGCACAGTATCTTGATTGGTCAGTTTCAAACTCCAGAATGGTAACTCATTGCAGATTCTGCAGACAGTTCCTGTGAAGTCCTGTGAATCTTCTGAGACAGTATCCCCCAATTCTTGATGATAGCTCTGGATGGACTTAATCATTCAATAACTTCATGCTTGCCAAATCTGAAGCAATATCCTGACAAAGGGTCATATTAAAAACTTAGTGGGTAAGATACCACTTGACAGCATGCCCTTTACTTAAAAACTCACATGGAGCTATCCAGAAAAGGGCAAACCCGTGGACCACTTCCTAGCTCTCCTTCCTCTTGGGTAATGTACTGTTGCGAGTTCACTGAGCAGTAGTGAAAGGAAAAAGAGCAGAGGGACTTACATGGGCCAACTCTATTTCCCATCACCTAGGGAGGCACTTAAGGAAGCTCATATAATGCCTGGAAACAGAGTTTGTATCATCTGTATCTATGTCTATCATCCATCTCTATCATATGGATAATTGTATCAATCTATCATCATGTATATATCTCATTTTCTACTATCTATCTATCCAGTCATCTATCATCTATCTCCCTACAGCTCACTTTCTCTTCTTACCCAGCTTTACTCAAGCTGCTAGAAATCTGGATATAATACATGTGAATGCAGTTAGTTATTGTAATCATCTTCATGGACCACCACTCAGGTATCTGTTACCCATTCTCTTCTATACTAGCTTTTGGACTAGAATTCCTACCTTGGTATACAGTGGGCTTGCCCAATATGCCTAGCAGCTTGTAATTGACTCGACCATAATAATCACAGGAAAGAGTAGAAGGTAGGGTGTGGTAACCATGGAGAAAAGGAACTGTATGTGGAGGGGGATTTTAAGAGTGGGTATGAAAGTAATTGCATTAAAATTATTTCTAATTAAATTGTGTTTATGTGTGTGTGTGTGTGTTGTTCATGCACATGTGTACATCTGTGTATGTGTCCATAAATCGGTCAGATGTCTTTTTCAGTCACTTTCTACCTTGATTTAAAAAAAAATGGTCTCTCATTGGACCCATAGTTCAGTGACTTTACTAGGGCAGCCAACCAGTGAGTCCAGGGTTCCTCCTATCTCCATGTCCTCAGCATTGGAACAGAAAGTATCTGCCATCATGCCTGAATACCTTTTAATGTGAGTTCTGGGGAGACTGAACTCAGGTCCTCAGACTTTCATTGCACACCTTACAAACTAAGTGCTGCCCTAGCAATAGATCTCTTAATCGGGATTGTCTCTTGGGCTTTATAACATGTGTGGGGGGGACATTGTTCGTTAAATGAACCCATAGGGCAAGATTTAAACAGTGCTGCAATAGAAACCTTTGTCTGCTAACAGGCCTCTGTATTCTGAAGACAGGTGGTGGTAGTGATTCTGTATGTTCAGACAGTTCTGAATGGCCACAGAATGGGAAATGCTCATAAATCACCCCACATCACTGTCTTTTCCTCTGTATCCTACACTGATGGAGGCAGAAGCATCCCCAGAGGACTTTCCTCATCCTCCTTAACCTCTCAAATGACAGCACCAGTCTCAGATTTATGCTACTATGCTCTTTCCCTTTAGCAATTGTCCTCTCAATGAAAGAGATCTATTCTCTCTCCTGTTGACCCGAATTCCTAGATACATGTGAGTGCACTCCCTAGATACGTGTTCTTGCACACCCATTTAGGAGCTGTTGAGCTCCTTCCACACTTTCTTTGATCTCCACAATTAGGCTGTTGTGTTCGTTTTGCAGAGAAGTGAAATAAAACTCATGGATATTAAATAGAAACTCCTCATTAAATCAAGAAATAAGTGGTACAACTGGGACACAAAGTGCGGTTTTGTCACTAAAGCTAGAGCCCATTCCATTACAACAAATTGCCTCTTTAATTGGAAACTCAATTGCCAAGTTAGAGACTATGGCTAGGCTACATTGCCATTGTTCAGCTCAGGAGCCTGCCAGGAACTCAGCTTCTACAAATTAAACTGCTAACATGGTAGAGGCTGGAGCTCTTGCCTCTCCTCTAATTTCATCTGCAGACTAATGTAATCACCCTAGCAGGAATGAAGATATTCTAAATAGACACTTCACCATTTATTTACTGGACTTTTTAAACAATAGACTCCTGGGAATTGGAATATTCCCAGGAACTTCATGCTGAGAATAGGAAAGGTGGAAACAGGATGCCAGCCAGTCAAAGGAGCCTGGTTCCTGGAGAGAGATTTCCACTGTCAGGCCAGCTTTCAGGAGGGACTATAGCTGTGTTAATGATGGGCAGGACCACAACTTCATCAGGATGGTTAGCTGTGCTTACCTCTTGCCCTCTGCTTAAACCAATGCCTCAAGTTAGAGCCCTGAAGATGGGGAGTTACTAGACTTCTCTATTCCTCTCAATGTGACCACTTTAAATAGATATTGAACACCCCACCTGAGCACACACACACACACACACACACACACACACACACACACACACACGTTGCATACACACACACACACACACACACACACACACACATGGTGATATATTGTGTACCCTAATAAAATTTACTTAAAATCAGAGGAAAGAACAAGCCATTAGATTAAACATAGAGGTTAGACAGTGGTGGCACACACCTTTGATCCTAGCACTTGGGAGCCAGAGTTCCTTTTGGATCTCTGTGAGTTCAAAGCCACCCTGGACTATATGAGCTTGACTCAGTCTAGAAGAGAAAACAGAGCTAGATAGAGGTGGCACACATCTTTAATCCTAGTACTGGGAAGCACACATGCCTTTAATTCCAGGAAGTGATGGCTGGGGAGAGAAAGGTATATAAGGCGTGAGGAGACAGAAACTAAAGGCTTTGTAGAAATGTCCTTTTTGGCTAGAGTCTTTTTTGGATGGAGCTCTTCAGATGAGGACTTAGAGGCATTCAAACAGAGGATTCCTGGAGTTGGCAAGATGAGGCATCACAGTGGCTGGTTCCTTTGACTCTCTGATCTTTCCAGCATTGACCCCAATATCTGGTTCAGGGTTTTTTTTTTTGTTGTTGTTGTTTTTTTTTTTTTTTTAATTGCAAGACCTTTAGAAATTCAAGCAACACACACACACACACACACACACACACACACACACACACACACACTATTATTAGTTTATTGAGGATAGCTGCCTGAGTGTTTCCTGTTACAGGGCTATTGTTTCCCAGATGCTAACTCTAACTCTGGTAAGACTAAGGCCTAGGCAGAGGTTGAAACTAGCCTTCTGGGACTGTTTCCACCCTGTGGATGTGCCAGACTGGCTCTCATAGAATCTTTTCCATGAAGGACATAATCACAATCTGGTCAACAAGGAAGGACATGGACTTCAGGACAGCTGCTTCCTTAACCAGAATCTGAAGCTTGATGCTTTGCACTGTCATACCTCAGCATACCTCACAGGCTGGTGAAACTGGTGGACCCATTCACTTGTGAGGATGTGGTTCCCCTTCTTAACATTCTATATCCACCAATTTTAAAGAGCATTTCATGAAAATTGGGAATAAAAGTCATCCATGTGGCAAACACCGCATCAAAATCCTGCTCCTGCTAAAAACAATGTTTCTTGGGTTTGTTCCAGGATGACTACCGAGAATACTTATGTGGGGCTGGGAAGTCATCATCTCCAGTAAGATGCCCAGTGCTTGTTGTGAATGTTCCAGGGAGCCCACTAGAGAAAACCAGTCAGACACAGTCTATAATTGAAAGTCTTCATTCCAGCTGGCAGGGCCTATACTCAGGTATTCGGGATGAAAGTATAGCTCCAGGAGAGCTTTTAGAGCAAGGAGCTTTTAAAGGCAAAATCGTATCCTGTCATCTTGTTTTGTGCCTCACCCTGGGGGATAGGGTGTTACACAATCAAGCAGACAGAAGCCAAGATAAATTTGTGGGGATGGCTTGAGGTCAGGTTCCTAGAACAGAGTTGGATAATTTTTCCACAGGATTCTCCTTCAGAGAGTTCAAATTCTAGTCAAAACTAAAATGTCCTCAACAAGAAAATGAGATGGAGGAATACACCTGCACTATCTTGTCCTATCCCATGAGCTAACATTCAGAAAAACAGAGGGCACTCCCGAAAGCATTGACAAAGTAGAGGGTATTTCTTGCTTTCTCAGGATGAGCTCTCTTATGAGCTCTCACCTCTCTGATGATTCTTCTTCTGGGCTGGAATCACCTCCTCTCCCTCCCCTCCCTTCCCTCTCTCCTGTCCCCATCCCCCATGCTCCCTTCCACCATCCTCATGCTTTTCTTTGCTCTTTGTCTTCTTTCTTTTCTTTCTTCCCTCCTTTCTTCATTCTTTCATTCTATTTTTTCTCTCTCTACAGTATTTTATTTGGACGACTTTTTATTTTTCACCAAGATCAAGGAGACCACTTCTTTGTGTTTATCATTATAAATTCTCAGTAAGTTCTTTTTATAAGCAATGAATGACAATTATAAGAAAACAAATTCTAGCAAATATTGGTGAAAAGGCAACAAAGGCGGAATCTTTCTCACCGCTGATGGGAATGTAGACCACTGTATCCGCTTTGGAACAAGAATGAAATTAATCAAATGAACAAAAGCGGAATTACCATATGATCCAACTCTCCTGCTCTTGAGTATTTACCCAGAGGAGTCCAAGTGAACAGAGGTAATTTAAACCTTTACTTTTATTTCTTGCACTATTTCTAATAGCCAAGAAATGGAGCCAACCTGGATGTTCATCTACAGATGAATGAACAAAGAAAATTTGGTGCATAGGAACAAAGAAGTTTCATGCATCCATAAAGAAAAATTAAATCATGACATTTGCAAGACAATAGCTGGATCTGGAAGGTATTATATAATCAGAAAAGTCAGGCTCAGTAGGAAAAGTGTCTTGCTGTGTGGAGTTTTAAATTTTTCTTGCTCTCTCTCTCTCTCTCTCTCTCTCTCTCGCTCTCTCTCTCTCTCTCTCTCTCTCTGTGTGTGTGTGTGTGTGTGTGTGTGTGTGTGTGTGTGTGTGTGTGTGTTTGTATGTATATGTGCAGGGAAGGGAGAGCTTCAGTAGGGAGGAAAGGTTAATGGAATATATGTATATATGTGATAAGACATAGTAGTGAAGGAAGCTGAAGGGATGGATTAAAGGATAAGAGTGGTTGCTGCTCTTGCAGGCAATCCAAATTCAGTACCCAGCATCCATGTCGGGCAGCTCACAACCTGCTATAACTCTAGTTCCATGCCATCCAATACCCTCTTCCTACCTCTGCAGACTCTTAACTCACCTGCATATTTACAGAGAGACACAGAGATATAAACACATAATAAAATAAATTAAAATACATGAGTAAATGTAGGCAACAAACAATGATCTGTCATTTTTGTTTAAAATCATGCATTAACCATATATGACTGGATCAAATCTTTCTGTCAAGAGGTCTCTTCCCTCAATTTGAATCACAAATAAATACATTTACCTGTATTTCTACATTTTCGCCACTATGACTCTTTGACGTCTCTGCCTGCTGTTTCTCACCTCTTCCACAGTCTAGAAAGCACAATGAACACATCAATGGTCAGCTCTCTCTCTCACCTGGCCCATGGGGCTGTAATCTTGTTCTCTTCTCTTGTCCAGGTTCTCCAGAGAAGCAATAGTGCAAACTTCCTGAAAACACACTATGAGATTGACCAGATCACACATGGTTTCATTGTCCTCCATGATGACAGTTCTTTATAAATTGTCTTTGTAAGCAGTACCACACAGGCTTTAGCGTTTTTTGCTTGTTGAGAACTGACAGCTCTGTGATTAGCTGAGAGAGTCACTTTGTCATAGCACATGGCCAAAAGGAACACATCCTGGTTCACAGGGGTAGTGTCAAAATCTACTGCCACATCTTGCCCACCTAAGAAAGTGTACTTTGGGGGGCTAATGAGATGGCTTGGTGAGGAAAACCACTTGCCTTGAGGCCCATCTATTCTAGTCTAATTTCTGTTGTTGTGGAATACTCTAGCCAATAGCAACTTATTGGGGCAAGATTATACTTCTAGGTCATAGTACATTGCTGAACAAAATCAAGGCAGGAGGCAGGCTGGCTTGCTGTTTCACGTAGCATTACCTGTGACCATGGAACTTACTCACAGCCAAAGTACACCAGAAACTGTGGGTAGTGTTGCTTAATGGCTTGCTTATATTTTCATGCTTTCTTTTACAGCTAGCCCAGGGACTTTCATTACCTACAATGGGCCCGGCCTTCCTATATCAATCAGAAATGAAGACAGTTCCCACACAGTCAAACCCACAAAGCCATCTGGTCTGAGAAATCCCTCAGTGGAGTCTTGCTTCTCAGTTGTATTTAGACTGTATTAAGTTTACAGTTGAAACTACCTATGATACCACCCTGAATGTGGGTAGCACCATTCTATGGGCTGGGTACCTGGACTCAATAATGCCAGCTGAGTAAAGTTCATTTCCCTCTGCTCCTGACTTTGGATATGATGTGACAGCTGCCTCAGGTTCTTTTCACCAGGACTTCCCCACCTTAATGGATTGTGCCCTTGGACTGTGAGACAAACAAACCTTCCTCCCTTAAGTTGCTTTTGTTGAGTTTAGTGAGGTTTTTTTTTTTGTTGTTGTTGTTTGTTTGTTTGTTTTTCCATTTAGAAAAGTAACTAAAAAATTTAATAAAAAGAAAAGTAACTGATCCATAGCCACCCAAAATCTGATTTACTTTATCTAGGACTGATGAGATGTTATCTGGAGATGATGGTTGCTCTCTTAGCTGATCAGAATGTGTATTACTAGAAATGGTGTGATTACATGGAACACTTTAAGTATATGCTATGTGCTAGTGCAAAAGGAGACCAAGAATAATCTCAGGAACTCAAGTAACTTTCTAATTGACATCGTTTAGGTATAGGGGCATATGTGTGCCCTTACAAGTGTGTGAGCAGTCTGATGATATAAAGACTGGGGAAAATAAAATACTTTATGTTCAAATATTAGGTTTTTTTTATTTTTACATTGAAGTATTATCCTTCAACTAAGCAGTGGCTTTATTATATTGTAGATGGGGAAAAATCCATAATTTTAATATTGCCAGGGCAACCAGAGAGGCCCCATCTATCAAAATGGAAACTCATACTGCCTGTGACAGCAACTTCCCAAGTCTGTCCCCCATGTGAAAAGACTCAGCCTTCTGGGGAAGAGCACCCTGTCTGTGAAGAACTTGTAAACAAGCTTACATGCTTGGTGGCATTTAAGCAAGGCGCTGTCTGCCTGGTACCTTTGAAGAAGCTGTGTTTAGCATGCATCTGGACCTTTAAGACAACAAACTCATGCTGCTTTGCATTTGACTTTTGTTGTTTGCTGGTGGTGTTTTGAGATAGGTGCTTATGTAGCCCAAGCTGGCCTTGTAATTGAAAATGATCTTGAACATCTGATTCTCCTGCCTTTATCTCCCAAGTGCTGAGATTATAGGCATGTACTATTAGTCCTGGTTTGTGTAGTGCTGGGGATAAACCCAGGGTTTCACAATGCTGTGCAAGAATTTAGATACTTCTTTTATACTTCAGTGAAATAGTATAGTCCTACTCCTCTGAGCATCCTTGTTATACACTGGTGACACAGTTGTGATGTCAAGGTCTTCAGTGTGCACTGTTGTGTTACTCTTGTAAATTCAAAACCCTGCCTGGTTCCTTTTCATATTTTCTCCAAGTGAGAAAAGGGCCCAGTCCTTTTCTTAGACATCCCGATTGTCTTCAATATATCATCAGAGCATTTCACCCAGATGATGAATCATCTTCCCCGTCAGGAACGCTGAGCCCCTTCAGTGATGTATTACTCTCCAACAAGGCCAGCTGGCAAGAATCGCTTTTGTGATCCTCACCAAGAGTTTCCCTCATTATTTAAATTGATGGATTGCATTGGAAACAATAATAACTAGTGAAGAAATGAACAGTGTGTTATTATCTAAGCAAGTAAATTCCCACACCCACCTCTATCTAGCCAAGCCCATTACAAAATAGCCTTTTAATAAAATCTGATCATTTCATTTTACCTGGGTGATGACTCCTTCTTGGACAGATAGAGCAAACATTTAGAAGAGATATGATGAAGAAATCCAATTCACAATTTTCCCCAAACCCCAGTATTTGACTGTAAGGCAGTATTAGAGTGAGTTAGAAAGTAGACACACATCTTAGCATTGACTGAAAGTTAAATTTTGAAGAAGAAAAATATTTAAATTGTTTAAGATTTAAAAAATTGTTCAATCCCCTCTTTTTTATAACAAAAAATATAATGTTTAATTTATGGGCAGTTTTGGCTTTATAAGTTAAATTTGAAAAATTATCCACACATCACTGTAGTTTGGAACTATGAAGACTGTTGATGGCTATGATCAAGAGTATAAATTTATTTGGTATAAAATAGAGAAGAACTTGTGTAAAACTAGGCTAGGTTAATGCCATTCTCTTTTCTGAAATTAACTCTGGATGTAATTTTAAAATTTCATTCATGTTGGAGGGAGAGGGTGGGGGGTGATACTTTATGCATATTTAGGTAGGGGCAGTTTGATTGTGTCAGTACTTTCTTCATGCTGTATTGGTCCTGTATATCAAACTCAGGTCATCAGGCTTGGCAGCGAGCACCTTTACCCACTGAGTCACCTCACCAACACAACTCTGGTTGTGTTAAAAGCAGACATGATTTAGGATGTGAATTCTACTGTGAAGACTTGAAGACAGGGTCAAGAACATCGAAAAGACATTGAATCCCAATAAGCTATTTGGGGAGGAAAAAAAAGAACACAGAGAAACATGGAGAACATAAAGGTTGTGTTATGATTATAAAAATTAGTTAGTTCATCTATGATTGCCCCAGCACAGTTTATAGAATACATACCTTCATTAAATAATAGCACTCAATATCAAGACAGATATCAGATTCCTGGATATCTATCTCAACAAGAATGAATGAAATTCCATTGATTGTTCTTCTTTGGGTTTAAGAAAATAGTACATACCAATCTAAATATCAGTTTTTTTATGTGCCTGAATATGAATAACCCCAAATTTTCCATAGGATAAATGGTGAGACAGGCAGCAATGAACAGCTGGAGTGGGGTGCTTGTGTTCAATGTCTTTACATTTTTCTCTTTGTAGTAACTTGCCCTAACTTTGTACTAACTTTGCCCATAAAGGGGTAACAGCATCCCAGTGAACTTTCATAGGTCACCCAAGGAGTTGGTGACTCTATTAAGGGTCTGATCCATGATATTATAACTACATTTCCTTTTTTCTTCAAATCTCAAAGGTTGTAGAAAAGTATAAATGATCTAAGTTCAACAAAGATCAAACTGAACCTAGCATGCAGAGATTAAATTTCCACAAAATATGAATGCATAGGTAAAACACAAATAAGCCTTCCATATGTTTATCTACAGCAATGTTATTCTCTTTTATTTAGTCAGTTTGTGATTCCAATGTAGCATATCTTTGCTTCTATACCCTTGATGAAGGCTAACAGATGGGTAATAGAGCTTTTGAGAACATGGGGGTGAATATTCAAACTAAAAGTCCAAGAAAGAATGTCTAGTTTGCTTTCCTGCTCTGTGATAAAATGTTCTAGCAAAGGCAAACTTATGGAAGGAAGAGTTTCTTTTAGCTCACAGTTCAAGGTGCATACCATCATGGCAGAGAAGTCAAGACAGCAAGTGTTTCAAGCTCCTGGTAACATTATGTCTACAGTAAGAAGAGAGCATTGGATGCTCGTGGTTGCTCAGCTCCCTTTCTCCATTTATATTGTCCAGGATCCCAGCCAAGGAATAATGCCATCTACAGTGGGTGACTCTTCCCATTCCAATTAATATAATCAAGCTAATCTTTCAGAGACATGCCCACAGGCTCATCTCCTGGACGATTCTAGCCTCTGTCAAGTCTACATTTAATAGTAACCATCACAGAATGTAATTTGTCACATTTCATAATGTATAAAAATTGAGAGTTGGTTATAATTAGTTGTATTGTAACAGATATAATATAATTCAGAAGTTAAAATAAAAAAAATTATTTGGGGTATAAACTCTCCTTACACAATGTAGATACATACTTTGCAAAGACTACTCTTTGAGGGAATTGCTTAAAGAAAATGGGATTCCACTTGTTAATAACTACTTTTAGAAAATAGAATAGGAGCTGGAGAGATGACTTGGTACTGAAGAGTACCACAGAGGACCCAGATTCCATTCACAGCCCCTACTTGATTCACAACCATCTAACTCCAGTTCCAGGGGAAATCTGATGCTCTCTTCTGGTGTCAACAGGTACTACATCCATACTGCACAGACATACATGTAGGCAAAACATCCACATACATAAAATTAAGAATGAGTAAAAAAAAATGAATAGAATTTTTAAAAGCAATACCACACACTTTTATCATAGAAATCATCCAGCTAAACCATTTTGCTTTTCTTCTTTATTTATAAATCCAAAATTTGAAGGAAGAAGTTTGTGTGCCTAAGACCATGTGATCATAAAGAGATAAGCAGTGCATGAGCAGAGCACAGGAAAATGGTAGCTATGCACCCCTCTACAAACGAATTACTTTGAATCCATTTCATTGGTTGTAGAAAACAAATGAGATTACACTGGACTGCTTCCTGGTCCACATGTGTTTATATAACGTAAAAACCACCCATCCTCTCTTGAAATCTCACTTCCTAGACTATGGGGACATTTTATTCACAGTGCTGAGGTGGAATATCAGCTTCTTTAATGACTTAATCTCTCAGAATCTATGTCTTTAATCACCCCTGAACAGGATGTGGAAAGGGCTGCTCTCATTGAGAAGCCGAACCTGTGCACTCTTAGCATGCGACTTGTCAACATGCCTCACATATTAAAAGTGACAAATCCTTTATTTAACAATCCAGCTACAATGTGTGGTTACACATGTGTATTTGCTAAGGTTTATAAAGGTCTACAGAGCAGGCAGCTCATGATAATGGTTCTGTTGTAGCAGCACATTGCCAACGAGTATGGAATTGATTCAGAGAGAAATAATTAAACATGCATGAACTTGTAGACACATACTATCATCTATATATGCACACAAAGAGATGTGTGTGGTAATTTGGATAATTTTTGTTTTAATTATAACTTTAAAATATGAAGAATATTTTAAAGAAAAACTAAAATACAAAAGCCAGAATACAGTTTTGAAAGAACTATAAATCATTATTTCATAGCATGCATGAAAGATATAGAGTATAGAATAGAATGCATAGAATGATTGTTTTCTCTTCTTCTCTCCACTCTTTCTTTTGAAGTATCTATCACTGTATCTTCCATAGGTGCTTCTAATACTTGTGGATGGAGCAAGAAAGTATACAATGAGAACAAAACCCAATGTGTTTGTTAATGTAAAAAGTGAACTGTTCATCTGTCAAAGAAATCAAGTACAATAAATTGCCTTTGTGGAAAGAAAAATAATGAATAGCTACACGTGTGAGGTTCTGCTAGGTCCTGGGGATACAGAGATAACTAAAATATGCCCCGTTCTTGAGAAGTTTGTGCTGAGGTGAGAATCACATATATACACCCACGCCTGTGTTAGAACTGCCAATCCCCTGACAGCAAGAAGAAAAAAGTGAAAGCAAAGGAAAGTAAGGGAAGTGAGCGTCAGGGAGTCCTCAGAGGTCAAACTTGGCCCCCTATACTGCACTGAGCTAGTTAAAGTTCTGAAGCAGGGGACGGAGGGACGCTGTGTCCTCTGGAGAAGGGGCAATCAGCTGGTGACTTGCCAGCTGTGTTTCTGGGGAACAGCATTTAGGAAGGCTTAGATATCTTCTGTGAAGTATTTAAAGTCCTACAGGAGAGAAGAGAAGGGGAGAGAGCAAAAGAGAAAAAAATGAAAGACAGAGAAGTCAGAAGAGACCAGGAAAGGGTAGAAATGGGAGAGGGTACGGGAGGGGAGGAGGAGATGGGAGGTGTATAGCCAAAAGTTTTCCTGTGTCCTGCCCAGTCCACAGCCCCTCAGACCCATGTAAACACACAGAGGCTTATATTAGTTAAAACTGCTTAGCCATTAGCTCAGGCCTACCACTGCCTAGCTCTTACACTTAAACTCAGTCCATTTCTATTAATGTATATGTTGCCATGTGTAATGTGGATTTACCTGTGTGTCATTAATGCTGCTCCCTGGATGGCAGGCTGGAGTCTCCTGACTCAGCCTTTCTCTTCCCAGAATTCTTTGTCTGCTTATGTCATCTATATTTCCTGCCTGGCCACTGTATTAAACCAGTGTACAAAAGCATTGTCCCACAGCAGAGGTGACTAGGACAAGGGAATGTACAATCTTTTGGAGCTAGCCACAGATTCAGAAGCCTTTGGGATATAGTAAAAGCAGAAATGATTGGACACACAGGGTGAAGGTGGTGAAGATTAACAAGACCTAATGAAAAATGGGTATCTTTGGTGCTGTTAGCTGAGAGAGAATTTGGAGAAATGTCTGGGAAGGGTAAGGAAGAGAACTCCCTGTCTATTGAGGCACTGTGAATGTGACAAGCAAGATTCCTTGAGGACAAAGGATGAAAGGACACAGGGTGGGTGTTCTAATTAGAGTTTCTACTGTTGCTGTGATAAAACACCATGACCAAGGTAACTTAGGAGGAATGGGATCATTTGCTTTGGATATCCTGAATTACAGTCCATCTAGGGAAACCAAGGCAGGAACTCAAGGTGGGATCTGAAGCAGAGACCATGGAGCAGTGTTTCCCAACCCTCTGAATGCTGCAGCCCTTTAATATAGTTCCTCATGATGTGGTGATCCTCGTTGCTACTTCATAGCTGTAATTTTATGTGATGCAAATATCTGTGTTTTCCAATGGTCTTAGGTGACCCCTATGAAAGAGTCATTTGACCCTAAAGGGATCAAGACCCACAGGTTGAGAACCACTACCATTGAGGAATGCTGCATACTGGCTTGCTCCCCAGGGCTTGCTCAGCCTGCTATCCTATACAAGCCAGGACTAGTAGGCCAGGGATGCCACTGCCCACAGTGAGATGGGCCCTCCCACATCACTCTTTTTATTAAGAAAATGCCACACAGCTTTGCCTATGGGTCATCTCATAGAAGCCTTGTCTTAACTGAAGTTCCCCTTCTCAAGTATTTCTAGGTATGTGTCAAGTTAAAAACAAAACAAAACTAACAAGTACAGTGTGACACGCATATGCTCCCTTCCAAGTCCCTTCTGCTGAATGATTTCTTTTACATATCTTCATCTGGGAAACAACTGGGGAAGGAAAGGAAAGCCAGAGCAATTGGGACACATCGGGGGAACAGAAGAAGGAAAGCAAGTGGGCAGTGGAGGCAGGGGGATGACTCATTAGAAATAAGAAAACAAAGCCTGTGACTTCATAAAAAATGGACTCCTTTGCTGTGTGTGTATATGTATATGTGAGAGTCTATGTGGATGTGGATGTGTGTGTATCTCTAGGCATGTGTCTGTGTGTGTGCATACGTGTTCACGCATATGTGTCCATGTGTGTATGCATCTCTGGGTGTGTCTGTGTCTCTGTGAGTTTGTGAATATACCTGTATATATGTGGGGGGGGGTCTGGATGTGTGCATTTTTGTGTGTTCAAGGACACACATGAATGCAGGTGTGAGTGTTGAAACTAGAAGTTGATGCCAGCTGTCTTCCTGTATTGTTCATTTTCTTGAGACAGGATCTCTCAGTGAATGTGGAGCTCATTGATTCAGTTAGGCTGATGGAACAATGAGTCCCAAGCACTGTCTGGTTCCGCCTCCCCAGCACCGTGCTGAAATCATTCATCCTCCGGCCAGCTTTTTCACACGGGTGCTCAGGACCCATCTCAGGTCCTCATGGGTGTGTACCTAGCACTTTTGCCAACTGAGCCACCTCCCTGTTCCCAACTCCTTTTTCTTTTGAAAATGAAATTCAGCCCCATTGAAGGTTTAGAAAAACAGTGGAGCACCTTGGCAGTAATTGCCCTAGCTAATTAAATATCACCCACTATGCTTAAAATATGATGACCTTTCTAATGGCCAGCACCATTAAGTGTTCCCTCAACAGAGTCCTGTTAGAGCTACTTTTTCTAAACAACTGACTTCAAAACTATTCTTCTTCTGTGGAGAAAAAGCCTCTTAGAGGAACGTATGAAGCACATATTCAGGCTTTGAGACAGCTTCACTGTGTTTCATGGCAACAAAGACTTTTGAAAAACTGTCAGGAACTCAACAGACTCACTCCCAAGAACTAATACCAGGCGTTTGGAGGGAAGGGCATGACCAGGACTTTCACAGCCCTCTGGGGAATTCTGGAGGACACTGTGATGCCAACCTCTTCCTGACCTCCTCAATAATACTTTGCCTTCCTGGGATCGATAAAGCAAGGAGAGCCTTCAGAGAGGATCTGAGCTGAATTTAATACTGCCCTCTGAGAATGTTCCCTTTCCAGTCCACAGAGAAGGTCTCACCAAGTTCATTTTCACATAAAACCTCCTCCTCATAGGCTCTTTTGCAGCACACAAAAAGGCATGCAATTCAAAGAGACCATGTGGGTGACTTTCTCTACTTTAAAAGCAATTGGAGTGAGTGTTCATTAGATTGTAAAGTAGTTAAATCTCTGACCTGAGATCTACAGGATAAGCTCCGTATTGACACCAAGAAAGGCTTGTCTGTCCTTCCTGGGGACTTTTCATTCTGTAACAAAATGTTCTTTGGGGGGTTCTTTCTCTCTCCCTCTCTCTCTCTCTCTCTCTCTCTCTCTCTCTCTCTCTCTCTCTCTCTCTCTCTCTCTGTCTCTCTCCCTCGCTCTCTTTCTTTTCTCTCCCTCCTTTTTTTTCTTTCTGGCAATATTTTTTTCCCACCTGACTGTCTTGTGTCCCTGACTAAACACTTTTCTGAAATATATATTATTAGGAAATGGACCTTGTTACCATTCAGGTTGCAACACACCAAAGCCTCATGGAAATGTTTCAAATAGCCATTGTTTGAATTGTCTTGTGACTAACATTTCTGGTACTGAAGAGTAAAATAGGTGATGTTCAGAGAAATTTTGATGTAGCTAAATATAGAGAACTTTGGGCAATTGGGCCAGATGAAAACCAGTTAATTTGAAAAGAACTTGGAAACTTGGAAAGATATTGGGGCTGAGGAATAAGTCACACACAGTAAGTCCTACTTAATATAAGACTTGATAAAAGCAATATAGAGGTCATTAATGATGAGGTGCTATGCTTCAAGTCACCCAGGAGCTGACAGAGAAGTCTTATCATGTGACTTGTAGTATGAAAATTAAAAAGTCATTATGCTGTGAGTAAAGCAAGACTCAGAAAGACAAATATTGTTTGTGTTTTCTGATTTGTGGTTCCTAGGCTTTACATAGGAGCATAAATTCCTCATGTCATGAAAGTAAAAGCGAAACTGTCTGGGGAAGAGGTAATAGATGGGAAAGGGGAGAGGAGAGGGTTCTGAGGTATATTTGGTGTATGTGCTCTGTATTTAGTGTAGGCAGTGTCAACATGTTCTATGTAATGCACTGTTGATGCCATTAACAGAGTTAAAATATTTTATCATGAAGGAAAGGTCCTTAAAATCTATTATGTACACAACTTGGAAAGCTTAGGATATTCCTGAAACTTGGCAGATGCACAAGGTCCCCCACTCACCAAGGTTTAAATAGCAGTAAGGACTACCTGGGAGAATCAGATCATCCATGTTTCTAGGGAGAGTGAGATATGCTGAGTTGTGTGAAAAACATGTGTTGCTGCCTTCTAGGCTATTTGCAAATCCTGAAGTATGCTTCAGGGTCCCACTTATATGAGCTGTCACCCATGCTATGTTGTGGTGCTGTTGGTATTGCAGCCGACTTTGAGTCATTCCAGTTCCTGCAAGCAATTCCCAATTGATACCCAATAGCGTAGCCCCAACAAACACATCACTTCATCAAGTTGAATTTTGGTGGTATTTTTACTTTGGTCTTTCTTTATGGAGTAAATAGATATTTGTGTTGTACTTCCTCAGGAAAGGTGTCATACAACATACATGCATGGATATGTAATGTAAATTTCAGCCTGAAAAACAATGAATAATTGAAGTTGAGCTTCCATGGCAGGAGATTTAGCTTCCAGGTGGGGTGATTTAACTGGAGAGAACTGGGAGAAGATTGGGGAGAGAAATCCTTTTGCTTGTCTCAGTTCAATGTAAATAGAATTCTACATAGACGTGTTGAGATATCTAATATAATTGGAAGTAACTGACGCTGCAAAGTACCAAGTTCACAGCCAGAATGTTCCCTGGGAGAATTTGGGGCATGTGGTTAAGAAACAAAATTATATATACTTCCTACCTGAGTTCACATTTACAGAGTTAGATAGCCTCAGGTGGTTTATTACAGTTCTCTAATATTCTTGTTTGCATTTTATAAACTAGAATGAAAATGACTGTTATAATACTGAGTAGTTCTGATACATTTTGTAATGCCAAATTAATTCAATAGCTAAAATATTAGCTATTGTTACAGTAATTATTGTTAATTGTTGAATTTGGCTGTAAACTGAGTGAAGTCCAGGTATAAGTCACTGTAAAAAGAAAAAAAAAAAGACCGTGCCAGGGCTGGGAAGATGAAATCAGTGTTTGAGAGTGTTTCTTCACAATCCCAAACACCTATATAAAAAGCTGTCTACCTCATTCACATCTATCACCCTTGGTGTTATGAAGAGCAGAAGGCTCTCTTGGGCTTGTTGCCCATAAGCCTAGCTTCAGGTTCAAGGAAAAACCCTGTCTCAAGGGAACAAGGGAGAGAATAAGAGGGACTCTGCATGTACATATCTCCATACACATGAGTCCATATACCATGCATGTATATAGCATTAACACACATACCTCCACTACTACCAGAATAATTTCTTTACCTCATATTTTGAAAGAATCTTGTCCTCTTTGAATAGGTTCTTGGGCCAGGTTAGAGATAATTAAGGGATCTGCAGGTCACATCTTTGGATAGATATTTCAATCTATTCAGGTGTGTAAAGTTAATGACATACTAGCTTAAGTTAATGGAGGAAAGGGAACCTTGAATCCAGTGTGTGTAAATTAACTCACTGATGGGCAAGCCAAGGGAAAACCCATTGTTCTTGTGGATTTGCTTCTCCAGATGACTCCATGGTGTGCAGACACATTTGACCACTGTCATTTCCTCAAGAGAGTAAAATACTTGTTGACTTCAAGTAGAACTAAGTCCTCAACAATATTTAAGGTAGGAGAACACATGATTTTTATCACTCCTTAAAAGTGAAATTTCAACGTAAGTCATGTGATAAATTAGGAAGCATCTGGCAAAAAAAAAATCTTGAGACATTTAAAGCTTAAGTCTCTAAGTGGATTCTTGTAACTGCTCAGATATTTTAGCTGTAATTGCAGTTGAGTTATTCTCTAGACATTGTGTCATAAGGTCAACTTTGGACATTCAGTTTTTAATTTCCTCTGCTTTGTTTCCACCATTCCATAAAACCTGGTATTTACTAATGTGATAGAAGAAAACCTATTTCTTTCTGGTCTTCTGGTGTGTGTGTCATGAATTTGCTGGGCAAAAGGCAGAAACAAGTAAAAGAAAAGCAAACGGAAGTCTAGTGGTATGTGTTACACAAGTGAGAGAGTGCAAACAATTAGAATTGGATTTGTATGGACTCTTAAAGTGTCATTATGGACAAAGGCAAAGAACATTGAGTTACTAGTAGAGCAACTGTGAGAGACCAGTGTGCAGGGAGCTGAAGACAAAGGCTGGTGTAGGCAAAGGAGGAACAACTCTTGAAGCTCCTTGGTTGGAACAGACCTCTGCAGTGAAAGAATAGGATACAAAACAAACACATATTTACCACTACGTATATTTTATGTGTCTATGGAAGATATAGGGGGTAAGGACTGTTTCTCAAGAGGTGGTTTTACACTTTCTTTATGCAGTGTGCTCCACAAAGAACTGGAAATTTTTAAGGTAATGTCTTAATTGCTCTTCTGTTGCTGTGATAAAATGCCTGACAGAAGAAACATCAGGAAGCAATGTTGGTTTTTTTCTCTGAGTTTGAGGCACAGGCAGGGTGGAGAAGGCACGGCTGCAAGGCCTTGAGGTATCCAGTCACATTGCATCCACAGTCAGAAAGCAGAGAAATGAGAATCCTTGTGCTCAGCTAGAGTCCTCTTTTTGATACACTCCAGGACACCAGCTCATGCACTTCATTCCACCTTCATTTTATTTATTTGGAAGGGAATGTCTCACTTCACCCAACCTAATCAAGATAACTCTTCATAGGTATGACCAGAGGCTACATCTAATCTAGACAATCTCTCATAGATGTGTCCCAAGGCTTGACTCTTGGTGTCCCAGATCCTGTCAAACTGACAATCAATATTAGCACCCTTTAACCCAGCCTACTGGCTGGAAATCCACTCAGGAAACAAAAACAACCACTCTCAAAACATTTTTATTTGTACATGTTTTCTAGTCAAGTAAGTCAATCAACCGTGTCTTAGCTCTTGGGAGAAGAGATTATTTGAAGATTCCTCCTCTTTCACCCTCTTTCCTTGCCTGAAGAAGCTTGCTATTTTTTATTCTAGGAAACAGTTCATTGTGCAGGCCAATATGAACTTACCAAGTCCTCAGCCCCCATGAATGGCCTCAGAAAACACCAAGGAATTGAAATTTCTCAGCGATCCATCTCTGTAATGAAACCATTTCTCTTTGAAATTGATTACTTGCTCTCCAGGAGACCTAAGTTGCTTCTTCTGGTCACTTTTGTTCTCTAAAGCATACTGGTTATCATTGTGATCTTAAGAAAAGTTGTTTCTGTGCTTAAAAAGAAGAGGTGAGGGGGTAGAGAGATGGCTCAGCTATTAAGGGCATGCACTGTTCTTGAATAGCATTCAGCTTGGCTTCCAGCACCCACATTAGGGTGCTCATAAATGACTGTAAATCTAGCTCCATAGGATTTGATACCCTCTTCTGGCCTTTGTGGGTAACTACACGCAAGTGAATATATGCACACGGACTCACATAAGCACGCAGCTAAAAATAGAATTTTAAGAGAAAAGAAGAGGTAGACTTTGGCATACCAAGACCTCACTGAGTGAAAATTTCTTATATTAACAAAGAAGAATGATGGCTTAGATATGAAATGGCCCCTTCTCAAGCTCACTTGCTTGCAGCTATTTGTTTTCATTGTTATATGCAATATATTGATGTTAATAATTTATTTCTATGGATAGCATAGATTGATTGTAATTGTGCTATTTTAAAAGGTTTTAGAAACTTAATGAGATAAGACCTAGCTGGAGGAAGTAGGTCACTGGGGTGAGTCCTTGTGAATTTATCATTCCTGACCACTTTTTGCCTCATGCTCTCTGCTTCTTTCCCATGCACCATGATATGAACAGCCTCTGCTCATACTCCAGCTGCCACAATGTTCTGCCTCCTTCCAGGCCCAGCAATGTGGACTGTGCCCTTTGAAACTATGAGTTACAACAAACCATTCCTCCATTTTATTGTCTGTGCCAGTCATTCTAAGAAACAACTTTCTTTACCATGGTTCTTTAGCATGGTTGTTCTAGCTAGTCTTAATTGTCTACTTACAAAGCCCACAGTCATCCAAGAAGAGAATCTCAGTTGAGGAATTTCTTAGATCAGATTGGTCTTTTCAGATTGACTTGATCATTCGCTGATGTGGGAGGGTCAACCCCACTGTGGGCAGCACTATTCCTTGGCAGATGAGCCTAGGGTATATAATAAAATTAGTTAAGTGTGGGCCTAAAAATGAGCCAGGAATAACCATCTCTTTATGCTTTCTGCTTCAAGATCCTACTTGAGTTCCTACCCTGACTGCTCTCAGTGATTAACTGTGACCTATAAAATGAAATAAACCATTTCCTACCTCAAGCTGAATTCAGTAGTAGTATTTGTCACAGCCACAGAATAGGGCTTTCTATCTATCTACTATTTTCCCAGCACCTGCCTAGCACATAAGCCTGAACTGGGGCCTATTCTGTAGAAACTTAAAATGTGGTTAAAAAAAAAAATTATACTAAGGAAATAAAGACATGTCAAATGAACGCAAAAATTCAGAGTTTATTTATTATGTAATTTTTGGAACCAGCCACGGTCATTTGTTTGCAATGGCGGCTTTCAAATACCAAAGATAATAGAATTGATTGTGACAGAGACGTTATGACCTCCAGAGCCTAAACTATACTGTATCTTACCTGTTTCCAGGGAAGTTTGCTGACTTCCAATAAATTAGGCAAATGGTGGCTCATTCTATTCAATGCTCAGGACTCCACTGGGTTTTGGAAATCCTGGTTTTGTGTGTGTGTGTGTGTGTGTGTGTGTGTGTGTGTACAAATGTATGTGAAGGCCAGAGGTGGACATTAAGAGTTTTCCTCTGTTATTCCCCCACATTATTGTTTCAGAGAGGGTTTTTTACTGTACCTGAAGGTCATTGATTCAGCAAGAATGGTTGGGGAGCAATCATCAGGGAGTCTCTAGATTTTCCATCTTTACTGTTGAGATTATAACTATGTACCACCACATTCAGCCTTTTATGTGAATACTGGGGAATCCAAACTGAGGTCCTCATGACATATGGCAAACACTGTATTGACTGAGCTACCTCCCTAGCATCATAAAAATCTATGAATGATATTATTTAAATGTCCTTTGAATCAGAACTGCAGGTACCATTATGTTCATTGACAGCCAGGGTATCAGTTTAAACAGTTTGTAAATTAGAATCATTCAAGACATATGCTATGCAAAACCCCATATATGAATGGTGGTTCATCCTTGCCAATGTTAAAGGATGCTCTTAGGGTCTGCCAGTTTCAAATTGGTGTGCAGTCCTCCTGGTTGCCTCTGTGTATTCAATACTCTCCCTTCCCACCCCCCAAGGCTACCTCTCCATCTCACCATGGGTAACAAATGAGAAATTTTGAGGACTATTGAACACTATAAATTTTCACAGCAGGGCTGCTTCTTAGCCCAGGAACTTGGGTAATTGTCACACATTGATAAAATTCATAGGAGACAATTGCCCTCAAATCAACAGCTCCATCAGCAAGAAGCTGCTAGCGGGTGGGGCTGGGCAACAGCCTGCTTCTCCATTTCAGCATAGAATCAAGAATTATTTGGCTTCTTTTACTTTTCTTTTTTAAAGTTACCTTTCTGATATTTGAATTGACTTTCTCCCATACTTCTAAACATGAGTTCATATAATAAAGTCACTGGGAAGATGTAATGAATAGTTTTTTTAATGTCCATGGATAGAAGCATAGCATGTATCTCATTCCTTAGCGTTTTATATTTTTTTGCATTTATTTTGTAGTTAATTAAGTTTATTCATTTATTTGATGTATGTGTGCATGCCCATATATGCATGCATGTATGTGTGTGTGTGTGTGTGTGTGTGTGTGTGTGTGTGTGTGTGTGTGTGTGTGTGTGTGTGTGTGTGTGTGTGTGTTTGAACTTAGGTTCTAGCTGCAGTCTGGAGGACAGCAACAATTTACTGAAGTAGGCTCTCTCTTTCCACCATTTGGGCCTCAAGGAGAAAACTCAGAATGTCAGGCTTGGCAGCAAGCACCTTTACCCTCTGAGCCATCTTTCTGGCCCCTACATATTTTGTTTTCAATAGTTTAATTTCATATATGATCATGAAAACAAAAGCCTGTATGAATGGGGGGGGGATGAGAAAGTCGATCTCCTTGATCAAATGCTATACCATGTTAACATATTAGATTTCATCCTGCTTAAACCTTAAACCTGCTTATCCTAGTTTTAATTAAATTGATTTAGGAAAAATTCAACCCACTCCTAATGCCTTGGATGCCTTCCATATCTGATCAAACTCCTCTTGTCTTATGTGGCTAACTGACCACTCTGGCTTCTGTCAACAGGAATCTTGTCAGGTTGACTTAGTAAGAATCCCTTACCCTTCAAATCGCCCTTTATTAATTTTCTAGCAGGAATTCTCCTATCTTTGGATGTACCGTCTTAGTAATTTTCATCCCAATCTTCTCTGTGAACACTCACACATGCACTCAAGCATGCACATGTGTACTTGTCTGAGCAGTCCATCTCTCACTGCTATACTCCAGATTGAACCCGTGTCCTCTCCAGCTGTGGAACTCTCTGCCTTCTCTGCAATGCTCCTGGATAAAACCTGATTCACTGTTTTAACAAGTGTCAGGATATAATATTTGCTTTAATGGTCTCATATGATGCTGTCTTTCTGGAAAAGCTTCACCTCAGCACTGACTCATCCAGAATTCTACCAACAGCCCTCACCAAATGCTGGATTTCCTTCTAGTTTTTAATCTATGCATGATAAATTGAGATGGTACAATTACAACCATCTTTTCTTTCTTTGGCTTTCTTAATATAGAACATGAAAGCAATAAAGTATGTTTCTCTACAAAGGCAGTTATGCCTAGGCCATATCTATCAGGTGCAGTTACAGGAGCTGCCAGTCACAGCAGATTTTGGTTGATCATCCAAGACAGTCTTAGCCTTAATAGATCTCACTGCATGTCTGTGAAAACTAGCCTCAGACTTCTCTGATATTACTTAGCTCAGAACAAACTTCTGAAGTGTACAACAGAGGATGTTTGTTCAGTGAAATGTGCAGGTTCCACAACTCCATCTTCCTTCTTGGGAAATAACTTCAAATCTCAAGTGCCTTCAGCTAATAAAGGAGAGGTGAGCACCTACCAGAAAGAGAGAAATGGAGATCTTCCAAATAATCTTTAAAAAGTAGTGACAGACTACAGAGTGAGATCCAGGACAGGCACCAAAACTACACAGAGAAACCCTGTCTTGAAACACACCACACACACACACACACACACACACACACACACACACACACAATAGTGACAGGTGAGCCTTGAACTCTGCGTGTCAACAATGCATAGGAGACAGGAATCCTGTGTCAGTGAGGGCTTCTCTATTAAAGAGTGACATCAGAAAAGACAGAAGGTCACTGAAAGTACATTGTGAAGTCTTTTCTGCCACAAAACACTTCCCAAGCCAGTCTAACCATAATATCCTAACCTTTCACTACCCTAAATGAATTATTTCACTGTAAGGACATCATGATTCTAATGATCCTTGGCAAAACCCAATTAATTTCTTAAATAGAAAAAGATGGGGCCATCACTCATTCTATTTCAGGAAGATTTTGCAAATCACCTGCTCCAGGTGCTGTTTGTCTGGGGTCCTCTGGGGGACACCCAGTATCTTGCAATGGAAGCCAGCAACATTGAGCCATTGTGTACTGGAGACCAGTTTTTATTTATTATTATTATTTTTAAATATTATATTTGTGTTTTAATTTTACACATCAGCCATGGGTTCCCATGTCCTCCCCCCTCCTGCCCCTGTCCCCACCTTCCCCCCAGCCCCTCCCCTCCATTCCCATCTCCTCCAGGGCCAAGACTCCCCTAGGGATTCATTTAAACCTGATGGATTCAGTACAGGCAGGTCCAGTCCCCTCTTTCCAGGCTGAGCTTGTGTCCCTCTGTAAGCCCAAGGTTCCAAACAGCCAGCTCATGCACTAAGGAGAGGTCACGGTCCCACAGCCTGGATGCCTCCCAAACAGTTCAAGCTATTCAATTGCCTCACTTATCCAGAAGGCCTGATCCAGCTGGGGGCTCCACAGCTTTTGGTTCACAATTCATGTGCTTCCATTTGTTTGGCTATTTGTTCCTGTGCCTCTCCAATCTTGGTCTCAACAATTCAAGCTCTTACAGTCCCTCCTCTTTCTTGACAATTGGACTCCTGGAGCTCCACCTGGGGCCTGGCTGAGGATCTCTGCATCCACTTCCATCAGTTATTGGATGAGAGTTCCAGACCGTTAGGGTGCTTGGCCATCTGATCACCAGACTAGGTCAGATCAGGCTTTCTCTGGACCATTGCCAGCAGTCTACAGAGGATGTATCATTGTGGATTTCTGGGGATCTCTCCAGCACTCTGACCATTCCTGTTCTCATGTGGTCATCATTTATCATGGTCTGTTATTCCTTGTTCTCCCTTTCAGCCTTCCTATATACAATAGACAAACAGGCTGAGAAGGAAATCAGAGATACATCGCCCTTTACAATAGCCACAAATTATATAAAATACCTTGGAGTTACTCTAACTAAGCATGTGAAGGACCTATATGACAAGAACTTTAAGTCCCTGAAAAAAGAAATTGAAGAAGATATCAGAAAATGGAAAGATCTCCCATGCTCATGGATAGGCAGGATTAACATAGTAAAAATGCCGATCTTACCAAAAGCAATCTACAGATTCAATGCAATCCCTATCAGATTACCAACACAATTCTTCACAGATCTGGAAAGAATAATACTCAACTTCATATGGAAAAACAAAAAACCCAGGATAGCCAAAAGAATCCTGTACAATAAAACAACCTCTGGAGGCATCACAATCCCTAACCTCAAGCTCTAGTATAGAGCTACCGTAATAAAAACAGCTTGGTACTGGCATAAAAACCGACATGTGGACCAATGGAATCGAATTGAAGACCCTGACATTAACCCACACACCTACGTACATATAATTTTTGACAATGAAGCCAAAAATGTACAATGGAAAAAAGAAAGCATCTTATTATTATTTTTAACATAATCATGAAGTGATAGGACAATTCATAGTATCTACCCTCAGCTTTGCTTTATCACTTTGCTGTTTTAATTTTTTCTTAGAGATGGAGTTTTACTATGTTGCGTAGGCTGGTCTCTAACTCCTGCTCTGCAGAGGTCTTCCCTGCTGCAGCCTCTTGAGCTGCTAAGACTATTGCTGACTCAACTGTGTAGGCTCAGCTCAGTGCTCAGTTTAACCTCATTGCCTATCTATGGAAGAAACATGATATTTTACACATATAATATATAATTTATATGCATGTTTACATATATATATATAATATGTTTTATATATATATATATATATATATATATATATATATATATATATAATTTCATGTTTCTGTATTAAAATTTAGAGAATAGTAGGAGTGAGACTCTTTCAGCTTGAGAACTTCCTAGAACTTCTTGGGACAGTCTACTATAACTTTATGGACAGCCATGTTACTTCACAAAGTGTGTATAATAAGCCAATGTGGGGTGCAACCTCAGCTGACCTTATTAGAGCATTATTCTTGGATGACTAATTTCTTATGTCAAGCCAGCATTAGTGTTTAGACAACAAAAGTCAGTTAGAAAATGCTTGAGAGTTTAGGTATTTATAGAAGTGTCTTTGAGTTTTTTTAAATAAAAATCCCAGTTTTCATTTGTCTTAGGTAGAAAAACAATTCATACTTATTGTAAAACATTTAGAAAATTTACAGTGGTTTTAAGGGGGTAAGGAAAGACCTTCTGTATTTCTGTCACTGGAAAAATAACTACCACAGTGTTCTGGAAACTTCCAGGTGTATATTCTTGCACAAAACATACACATTTAAAAAATAAAATAACTATTGTATTAATTTTTTCTGTTGCTGTGATAAATGCCAGGACATAAACAATGCAAGGAAGAAAGGGTTTATTTCAGTTTCCAGAACCAGAAGGCTAGAGTCTAGCTTGGCAGCCAAGGCTTGGCTGTGGGCAGGAAGGGCATTGTGGAAGCAGCAAGCTGGCTGATCTCCTATCATGCACACTCAGGAAGCCAAGAGCTCAAAGGAAGCAGGGTCCATCCATATACTCTCCAAACCCGCCCTCCAAACTTCCTCCACAAGGCTCTACTTCCTAATGTTTCCATCATCTTCTCAAGCATTGCCACCAGCTGGGACCAAGTACTCAGATTTATGGGGAAATGGGAGACATTTCTCATGCATACCACTTCCACCATACACACACATATATATACACCGTATGATATGCTGTTTTCATGTGCCATTTTCATTCAGTTTTATTATATTAATAAAAACACACCTTACAGTTTATAATTATTTGCCCAATTGCTAAACACTGAGAGTATGCTATTTTTTCTCATAGACATACAAGGAATGATTATATATTATTATTTTTTTTTATTAAGAAAATTTTTAATTCATTTCGCATACCAACTACAGATCCCCTTCTCTTCCTTCCTCCCCCCCCCCCCCCCATTCCCTTCTCTAACAAGGTAAGGCCTGCCATGAAGAGTCAGCAGAGCCTGGTACATTCAGTTGAAGCAGGTCCAAACTCCCCTCTCCACATCAAGGCTGTGCAAGGTGTCCCACTATAGGTAGTAGGCTGAGAAAGCCAGCTTATGCACCAAGGATGGATCCTGATCCTACTGCCAGGGCACCCCTTAAGCAGATCAAGCTACACTACAGTTTCACTTATGCACAGGGCTTAGTCTAGTTCCATGTAGCCTCCACAGCTGTTGGTCTAAAGTTCATGAGTTCCCACTAGTTTGGTTTGTTTGTCTCTGTAGGTTTCTGCATTATGATCTTGATGCCCCTTGCTCATAGAATCCCTCTTCCCTGTCTTCGATTGGATTCCTGGAGCTCGAATACCCTAACTGTTATCATAGAGCCTTCATCTAGTAAGTGATGGAAGCAGATGCAGAGATCCACAGCCAAGGATATGATTATATATTATAATTATATACCACATTTAGTATATATAAAATATATCTATATATTTTAAAATAATACATTATATATAATTATATAATCTTTCTTATGAATATATCACTAATATATAAACTAATCTTTCTTATGAATTTTTTCTTTGTGTTCTTTAGTTTCCAACAAATTTAGTGCAAATAATAAAACAATGAATTCAAATAATTCTTTTTGAATGTTAAAGTGAACATGTCCTGATTCACTCACAATACTTTCTGTTTCCCTCCAAATTTCTCATTTTTATCATTTTTATCTCTCCCTCATGGGACAAAGGACATATCTAATAGGTTCACAGACCACTGGGCAACACTATTATTTAAATATATGCTGAGTGAATGATGGTTATTTTTTTCCATTTTAAATTGCAATTCATTGAGTAATAGCGCAGTTAAAATGTTCATTTTGGGGCTGCTGGAGAGATGGCTCAGCAGTTAAGAGCACGCTGTAACTCCAGGATGATTTGACACCCTCTCTCTGGTCTTTGTTGGCACACACACACACACACACACACACGCACACGCACACGCACACACAAATACAAAAGTAAGGGTTTTTAAAATTATGTTCACAGGGATGACGGTAGTGATGAGACTGATCTAATGGTGCTAGAGTTTGGATCTAAGATCCTGTGTGTACGAGACTCATGTTCTACTACTGAGCCATACACTTTGACTCTTACTAATTCTCTCTCTCAGTCTTTGATTAAAAGTGGTTGTGACCAGTGGGTAAATGTTTTATAATTCTTTAGTTCGAGACATAAATCTTTGCACACACAAAAAAGTTCTCATTGTGGTTGGCTGGTAAAAAGCTTGCTACACAAGCAGGATCCTGAGTGAGGACCCCAGCACTTACACATGAAGCCTGGATTGGTTCTGTGTGCATCTCAGGTCTGTGCAGTGGAAAGGAGATGCTCGCTGGGGCTCATGGGCTGCCAGTCCAGCTCCAGGCTCAGTGAGAGATACCTTCTCGAAAGAGAAATTAGACAAGGAGTGATAGGAAAAGACACACAATGTTTTCTTGTGGATTCTGCATACTCACCAACTCATGCATACTTGTGTGTACCCACACATACACACGCATGCATGCATGCACATGCTCACAAAGTTTTAATAATTTGCTATCTAGTGATTATTCTAAAAAATTGCAAGAAAAGACTGTAAGATATGGGCTCCTAGAAACTGCTGTGCCGATCAACCTCAGAAGTAAGAACAGCTAACACTCTCACAAGAAATGAGAACAGATCTCAGCAGCACTAACACACTTCGGGAAAGATAAACTATCTTTAGCAACATGCAATAGCATCAGCATTATCTTCAATAAATCCTGTGAAATTGAAAGTCAAGAGAACCTTCCAGGACATCCCTGGGTTGCCTGTGTGGTTCAAAGCACAGTTCTAGCTAAGAATCCATGTTTAACAACAGAACCACATTATGAGATTCCAGGGTATTTTACTCAATGAAGACATGACATCAAAAACATCCAAACAGAATACCAATGTAGTAGGGCTGAAGAACCCCTCTTTGCTTCTGTTGGACACTAGCACTCTACTGTTTAAATGTCTTATTTATGTGCAGCAATGTGGGCAAACAACTTGACACCTAAGTGCCTGGACTTAGTTGAAAGCCAGACAATATCCAAGGACTAGCTTAGTTTGTAAGATACCTATAGTATCTTTCTATTGCTGAGATAAAACAGCACAAACAAAAGAAACATAGAGAGGAAAGGGTTTATTTCATTTTATAGCTTGTAGACTATTATCCAAGGAAGTCAGAATAGTAACTCAAGGTAGAAACTGAGGTAGAGGCCATGGAGGATTGGTGCTTACTGGCTTGTTTCTCATGACTTGCTCAACCAGGTTTCTTATTGCACCAAGCATGACCACCCAGGGGCCTCACCACATCAGTCATTAATCAAGAAAATGTACTATACGCTCACCCCTAGGCCAATCTGATGGGGACATTTTCTCAACTGAGGCTTGATCCATCCAAATAACTCTAGCTGGTGTCAAGTTGACATAAAACTACCAGCACCAATAAACAACATTTTATCTCATATGGTCTGAGTTTTGAATATCCTCACAGTCTCATGTGTTTCTCAATTTTGTCCCCATCAGTGGTGCTGTTTGGGGGAGCTATGGAACCTATAAGAGGTGGAGCCTTGCTGGAAGAAGTAGTCACTGGATTAGAGGTTTGAGGTTTTATAGCCTTGCCTCACTTCCTGTTCACCCTCTGTTTCTTGACTGTTGGTAATGCAACATGCTGCCTCATTCTCCAACCACCATGTTTTATTGCCATAATGGATGCCATCCCTGATTAAACTGTGAGCAATAACAATACCTTCTTCCCCCAAGTTGTCTTTTGAGAGGTATTTGGTCACGGCATTGATAAACAACCAACACACATACACAACTATTAAAAACAGGCAAATAACAGAATGAAAAACAAAAGTAGTATGTGCCCCTCAGATGCTGGAACATTTTGATAGGCCCATCTAATTTAAGAGGATTGGAAATTGCTGTTTTGTGAGTTCAACACTAGTTTCATCTTTTGAACCGAATTCATCACCAGCTGGTAGCTTCACAGATGAGGAAGCAACTGTTATTAAGTGATCTTTAACCTTAAAAATGAATAAACATGGCTGGACACTAGGCAAAGGCATTTGTCACCATGCCCAAAGACTTGAGTTTGAATCCTGGGACCCACATGGTGGAGGAAGAGAGCCAATTCCAGCACGCTGTCCTCTGATCTTCATGAAGCACTATAATATATGTATGAATGCATGAAACAAAATAAATTTAAAAAATAAAAACAAAATAATGGACAACTATTCAAGAAAGGTCAATGTCAATGAAGGCCTGTAACTTTGGGTTTATTTCTGAACTAAACCGTAGATGTATTCCAGGACTTCATTAAAGTGGGCTTTAGTGATTATTTAAGGAGAGCTAATCACAATGGAACTCAGACTGATCAGACCTCTCTGAGAATTCCTAGCCTGTGAAACCTTCCTTGGTGTGTTCAGACACACTTCATGGCCAGGGTCTACCTTGTGTTTCTCCTTATCCCTGACATTATTTTAGATTCTTGATTCCCCCATTCATTTCATACTTCGAGGGCACTCCCAATGCTAGCCAGACATGCAAAATATGCTTTTATCTTCTTTTTATCCATTTCCCTTAGAGATTCTGTTATTCCTTCAATATCATATAATAATATAGATAAAGATACATATGTACCTTTGATTTTTGCCCTAATCTATCATTTGCCCTTTTCAGGGTTACTTTCATTATGTGTGTCTTTTACTGGAGATCTTATCTAAGTGTATTTCAACTACCCATTTTTTCAGTAATAATGTCCTTTAATATTTTGATTATAAAAAGAAACTCACAGAGTTTTTCAAGGAGATTTGTTGGAGATTCTGACATAAGTCCCTGTAATTAGAAAGGGGATGGAGCTGGGGGCATAACACATAGGGAAAAATGCTTGTCTTGTAACCAAGAGGACCTGAGTTTGATATTCAGAATCCATGTAAAAAAATAAAGCCAGGTGAGGTAACAGGTACTTGTAATCCTGGTGCTGTTGAAGTGTAGACAGGAGGATCCTGGTTACTCACTGATGATCAACCTAATTTTACTTGGCTACTGAGTTCCAGGACAAGATGAGACCCTTTTCAAAAGCCAAGGTGAACAAACAGTATCTGAGGAATGACGGCTGAAGCAGATGGCTGACCGCCACTTGCACATGCACACCCACATTCACATGTGTACACAAACACACACACACACACACACACACACACACACACACACGGAATGATGATATGTTAAGAGAATGTATACATTCACAACCACGTGAAGATCTGGTTTACCAGTGATGCTTCTAGTATGTTTCTAAAAATATTTGAGGTTAGTGAAGCGTCTCAATGGAGAAAGGAGCTTGCTGCCAAGCTGAGACTTGAAGTGATTCCCTGGGACCTACACTTGAAAGCAAACAAACACACACACACACACACACACACACACACACACAGAGAGAGAGAGAGAGAGAGAGAGAGACAGACAGACAGACAGACAGACAGACAGACAGACAGACACAGACACAGACACAGAGTGACAGAGAGAGGGAGCTACTTTTCCTTCAGATTATTAAACGTGAAGTCACTGACCATACTTAAAGCCAATTCTTCCCCAGAGATCCTGCTTTTTTCTGTTTGTTTTGTGCTATTTCCAAGAAGATCTGCTGCTTTTTCCACACAAGATGCTCATACCTGGAAGTTCCTGCATGGGGACTTGCTAACACATCACTAGAGAAAGTGGCCTGAAGAAGTTCACAGTATGCACATGTCCCTTAGTGACAGTCACACGACCTCAGTGTGGTATGGCCTGAGATAGATTTTCCTGGAAGTCCTTGACAGGAAGGAGAAGCACATAGGAAGAGAGCAGAAAGTGACACATTTACACAGTTTGCTCGAATGCCTCGTGGCTGCCTCACACCCGCTCATGGAAACACATGTTGTAGCATCACCAGCCCTGAGTGATGGAAGGCATTCAGACTAAAAGCTTTCATCCACAAACATTTTTATCTTTTCAAAAGCTCCAGTTAAGTACAATTTTGTCTCATTTTCTTAACTCCTACAGTTTTGTAGCTTCGGTTTGAAAGCTAGAAAATAAAATGTGTTCTGATTTGTAACGGCCCCTCCTTTTTGGGCACCTGCTAGCTCAAGTGTTGTCTCTATCTGCCTAGGATGCTCTTTGTGCCTCTTTAGAAAATCTCGGGGACTAGAGATGGGACTGAGCTGTGTGACCTAGGGTACCACCAGGCCTTTGGTATTGATGGCCATGGAGGAGACAGTGAGAAAATGTGCTGCACGCAAAGGTGTGGACAAATTAGCAACCTATCATTAATATCAATATTTCTCCAGATTTTAGAACTAACAAAGGTCAAAATTATAAAAGCAAAACCAGAAATTGTCCTTCACAGTGCTGGATGAACATAGTATGGCTTTTTCAAACATCCTTAGTGTTACCTGTCTCTCCTCCATCCCTCTCTCTTCTTCTGTATTGACGTCTCTACTCCTCTCCAGTTGTACTGGTTAGTTTTGTTTTTTGTGTTTTTTGTTTTTGGTCAACTTTACAGAAGTTAGAGTCATCTGAAAGGAGGGAACCTCCACTGAGAAAATGTCTCTGTAAGATCAGGTAGTGGGCAAACCTGTAGGACATTTTCTTAAATAGTAACTGATAAGGGGGCCCAGCTCACTGTGATGGTGCCACCCCTGGACTTGTGGTGCTATGAGAAAGCCATGGGAACAAGCCAGTAAGCATCATAAGTAAAAGAAAGAAAGCAGAACCCTGATCCATCTGCAACAGGAACCCGCAATAACTAATAGTGGACATGGCTCAAATATAAACAGAAATGTCCTATCCTTTGTCATAATGGGGAAGGAGGAGGGAGGAGAGGCAATAGTAGTCCCTCTACCACTGTGCAGACACCAGCAAGGACACCTGCAGGATGGGAACCATGTAATAGAAAAGCCACAGAGCTAGAAAGGTGTCCAAGGCAGGGTGTGTCTTTTAACAGTCCTAACTTATTTATGCTTTTTATTCCTGTTAGAAGCTTTTAATAATACTAATTTTTGATTCTCTTGAGCTAGGCAGGAATTAGTTTATAGTAACTCTAAGCTAATAAAGCAAGGGGCTGGTTATTGAATGATCACAATTTCACCTCAAAACTGTGGATATGTGAGTCACAGTTTTTGAGATAGTTTACTTTTTTGGTTGGCTTTTTGATCATATTTTTTAAAAGATATTTATTTTTTATCTATATGTGTATGTATTTCTCTGTGTGTACAAGCATGTCTGTGTGGGGGGGAGAGGAGTGGTACCCAAGGAGGCCAGAGATCCACTGGAGCTAGTTACAGATGGTTGTGTGCTACCTAACCTGGGTGATGATGACCAAACTTGGGTCTTCAGCAAGAGAGGTAGGAATTCTTAACCACTTAGCAATTCTTCAGCCCTGACTGCTTTTTAAACTGTTGTACCTCTACTCTATCTTAAGGTTTAAGTGTCTTCTCTGGTGTATTTTGAAAGTTCTGCATGGTGGTTTGAATGAGATGCCACCATAAGTCCTGAGCATTTGAATACTTGTTTCCCAATTAGGAGCCCTGTCTGGGGAGGCTTAAGAAATGTGGACTTGCTAGAAGAAGTGTCTGAGGCCAGGATTTGAGGTTTCACAAGCCATTTGCCCTTTCTAGTCCATTCTCTGCTTCCTATTTATGTTTCAAGATGTGATATTTTAGCTGGTCCTTCAGCTCCCTGCTGCTTGCTACATCTGCTCTGCCACCATGGAATATTATCTCTTTGGAACTATTAGCCAAATAACTTTGAAGAATGTTTCCTTGGTCTTGGTATTTTATCACAGTAACAGGAAAACTAAGATGTCCTGTAAGCATCACATAGAACTAACACCATTCATTAGTGTCTCTGTTCTCTTTCTGTGCAAATTAGTTCAACCTCACAATGATGATCATTAAGATATTTATAGTAGATTCATGAAAGAAATGAGTGCCACATTTCTAGAATGTTCTCCACCTCAAAATGCTATAGCATAGAATTATGAGAATTTCCTTCTCCAAATATTTTATCTGATTAAAGAATTCTTTCATTCACATATAAATATACACATGTAGTGCATATATAGTCAAAAGTCAAGAAACATCCACAAAGACCAATTAACAATAAGACTATTAAATTTGATCTATTTGTCTTGTTGACAAAATTATAGGAAAAAGTCAAATTATAGGCCTCTTGGTGCTTATACGCCGCCGACAGAATGACTGATAACACAATGAAACAGAAAAACTGACAATCTTTCCAACCTCATGAGGTCAACAAGGCCTTTTCTGACTATCTTCCATCACTTGCAAGCTTCAAACAGTACAGCTCACTCTCTTTGTCTCTGAGGTCTTCAGAAGCACTGGGCATCTTTTGATATGTTGTATCTTTTACTTGCTGATTTGATTAATTATTGTGTGATATTTTGTGTTCTGACCAATAAAGCTTGCTAGGAGATCAGTGAGCAGAGTTAGTCCTTCGTTACCCATAGGGGCCAGGCAGTGGAGACACACACCTTTAATCCCAGGACTTGGGAGGAGGAAGCAGGAAGATCAGGAGTTGAAGGCCACCTTGGGCTACACAAGATAGAAGCAGTCTAAAAGAAAAACAGAGCCAGTTGGCGGTGGTTCACACCTTTCATCCCAGCACTAGGGAGGTGGAGACAGGAATATGAGGCAGGTGGGGAATGATCTAGCTCATTTAGCCTGAGGATTCCTAGAGGTAAAACTCCTTGGTGGCTGGCTGTTCTGCTTCTCTGATCTTTCAGCTTTCACCCCTGATAACTGACTCTGGGTTTTTATTGATAAAACTAAATAGATTCACTCTTCAGTTAATATCTGCTTTCCTTAGCTACAATTTAGGATCTATTTCATTCATTCATAAATGCCAGGAGTATGGAGTAGTGGCTACCAGAACATGAGTCTTCCAGGGCACATAGTTGGCATAATGTATTATTTATAGAGCAATGGCACAAAGCTAAGTTCAGCACAATTAGTTTCCCCAAATATTATTCCTCTGTGGAAGGTTAATCCATAAGTGAAGAATTATTATGAAGGGAAGACTAGATCAGTTGTCAGTTTGGGAGATCAAAAAGCCACTTGGAAATTGACAATTGCCCAACCCCTTTAAGGGGGATTGGAGAGAACACTGCATGATACAGTCAGAAACATGCCTAGCATTCCCAGTAATGACAGGGGGATGGGCAAGCTTTGGGTAAAGGACCACAAGGGATACTAGAGGTCAGGAAGGGTTAGGCAGAGCACTGGGAATGAAGCACTGTACATGAATACAGTCTCTTGTGGGAGACTGACTCTATTAAAATATTATGTGTTTTTTTATTTTTATGTGTCTATATGTGTGTGTGTGTGTGTGTGTGTGTGCACATGCAGGTGTACATACCTATCCATACACAGAAAGGCTGGAAAGGGTGTCAGATGTCTTCCTCTACCATTTTCCACCTATTTCTTTGAGGCAGGGTCTTTCTTTGAACCTAGGACACACTCTCTAAGCTAGGAAGTAAGTCCCTGTGGTCCTCCTGTCTCTATCCACCTTAGAGCTGTGGTCATGGACATGTGGAAGATGCCTGGTTTATTTTGTATGCACCTGCTGTTATGATACCACAGCAAGTGCTCTTAACTGCTGTACCAACTGCTGAATCATCTGTTTTACCCTAGAAATTTGAGTCATATCCTAATTTTTTCTCTCAGTCTTATCTAGTTTGTCTCAGTTTTCATAAAAGACAAATAATTTTGCTCTTAGGAGGATAATTGGCAATATCTCTACCATTCCAGGTTGTCTTAGCGATGTTGAAGATCTCCTAATGGTATCTAGTCACTAAACATCAAGGAGTGATGTTTCCAAGTAAACATCTTTAAATTCATAGGACAGCTCCAAGAATGAAGTGTCACATAGCTCAGTGTCCATTGGGAAGACACTTAAGATCCCTGATTAGTATTACAATTTTTAAGGTATTTTTGAAAGATATTCTCATGTAGTCCAGACTGGCCTCCAACTCACTGTGTACTTGAGCATAGCTCTGAACGCTGACCTCTGGATCCTCTGCCTGTGCTTCTTAAGTCCGAGGATGAAAGGCAAGTGCCATTATGCCTGGTATATGAAGTACTGTGGCTGGAACCCAAGGTTTCCTGCATGGTTGCCAAGTACTTCAGCAGCTCAGCTACATCCTCTGCCTGTAATTAATCTTTGATAAGATACCTCTGACTCTTGTCCCGAAGAACATGGTGAGGCAAGAGAAGTAGTACAGAGGTCAGCTTGAAGGTGTCTGAAGCAAACCAGGAAATCAGAATCGGCTCTGACTAAGGTGGTAAAAACAGTCTTTACCTCTTCCTTTCTGAAAGTGCTTAGTCACAAAAATGAATAAATGTCACATGCTTTTCTCATGTTACTCTGTCTTTTTAAAAAGGGGGCAGGCAGTCAAAGACCTTCCCAACTATGTTGTTGATGGGAACAGATGCAGAAACCTATAGCCAGATGTTAGAGAAAAGAGAGTCTAAATAGGATATCTTCATCAAACCCTCCCCTTCAGAGCTCTGGGAACCCTTTGGAAGAGGAGGTAGAATGAGTGTAAGAACCATAGAAGACGGAGGACACCAGGAGAACAAGGCCCCCGGATGAGCTAAGCAAGGTTCATATGAACTCACAGAGCTGAAGCAAGGACAGAGCCTGTACCGGTCTGCACCAGGACCTCTGCATACATTACAGCTTTCAGGTTAGCATTTTTATGGAACTTCTGAATATGCACAAGTGGGGCTCTGATTCCTGAGCCTGCTCTTGGGGATCTTTTCCTTCTGTTGGGTTGCCTTGTCCAGTCTTGATGTGATGATTTTTTCCTTTACCTTATTAGTTTCTATTTTGTCATGTTTTATTGTAGTCTCCTACAAACCTGCTCTTTTCAATAAGAGACAGAAAGGGAATGGATCTGGAGGGGAGGGGAGGAGAGGAGGAAATGGGAGGAGTAGAGGGAGAGGAAATATATATATATATATATATATTTATTTATTTATTTAAAGAAAAACTATGGAAAAAAATGACCTTTTTTCCATGACAAAAACATGAAGGTGTCAGATGCACAGATAGGTAGTTCTGTAGTTGAGAAGAAACATCTGGGTTGAGTTCTGTATCTGGGCATCATGAGTATATTGGTCACATTTAACAAAGATTCTGGAAAGTTATAGACTGTGTAGCAAGAAGTAAATCAAGAATTGAACACAAGGAGCGTTCATGAGAAGTTATAGAGACTTAAAGACTGCAGGAGGTGCTGGACCAGCAGTCTCCTTCACACCTCAGTAGACCACTGAATAATTGTGTTGTATTTTTAAATCTTTCTGTTATAACTTAATGCTTAGGATGTCAAGCATTTTCTCAAAATACAACTATCTATTCCACACAAAAAAGGGGGCGGGGTGGATTTTGATCTCTATTTACAGAGTCTCATTGTTTCACGGTCTTCTGTACATTTTAAGTGTTTTAATTTGTATTTCATTCATTCAGTGTGTGTTCATGTGTGTAGGTATGTTTGTGTGTGTGTGTGTGTGTGTGTGTGTGTGTGTGTGTTTACATATGTATGTGTTAAGGTAAAAGAACACGTGCAGGAGTTAGCCTGTTCCTTCTATAGTGTGGGTCCCAGGGTTCGCATTCAGGTCATCAGGCTGGATGGCAGGCAGCTTCACCAATGAGCCATCTAGATGGCCCTCTTTTGCACCTCATGGAACACCTCTCTTTGTCAACTTTATTCCTATTCTTGTTGACATTCACTCTCTACACATGATTGCATCTCTGCTCACTAAACATAGTTCCTAGTCAATTTCACCCCAAGGATATGTGTGTACATGTCTGTGAGTGTGTATGCGCACACGTGTGTGTATGTTTACATGTGTTTAATATATACACATTATAGCATTTGGTATATGTAGCTGTAACTGTACTTTGCACTTCTATATTATGTTAAATTCTACATCATATCTGGACTATCAAAAATCAATTAACTTTTTAATGTGTCATATATGTATAAATGTTTTTTTAATATATGGTGTAGACCTCTGTCTGTGTATATAGATATGCATGTACACACACACACACACACACACACACACACACACACACACACACGCACACCTGTGCACTTACATGTGGAATTCAGGGGAGGCCACTAGATGTCCTGCTCTCTCTCCATCTCAATTCCATTATGAGAGAGCTTCTCACTGTACCTGGAGTTAGGTTGGCAGCAACAAGTCTCAGTGATCCTCCTGTTTTCCCCTTCAGAACACCCTGACACTTGTATTACAGGTGCATATGGCCATGGGAGGCTTTGGCGGGATCAAAAGTCAGGTCTTCATACTTGTATGGCAAACATTCTTGTCCACTGAGTCATCTCTGCAGCCCCCATCACTGGGCTTCTGAATATAAAGTTTCCTCCAGGAATCTGCCTTGTTCCTGGATTAGTAGCCATGAGTCTACAGTCTTCAGAGAGCTTTTTATAAGCATTGATGATCACCTTGGGAGGCCTTGTGCTTATGTTTATAATAATAGTTGTTGGCACATTTACCAGCACTTTCCATTTAGATAGAAATTTCTTGAATGCAACAAACATCTCCATCAAGCATGAGGTTGTATCTCTACTGTATAACATTAAGTAGGTGCTCTACTAGTGTTTGTTGAGTGAGTAAACAAAATAATAGATTAATTTGTATGTTTTGTCTCATTAATCATCCAGAGGGCAAATTCACTAGGAAACTCAATGAACTTATTTTCTTCCGCACCTGGTTCATTTCAGGCCCAGGGTGGGAAGTAATAAATAGTCGTTGATTGATGTAATTGAGTTTATGCTGTGAATTACCCCATTTATCTGAATTTCTTCACACATAATATTTGTGCTGAAAATATGCCATGTCCTGAATAATCCCTTAGGGTATCAGTTGCGGATGGCACCAAATTTAAATTAAATCAGTTTCTTTTGCTGTCAGTAGGGGGATGAAAGTGGGAGAGGTTAGGAGCACAGAGAGAAACGATCAGATTAGCATCTTTGAAACTGTATTCTTCTGATAGTTCTACACAAACATGAATATTAAAGTGTCTGTAAAGGTCAGGCTCTGTAAAAATGCTTCCAGCAAAGTAGAAATGGAACTCCAGCAAACAATGCACTAACCGAATTTGTGAAGCACAAGGAGATAACCTTTGTGTGCCTCTGACTTCGAGGCAGCTTGATCACCAATGTGTATAAATACCCCTTTCTCTTTCTCAAAGGTCAGCCAGCTTTTATCTCAAAAAGAAACAAACAAAATTTAATCAACCTATGGAAAAAAATCTGAAGAGAAGAGCAAGGCTGTAAAATTAATGAGATGGATGATTTCGCCTAACTGGAGAAGTAGATCTGAGGAACCTTTGGGCCCATCCTGCCAACCAAGTTATTTATAGATTCCCAAATGCCACATGTACCTGCAATAACTTCTACAGTTTCAACTGCAAAGTATGGGGCTCTTTCCTATGCAATTTTCAGCACCTCCATAAATATTTGATAATGCCCACTACACACACACACACACACACATTCGGGAACAGGGAGGAAAAGAACCTTCACATTTAATTGGATCTACATAAAACCCACACACCTTGATTTGGACACCTATTCTCTAGGTTTCGTACTTTCCTTTCCATCTTTCTGTGCGTGTGTGTGTGTGTGTGTGTGTGTGTGTGTGTGTGTGTGTACATGAATGTGGAAGCTAGAGATCAATACTGAGTATCTTCCTAGTGTCTGTGTGCGTGTGTGTGTGTGTGTGTGTGTGTGTGTGTGTGTGTGTGTGCACATGAATGTGGAAGCTAGAGATCAATACTGAGTATCTTCCTAGTGTCTCCACCACATTTTTTCAGACAGAATATCTCTCTCTCTCTCTCTCTCTCTCTGAACTTGAACTCACCAAAGCAGTGGAGCTGGCTAGAAAGGAGTTTCTGAGTTTCTGGAGATTCTCCTGTTTCTACCTCCCCAACACAAGGATTACAGGTATGTATCATAGCATCTGATTTTTCATTTAGATGCTGAGACTGTGAATGCAAGTGCCTGTGGCTTGTGTAGCCAACACTTTCTTGACTGAGCCATCTCTTCAGCCCTTCATTTTCCTTCTTCTATGCAGTGTTTCACTGTGTGGGCCAGCACAGCCTGACTTGGACCCCATCTGCCCCAGGATGCCCATGCTGGCCTCCATGTGTCTGTACCACTGCATCAATGCTCTCTCATACCCTTTACCCCCAGACCTTGACATCGCTTGCTTTAGCATCTCTTTTCTCTTGTAGACTATGAATGACTGTAAATCATTAAGCCCATGCTATCTTCAATGTTGTGTTCCCTTTGCCCAAGGTGACACCAAGAATAAAACAGAAGTCACCCAAAGTAATAAATGAATCTGTATATAAAGGCTTGAAATCAATTGAAGACAGTTGCTATGGTGAACATGTGATAGGATTTAACTCTGCATACCTCCACCTTCTTCACTAATAAAGTCACATTCATTTCCTTTCCTAGGACAACTTCAGATGGTTTCATTGCATGTTTATTTTCCTTCTCAGGACCATCTGGAACTTTTTTTGTACTAGCATTCTGGTTCAAGTACCCTCCAGGGTACCTTTGTGGTCTGTGTTAGTTATTTTTTCATTGCCATGGCAAGATTCCTATGGAAACCCCTCAGGTGCCTGCCCTGAGGTGATTTCTCCCAGAGTCCTGGGGAAGATGCTGCAATTGGTGGGGATACTTGTCTGAGGGATATCAAATGAATCTGCTTACACAAAATTCTTTAGTCCATTCACTTTAGTCTTCTGAGACAAAATTCTATCTACACAGCTTCAATTCTGTCCTCATATTTAGCTCCTCTCTGTTCCTTCTCCTCCTGTCCTCTTATAGTTCTACCTAAGCTCTTTCCACCTTATTCTCATCTTTGTCTTCATTCTTCTCTCCATCCTTGTTCCTTCCTTTCCTCTCGCTGTGACCCGTCTCCATACCTACCATCCACAATCCTCTGGCCCTGCCACTTTCTGCTGCTTTCTGCTGCTTTCTGCTTGATGGAGTAAGTATGCCAGGTACCTAGGAAAACGTGTGTCAGAGCATGAATGCACCTGGTATGAAAACAGCCCCTTTGTTCTGAGCTAATTGTTGGAGGTGAACTCTAGGTGTGTCATTTGGCCTGAGGAAGAAAGGAGGGCCTGAGCTTAATTTGCACAAGAAATAAAGCTATGTACCTAACATCTGCCCAGTCTACCTGGCATAGTTAGTGTCTCCCTATGGATATTTACCTCAATTTACTAGCAGGTGTTCTGGAAGCCTTATTCTGCCTGCCATTTGTCTTTGGATGTTTGAGAGGTAACTCAGATAAAATACACTGTTAGAAGTTCTTAGAAGAAGAATTAATTGGAAAAGGTATCATGGCATATAAGAAAATCATTGCAGGAACTAGCTAGTATACATTTAAAAGCTAATATCACCAAGACTCCTTAAGACTTGGCTTTTTCCTGTAGAAGAGCCCTGCTTCTTCCAGGTATTAGCTTTTGCTATAGTCAACTGAATTCCTACTTCATATTTCTGTGTCCTGTAGCAGATACCCCAGATAGCAGCTTAATGAAGAAAGATTTATTTTGGCTCATAGTTTGAAGATGCAGTCTTACTTTTGAGGGGAAAGTATAAGAGCAGGAGTGAGGCATCTGGTCACATGCCATCCACAGTCAGGAAGCAGCAAGAGATAGATGGATGCTGGTTCTCAGAACTTTTTTTTTTTTAGTCCAGGACTCCAGCCCATGGAATAGTCACCACCCAAGTTTCAGGTCACATTTCTCATCTCAGTCTAGAAATTTCTCACAGATATGCACAGAGATTTTGATTTCCATGGTTATTCTAACTGTAGTAATATTGACAATCAGGGTAAATGATTGTCATTTCCAACAACTCATGTAGTTTCTGGATAGAATAGAACCATCTATAATATTCTATAGCTGTAACTATTTACCACTAATAGGCTGTATAAATCTCTAAGTAGGATCCATATAAATTTGTAGCACAAACCTGAACTATCTATCACTTCTTTCAATTTCAGCACACAGTGTATAGTCTTTTACCATGTCAACCATAGACTGACATGGCATCCCATGAACCTAACACTAACATGACACGCTATTTTATATGATTTTATTTTTGAACTTCACTTGTCATAAATTGGCTTGCTTGATTGTGCAGTCATATGTCACCCTCCCTCTAGAACAATGGTTTTCACTCTGTGGGGTGCCACCCCTTTGGGGTTGAATGACCCTTCACAGGGGTCACATATCAGATATCCGGCATATCAGATATTTGCATTAGGATTCATAATAGCTGCAAAATTACAGTTATGAAGTAGCAATGAAGTAATTTCATGGTTGAGGTTCTCCACAACATAAGGAACTGAATTAAAGGGTCATAGCATTAGAAAGGTTTAGAACCACTGCTCTAGGGGTGTTGTGAGGATTAAATAGATATCCCACATTCAGGGCTGATCAAATTATGGCGGGCACTCAACCAATAGATATAGGTAGAGAGTGGCTACTGTTAACAGAATCCAGAAAAAAAGCAAAAGGAAGCCTTTAGTGGTGTTTTCTTCCCTTTTCTGGAGGTATCATTGCTTCCTCCCCCATACTAATAATACAACACCAAATAACCCTAAATTTTAAAGTTATATGTTGTATTAGTTCTTTTTTGTTGTTGTGATGAAATGTCCTGAAAGAACTTAGGGAAGAAAGGCTTTATTTTGGTTTACAGTTCTAGGGGGATACGGTCCATAGCCATGAAGGCATTGGAACAGCCGATAGGAACAGCAAACTGGCTGGTCACACAGCATCTGTATTGAGACAGCAGAGAAAGAGCAGCCAGTGGGGCCAGTCCCTTAAGGACTACTTCCTTCAGCAAGGTTTTTACATCCCAATAGTTTCACAACTTTTCCAAACAGCACCACCAATGTTCAAACACATGAGCCTCTGTGGGACTTTTCACATTCAAAACCCAATATATAATATACACATCGTACATCTGTATCTGTTAGTTGACCTGACCCTAAACAGAATTGTTTCAGGGAGTAAGTGCATTAAGCTATAAATTTGCCAAGAATTAATATAATGTAGAGGGATAAGCCAGTTCATCTAAAACTGTCTTTTCCTTTCTGAGTGTGATGTATTCAGTGGGTATAATCATGAAACTGTAAGACGTTTTTTAGAATGGAAACAGCATTTATGTGAGCCAAAGTGAAAGGACTGGCTTGAAAAATGAGGTTGTTTTTAATAAAACAACAGACATTGTTGCCTTGGTTAAATGACTGCATTTACATATGACTGAAATTTGGTTCTTTGTGTAGCACAGACCTACTTTTGAGTCACCATCCAAACATCTAAGTTCTTTGTTCTCTCATTGGCAAAAATAAGCAAATAAAGGCTAGATTGTGGTCTCTTCTATCTGAACTTTTATATTAATTTCAGATTAAATTGGAAGTCTGGGATCATAGCCATAGACGCTGTATTATTCCTTAGAATAATAAAAGAGCAAGCTTTGTATGATGAATGAGTCTTCCAGTGACAGGTATAATAGGTGGCACCACAGTAAAGATCAAAAGGAATGATCCAGAATAGGCAGGAGCCACCTACTGTGGAGCTGGCCTTGCAAACCATTCTTATTACCAACTCACTTTCCTTCCTTAAAATGATTGTTTTTATTGTTTGTCTGTTGTTGACGGTGGTGTGTGTGTGTGTGTGTGTGTGTGTGTGTGTGTGTGTGTACACCTGTGTTTTTATATGAGTTTGTGCATGTGAGTACAGTGGCTGAGGAGGCAGAAGAGATGTTGGATCCCCTGGAGCTGGAGTTGTTGATGGTCATAATGAATAATTTCTAAAATGAATTGGAAAACTGAACTTGAGTTGTGTGAAAAACATCAAGCCCTCTTAACCAATGAGCCATCTCTATACCCCCATTCCTCTTTATCTTCATCATCTTTTTCTTTCCAGTCATCTTCTTCCTCTTCTCAACAAAGCCCAGAAATCATATGAAGACATGGTAACATAAAGTCCTTAATAATCAATCACTCATTAAAGAAAACTAACCATGTCACCAAATCTGAAGCCTATAGATACCTCTGTTATTCTTAAGCCATGCTAATCCAGTAAAATTGTTACCCACGTATTGTCTTTCTATCTTTTTATTCCCATAATTTTTTTCTAAGCCTCATCTGTGAAGCTGAACAGCCATATATAGAATGGCAATACACACACACACACACACACACACACACACACACACACACACACACACTGTCTACATTACTTCCCCATCCATGCTGAAAATCTGAGTGGCTTGATCTTATGTAGGCCATATGCAAGTCATCATAACTGTTGTGAGTTCATGAGTGTGATAGCTGTGTCATGTCTAGAAGTGAGCACTTCCTCCTGATCTGTCAGATCTCATGTTCTGGTCCTATTTCTGTAAAGTTCTGTGAGAGTTGTATAGGGGGAAATTGGTACTGATGACCTACTCATAACTAAGCATTCAGAGTTACGTATATTCTGCATTGGCTAGTTATGACTGTATTAATTGCTCTATGCTATGAAATGAAGCTTTTCTGGCCAAAGTTTCCCAGATCACAGGTCTTTGAGCATAGACATATTTCAAATGCAGTTTGACAGCATTGTCATTTAGCAAAATAACACTATGTTCTCCATAGGATCTACAACCTTCTCAGTCATTGGCTTTTGACCAGAGTGGCAATACCAGATATGAAATGCCTCCTGTGAAGTAGGCCTAATGTCTTATCAGAAAGTAGTTGGTTACCTGTATAATTACTATGCCATTATTGCATCAGTGGCCACATGTTAACAACAGACTTAAATTGTAGCTTGCAGAATCCAGCACGAGGTAATATTTAAAAGAGAATATCTTCTATCAGCTTTGGTCCTGGCATACAAAGACTACCAAAGTCAGTTTCAGCCACAACTAGAAAACACCTGAGAGAACACATTGTTGATGAATAGCTTCCAGAACAAGTTTGATCAGAGACTATGTATGTTATGACTACAAAAAACTGAGAAGAGAATTTTTTGAAGATCCCAATTCCCACCCAGTCACCATTTTTATGAAAAATGAAAACTATGTTTGGCTTCTATAGCTTAATTAATTATTAAAAATGCATTGCATTGATTCTCTCTCTCTCTCTCTCTCTCTCTCTCTCTCTCTCTCTCTCTCTCTCTCTTTGTATGTGTGTGTGTAAACCAGAGAAGCATGAGAACTTCTGTTGCTGAAATCCATCTATCTCTTTTTATCTCTTCATGGCTAGACATTAGGAATAAAATCTGATGGCTCATCTTTAAAAGTACCTTGAAGAAATCTTATTTCCATCTACCAATGACAGAGTATATCTGATCCCAGCTAATGCCTGCTGGTCTGGCCGTTTTACCACCCAAACTCTGCCAAGCTATAGCCACTGCCCCTATATCCAAACAAATACTCACTGTCAAGCTTGCCTATAAGGCTGTGCTAGTGGGACTTGAAATAAACAGGATGTAAAATGTAGACATGCACCCACACATGATTTTTTATATGAGAAATATACAAATGCAAGGATAGGGAAAGATGATGTAAATTGGTACCCTTCTGATTGCTCAAAATGTAAGGTCTATGTGACAGGTTTTATAAGCTGAGCTAAACACTCAGCCATTCTAGGCTGATGCCCAGCTTTGCAAGGTCATGACATAAACAGCTTCACTTTGGCAGTGACTCTTCAGTGCTCCTATGAAGTAAAGAACGTTGATTATGACATGGGATGATGCAGTGTGCAGTGGTTCTGGCTGTTCCATGGAGTCACAATAGCTAAGGTAGTTTGCATTTCAATACATCTATTTAGTTCCCAGTATTGTTTGGGGCAGTGTCTACTTGTCTTTTATTTAGGGATATGCATAGGGGTATGTGCCTGCACACTTAGGCCTGTACATGTGTGTGTGTGGTGCGGTGTGGGGTGTGTGTGTGTGTGTGTGTGTGTGTGTGTGTGTGTGTGTGTCTGTGTGTGTCTGTGTGTGTCTATGTGTGTGTGTGTATGTTCATGCTAGTGCATGGAAGCCTAGATATCCATATCAGGTGTCTTCTATTGCTCTTTACTTTATGCCTTGACAAAGGTTCTCTCACTGAACCTTGAGCTCATCAGTTTGTCTAAGCTGTTGGAAAATGAGCCTCACCAGACTTTTTACTTGGATGCTGGAGGCTGAATTCATGTTTGCATGCTCGCCCAGACATCACTGTTCTCACTGAGCCATCTCCCTAACCTCATTTCTTTGAGTTACCATTTGCTATATGATACCCTGCTGCCTCCTGACCTTACATGTGCCATTCTCCTATTTTCATATTATACTTTTATTGCATAGCTGAGAGCTAAGGATGAGACTGAACACACAGTTCTGGTCATACATAGTCAAGACCTGAAAATAAGTGTTTTGTTGCTGTGAGCTGATTGAAAAGCAAAGGATTTTTAAGTTTTAGAAGAGATGGTATGTTAATAATATGTAAATTAGCCTCCCACTGCACACCAAAGTACTGAGAACAAGGACAATTGTGGGTTAAATATCTGTTTGAATGCATCTTGAAACTACAGAACAAGCTGAAACTTCCAAAAATCCTACCTAGAAAAAGCACAGTATCAGGACCACAGCTGCCACAGCCATAGAAACAGGAACACAGCTGTCACAGCCATAGAAACAGGAACACAGCTGCCACAGCCATAGAAACAGGAAGACAGCTGTCACAGCCATAGAAACAGGAACACAGCTGCCACAGCCATAGAAACAGGAACACAGCTGCCACAGCCATAGAAACAGGAACACAGCTGTCACAGCCATAGAAACAGGAACACAGCTGCCACAGCCATAGAAACAGGAACACAGTTATCAGAATCACTCTTTCTTGAGCTACATGAATTCACAACATTAACCCTCATCTTACTTCTCTAGAGGAGAGAAAAACTGTTTTCGCATTAATACTTGTAAGACAAGAATAATTATGTCAGTTGCTCACAGGGGTTATCATAAAGGAAAATACCCCAAATTCCAGATCATAAATACAAGTATAAAATCCCTATGCATGTTAGAAAAATAATGAGAAAAATCAAATGGACCATATAAAAACACATGAAACTTTATGTAGCTAACTTTTACCAATTCTGGAATATTTGTTTAGGTTTGAAAGTTAAAGTTTTATTTGTCCCTAAAACTATCATATAATCCTTTTAGACATGTATCAAATTTCTATGTTACCTTATGTCACTACATAATCAATTTTCTGCAGCTGGAGAGAGGACTTGGGGGTAGCCCTTTCTGCATAAGGGGAACAAGAGGAGAGTCTGAGTTCCCAGAATCCATATAAAAAGGCAGGCATAGAAGAATGCAAATCTGTAATTTCAGAACTCCATGGGGGAAATAGAAAGTGGAGATAAAAGCTCCATAGGTCTCAAGCAAGCAAGCTTGGTGTACACAGCAGAAAAACAGAAGAGGTCCTGTATTAGGACTGGAGAGATCACTCAAGGGTTAGGACTGCTTGCTTTACAATCATGAATAGCAGAGTTTGGATCTCAGTTCTCAAGTTACAAGGTATCCTCAGGAAAAAGAAGAGAAGTCAGAGTGTATGTTGTCTTCCATCCCAGCAAGGAAAATGGCAGCATAAGTTCAGGAAGAATCCTTGCCTCAAAGGAATAGGTAGAGCATGATCAAAGACATTCAATGCCCTCTTTTGGCCTCCACGTATGCAGGCATATGTTCCTGCATACACAAGTCCTTTCTCCTCTCTACCACCATCTCCCCTTCCTCTCCTCTCTGTCTTTGTGACACACACACACACACACACACACACACACACCAGAGAGAGAGAGACAGAGACAGAGACAGACAGACAGAGAGTGGGGAGCACTTTACAGAATTGCAACCAAGGTGATCTCTGCTTCGAGTGGTCCTTTGCTGTCATTTTTTAGATCTGTGCTATTTTTCATGACAGGTAACGTACAATGAGTCTAGTTGGGTCTAGTTCTTCATTCAAAGGGGGAGGTGGCAAATATGTCTCTTGGAAGTGTGAAAACATATATATATATATAAAGTCTATAATAATAAACAAGTAATGTGTGGTTTTTTGTGTATGTTTTGCATGTGTGCATGTACTTGTCTGTATATATATATATATATATATATATATATATATATATATATAAGCTCTGAGTATGTCTTTGTGTGCATATGTTATGTGTGTAGTATATGTGTTTGCATTTGTGTGCACATGTTATGCATACATGTATGTATGTCTATGTATGTGTATATTTATGTGCATATATATGTATATATGTGTTTAGTGTGTACATTTGTATGTAAATAGAGAGTATCACCAGTAACTATTAAGGCTAGAGACTAGAGACAGTATCAAAATTCTTTGATAGAACAGTGATAGGGATTCAGAGGCAAATTTTATTATCTCTATGGTTTTAAAGAAGAAAAAGACATAGGAACAACCAATTTCCAGCAATGCAACTATCGATATGTTGAGATCAAAGAAAAGATATTATAGGGAAAGTGCTTAGTACTATTTCAGGAACATAGAGTGAGCCCAATGTGTATGAGCTGTTGTTATGCAGACCAACACTACCTCCTTCATATCTATGCAGTTTGCAAGTGAAGACTTTTCACAGAATCAGGCACATTTTGGTTTTCCCTTACAAAATGATTGAGTTGTCTCATCTGCTTCCTGCTATTGAGCTTGGGTGCATCCTAGAGACAAGAGTGGGTGTGACAGGAGTTAATAGAAGAATGTCGATTTCCTGTGGTGGGCTATTGGTTTCCTGTGCTAGTTACAGACACATGATCCACTTTTACCTCTCACACCTAATATGACCAGCCAAAATTGATGTGCTCAAATATAGATCAGAACCACACTGGACATTATTGATGCTCGGTTGTCATCGACAACTCTACCATGTGCATGCTAAAATTCTTACTTAGGAAGAAAGGATTTGTTTTTTCCTTGTAACAAATGACTGTGGTAATATGTTTGATGATTTTGGATAGACTGAGCTCTGGTTGCTCCACAGCCATACACTTTCTGTCACTGGGGTTAGATTGGTTATATGTATCAGTTCTTTATACACATGTGTTTAATTATATACATGTTTTCCTCAGGTGTCTGTTTCATGTGTAAATATAGGTGTATCACAAGATTCATGAATTCAAATAATTGCTATAAAACTCAGGGTTCTCCATAGAAGCAGGACTGATAAAATGAACATTTATCTTGGAGAAGGGTTTAGTAGATTGCCTCACACCATTTGGGGTGGGTGTTCCAACAATGTCTGTCTGCTTGTTGGAGAGGATAAGAACCAGGCAAATGCTCAGTGCATACGACTGGATGTCTCAGAAGTCCCAACCAAACACCAACAGCCTGGAGGATTTTTGCAGAAGCAACCCTGTTTCTTATTAGGCCCTCTTTTATGTCTGGCCATGTTTGGAAGGTATTGTCCACTGTGAAGGGAGGGTGTCTTCTCTCAATAAATTCTTCCAGCAAATGCCATCAAAAGTTGCCCAGAGATGTGTGCCTTAGTTGATTACAGATCCAATCAAGGTGACAATCAAGATTAACCAAAATATAATCAAGAATGCTATGTATCTAAAACCATATATATTAAAGAAGCAGTCCAGGACAATGGAAGATCGTGAGGCAAGTCTGAAGTCAATTGTGGGAGATACCTATGAAAAAGAACATTCAGACTAAGGGAGTGCTCAGCTGACAAAGTGCTTGCTGGACAGTCCCAAGCACCCATGTGGGATCCCCAGCACGTACACAAAGGCAGTGTGTGTTCCTGTATGCCTATAACCCTAGAGCTAGAGAAGGAGAAACAGGATGCTCCCTGGCACTTGCTGATCAGTGAGGTACAGATTCAGTCAGAAAATTGTTTTTGTCTCAAAAGACAAGGTGGATGGTACCTGAGGAATGATAGTCAAGACTGACCCCCTGCTTCCCATGTGCAGGGACAAACACCCATAACAGTTAGACTTTTTGAAGTTCCAGAGAATGGTATTGAAGCTTAATGTTGCTATTTGGATACGTAATGCTGGGAAAATAAGAACCTGCCACAGTTTGTAATCCTTTTTCTATTGGCCACTCAGACACATCCATCAGTATGAATTTTTACAAATCAAAGTAGGGTTAACTACTAAGAAAATAGTATTTAATGGCAGATTTATATGTGCCAAACATCTTCTGTGCACTTCGCAGTCTTGAGAACATTTTCTTACTATTGAATGCATTGAGTAGAGAAAGAAATGGAGAGACAGAAAGGTAGAATACCTACGCAATTGTGTGTGTGGGGGGGTGCACACCTGTGCAGAGGACAGAGGGGTACGTCAAGTGTCCCCCTGTGTCACTCTGAGTCTTCTTCTCTTGGTACAATGCATGTTACTGAACTTGGAGCTAGACTCACAGCCAGCAAGTCCCAGAGAGTCTCCTGACTTCTCTTGTCCACAGTGCTTGGGTTACAGGTATGTACAAAGTCACATCTCAGCCTTTAACCTGGGTGCTGGGGATTTGAACTCATGTCCTCCTGCTTATATAGAAAGCATTTTTACCACTGAGGCATCTCTCTAGCACACAGCCCTAGATTTTTCTTTTCTTTTCTTTTCTTTCTTTCTTTCTTTCTTTCTTTCTTTCTTTCTTTCTTTCTTTCTTTCTTTCTTTCTTTCTTTCTTTTTTCCAGACAGGGTTTCTCTGTGTAGCTTTGTGCCTTTCCTGGAACTCACTTGGTAGCCCAGGCTGGCCTCAAACTCACAAAGATCCACCTGGCTCTGCCTCCTGAGTGCTGGGATTAAAGGCATGCGCCACCACTGCCCAGCATGCCCTAGTTTTTTCAAGTGTGAAAATTGAGATTAAATCCAGGTCATCTTCACATACCCTTGTCCCTAAGCATTACTCAACACCATTCTGTCTTTCAAGTACATCTTACCAGATAAAATACCCCAATCTCTGTGTCTGTGGATGATCATCACCATCAGGTGAGATAGAGAGAACCTGAAGGCTGTGTTCAAGTTAGGAGGCAGGTTTAGTAGTTAAATAATGATTTTTTCCAAGAATCTAGACATTTGAAAGACATAAATATGTTCACATAATGCCTTACACTTACTCTAATTACTGAAATGAAGTGTTGTCCTGCAATCATGGAGAACTTGTGCATTCCATTGTATGTTGAGCCATGTACTACTGTGGGAAGACCCACCCTATATGTGAGTGACATCACTCCATGTGCTGAGGTACCACATTGAATAAAAGGAACAAAGCAAGCTGAACCCCAGCATTCATCTATCTCTGCTTCCTATCTATGAATATATTGTGACCATCTACCTCAAGAAGCTATCAGATGCCAAGTTATTGAGAATATATTTTTGAGATGAAGTCCAAAGTATGTTACCATGCTAGTTTGATTAACTTGCCTGTCAGGTTGATATCAAATGTATATATTTGAGCCAATTCATGGAACTATAGGACTTATTTGGGAGCAGAGACCTCTTTAAAGTCCTTCAGTGTGTGCCCCACAGCCATTACTTACTCATATGCACTAGAAGTCACACCAGTTAGAAGCTGACACAGTGAAGAGAAAAACTCACTTTTATTCCAGAGGTCACGGAGCTCAGTGATGTCAATGAAAGGTGAGGTGGAAAAGATCAAAGACTCAAAGAATATTTTGATACTGTGGACTGGTCCTGAGGTGGAGACTCTATGAGTCACTGTTCTTACTGCTGTGATGAAATACACGACAAATTCAACTTATGGAAGGAAGGGCTATAGCGTATCACGGTAGCAAATCAAAGTGATTAGCAGGGTGAGTAGCAAAGTGAGATTAGCTGGGCTCTTTGCATCCACAGTCAGGAAGCAGAGAGCGATGAGTGAGTGCTGGTGCTCAGCTCTCTTCCTCCTTCTTACTTAGTCTAGGACCCCACCCGCAATTGGAATGTGTCTTTCCACCTCAATAAGCTTAATCTAGAACTTCCTCCGAGTGTCATGAGTTTGGCAGAATGGCTTGGGACCCAACAGTCCAGCTTCCCAATCTCAGCAATTCTCTGGGACTGACACTTAGGTTTCACTGCACAAGTCGAGCAGATAGCTGGCGTTCCTGTGGCCGTTCCTTTGCAGCCATGAACACTGGTGGGTCACAGAGTCCCTTCGAGCTCCCCACTCCCACCCGTGTTATCTGGAGATTTATTTATTTCAAGATGCTCCCTGAAGCCCTGAAACTGTCAGTCTATTAAGGCAAGAGAGAGAATTAGGAACACCTTCTCCCTTTCAGGGTGAAATAACCAGCTCTATAAATCTCCTGAAGCCCCGTTGTTAATCTTCAGTCTGTATGAGAAGCAACTGCTGCTCTTGGTGCACCACTGAGAATGGGCCTGCTTTATTACTTTAGCAGCCATAAAACACCTCTTGAGTTAGAAGTGAGGCTAATTCTCCAGGAACATTTGGGTGCATGCCTTGGTGCCTTCAGCACTCTGGTTTGCAAAGCAGATGGGTTGTCCAAAGGAGACATGCACCACTCTCACCAAATGCACATAAAATGTGCATGATAAAGAGATGTACAAAAACAGGGCAAATGGCTCATATCCATGGAGTGTTTGCTGTCTAAGCATAGAGACCTGAACTTGGAACCCCGGCAGAAGTGTAAAAAATGTCAGCCTGGGAACTAAAGGGATGGCTCAGCCATTAAAAGTACATACCGATATACCACAGGACCTGAGTGTTTTCTCATCACCCACATGGGGAGGCTTGCCACCATGTGTAACTCCAGTTCCAGAGGATCCAATGCTCTATTCTGGTCTTTCAGACATTGCACTCACAAGCATATGCATATACATCAAAATTAATTAATAAATCTTTTAAAATTCAGCACAGTGGTGCCTGTCTGCAACCCTACTGCTGTAGAAGGGAACATGGGGGACTATTGGAGCTAACTGGCCAGCCAGTCTAGATGAATCAAGAATTCCAGGTTCAATGACAGAAAATGTGGTAGATAGTGACTGAGGAAGACACCTAACATCAAACTCTAGCATCCCCATGCACATGTGCCTGCACAAACATGTAAACATGGAATACAATACACACACAGCACATCTTTAAAAATATTTACTGATATTATTTTTATCTTCATGCATGTGTCTGTGTGTGATGTGCACATATGCACAGTGTTAAAGGAGCCCAGAAAAGTGCATAGGATCCCCTTAATCTGGAGTTACAGACAGTTGTGCTCTGCCCAATGTGGGTAATGGGTGTAAAACTCAGGTCTTATGCAAGAGCAACAAGCACCCTCAACCACTAAGCTATCCCTCTAGCCCAACATAGTATATCTTAAGGGTCTTCAGATATTAGCCAGTCTTTCCCAAATGAGCTAAAATCAATTACTGCAAATTTTTAGGGCTTATTGTGAAACTGTGGGCAATGTCATCAGGAGAGGTTTCTAAGTATATTTTATGAAGAGAAGTTCTTGCCTTTGAGAATAACAGATAGCCAGCCTTGAACTCTGTGCTATTTAGAAAGCTGCTGTTTCAATATGAAGTACTGACAATTTTGTAAGGACATCTGAATCCAACAGGGCCTCTGAATGCAAATGACTTCTCCTTAGATGTACTTTTCTGTCAGATTCCATCCACCTCTGGCTCCTGGGTTTTCAAGTTTGTGATGGAGAGAAGGCCCTGCTGACAGCATAGAGGCTACTTCGTTACCTAGAAATGCCTATTAGATTAAGGAAATTTTATTTTTTATTTTAATTGTATGTGCATATGTGTTTGTATACTTTTGAGCAAGTCCCACAGAGGCCAAAAGAGGGTGTTTTATCCCCCAGAACTGGAGTTACTAGCTGTTGTAAGCCATCTGACATGGGTGCTGTAGACTGAACTCCTGTGTTCTGAAAGAGCACGCAGTGAAGAAACCACTGAGCCAACTCCTCAGCCACTCCAGTTATTTTTTAAAATGTGACTTTTCGTGTGTGTGTGTGTGTGTGTGTGTGTGTGTTGCATGCATATGTGTATGCATGTTTACACATGCATGGGCACACGTGTGTGTGTGTGTGTGTATGTGTGTGTGTGTGTGTGTGTGTGTGTGTGTGTGTGTATGTGTGTGTGTGTGTGTGTGTGTGGTACATGCATATGTATATGCACATTTACACATGCATGTGCATACTTACGTGTAGGTGTGTACCTGTGCATATTTAGGCCCAAGGCTGACTTAAGTCTTCCTCAATTGCTCTCTACTTATTTATCATGACAGTCTCTCAGCAGAACTCAGAGCTTGCCTGTTTTTTTAGTGTCACTAGCCAGCTTGCTCTAGGGATCACTCGTCTCTGCCTTCAGAGGACTGGAATTACAAGTGGGACCATGTGCCAGCCATACATTTTTGTGGGTATGAGGGATACCAATCCTCTTGTCTTTACACTAAGCACTCTCACCACTGAACCATCTCCCCAGCCCATAATAGTCCCCTTTCTGACAAGAAAAGAGCATGCTATTAGTTGTGAGAAAGGCAGGCAGAGAGGAAGATAGCCTGGCCATCTGGGTGTGTTGGTCTCTGTGATTATTCACAAGATGACGCAAATAAGCAGATGCCACAGATAGTAATTAAACCTCTTTCACATTCTCACTGGAATGTAAAACTGTTTTCTTTGATGACAAAGGACCAGTGTCACATATTCAAGGGTAATCACAAAAGGAATAAATAATCACCCTGTAAATCATCAAGAATGGGGACACTGTCAACAGCAGCACTTTCTCAAGGTGGCTGTGTTTTCTTTACACACAGAGTGAACAGACCTTAAAACACGCTTGTCAGACCTCACTCAACTCGCTCGTTCGCTCACTCGCTCACTCACTCACTCACTCACTCACTCACTCACTCACTCACTCACTCTCCTAGAATCCCAGTAACTAGTCAGCATCTCCCTCAGGCCTCAATAATGATTTCTGTCTCTTTGGATAGTTTTGTGGTATAAGAGATAGAGTTATATACACCCTCTGGGGGGTGCTCTGTCCGAATTCTGAGAGCCTTTTGAAATTGTAGGTACCTTCTTTGCTGGAAAAAAGAATGCTCTGTCTTTGGATTCATTATGTAGTAATCTTACCATCTCCACATGTCATCACTCATAGCACCCATTTCTTTTGCATTTCTTAAAAAAAAAATAAAGATCACAGTACAAGGCTGGGTACTTGTGACACATTCAGAGGACATACTTTCAGAAACACACAGCCTTCCCCGTCTGACCCGGTAACACCACCAGTAGTGTGGCTCTAGACAGCATGTTTGGCAACGTCAAAGGCAATCCTCTTACAACAAGATGCTGGGGCCACTGAATCACGGCCTGGTTTTCTTGGCACCTGTGATGATGTATGTTGACTGTCACCTTGACAGGATTTACAGTTACTTAGGAGATGCACTTCTGGACATGTTTATGAGGGGATTTCTCTTGGGCTGATTGAAAGGAGATGATCTACCCTAATGGTGTGCGACATCAACCTATGACCTGGGCTCCAGGACTGAATAAAAAGGAGAAAGCGAGCTGGGCAATGACATTCTTCTCTCTCTGCTTCCCGACTGTGGACACAATGTGGCCCACTGTCTCACTCTTCTGCTGTTGGAAATTTGCACCGTCGTGGACTGTGTCCACGAACTGTAGCTGGAACAAACTCCTCCTTCCTGAAGTCACTTTTGTCTGATTTTTTTTTTCAGAACGAGAAAAATAACTAATAATGCAGCCATGGTTCCCAGTCCTGTTTTTAAACTACCTTTTCCCATATGTCTCTCCATGTTTATATAGGATTCATCCAGTCATTGCTACTGCCTCCCTACTTGCTAAATACCTAGAATTTACTTAGAAATGTGGAATTCAGCAAACCAACAAAACAAACTCAGTCTTCTTCCAAGCTCTATGACTAGGCACAGACAATTGCTTAATGAGTGAATAATGAATGTTTGTAGTGAATCCACTGTTATTTTGATCGTGTTGCAACCACCCCTATACTCCATATCTACCTCATGAGCTGACCTTATGCTTATCCCCATCTGACAGAGCATAGCATGTGGATCTAGTGAGACCACAAATATTAATGCCCATGGTGAGTAGGAGATCCTGGATTTGAAGCTCAGACATCCAACACCAGAACTGAGTGTTCACTTAATATGGATACATTTACATAACAGATACATTTGCATACATCACATTCAACTTTCAGATCTCTAATTATAGTGTACATAACAAAATGGCTGAGATAACATACAAATCCATGAAAACAATGAGAGAGAGAGAGAGAGAGAGAGAGAGAGAGAGAGAGAGAGAGAGAGCCTGTATTTGCTCACAGAGGTCAGTACGGTGTCATCAGATCTCTTGGAGCTGGAATTACAGGTGCTGGTGAGTGTTCTGTTATGGCTTCTGTGCTCTGAATTCTGATACTCAGATCCAGCAGTGTGGTGGTTTGAATAAGAATCTATCGTCCAGGTTGTTCATGTAGATCTCATCCATTTCTCTGTCATTGGGTGATCCTTGGGTCTTTCCTAGGGTCCTGTTTTCTAGATAGTGGGAGTTATGAAGGGCAAGATTTGAGGGAAAGAAAGCTTAGGGGAGCAGGAGATCCCAGCTGGATCAAGAACAGAAAGGGAGAATGAGGAATAACAGACCAGATAAATGAAGACCACATGAGACCAGGAATAGGCAGAGTGCTGGAGAGGTCCCCAGAAATCCACAATGATATATCCTCTGTGGACTGCTGGCTATGGTCAAGAGAAAGCCTGATCTGACCTAGTTCCGTGATCAGATGGCTAAACACCCTAACTGTTGTACTGGAACTCTCATCCAATAACTGATGGAAGTGGACGCAGAGAGCCTCAGCCAGGCCCCAGGTGGAGCTCCAGGTGTCCAACTGTCGAGAAAGAGGAAGGTCTGCAAGAGCATGCATTGTTGAATCCAAGATTGCAAAAAGCACAGGGACAAATAGCCAAATGAATGGAAGGACATGAATTATGAACCAAAGTCTGTGGAGGCTGGATCAGGCCCTCTGCATAAGTAAGACAATTGAATAAATGGCTTGATCTGCTTGGGAGGCACAGAGTCTGTGGGACCAGGACCTGTCCTTAGTGCATGAGCTGGCTGTTTGAAACCTTGGGCTTACACAGGGACACTTTGCTCAGTCTGGAAGGAGGGGACAGGACCTGCCTGTACTGAATCCACCAGGTTTAAATGAATCTCCAGGGGTGCCTTGATCCTGGAGGACCTGGAAATGGAGGGGAGGGGCTGGGGGGAAGATGGGAGTGGGAGCGGGAGGGGGGAGGACAGGGGAACCCATGGCTGATGTATAAAATTTAAAACACATAATAATAAAGATAAATAAATAAATAAATAAAAGAATGACCCTCACAAATTTATATATTTGAATGCTTGGACACCAAAAAGTGGAACTGTTTGAAAACATTGCAAGGATTAGGACATGTGGCCTTGTTGGAGTAGGTGAGCTCTTGTTAGAGGAAGTATGTCACTGAGGGTGGGCTTTTCGAAGGCCCATGCTAGGTTCAGTTCTTTGCCTCTTAGCCTACAGATCAGGATGTAGTTCTCAGCTACTGCTCCAGTGCCATGCAAACCACCATGATGAAAATGGACTAAATCTCTGAAACTGTAAAGCAAGTCCTAACTAAGTGCTTTCTTTTATAAGAGTTACCTTGGTCATGCTGTCTCTTCCCAGCAATAGAACAGTAAGTGATCTTAACTGCTGAACCTCCAGTGAGTTTATTTTGAAAAGCACAAGGAAGAGAGGGACATCCCCACATCTCTAATCAACTTGGTAAGTAGGCTTGCCTGCTGTCTCACCATCATGATTTCGTTTCCTAAGTATATTAGCTCCCATGTCCACTGTACACTTGCCTTTGTGATGCCCTTGAAAGAACACGTGTTCACTTAACCTCAGAGCCGTAGCATTCTGGGGGCAGAGACAAGAGGATCACTTATGAGTTCAAGGACAGAATGACCTATGTGGTGAATTCCAGAACATCCAGGACCACAAAATGAGACTCTATCTTTGTTTGAATAAATGCCTCATTCTTACTCCTGAAATTTCAACAGAAATATCTTCCTATTTTTTTTCTTTTTTTCTTTCTTTTTTTTTTTTTAAGCTGAGGATTGAACCCAGGGCCTTGAGCTAAATCCCCAAACCCGCCCTATTTTTCTTGTACTTTTGAAATCATGTTATTTTTATTTACTTGTATATTATCTTAGTTATTCTGTTCAAATGCATACTCCTTTAGAGATGGAACTTGCCTGCCCTTCCAAACTTCCTACAACAAAGGGTAAAGCATATGCAGGATGCTCCAAAATCATTTTGGGAATGAATGCATACAAAGTATTTGCAAAACTCTAATCTCATATGTTTTTCTATATTTCATCTGACCTGTTTGAGACCTTTACCTTGTGTGCATTTTGCTGTTCCTGATTATTGAATTTCTTGTTTCTGAGCTTCTGTTGGGGCTCCTGGTATTTAGGCTACTACTTCAAAGGCTGAGTGCCCTCTTTTAGAGAACAGTTTTATCAAAATTTTGGGAATGAAGGACACAGCTTATTTGAGCCTACCATCACTGTAAGGGATCTGGACTTACTCATCCTCATCTTTCTCTTGATTTCTGTTAATGTATGGCATTTAAGTTTAAACATATTTGGAAATTGCTTATCATTAGATCATCCCCCATGTCAGTTTTATTTCCTGTTGTTTTAATAATACCCTGATGAAAGTCAGCATATGTGAGACAGGTTTCCTTTAGTTCAGCATCTAAGATTACTGTTCATGGTAGCCAGGGAGTCAAGGCAGCAGGAACGTAAAACAGAGTGATGCATGCATGCTAGCTTTCTCTACTTACACAGCTCAGAGCCCCGACCCAGGGAGTGGCATGACTCACGTTGACTGGGTCTTCAAATATCAAGTAAAGCAACCAAGACCATCTTCCACACACCTGATTTAGACACTCCCTTATTGAGATTCTCTTTCCAGATGATTCTAGACTGTGTTGAGGTGATCATTAAAACTAGCCATTAGAAACTAAATAGGAAAACATGTGGCCTTCTTAATAATGCAGTTGAGAGCTTCCAAACTCTACTTCTCACTAAAATCCAGAAAACAGAAAAACAAATAAAAAGAGCTATAAAAGGAAATTAGATAAACCTCATAAATGATGTAGAGAAAAGTTATGAATGGTAATAGTCTAAAATAATTGCCTCTGAAATCAGAAATGTGATTAGAATTTTCACACTTACCAGTTCTGTTCAAAACAAAAACAGACAGTCCATCCAAGTAGCAACAATAGCAACACCAAAGACTGAAAAATAAGAAAAAAAATTATGTGCATAAAATTTAGAGAAATTATCAAATGTTTTAAACATTTTAATTATCATCAGTTATAAATGAGAGCTGCATATATTCAGTACTTCACAACTCTTGTTGATTTTGAAGGTACAGAGCATATATCATTGGCACTTGGATCTTGCATTTTGCCAATGATCTATCATGAACATCTCTTGGCTATTTGAATATTTTCTTTGATGATATGTCTGTTAAAAATATTGTGTGTTTAGCCGGGTGGTGGTGGCACATGCCTGTAATCCCAGCACTCAGGAGGCAGAGCCAGGCGGATCTCTGTGAGTTCGAGGCCAGCCTGGTCTCCAAAGCAAGTTTTAGGAAAGGCACAAAGCTACACAGGGAAGCCCTGTCTTGAAAATATATTGTGTGTTTCTAAAAGCTGCATTAATATATTTGTATCACTGAGTTTTGAACATTATCATTTAAATATTTTTTTAAAGCCCAGCAGTGGTAGGGATGATGCACAGCTTTATTAATCCCAGCACTTGGGAGGCAGAGACAGGCAGATCTCTGTGAGTTTGGTGTTAGCCTGCTCTACAGAGTGAGTTCCAAGACAGCTAAGGCTATACAGAGAAACTCTGTCTCAGAAAACAAACAAAAAACTGGACATCACATTCTCTCGCATGAAATGATATATCAGATATTTCCAAATTGGGTTTTGTCTCATTGAGGACTCATTTAATAGAGAAAGGATGTTGTACATAATATAGAGTCTAAAATAAATAGAATGCAGAGCACACAGAAAGAAAGAAATAGAATGCATATTATATGGTTGAGCTATGAAATTCAAAAGCTTCAACTTGTTAATAACTAGTTATAATAATGCATAAATTTGAAATATGTCCTCATCTTTTCCCAGAGCATATTTGTCCATTGGATCCCTTGCCTCAGGCAGGAATTGGAATTCTGCCAGAAAGATTTCCTTTGTGTCTCAGGGTCATGTTTCACCTGCTTCTCTAACCTCCACCAACACTGCTTTGGGAAAGGATGTCTTACCTGAATCACCACATGAGTAATAGGCCTATAGAGGCCTTCCTTTCTGTCTTTCACAAGTCCATCATAATTACAAGTCAGGTAGCTCTTAAGTCCCCAAGCAATAATATCAACAAAGTCCAGCTTTGTGAACCAATGAGTTCACTGTGGTTACCTATGGGATCATGGTAGAGAGGTTATTCACGGAACATGCATTATTGCTCAAAAGCAGCTGCATCACCAAAGGCCCACCCAATATGGGTGACAACTCACAAAAGAAGTAATCTTAGAGCTCTCTGCACAACTTGCTGGCAAACCCAAGTTCAAGAGTCTCTTCCAGGTCTCTTGACTGGTCTGAGTCTCCTCAGCAGTCCCTACTTTGCATGTGGTCTTGGGAAGGGAGGGGCTTTGTGCATTTGGTCAGTTACAGGGACTGTCTCAGTCTTTTGGGTTGTTTATTTCTAGGATCTTAAAAAACCTTCCTTTAGGGTTGGGGATTTAGCACAGTGGTAGAGCGCTTGCCTAGCAAGCACAAGGCCCTGGGGTCGATCCTCAGCTCAAAAAAAAAAAAAACCAACCAACCAACCAAACAAACAAACAAACAAACAAAAACAAAAACAAGAACAAAAAACTTCCTTTAGACCTTCTTGCCTCTTAATGAGATTCCCTCCATGATGGAATATTTCACCTCATAGGAAATCTCTACACAACAGCTCTCACTGTGAGTAATATATAATTTAATGTTGAATTTTAAGATAATTTGTAATTCACAGAGAAGTTTTAATTATTATATCTAGAGATTCTGTAATACTTCTTAACTAATCCCCCCCCCCCCCCCCCGTTAGTGCCTGGCATTTCTATAGTGCAAATATTGTAACTAAAAATATTTTTGCTACATTCCAGTAGCTAGCTTAGCTCAGTTGCAATGTATTTGGGGCTCACTAGTTTTACCTGTGCACAATGTGTTTTGTGGATTTGTTCTTTGTTCTATGACTCTGTCTCGGACAATCTTATATTCAGCTGAATCGTGTCCTTAGCTTCCTTTACAGGGTAACAGTTCCTCAGAATTTCCTTGTTTTTAAAAACCTTGAGGAATAATGGTCCTCCATTTTGTAGGTTGACTCTCAATTTGAAATTGTTTGGTATTTTCATGTAGTAAGTTTAGATTATGGATTTGGGAAAAAACCCAAAAATATAAAATAATATTCATTTTTTCTTCTAAAAGTAGCTTGGTTTTAAAACACTTGTTAATAAATCAGTAGATGATGGAGGAGAGGTGAGTCAGTGAATAAAGTGTTTCCTGAACAAGCATGAAGATCTGTGTTTAGATTCTGGGAACCCATGCAAAATGCTAGATATGGCCGTGCACATCTGTGATCTCAGCAATGGAAGGCAGAGACAGGCAGGTCCCAGGGACTCAGTGGCCGTCTATTCCAACAAAATGTCAATCCAGCTTCTGAGATTTTCCTCCTATCCATTTTTTTAAAATTTTATTCAGCCATTTATTAAACAGTGTTGTATCTCTAATATATTGCATCGTTATGCCTATTTTGTTTTGGTGCTCCACTCTGGTCACTGAGAACTCCTTCTGGCTGTTTACTGAGGTCATCTATCCTGGGAACTCTCTTGTTTTCTGGCACTGTAAGATGTTTCATGATCTGATCTATTTCTGCCCCCACTCTTAACAACTTTTACTGGAAAATGATAGCAGAAATCAAGACCTGGTCTCTTCTGTGTTCTTGCTCCTCGAGTGTCCTTATGACTAGACTCATTCAGTTTGTATGCAGATCTGCTGATATAGACGTGACCATGACTGCTTTTGCCTATCCATCTGATTCTTTGCAAAGTGTATTTACCCCCAGACTCCTGCCTTCACCCTTGCATATCTGACTTCCATTTTCAGAGGTAAGATTAGCAATGACTCTCCCAACATCTGCTACCTGTTTATGAATTAGTTCATCCTCAGTACATCTGTATAGCAATCTTAGGTCTAATTCACATTCCCAAGAGACATAACTTTATCAACGATGACATACCTTTGATTTGTCCATCTACCATCTTCATTTGGCCTAGGGAGCTCAGTCAAATCACCATTTCTGAATGACTAAGAAGGTTCTACAATGAAGTGAAGTCAAGATTATTCTTTTTATTTTTAAAAGATTTATTTATTTATTATGTATACAGTGTTCCTTCTGCACATATCCCCACAGGCCAGAAGAGGACACCAGATCCCATTACAGATGGTTGTGAGCCACCTTGTGGTTGCTGGGAATTGAACTCAGGACCTTTGGAAGAGCAAGCAATGCTCTTAACCTCTGAGCCATCTCTCCAGCCCCAAGATTATTCTTATAACTATATTTCCTTATGAAATTCTCTTACTCTTGTTTGACTTCATTTTTCATACACTGTGTTTTTTGGTTATAAAGTTCCATGGGTATTAACAATTGTGTTGTCTGTAATTCCCATAATAACAGATATTCACATTGTTAAATAGACTTAAATACTTCCTTTCTGGTCTGGTGAAATAGCTTGGTGGATAAAGAAACTTGCTACCAAGTCTGATGACCTGAATTTGATCTCCAAGATCCATATGGTAGAAGGAGAGGACTGATTTCCACAAGTTGTCCTCTGTCCTCTACTCTTGAACCATGGCACATGCATGCATACATATAGATAGACACAATTAATTAATTAATTAATTAAACCCCCTTCTTCTCTAGTACCCCCTTTAAAATCCCTACCAGCCAGGAATATACTTCCATTGCTGTAATTTTCCTTCATTTTGGATGTCATATAAATTGAACCATTTAATTTTGATCTTCTTGATTGATCTTCACTCATCTTGTGTAGTCTGTAGATACTAATGATTACAATCTTCTTGGTTCATCTTCAGTCATTCATGTGTGTCCTGTGTACATTAGCAATATTTTTGTTGTTTGAATATTATACAGTCTTCTAATAAAAACCCAGAGCCAGATATCAGGGTAAAAGCTGAAAGATCAGAGAAACAGAGCAGCCAGCCACTAGTTCTTATCTCTATGCAATCCTCAGTCTAAAGAAAGTGAGTTCCTTTTTCCTCATACCTTATGTAACTTTCTCTGCCCAGACATCAATTCCTGGACTAAAGGTGTGTGTGCTTCCCAGTACTGGGATTAAAGGTGTGTGCCACCACTGCTTGACTCTGTTTCTAATGTGGCCTTGAACTCACAGAGATCCAGATGGATCTCTGTTTCCTGAGTGATAGTATTAAGGGTGTGTGCCACCACTGTCTGACCTCTATGTCTAATCTAGGAGCTGGATCCATCCTCTGATACTCAGACAAGTTTATTAGGATACACAATATATCACTACATATGCTTTCATTGATGAACTGAAAAGCACCCATTGCATGAATCCCAATTACCTATCTGCCTGATGAATGAAAGACATCTTCGTGATTTTAACTAAGTAAGGTTGCTAATAGGTTTTGTGTCTACATTTCAAATCATTTTGTAACACAGCAAGCAGGAAGAAAAGTGGGATCACAAGCCTGTGTTTGGCCACAGGGACTATTTTGCAGCTTTGTACAAATGCTCCCTACTCTTGTCTCCTCTGAGCAGGTACCTACACTTTACTTCTGCACAGAAGGCTCCATGCAACTTTGTTTTTAACTCATTCTTCCATCCACTTCTTTCCTGCAGACACCTCCCAAAGTGTTTTCTCTTTGACATCCCATCCTCTTCTCTCTGTGCTAAACTACATATGGTTCTGTGAAGCATCATCCATCAAACAGAACTCTATTTTGTTGGTCAAAATCTGGCATTCTTTCCTTCCTTACAAGTCAATGGATACTTTTGAGGTAAGTGCTGCAGCACTCAGTTGGACAATCTCAGTTTTTACTAAAACCTTCAGTGCATGATGGAAACCTAAATTCATAAGCTGAATGTTCAATCACTTTTATTACATAATACCAAGAATAAATGTCATATACATTCAATTTAATTTTCCTAGCACCACATGTTTGTTATATGTTTAATTTGATATTTATACTTTGCCTGTAAGTTAATATATGTCTGTTTTTAATTTTGGTTCATTTCAGGCTATAAATTTTATAGATATTTCAAGATGCATACTAACCTTTAAGTGAAGACATGGCTATATTTAATTATCTTCTTTCCCGACCATGTGTTTTGGTGTTCAGTATTAATTCCTTAGCACTGTTTTTATTTTCTTTTTTTTCACAAAGAGATGGGAAATAGATGTTTCTTGAAGTAGCTGGTGGATCGACGGCATTCTACCCCAGCCCCAAAACTGATCTAACCATGAATCTCCAAATTCAATTTGAGAAACATTCTATGAAACCAATGGAAAGTATTTCTCAACATTTGAAGTGTCATTAAAAATAAGAGAAAATGTCACTGTCTAAAGTAGGCTGAGAACACATGACAATTAAATGTGATGTACTGTTCTGATTGCTACAGTGCTGGAGGTCGGAGAGGCAAGGAAGAGACACTAAGGAAAGCTGTTCAGGGGGGGCACACACATCATCTTTACAACTCTGAAGAGTACTCATGCATCCTATTAACATTATTGTTAGTTACAGGAGATGGAGAGAGAGCTAAGGCCCTTTCTTATACTGTAAGAAAGAAGCAGAACACAAAGGAATGTAATGACATAAAGTCTCTTTCTCTTCAGAGGGTGGAAAACATATTTTGAATGCCAGGGACATTCTGAGAGTTTGGAAGTCTGTTCATGTTTCTAATGTGCATATTCTGAAAGAAGATAAGCCTGTCTTTTATATGATTTGAGGAAAAGATCATTTTGGTTGAGACAGGGAGATGGTATCACTGAACTCTTGCAGTTAATTGTAATCTTTTCTGGTTGAGGTTGGTGTTGAGGGCTTAGCCTCCCCCAGGCACTCAGAGAGGGGATAGTAGAGGGATGTGCAAAGGCCAGGAATAGAAAAACATTTACAGAAGGCTTGGGAGCTGGCTCAGTCTACAAAGCCGTTGCTGTGCAAGCACATGATCATAATTCCATGCTTAGCATTCACATCAAAGCTCGGCACAGCAGCACATTCCTGTAAACCTGATGCTGGGGAGGCTGAGACAGGATGATTCCAGGAGCTTATAGGCTAGTAAGCCTAGGTAAATCAACAAGCTCTAAACTCAGTAAGAGAACAATTAAGGAAGGCACTAGACATTTTTGACCTCCACGTGTCTGCACACACATACACCCACACACATGTATATACCCACATAAACGTGTCTAAACATGTGTACACACCCTCACATCCCCCCACAAACATGCATATACCCATATAAATGTGTGTAAATGTGTACACACACACATACACACACACTCACACATACACACTCAGATATCTTGATTTTACAAAATCACCAACACCAGACCCTAACTTAGAGATTGTTATCAATCTGCCATCCCCATATTGAAAGAATGTAAGTTTTCAGGAAGAGAAAATCAATTATTTATAATAAGTGTTGTTGAAATCCTTCTTTATATAACTACAGAAAAGTGAGGATAATGCCAATATCTGGTCTTCCAGTGTTGAGAAGAGGCAGTGGATGGTGACTCTGTTCAGAGAAGATGATATATCCCGTGATATGAGGGTGGTAGCTTCAGATGCTTGCCCACCTTGGTCATATTCTGAATATCACTGATTAGATACTGTCTCTTACTTCAGCTGTGCCCTCTACAGCTGTGAGAATAGGAAAATGTACCTGTTATCTAAAGCTACCAATAGTAGTACATTAGTAATTCCACTTAAACCACACTATTCTGTCAGCATCCAGCCATCAATATGAGCTCCTCTCATACTGATGGTCCTTCTGGTAGAGATGTCTCAGAAAATCAAGTTGTCCCTGGAGGAGAAGGGCACCCTCATTCTTTGGTGTTAAGTGAATCTTCAAGTATTTGCTCTAAAGTTAGTGTTTTGTATGCATGTGTGTGTGTGTGTGTGTGTGTGTGTGTGTGTGTGTGTGTGTGTGTGTGTGTGTGTGTGTGTGTTTGGGGGAGTGAGAGGGAGAGGGCTAGTCTGTAAAGTGCTTGCTTTGGAAGCATGAGGACCTGAGTTCAATTCCCAGAACCCATGTGGAAAGCTAGGTAGTATGGTAGATGCTTGGTGAAGTCAGGAAACACAGTTACATAGGGCTCACTGATTAATCAGACTAGACTCTTCAGTGAGTTTCTGGTCAGTGAAAAATCCTGTCTCAATATAAGTGGACAAATCAAAATGAAGACTGAGGATGAAGTTGTCTTCTAAACTTCACAAATGTATATACAAACATGCATGTGCACACATAAATACCCACGTACACACCTTCATAGGCATACCGTGCCCACATGTACACACGCATGCACGCACACACACCACGCACGCACTCACTCATGCACAGATAATCCAGAGAACACTGGACTATTGGATTGATTTTCTGATCTGTGTAGTCATTTCACTACTTTAATGTAGAAAGGAAGCAAGATAAGAGGGACAGACTGTGAGGCACAAATTCTGCTAGAGGCATCAGCACAAGCTGAATGAAGCAGGTGATTTTTCCATTCTTCCTTTTTTCTCTTCTGTGCTAAATGAGCAAATGAAAATCCCTAGACAGTCAATCAAACTTGAGCTAGCAGAGGATGCATAGGTTACCACATTCTGACACAAACAGTATTCCACGTTGAAAAAACAGGCTGATTTGCATTGTGCCAGGTCCAATCTCCTTAATCAATTATTGATGGCTAGGGGAAGTGATAAATGGCCTGCCAGCAAGAAAATCAGACTGCTTCAGCTCTGACTGGCAATGGATGATGAGATTTTCAATACACCCAATGAGACCTTTCCGACATGCACGGTGAGACCTCTTTGTTGATAATCAGCATTACAAGAATTCATCTGAAGGCTACAGGAACTTTAAAATTAACAACCTAGGTGTGTTTCTGAATAAGAAATATTTAAAATTAGTTATATTGAATGGTATCTTTTCTCTCCAATTGCATTATAGTAATTAATGTTGAGAAAAGGCTCAGTGATTAATATCATATGCTGCTCTTGCATAGGATCTGGGTTTGATTCCCAGCTTCCTTATCTGATGGCTCACAACAGCCTATAACTCTGACTCCAGGGGAATCTAACACTCTCTTCTGGACTCTTCAAGTACAGACACTTGGACTTTCCCACACACAAATACACATAATTAAAAACAAATATATTTTTAAATCAAGTATTCTGATAAAGAAGGAAGGCTGGGGTTGTAACTCAATTGTAGAGCTGTAGATGTAATTCTAAATGGTCTTATTAAATAAGGAACACAAAGCAAGCATTTCCCTAGTGTATGAGACTTTAGCTATAATCCTGAGGGCCAAAACAACAACAACAACTATAATAATTGTTTTAAAAGATAGACTATGAACAGGACAATACAAGTCTTGCTTTTTCTGGGCCTTTTCTATACAGCCATGGACTGATTTGAGTTTTCTATGTCTTGTTCATTTGTAAAATAAGCATGATAATTTAATAAGGTGAAGTAAGATACTTCCCTTGCCTTGTACAAGATGTGATGGAATAAGAGTTATCAGCTAATCTACTGTCTCTTGAGGGCACATCATTTTGTTTCAAGAGTCAAAACTATGTCTGGACATAAGAATTTAACTGTAACATCATTGAAAAGATAAATTTAAAGGCTTCTGAGAACCAGCCAAGATCTACTGCAGTTCTGTGGAGACGATCAGTGTCCTGTGTTTTAGTTACACCACCAGGTAATTGTGATCCTCTATCAGGTTTGGGGAAATACCAGTTCACAATGGCACAGCTACTGTAAATTTGCTTTTTTTTTGATTAAATATTTTTCCCTTACCACATTGAATGCAAAGTTTCTGGTGCTTTTTACAGACTGTTTTTATCTTCTTGTGTAGTGATTTCATTCATTTCACACGCGCATGCGTGTGCATGCGTGTGTGTGTGTGTGTGTGTGTGTGTGTGTGTGTGTGTGTTGTATGGATTTGTGTACTAAAGACTAGAAGAGTGAGTTATGTCTCCTGGAACTGTAGGCTGTAGGTACACGTGGTTGTGAGCCACCTGGTGTCAGTGCTGGAAACCAAACTCAGGTCCTGTGTAAGAACAAGTACGCCTAATCTCTGCCATCGCTTCAGCCCCAAACTTCCTAAATGTGTGCATGTCCATTGATTCCAGTTGCATAGCAACCCGCCTCAAGCTAGCGGAAGTGGTAGGTATCTTCAGCAGCTCTGTGTCCTCTAACTTTCCAGTCATCACCTGGAGAGTCAGATGGCATACATGCAGCGATGGACTGGAGATGTAAAGTCTGGATTAAGGAAGAAGTGCATAGAACCAATTCTCTAACCCAGATTTGCAGTAATGAACTTGTATTGCCTTTTCATCTTTTCTTCCTCTCTCCTGCTTCCTCTTAAATACTGAAAGTTGGGTATGCTATACAAAGTAGTAATTAATATTAGACTATATGAGAATTAATAATAGGTTATGATTTAGCCTTCTTCCTGTCCTTTTAGTGTAGAGTTTAGACAACTATATGAAGGTATTGTGGCTGCATTAGTTATTTTCCATGTTGCTGTGCCAACATACCTGAAAACACAACTTGAGGAAGGAATTGACTTTGATCCACAATTTGAAGGTGCGATCTCCTATGGTGCAGAAGCCAGGGCAGCCGGAGCATGAGGTAGCTGGTCACAAGGCATAAACAGTCAGGAAGCAGAGAGATGGATGCTGTGCTCAGCTCATGTTCTCCTTTTTATTCAGTCCAGGAGCCCACCTATGGATGATGCTTCCCACATTTTAGGGCAAGACTTCCTACCACAATTAAGGTACTATAGAAAATTCCTCCCAGATATGCTTCTCGGTGACTCTACATCTTCTTGAGTTGACACTCAGTATTACATTAACATCCAGAATGTTCTCAGAGTTTTTTGTTTACTGTTTTCAGAAACAGATTGTAAGCACTGAGTTAGATGGTGTGACTAGGGTGAGAGTCTCCTTCCCTGATTTTGGTCAAGGAAAAAATGCATGGGACTGAGATTTGAAATGGCACTGGGACACATGTTACATCCCCAAACATTCTGTTTTTCTATGAGATCATTTCACAGGACATTTAATTTATGTTTCTTTTGTTTCTTCTGTGTGTACATGTAAGTGTACATATTCCTTTTCATATGTGCATGTGTGTCTGTGAGGTGTGTGCGTGTGTGCACATGTGTGTGTGTGTGTGTGTGTGTGTGTGTGTGTGTGTGTGTGTGTGTACAGGAATGTGGAGGCAAGAAATCAATGCCATTTGTGTTCCTTGACGGCTCTGTTCTAGTTTTCTTTCTGCTGCTCTAATAAAACACTGACCAAAAGTGACCAGGAGGGAGAATGGCTACATGTGATCTTACACTTCCAACTCATAATGCATCACTGGAGGAAGTCAGGGAAGGAACTCACTATTCCACACAACTTTACTTGTGACTGGGGAAGAACAACAGGAATCGTGGAGGAACTTAGCCTGCTGGCTCACCCAGAGTCATACTTAGTCAGGTTTCTTACACAGCCCAGGATCACCTGTCCAGAGACGGGTGCTGCACATAGAGAGAGGGACGGCCTCATCTATGTCAATTGATAATTAAAACAATCTCCTACAGACACGCCCACAGGCCAATCTGATTGAGGCAATTCCTCAGTTGAGAATTTCCTATCAGACAATTCTAGGCTACCTCAAATTGAAAAGTAGCTAGGACATGCTTTCCCCCTTATTTTCTGAGACACTGTCTCTTACTGAACCTGGAGCTCACCAGCTCAGCGAGCATCACTGGCCAGTGAGCCCCAGGTATTCTGCTGTTTCTGCCTTCCCAGCACTGGGTTTGCGGGCATTCGCCACTGGGCCTGGCTTCTCGTATGGGTTCTGGGACCCAGACTCAGTTCCTCCTATTTGCACAGCAAGGACTTCATCCAAGAAGGCACTCCCATCACTGGGAGAACTTTTCTTGATGCAGTATTGCAAAGGTCATAAAGAAGTTGTTTAGCAAGGCTGACCACAGAACAAACAGAATTGGTTCTATAATCCTGCATGGTTTTAAGGACCATGAAGTTAATACCAATGACCTTGAAGTTATAGGCAGAAGCTTAAGCTTTAGAAGCCATTGAAGTGAAATGATGGGAAAAAACTTACATATTAAAAATTATTTTGATGCGCTTATCTAAAAATAACAGCATGTACAGAAATGTCAGTCTCATAACCGACTAGAAAGGGAGAATGGCTTTGAAAATTATAAAAAATTCATGATGGAAAATTTATTTCTGTCTTCTGTCAAAGACATTGATTTATCCTCTGTTGAGTTTTTTGCAATGATGGATTTAATAATGTAATTTCTAAGTTACCATCAACTGTGATTTCCCCCCAAAATTGTAGGATGATTAGTAAAAAATGTGATAATATTAATTTTCCTTTTTTTGAAAAAAGATCTTTTTCTCACATATCTTGGTTACAGTTTCCCCTCCCTCTACTCTGGGTTCCTTCCCATTTCCCCTCTCATCTGGATCCTTTACTTTCTGTCTCTCATTAGAAAGAACACAAACAGCTTTCTTTGTTTCTTTCTTTCTTTTTTTTTTTGGTTTTTTGAGACAGGGTTTCTCTGTGTAGCTTTGCGCCTTTCCTGGAACTTGCTTTGGAGACCAGGCTGGCCTCGAACTCACTGAGATCCGCCAGGCTCTGCCTCCCGAGTGCTGGGATTAAAGGCGTGCGCCACCACTGCCCAGCACAAGCAGGCTTCTAAGGGAAAATAAAAAATAAGATATAATAAAACAAAATATAATAAGATTTAAAAAAAACCTAACACATTGGAACTGGACAAAACAGACAAAAAAGAGCCCAACAAAAGGCTTAAGAAACAGACACACTAATTTACACACTCAGGAATCCTTAAAAACACTAAACTAGAAGTCAAAATACATACATAAAGGAACTGTAGGGTGAAAAAAGAGATGAAAAATATATAAGTACAATAAATAAAAATAAAAAATAATAATGTAAAATTAAAAAAATAATATAACTAAAAAAGTAAAAGCCCACACATGACATTATGAGACAAGGAACCTCTAAAGATATCACTGAGTTCATTTTCTTTTGGCCATCTACTTCAGGGCATGTAGCCTGCTTTTTTTGTTTGTTTGTTTGTTTTTCTGTTTTTTGAGACAGGGTTTCTCTGTAGCTTTGGAGTCTGTCCTGGACTAGCTCTGTAGACCAGGCAGGCTTCGAACTCACAGAGATCCACCTACCTCTGCCTCCCGAGTGCTGGGATTACAGGCGTGTGCCACCACCACCCGGCCTAGCCTGCTCTTAATAGTAATTTTTCTTTGAGCGTGGTTATCAGTTGGAAGTAGCTTCTGGGTGAGGGATGAGGGCTTGTATCCTCTTCTCCTTTCAGATCTAGGACCCCAACTGTGGCAGAGCCCTGAAGGCCTTGGGCATGTGGCCTCAGTCTCTGTGAGTTCATATGAGCTTTGATCATGTTGATTTAGACAGCCTGTTTCCTTCATGTCCTCCATCCCTGCTAACTTTCAAATTCCTTCTGACTCCTCTTTTTCAGGGTTCCCTGAGTTCTGAGGGAAGGGATTTGATGGAGACATCTTTTATAGGGCTGAATGTTCCAAAGTCTCTCACTCTCTGCATAAAGTCTGGATACAGGTCTCTGCATGTGTTCCCATCTTCTGCAGGAAGATCTCTGAGGACATCTGAGCAAGGTACTTCAGCAATGGGGCCTTCCTTGATGTCAGTTTGTAGAGACTGATTATAGCCTTTGCAACAGCTGGGGTTATTTGTTCATTCTCCTGGCACCCCTTTGGTCAACAACTCAACCAAATGTAACCCAGTCCTGGTATTGGAAGCATCACTTGATGAGTGGATCTTGAGGAAAGTCAATCCTCATCTTCTTGAAGAACCACCACACTGATTTCCATAGTGACTGCACAAGGTTGTACTCCCACCAGCCATGGATGAGTGTTTCCCTTGCTCCACATCATCACCAGTATGAGCTGTCACTTGTTTCCTTGATCTTAGCCATTCTGATTGGTGTAGGATGAAATCTCAAAGTAGCTTTGATTTTCATTCCCCTGTGTTAACAATTTCCTCAGAGATTAAAACATTACATCTCTCAGGAAGATCCTGAAGCATGAAGGTGAGCTGGGCGGTGGTGGCACTCAGGAGGCAGAGGCAGGCAGATCTCTGTGAGTCCTGGGTCAGCCTGTGCTACCAAGTGAGCTCCAGGAAAAGCACAAAGCTACACAGAGAAACTCTGTCTCAAAAAAAAAAAGAAAGAAAGAAAAAGAAAAGAAAACAAAGCATGATGGTAAACAGCTCAAAATAGCTTCTCTAAGAGGAGCTGAGCTACAAAGAAGGCTCAGAACAGATCAGCTGCTTAGAAGAAGCAGAAACCAGCTGAGCTGCCTGGATGAGGTTTAGACTAACTGAGGTACATGGTAAGGATACTCCCCAACCTTTTGATCTGCATTCAGGCTGTACAGTGTGCTTCTGGTTCCTAGCTTTGTGATCTGTCACCCATGAAAGGGTGGGCTTTGGTGACACACTTTTGAGTTATTTCTGACCCTAATGGTAACCACTCACCCATATTCTTGAAAGTAACCCTAATAAAACTTATGGTTTACAAAGATGGAATTTGGTACTATACATATTTGGGTACTTTGTGGGTTCCCTACCTGCAATGAGTAGATGTGTGTTATGTCTCCCCTAAAAGAGTTAGACAACACCCTAATGGTTAAAGTTGTTAAACTTTAAGTGTTTATCAGAAACTTGAGTTTCCTCTTTGGAGAATTCTGTTTATATCAGTACCCCATTTTCAATTTGGTTATTTGTTTGCTTGATATCTAGTTTCTTGAGCTCTTTATATATGTTGGATATTAGCCCTTTACGAATGTCAAATGGGTAAAAATATTTTCCTACCACTTTCTCTGAAAGATGTTGACCTTTGCCATGCAGAAGTGTCTTAATTTCATGAGATCCTATTTATTAATTGTTGATCTTAGTGCCCATGATAATGGTGTTCTGTTTAGAAACTCTTTTCCTATGCCAATGAGTTCAAGACTATTCCCCATTTTCTCTTCTGTGAGGTTCAGTGTATCTGGTTTGGTGTTAAGGACTTTGATCCATTTGTAGTTGTTTTGTGCAGTGTGATGATTATGGATCTATTCAGGTTCTTCTACATTGTAGCCATCCAGTGTGACCAGCACTATTTGTTTGGAAAGGGTGGACAACCTTGTCTTGTTCCTGATTTTAGGGGAATTAGAGTTTCTCTCCATTTAAATTGATGTTGGCTATTTTTCTATTTTATATTTCTGGCTTCTTTATAAAAAATCAGGTGTCCATAGGTGTATGCATCTATTTCGGTGTCTACAATTTGACTTCATTCATCAACATATCTGTTTTTTACCATTCTATTTTTCCTACTATAGTTCTGTAGTACAACTTGAAATCTGGGATGGTGATACCTCCAACAGTTATTTTTATTATTTAGGATTGTTTCAATCATCCTGTTTTTTCTTATTTGTTGCTTTCTGTTTGTGTGTATATATGTGCTTGTGTGTGTATGTGTGTGTGTGTGTGTGTGTGTGTGTGTGTGTGTGTGTGTGTGTGTGTATTTCCGTATGAAAGCTAAAATTGTCCTTTCCAAGTCTGTGAGGAATTGTGTTACAGTTTTGATGAGAATTGCATTGAATCAGGAGATTGCTTTTTGGTAGGATGGCCATTTTTATTATACTAATCACAATGATCCTTGAGCATGGGAGATCTTTCCATCTTGAGGTATCTTCTTCAATTTCTTTCTTCAAAGTATTTACATATAAGACTTTCTTTTGGAAGGTATTTTAAATTATTTGATGCTATTATGAAAGAAGTTGTTTCCCTGATTCCATTCTCCATCTGTTTATCATTTGTATAAAGGAGGGCCACTGATTTTTTGTGAAGCAATTTTGTATTTGGATACTTTGCTGAAAGTGTTCATTAGCTGTAGGAGTTTCATAAAGGAATTTCTAGAATCACTTATGTATACTCTCATATGATCTACAGCTAGTGATACTTTGACTTCTTCTGTTCAAATTTCTATCCTCTGGATTTCCTTCAGTTGCCTTATTACTCTAGCTAAGACTCAAGTACTCTATTGACTAGATATGGAGAGAGTGGACAACCTTGTCTAATTCCTGATTTTGGTGGAATTGTCTTGAGTTCTTCTCCATTTAAGTTGATGTTGACTATAATCTTGGTGTAAACTGTCTCTATTATGTTGAGGTATGTACCATGTATCCCTAATCTCAGGAATTTTATCATGAAGGGGTCTTGAATTTTGGCAAAGGTCTTTTCTGCATCTAGTGAGATGATCATGTGTTTTTTTTTTCTTTCAGTTTGTTTATGTAGTGGATTATATTTACTGAGTTTTATATGTTGAACCATCCCTGAATCTCTGAGATGAAGCCTACTTGATCATGATGGATTATCTTTTTTGTTGTGTTCTTGGATTTGGTTGCAAGTATTTTATTGATTTTTTTTTTGTATCTATGTTCATAAGGGATATTGGTCTGTGATTCTTGTTCTTTGTTGGGTTTTTATGTAGTTTGCATATGAGGGTTCTCGTGGCCTTGTAAAGTGAATTGGTTAATGTTCATTCTTCTTTCACTTGGTGAAATAATTTGAGGTGTATTGGAGTTAACTCTTCTTTGAAAGTCTTGAAGAATTTTGCACTAAAACCCTCTGGTCCTGGATCTATTCATGTTGGTAGACTTTTAATTATAGTTTCTATTTCTTTAAGAGTTTTACTAGGGTCTATATGCCTGCTTAAATTGCTTATCTGATGTTGATTTGACTTTGGTCAGTGGTGTGTATTGAGAAAATTATCCATTTCTTATAGATTTCCCAATTTTGTGGAATACAGGTTTTTATCTGTTGCTATGTCCCACCTTTCATGTCTAACTTTGTTAATTTGGATTTCTATTTCTAAGTAGTTTCATTCTCTCTCCACATTTTTAGTTAATTTGGATAAGAGTTTGTCAATGTTATCAATTTTTTCAAAGAACCAACTCTTTGTTTCAGTGACACTTTGTTTCTATTTATTTCAGCCTTTAGTTTGATTATTTCTTGCTATCTATTCCTTTTGAGTATTGAAAAGAAAAGTATCTGCTTAGACCCCCAAGGCCAAGTTCTCAGCACAAAAGAAATTTATTTGCCCCAGAAGGACAGAGGGCAGGGATAAGGGACAAGGACAGGAGACAGAGGATGAAGAAGGGGAAGGAAACAAACGAGAGGGGTCAGGGGTTTTATCCCCATGAGGGACAAAAGAAGGCCTCTGCATAGAGAGCAGACAAGTATAGCATATAGGAAAATGGCAGTTTATAAAGGTACAAGGGCAAGCTTCTTGTTATGATGAAGTGTTTAATTTTCATGGCACATGTTAGTTAGGGGAGCAGTGTAGGGTTTTGATTGCTGCATTTCAGTACTTTGATATCTGGACCTAGGTAGTCAGCCTGAGGAGGAGAGATTGGCCAAATAAGGGAATAGACCTTGGTGGCTGGCTTCAGGAATGAAATCTAATGGTTCGTAGCAAGGCAGAGGAAATTGGGGTGAAGGGTAGGGCCTGACAGAATCACTTGCTACAGTGGGCTGGTGTTTCCTATTTCCCACCTTTGTATCTTATTATTGAGTGGCTGGGTGCTAGGTAAGTGGGCATTGTTCTCTCTGACTCCTTTATGTTGACATTGGGGTGCAGCTGTTAGAAGACCCAAAGAAGCTGGGTTGCTGGTCAAGGTTGGGAAGGTCAGACTGTGTCAGTTGATGTCCAGGATCTGTGGGACCATCTGGGGCCATGGAAGTATAGCTCTGTGAGGCTGGACCAGGATGTAGATCCTGAGGAAACAGCTATGGCTGGTGATGAAGTTTCTGGAATAGTTGGGAATTGATTTGAATTCTGTTGGAACAGATAGACTAGGAACAGAGGTAAAGTTAAGGAATTTAGGAAAAAATTATCTTGGATATACATTTGAAATTGCTATGTTTGTGGTCCTAGTAGTTGGGAAGAGGGGTTCTAAGATGAGCAAAAGAGGGAGAGGACCAGGGAAGTGGAAAGATCCGGGGGTAAAGGGGGAATAGATCCCTTAGGAACAGAAAATAGGCAAGGAAACTCAGGTTATTGTTTGACAGGAGAGCTTATTTGCAGTCTGTTTGAGAGTTCTTATGAGGATCCAGGAAAACATAAATGACTGATGAGTTTTTTATAAGAGATATCTGGAGGGATACGATCCAAGATGGTGAAAGAGATTTAGGAGTTGAGGAAGATATTGGTGGGAATATATTTTCTTTTTTTTTTCTCTCTCTCTCTCTTTTTTTCAGAGCTGAGGACTGAACCTAGGGCCTTGTACTTGTTAGGCAAGTGCTCTACCACTGAGCTAAATCCCCAACCCCAGGAATATATTTTGATAGGAGATCTATTAGACTGTGAAGGGGGATATCAGAATTTGTTTTTTAAAGAGGAGCAGAGAGGCCACAGCAAGAGTATGTAGATAGGGTGATCAGCCAAGTATGGTGTCATCTAGAGTTTTGGAGATGTAAGTGACAGAGGTAAGGGTCAGTATGAAGAAGTGATTATGTATTTTGGAAGTGTAAGTATGAAAGTTTTGTATAGATCTGGGAGGCAGGGTTCTAGAGTTGAAGGCAGAATGTTTTAGGTTTGAGGAATTGCTTGTGGATGGGAGGAAGAAGGTCTAAGAATGGCTTGGTTTAGAGGATGTGTTAGGATCAAGTATCCAGGAGCCTGTGAGCTGAGGAAACTGGCCATGAGAACAGAGGTAAGGAGTGGAGATGGGGGAGGTAGTGTAAAGTGAGCTGTAGTTGGAGAGCTTCTCTCCAGGTGTCACCAAGCCCCCGCGGTCCCATAACCCATGTATAAAATAATCATACGGACACTTTTATTATTTAAACTGCTTGGCCATTAGCTCAGGCTTACCATTGTCTAGCTCTTATTCTTATATTTAGCCCATTTTTATTAATCTATACTTTGCCACGTGGCTTGTGGCTTACCAGTACCTTAACATCTTGTCATGGCCGAGGCTGGCAGTCTATCCCTGACTAGCTGCTCCCTTTTTTGGGAATGGAACCCTGTAGGCGTCAGTCCCCTGGTTAAATGGAACTTTGCAGGTGCGTTTAGGTACCCGCCAGCCAGGGAGGAGGCTGAGGGAGGGAGCCGCTCAGGCCTTTGGAATTTGCCCCACGTGAGCACCAGATATTGGTGAAATTATTAAAGCCACTCCACTAGTTAAAAGGGAGGTTTATTTTGTGGGGTAACTTACAAATGAGGGGATAGGTTATAGGGTCTGGCAAAGGTATGGCACAGTCAGTGGTGTTCTCTGGAGAACTCTGCTTGGTCTACCTCCAGCATCCAGGATCCCTGAACCAAGAACACTTCTCCTCTTGATCCTGGGTCTTCAGCTTCCTCCCTCAGCCCTGCCTTGTGGGCGTGACCATTACCTAAGCCTCAATGGGGGTTGGAACTTCCAGGCCAAGGCTGGGATGGCTACCCACTACAGTGAGCTGTCTATAGGTTGGCATGAGAGAAAATTTAAAATAAGTGAGTTGGGAGAAAAGAGTTGAATTTCAGAAGGTGAGAGCTGGTAATATCTGGGACTTAGGAAATTGAGGAGTGAGGTATTGTTAGACTGACTATTGGAAAGGGAAGGATTGTAAAGGAGGAGGCTATCTATATACCAAAGCAGCAGGAGAGAAAAGGGATAAGGCAGGCCAAGTCTGTAGTGATTGTCTGGACAAAGAGGGTGGGGACTCTCTCTGAATCCCTGGGGAAGGGCAATCTAGGTCAGTTTTCTGGATTGTTAGTGTCAGGGTCCATGTTTATGAAGGCAAAAATGTCTTGGGGGTGAACACCAAGGATATGTTGTCAGGGATAGTGAAGAGGATTGCCTAAAGGTTAGAGACTTAAAGGTATAAAGGGGATAACAGTTATGAATGAAGTGAACATCCTAGACTAGCTAGGAGGTTTTATTAGGTTGTTGGTTTTTTTGTTGTTGTTTGTTGTTGTTTTTTTGACTGTTAATATGGGAGTAGTATAGGGTGAGGAGGTGGGACATAGAAGTGATATGTTTGAGGCTTAGGCAAAAGCTGGTTAAGAGTAGGGAGTGTTGGGGTTTGGAGATGTAAGCAGAGGGTCTTTGAGTGTGATGGAGCAAGGGACAGAAGAGTGACGTCCCTACAATGGTGTTGACTAGAGAAGTGGACAGAGAATCAGAGGAGCTTGGGGAATTTGGAGAGTGAGAAAGTGCACTAATGGGGGCACGGGAAAGGATGAGGAGAGATGCAGGGGGATCCTAGGAGTTGTTGTCAGGATAGAAAACAAAACTTATGTCAGTTCTGGAGAGGACATCCTTCCTAGTAAGGGACTGGGACAGGAGGGAATGAGGAGAAACATGTCGAAAGGAGAAAGTTAAGGGAGACATCCAGAGGGGGCTGGAAGACTGGTTGTGTATTCTGACTACAGGTGAGGGACAGGGCTTAGCACTGAGAGAAGGAAAGACATCTGAAACAACTTTTCACATACCTTAAGCTATTTTCTTGGACCTACAGATCATTTTCTCAAACCTTCATGACTTACTTAAACTTTCATGTGTTCGGTCCTTAACACATCCTATAATAACTTCAGACCTATCCTAGACCTGTACACCTTCTTTCATTCATTTTTCTTGAGCTGTATAACTTACTAGTCTGCTTTTCCTCACCTCCTGAAACTCAATTCTTTCTTAATTTGAAACCCATCAACAAGGTAAACTGTACATAAGAAATGGACTGACCCTGACTGTGCAGGTGGGTGTTTGCTGTTGTTAAAGCTACAGTTAGCCATCAATGTCAACAAAGATCTGAGAAGGATAAATTTGTATGGGAAGTACAATTTAAATGATTTTAGTATCAACTAAATTGACAGAGACTTACTGGCTACCTGGGCAGTCACCCTAGGTTCTCCAGTTGTTGTTGGGTGCAGAGGTCTAAGGGCAGCATAAGTCTTTCACTACCAGGACCAGAAAATCCAACAGACGTTCCTGTGGAGTGAGAACTTGTGGGGAGGGAGAACCAGCCTACCTTGTCTAGATGAAGTGAGACAATCAGCTCCCCAGTGTCCCGCTTGCCCACAGTTTGGACAGAGTAAGTGAAGGGCAGTGAAGGGCAGTTTGACACCCAGTGGTCAGAACAGCCACATTTAAAGCAAGCTCCAGGTGGAGGTTCTTTGGTGTCCCATCATCTTCATTGGAGGAGATAAGGGGTGCTGCCAGGGACCTTTTTTTATTAAAGTCTTTCTATTAAACATTTTAAATGCCATATATAGTAGATCTCTGAAGAGTTTGAGGAGCAAAGTATCTATTAAGTATATCTGATTTATATGTGTGAGTATGTGTGTAAATAAAGCTTATTTCTATAAATCATAAGTGTAGTAAACGTTTGTCCTTATAAAACATGACAGTTTGTTTTATACAACTGAGTTTAAGTTGCAGGCCGTGTCAGGACGGGAAAGCATTATTAAGTTGGAGAGGTGGCCAGAGCTTTGGTGGTTGGTGGTGTCAGATAAGAGAGGCCATGAAGTATGAAAAGTGGAGGCCGTGGCTTTAGGAAGAGTGGAGGAAGTAACAGATGAACAGTGTACTAGTGGAGGCAGAGATGACATGGGAGTGAGTGTGGACAGAGGGTGGGGGAGGAATTCTGTTTGGGGACAGAAGGGGACAATGCAGGCTTGGGGGACTTTTTGGATTAACTGCAGTGAGGAGGAGGCTGCACCATTGGAGATAGCTTAAGGAGGAGCGAGGGTGGAAAAATGAAATTTTGTTTAAGGGAAGTTTTGGAAGCATAGGACGGAGTTAAGATATAAGAGATTTTGGGATCCTGGGTTTGTGTAAACTGTAGGAGTAGTTTCAGGACAGGAAAGTCTTAAATTGAATGTGGCAGGAGGGAGGCATGGGTGGCCTTGACAGAAGAGGCAGTCTAGCATGGGGCTAGGTAACCAGGAGCTGTGGATGGGATGGGCAAGGACAGTGGCAAGGTGGAGGGGGCACTACAGTAAACATGGAGTAAACCTGTGGATTTGTTTGGGTTAGCAGTTGCTAAGAGGCATGGGTCAAGCTTACAGGGTCAGGCAGAGTGGCCAGGGTAAAGGCAAAGAAAAACCCTGTGGTGGTAGATGCTGGGAGAGCTTTGGCCTCAGGGACATATCCTTTGGCTCCTGTGCCTGGCGGGAGGGAAGCAGTGGCCACATGGCTATGAAAGAAGTGGCAGGCTGGGTCTGTGGAGGTTGCAGGTCACAGAGGCAGAGGGCAGGTCTTTCCCTTGGCAGAGAAGTGGCATGAGCTGTAATGTGGGTGTGGGACAGGGTAGCTGGTGGGATTCTGCTGTTGTGACTGTGACCTAGGTGTGTGTGGGGGGGGGGGGCGGTGGTACAGAGTGAACAGTGTTCCTACAGGACTGTAGCAGAAGTTTGGATGAGCAGAAAGTGCAGGGAAAAAGTTTGGAGCTGTGATTATAAGTAGGTAGAACAGCAAGTCGGGACAGGCAGGGCTGAGAAGTGGGTGGGGACTGGAAGAGGCATAGGATGTCTCAAAGAGGGGAGGCAGGGACAGAGGAAGACTTGAGATGTCTAAGAGAGGGAAAGAGAGGCTACATCAAATTGTTTTGGTCCTATGCCCATAGGATTGTAAGGGCTGTTATTTTGTTTGATCTTTAGGGAGCATAAGGACTATTTTGGGGTCTTACCACAGGAGTAATTTTGAAAGTGTGTCGGAGTTTTCAGTCAGGATGGAGAGAGCAGGTTCTCTTTGCTAATGGTGACCTTGGACTAAGGTTGATGGCCTAGGGCATCCCTTGGTCTTGAATAGCCTTACAGAGACCTCTGGGAGAAGTTATCACTCAAGCTCCATCACCAAGAGGGGGAATACAGATATCAGACAAGATTTTCAGAGGGTTAGGAATGGACATGGATTCTGTCAGTATGGCTACCAAAAGTGAAAAACAAAAACAAAAATAACCAACCTTCCAACCAGGAAGGGCAAAGCCTGCCAGAGTCAAATGCTCCAGTTCACTAGGGTCCCAAGTGTGATTTCTTCCTTCTGTTCTACAGCCTTTAGGTATCCTGTTAAGTTACTAGTATGAGATCTTTCCAACTTCTTATTAATATACTTAATGCTATAAACTTTCTCTTAGAATTGCCTTCATTGTATCATACAGGCTTGTATATGTTGTGTATTCATTTTTATTCAGTTCTAATAACCTTTTAATTTCTTGCTTAGTTTTGACCTTTACTCAGTTTTCATTCAGTAGGGAGCTGTTCAGTTTCCATGACTTTGTAAGCTTTCTGTTCCTCCTGATGTTGTTGATACCCAATTTTAATCTGTGGGGTTCAGATAGGATTCAGGGTGTTATTTCAATTTTCTTTTATCTGTTGAGACTTTCTTTGTGTCTGAGTATGGGATCAATTTTGGAGAAAGTTATATGAAGTGCTAAGCAAAAGGTATATTCTTTTGTGTTTAAATGAGATGTTCTATAAATATCTATTGGGTCCATCTGGCTTATAACATCAGTGTGCTGGTTTGAGTAGGAATGGCCTCCACCAGATGCAGAGATCCCAGGCCAGGTACCAGGCTGAGCTCTGAGAATCCAACTGATGAGAGAGAGGAGGGATTCTGCAGGTGAGGGACGTCGAGATCATGATGGGAGGATGTGCAGAGATGACCGGCCACACTAGTGGAAGCCCATGAACTGTGGACTGGTGGCTGAGGAGCCCCCATGGGACTGGACTAGGCTCTCTGGATATGGAAGACGGTTGTTTGGCTTGAACTGTTTGAGGGACACCCAGGCAGGGGGATCAAGATCTGTCCCTGGTCTATGGGCAGGCTTTTGGGAGTCCAGTGCCTGTGGTGTGATGCCTTGCACAGTCTTGGTGCAGTGGGAAGGGGCTTGGACCTGCCTAGGCTGAGTGTGCTGGGCTGGCTGACTCCCCATAGGAGACGTTGATTTGGGGGATGTGAGGATGTGGGGTGGCTTGGGAAAGAGGGCTGGAGGGAGGAAGGAGGGAGGAGGGGGATCTGTGGATGGTTTGTGGAGTGAGTAGAGAATTTCTTAATGGAGAAAAACGAACAAGAAAAAAGAAAAAAAAGAAAAGAATATTAACTAGATATATAATTTAACCTTTAAAAAGAAGAATGGCCTCCATACACTCATATTTTGTTTGCTTGGATACTAATGTATGGCACCTTGGAGGAAGTGTATCACTGGGGGGTGGGCTTTGGGATTTGTAATGCTCAAGCCAGGCCCAGTATCTTACACTTCCTGCTGCCTGCCAATCTGGGTGTAAAACTTTCAGCTTCTTCTCCATGTCTGCCTGCATGCCACAATACTTTCTGCTGTGCTGATAATGGACTGAACTTCTGAACTGTAAGTAAAGGCCCAATTAAATGCTTTCCTTTATAGGGGTTGCTGTGGCTGTGTAGTCTCTTCCCAGCAACAGAACATTGACTGAAACAGTTAGCTCTAGCATCTCTCTGCTTAGTTTTTGTCTCAATGACCTGTGTATTGGTAAGAATGAAATATTGAAGTCTCGCGTTATCAGTATGTGAGGATCGATTTGTGATTTCAACTATAGTAGGGTTTCTTTCATACATGTGGGTGCATTTTGTTTGTAACATAGATGTTAAGAATTATAGTGTCAAGATTGCCCTGCCTCAAGATGCTGCCACCTGAGGCTATGGTGATGTCTGTGTTATGTCTGGATCTGGGGTCCTACTGCAGCCAGGGTCAGAGCATTGACGTCCGTGGCCCTTGTTGCCACTGAAGGCCAAATGGATGTCCATGATCTGGACTGCCCTCTGAAGCCATGTTGATATCTTTAAGCTGTGCTGCCTCTGTGAGCCATACTGATGTGAGTGGCCTGTGCCACCTAAGGCCAAGCTTATTTCTGTGGTCTGGGCTGCCTTCAAGGCCTTGTTAGGTTTTGTAGTCCTACTGGAACTGGGGGCCATATTCATGGTCTGTACTGTCTCCAGAAAACATATGGAAGCCCATGATCTGTGCCCCTGCTGACTGTAAACAACATGGAAGCTACTTTTGCAATGATATTGATGATTGCAGAGCACAGCTGAGAAAGAGGCATGTGGATGGCTCCTGTGGAAACCCCTACCCCCACCCCCAGCAATAGCCTAAAAAGAAAGCAATCAAAGAGAACTTAAAAAAACAAAACAAAACAAAACAAAAAAAAAAAAACAAAAAAACTGGGTTTCACTGTGAATCCTTGACTGTCCTGGAGAAAAGAACTCTTAAAAGAATATGATAAGGATACTGAAGTTTGCTCTCCATAATTGATGGCTTCTGTAGGGGTGCAGGTGGGCAATGACAAAGTTCTTCCTAGTGCCTACTATAGGGCTGGATTTATAGACAGATAGTGATGAAATTTGGTTTTATCATGGAATGTCTTGTTTTCTCCTTCTATGGTGATTGAAAGTTTTGCTGGGTATAGTAGCCTGGACTGTCATCAATTGTCTCTTAGAGTTCAGCATATCTGTACAGGCCCTTCTGACTTTTAGAGTCTCCATTGAGAAATCAGGTGTTATTTTATTAACTCTGCATTTTTATGTCAATTGGTCTTTTTCCCTTGAAGCTTTTAATTTTCTTTCTTTGTGCTGTATATTTAGATTTTGGATTATTACATACAGGGAGCTGGACACTTTCTTTTCTTGTCCTGTCTGCTATTCTGCATGATTCTTGTGCCTCAATAGGCATCTCCTCCTTTAATTTTGGAAATTTTCTGTGGTGATTTTACTAAAAAATATTTCCTGTGCCTTTGATTTGGGTCTCTTCCCCTTCCTTTTATTCTCATTATACTTAAATTTGGTCTTTTCATAGTGTGCCTGATTTTCTAGATGTTTTGGGACAAGTGTGCTTTAGATTTAAAATTTTCTTTGACCAATATATCCATTTCTTCTATCATATCTTCAACACCAGAGATTTTCTCTTCCATTTCTTGTATTCTGTCAGCAAGGCTTGACTCTGAGGATCTTGTTTGAGTCCTTACTTTTTCATTTCCAAATTTCCTTCAGTTTGGGTTTTCTTATTGATTCTGTTTCCATTTCCAAACCTTAAACTGTTTTATTCACCCCATTCCACTCCCAGAGTTGGGATTACTGGTTTGTGTCACTGTGCCCATGATTTGTTACTATTTATCTCTTTTATTCATTTCTTAAAATATATTTTAATTGAAATACATTTATATCACTTCTTCCTTTTACTTTCCTTCTTCCAGCAACTCCCATATCCTCCCCTCATTCTCAAATTGGTAGCCTCCTTTTATTTCATTATTATTGCTATATGAATACAACCTGCTGAGAAGTGTGTGTGTGTGTGTGTGTGTGTGTGTGTGTGTGTGTGTATTTATGGTTTCAAGGCTGACCACTTTGTATTGGATAACTAATCAGGAGGCTCAGGCTAATCCTCCCTCTCTTATTTGTCCCCTAGTTGCCTGTAGTTCTTTGTTTAAGGGTGGGATACAATGAGATTTTTTTCCCCTCCAAGTTAGTGTTTTGACTAATATTGTCATTCTTCAGACCATTCATTCAGCAATTTCTAAAAGAAGTTGTCAGCTTCTCTAGTAGACTTCCTGGTATTCTTTCTCTTATAATCTTTACGCTCTCTCTCCCCTTTCCACAATGTTCTCTGAACCATAGATGCAGAAGCAGAAGTGTGTGTGTGTGTGTGTGTGTGTGTGTGTGTGTGTGTGTGTATAGCTGGTCTCCACACAACACATTGATCTCTGTATTTTATATGGTTATAGTTTTCTGTAATGCTCCTCATTTAGTGTATCAAGAAGCTTCTTGATAAAGACTGATTGCTACACTTATCTTTGGTTGTAAGGATTTGATTTAGGATGTAGTTAAGAAATTATGCTGATTTGGCAAAGCAATGATAGTAGAATCTCTTCTATGATCCATGGCCTCACTAGCTCTGGGATTTAGGCTAGGTTTCTATTACCAGACAAGATTTCCCTCCTAACGAGTGGGCCTGAAGTCCACTTAGACATGCGTTAGTCACCATCAATGTGAGTGTCACTGTTGCAAGACCCTGGAACTCACATGGTAAAAGAAGAGAATCAGCTTCTGCAAGTGTCGAGACCGCCTTGACCAGCAAGGAAGATGCAACACCGAGCTCTTCTTTCTGCAGTTTATTCAGGAACCTTGAACAATCTTCTGACCCTGGGGGGAGCCCTTCCTCAGTCCTAATAGCCTCTGGGTAGCCAACCCTAAACCACCACGTGGGCATCGCAGACAGGTCCAGGTATACAGAAGCAAGCCAGATCCTAAAGCCAAGCCGGATATGGAGTTGTTTACCACCGAGAGCGCTCACCATCAGGAAGGTGGAAGGCAGAAGCCAGCGCCATCTCTAGGGTGTGGCACGCAGCTCTCTACATGCAAGCTAATCTTTGACCTTCACACACACTAGGGCATGAGTCCTTCACACACCAGGGCATGAGTGTGTCTACACACAAGCAGTAAATAAATGCAATATGTTAAAAAAAAAAAAACCTAGCTCAGACGGAATGAAATTGAAATGGGTGGAAGCTGAGGTGTGTTCAGATATCCATCAGTCACTCTCTGGTCTCCTCATTTACTAGATGGATTAGGAATTAGAATTCAAATCTTTGTCACAGCAAGCAAACTAGTTAATTCCTCTGAGTCTTGGTGCATGAGAAAATGAAACATCTATTCCACCAGTTTGTTGTTCACATAACATTATATTAAAAACTGTTCTGAAAATAGATGTAAACAAAACCAAAACCCAATGCTATTTTATAATCATTACCACAAATGAAGGTCTCTGATTTAGAACAAATCACTCACCTGTGTTTATGAACATGAGACTCTGTGTGCTCTTTGGTGGAGAAAGGCAATGCTAGGTAAAAAGTTGGTTTTGGGGATTAGTTTCAAGGGAGACCTGATCAATATACATAGATCAAGTTTCAATGCAATTCAAATATTATTCAGAGAGTAAGAAGGCCTTTATAATTTCTTTCATAGAATGATTGTTTCAACCTTTAAATTTCTATGAGTTTCCCGATCCTGTTAAATCAAGGCAATCACTTTTTGGGTCTGATTATTTAATTTCTTTCCTAAGGTAGAACTAAAGACTAGTAGCACTCTAATAATTAGGATCTGACTAATTCAGAGAAAAACAGAAATATTCCACACCTTTGCCTCTTTTTGTTTCCTAGAAAAAGAAGAATTAAAGAGGTAAATCAGAAGAGTATTTGTCCTGGTTTCCGTTCTGTTGCTGTGATAAACTACCCTGATCAAAAGGATCTTTGTGAATAAAACAATTTATTTGTGGTATAGTTCCAAGAGACAGTGAGGCAAAGTAAAAGCAGGAGCTCAAGTGTCTAGTCATGAAAGACCCCCATTGGAGATCTTCCCTCAGGAGAGACCCCGAACCCAAGGAACACGCCGAAACCACGGATCAGATGCAAACAGCAAGAGGGTTTATTTAAATGCACAGGTACCTGGGGCGACAAAGTCTCTCTGAGGACTTGCACGCCTTCCTAGGGTAAAGGGGACTTTTTATAGGATCCCAGGGGCAGAAGCGCAGTTACAGAAGCGAGAAGCATAGTTACAGGGTTCCCATTGGTTGATTCAAATAAGGCCAGGGTGAACTTGGGGACATCTCGGAAATTTGATGTGTGTGGCTGACCTGGCCTTGTCTAGGGCACAGTGGGTGTTTTCCTAGCCCCTAGCCCAACTGTTTATTCCCCAAGGCCAGGTGGCCAACCATAGATATCCTGTTTTGACTCAACGGTTTCTCTCCCAAGGCCAGGTGGTTATGAACTCCTGTTTTTCTGGTACTTGCCTTGCAGAATGGCGTTTCTTAGGCTAAGTTATTGGGACCGGGGGGGGGGGGGGGCTTTCAGTCATATCACATCCTCAGTCAAGAGGGAGGAGAGCACATACGCATGGGTGCTTGTTATCTTGCTTGCTGACAAAGCTCACTTAAGTTTCTTCACTCCAACACAATTCAGGGCTCAATCTAGGAAATGATGCTACCATGGTGGGTTTGATTGGCCCATTGAAAATCAAGGGAACCCCCCTCAAACTGCCCCCCTCCACATGCCCCCAAGCCAATCTCATCTAGACAATCTCACAACTGAGTCAAGAGACTCTCTACCCCCACACACTCACAGGCCAATCTGAACCAGACCATCTCACACCTGAGATTCCTAATTAGGTGATTCTTGGTGGTGTCAAGTTGACAGGTAAATCTAACCATCACTTATCCTCTTAGCTCTAAGATCTCATCTGGTCCAGGACCATGCAGGCCCTGTGCATGCTCCCTCAGGCTCTGTGACTTCATATGCACCTCAATCTTGCTGATTTAGGCCTTGATTTGGTGTCCTTCATCGCCTCTGGCTCTCACACTCTTTTTGTCTGCTCTTCTGTAGGGCCATGCCCCCATTCCTAACCCAGAAGCTATCGCCAATGGATAACCACTTGCAAATGAAAATTTAATTTTCTCCCAGGGAGTCTCATTGGGGATACAAACTATTCTTAAGTTTAGGCTTCAAATCCATCAGTAGATGGCCAGCAGAAAACAAACTCAGAAACCTCCTTAGAGGTTCCTTGTATCATAATATGTAAGGGCTCACTCCCCTTTTAATTTTATCATGTCTGTCTGTCTATCCATCCATCCATCCATCCATCTAAGGGCTCACTCCCTTTTAAATTTTATCCTATCTATCTATCTATCTATCTATCTATCTATCTATCTATCTATCTATTATCTATCTATCTATCTATCTATCTATCTATCACCTATCTATCCATTCTCTTTGTACCCCACAGGTCCTTTGGGTCTGTTATGGTCTCTAGTTTCATGATTTTATGAGATTCCTAATTGTGCTGAGTAGCTCTCTGAGTCTATATCTGTTTCTTGTTCCGTTTCTTGGGCTAGTAAATTTAGTTTTTGTTAGTCTTCTCTTATAATATCATATTATATTATATTATTATATTTTTCTCCCCTTGAAGCCTGTTCATTTTAAAAGAGACAGAGAGTGGGTAGATCCAGATGTGAGGGAAGTTGAGGAGGAATGGGATGAATAGGGGAAGGGGAAACCATAATTAGAGTATATTATGTGAGGGAAAAAAAGCTAATTTTAATAAAAGAAAAAAAAAGTAACCAAATACAAAAACAAAACCCTACCTAACCATAATAACCAATTTGAATGTCTGACTAGGGAGTGCCAAACACTTATTGCTAAATAGTGTCCCTAAAGACTAAAGAACTATTTAGAGAAGATGTAAATAATGATGAATTGCTAAGCTTGGTTAAAGGATAAAAAAGGATGGAATCTTCTCAATAAATTTTACAATTATCCAATGAAATTTCTCATACATTACATCAGATTTGGCTTTTTGGAAGGAAATTAATCCCTTCGAACACCTACTGTTTACCAGCTGCTTTACATAAGTCCTATCAATTAATGTGCACAGCAGCCCTTTAGGGTATAAATTATTCATATGTGACTTGTGAGAAAATAGGTTTAGAGTTGCTAAGGTCTTTCACAAATTCATAAAACAGTAGGTTGTAGATCTGGGACCCAAATTTGTCTGATTCCAAAGTCATTCCTGTTCTCTCTCACTGTCCTGAAATTCCTAAGCCCACCATGTGTTATTGTGGCCCATGTGCCTCACTGGAGAGAATGATGGGAAAAGCCAAGGCTGCAGTACAGTGCAATACGTTCTTAGAACCATCATATTCATGGACCTGCTTGGTTTTTCTTTCAGATAAAAATAGTCCAAGGGGACTGGGTGTGATGTGCTTGCTTTTAATCCCAGAACTCAGGAGGCAGAGGTAAGTGGATAATGAGTCTACATAGTGGATTCCAGGCCAGCCAGGGGTACAAAGTGAGACTCTGTCTCAAAATTACTAAATAAATGAAACAAAACAGATAATAGCCCAAGGGTGCAAGCACATATTTTTGTGCATTTATCACAAACATTTTGATTGCATCATATTAATTTTTAAATTCAAGAAAACATACTTTAGGGGTATTACTGGAAACACTACTCCACAGAAAAATTTTAATGAAAGTTAGAGACTCATGGTCTCCCTTACATACTCAAGCCAAGCATATGATTTTAAAAATATTAGCTTCTAAAGCAGGTTCCCTTATAGCATGTCCATGCACTCTTAGTTTTTCTGACCCTCTCCCTCCCCTCCTCTTCCCTTCTGTTTATCCCAGTCACTATTACCTTCCCCATCCATCTCCACTAAAGCCTCCACCCTCTCTAATGGGCTTTATTCTGCATCCCTGACATTTTTACATGCTCATTCCATACATACATATATTTATAGAAATTAGAAGCTGTAACACAAACATCCTTATATCAAATACACAGTACTAGAAAACTAGAGCTGAAATGTTCAGATAACAGAGGGTGGGTGCACTTGACCTCTCTGGAACTTTACCTGGCCTCTCTGGAGCTCTACCTGGCTGCCTTTTCTATGGCATTTTGCTGATTAGTTTGTTTCCAACTTGACACAAACTTGAATCACCTGGAGAAAGAGACATTCAGTTGAGAAACTGTCTCCATCAGGTTGGCCCATGGCATGTCTCTGGGGCATTTTCTTGACTGATAATTGATGGAGAGAGGTTCAGGCCACTGAGAGGAGTTGCCTGGATAGGTAGTCCTGGAGTATATAGGAAGGTACTTGGATGTAAGCCTGATAAAAGAGCCAGTAAGCAGTATTCCTACATAATCTTGCGGCTTTGGCATCCCTTAATGGTGGAGTGTGATATAGAACTGTAAGCCAAATCAACCCTTTCCTTCTGAAATTGTTTTTGGTCAGGATTTTGCCATAGAAACAGAAAGCAAAGCAAGACAGCAAGATCTTCACTGTAAGTGAATTTGGAGCATCTCTGATTGTCAGTTGGTGCCACCTTATAGGTTACTCTGGCCCTTATAGTCTTCTCCTAATTCTCTATGTTTCAGGACATTTCTCAACTGCTGTTATATGACCTATGCAGGCCTGGAAGCATTGGATATCAGGTGGTAATAGAACTTCAGAACTGAAAAAGACACCAGAGTTGATTTAAGGTAATTCTTTTCTTACTTTATCTCTATAGGCAGTAATTATTTTTAATTTGCAGTATGAAGGCATATATTCACAGTAATCTATGTGATGTTCAGTGCATGCTAGACATTGAATTATATTCAAATTTAGGTAAATAGATATGTCCTCAGACATTCTGAATTTCTCTTGGTGAAAAACTTCAGTGCACGTTCTTATAGCTTTTGTGAAATATACTTGATATTACCCATAGTAACTGGTTTGCAATACTATACAGGAATTCCTTTCTTCATTGAGAATCCCTCATTTTAATAGGAGAAGTAGAAATGCAATCATTATAATTGCTAGCAGAATAAATACCACAGCTAGGGTCCCATACCAGTATACTGAGATAGGCTATCAATGCCCGTAATCAATTGATCATTAACCTTTAAAAATAATACACTTCATATTTGTATGTCATGTCATATTAATTTTAAGTCCCTGTGGTATTTAATTCTGTCAAGTAGACAAAAAATAACCAAAAAAACTACAATCACCTGAGAAAACAATCTCAGTTGAAGAATTAGTTATATAAGTTTAGCTTATGGGCATGTTTTGGAGGATTTTCTTGATTGTTAATTGGTGTAAGAAGATCCAGTCCACTATGGGTATCACCATTCCCTAGGCTGGATTCCTGAACAGGATAACACAGGAGAAAGATAATTGAACACAAGTAAGGATAGAAGCAATGGTTGTTTATTCTTTCTCTCTGCCCTTGACTATGAATGTGACATAACTAGCTTGATTCCTGCCTTGAAATTATGACCAATAATGTGAAATTTCATTTTGTTTTGTTTTTTGTTTTGGTTTAGTTTGTTTGTTTGTTTGTTTGTTTGTTTTTGAGACAGGGTTTCTCTGTGTAGTTTTTGGAGCCTGTCTTGGATCTCACTCTGTAGACCAGGCTGGCCTCAAACTCACAGAGATCTGCCTGTCTCTGCCTCCCAAATGCTTAGATTAAAGGTCACCGCCCAGCAATTATGTGGACATTTAAGCCAAATACTCTTTCTATTTTCAGTTACCCTTTGTCAAAATTTTTGATCCCATCAAACAAATAAGAAAACTAGGATAATTCTTTAACCATACAGTTAAATAATGGTAGCAATGTAAGTTATTTTATGACAAGGTTTACTTGAGATTTAATAAGAATCTTTGGGTACAAACTAATGTGTTAGACACTCAAATTATTTTTTGAGCAACATGAATTATTTTATGGTATACATAACCAGGAAGGATAGATATAAACTGTCTCTAGGTGTCACTAATATTAGTAATTTCAGGGAATGAAAGTAGTTCATTTGTTCCTTTCAGCCCCACTCTGCGACCCTCTGCCCCACTCCCTTTTGCCTTCTTGCCTCTGCTGTGGTCCCATAATAAATGGCCATCTTTAGTCTTCTTCACAGTGCCTTCATTTCCCAGACGTTATGAATTGTCAAGCCCAGCATCTGATCCAATCTCAGCACTTGAGAAGCTGAGACAGGAGAATTTTCAGCTGGGCTGCATAGGGAGAGTTTGTCTTATAAAAGCCGAGTATAAAATAAACTAAGGAAGTTGGAGATTTTTATTTCAGCCAAAGGCTTTTGCTTTGACTGGGGAACATGGCCAGCAGGGATTCCTTGATACAAAAGAGGTATGCCACTAGTGCTCAAAGAAAACTGCCATGGGAAAGGATTTTCATTATTTTGGTTTGGCTTATAAACTCACTCTGGAACCAATCATCATGACCAGGAAGCTGGCCTCCTATGATCATCTCAGTCTTGTTTAAAGATCAGTTCCTGGGAGAAGAGTCATGTATCTCCTTCCAAATATAATAGGATACAAGAAAGAAAAGAAAAATATACATCTACATTAATTTCTATGCTAGAGCTGGAAGATAGCTCAGCAGGAATAGTAGCTCAGAACATTTGCTGCATTAGCAAGAGGATCTGCATTCACATTCCCAGCACTCACATAAAAAAGTCAAGCATGGCGACAGAGGATGGCTGGAACTTGCTGGCTGCCAGTCTAGCTGCAGGTTCAATAAGAGAAACTGTTTCAGAACCATAGATACAGGATGATAGAGCAGGACACTTGATTCCTCTACTCGCCTCCACATGCCTGCAAGGGTGCACAAGCACTTCACATACATGAACACACACACACACACACACACACACACACATACACATGCACACACACTCACACACACACACACACAGAGACAGAGACACACACGCAGAGAATGTTCATGCTAGCGTTCAAATTAGAGCTTGAGATTTGACAAGGCCAGGTATAGAATTATTCCTGTTCAAAACTGGAGTATGATTAAGTTTTATTGCTTTTTTATTGGACCCTAAATGCCTGCCTATACTGAGATGATAGTCTAAAACTCACAGAGACCTGAGGTATAAGACAGACCGGGGGGTTAGCACTAAAGCTCAGCCACCTACCCACTCCTTTGTTACTCTTTTGAATAAACTGAATTATATGTCTGTATTTTTAGCTTTTCCTCCTCCAAGCTTGAATATTCACCTCTTCAGTTTGGGAGACAGACAATTCATTACAGTATCAGCATTCTGAATTTCCTTACTTTGTTTCCTGTTTACCACACCTTTAAAGAGAGACAGAGAAGAGGGAGCTATGAGAAGTGCTGTCAGAATGACTGGAACAATGGCTCTACGTGCTGGAGGGAAAGCTCTCTGAAAGAATTAAGGAACCAAACAATGATGGCATTGATGACAATGAAGACAATCTCAAATGCCTCTCAGCAGGAAACCAGTCATTGTTTGACATCAAATGAGAGCAAGCACTGTTGTCCGGGAGATTAAGCAGCCCATGGCAAATATATATCAGGGGGAGAGAGGTCAGTTATTATCACTGATTCTGAGATGGACCTGAAGTTGTTTGGGGAGGAGAGGAAGCTCTGGAAATGGAGGAACAAGGAAGACCTGCTCAAGAATTGGAAAGGATTTCCTAGGAGTCCTATGGAAGACCCTCCTTGTTTCCATATGACTCTGAGTCCACATCTTAACACCAAAGCAAGCATAACCTATTTTTATTATTAATGATTATACAATCTTTTGAGCACTTGACCCAAAGGCTAGCAACATGCAATTTCACCAAATCAGGTAAAAATAGAACAGTGGTCAATGTACCAGACAGTCATTTTCTTCTCACACATCCTGTTCTGACCTCAAGGCCCTTGTTGCCACCTAAGTTCTTCCTCAGCCCTTTGCAAACACTGAGCTTCATGACTGGTAGGCTACAATGACCTCAGACAAGAAATCTGTCCCTGAAAGTCAGCAACTTCTGTCCTTCTATGTCCAACAATTCCAAGGAAGACCTATTCTAAGTTATAGAGTTTCTATGAAAGGAAGCTCACCTTTTCTGGCAGCTCTTTTCAGTCTAGGAACCCAATAAAGCTTGTAGCAATCCTTCCATCAATTGTCACACTCCTTCAAGAGGAATAAAAAGTATGTGAATTAAAGTTGCCATCTCCCTTTCTTGGTGGAGGCCACTATTTTCCTCCTATTCCAGGCTCCCACACTTCTAGTTTGTCATCCCATCTATATGTTACTCCATCCACAGTCTTCAGCCAATATCCCTTAGGGTCTCAAAGTTTACACAATGTCCTTGGAATATCCTCAGAAACTTAATTATTCATCATGGCCAATTTAAGTACAGTGTGTTGATATACATCATACCATGTGCTATAGTTGACCACACATTCAGTAGAGTTTATCCAAGCCTAAAATGCTTCTCCAGGCTACAGGTTCTTTTCCATGATCTACATAACTGCCTCAACCACAGCCTGAGTAATCATCTCTGTATAATTTCCTGTGGAATTTACTTCACTCCTTTCCTGCATCATAGAAATAACCATTGGTCTAAGAACACAGAACATGAAGATCAGATAGAAGAAAAAGACTAGCATTACAAGAAATATTTATATGGAGGAAGGCATGACATGTGCATGCCATAAAGCATGGCCTTGGGACACGTAGGTATTTCTGCCTTGGCACTCTAGAGGCATGCTAAGCAGAAGATCCAGAGGGGAACATACTGAGGGTTGATGGTCCACAATCTCAGGTCCCCTTTTCTCCAATCCCTGCTGGCAGCATGTCAGCCATCTTATATGCCGTCCCTGGCACCTGAGTATTTCCTGTGTGAGGAGGAACAAGGACCTAACTTGTTCTTTCTCCCAGCTCTCTGTGCCCCCACTTACCTTGTCAGCTTGGCCAAATCGTGCCCTGCCAACTCCCTTGTTTACCTTCCTCAGTGTTTTCAACCTTTCCATTACAATTCTAATATTCAGTTTAGCCACAACATGGATAGGATCCCATTTCTAGAGGCTGTTAATTCAGATGTTAACAGGTCACAAGGGCTTCCCTTAATGTGGGAATAAGTCATGCAGAGTGTCATGTAGCAATTTCCTCTAAAATGAAATCTCCCATCATGCAGGGAAAGACAGTGAAATATCCATCCTCCAGGAATGCTCCTTACTCTTCTTAGGCTTGGAAAGTAAACAACTCAAAGGCTTCAGGAAGTCCCTGAAACTATGTAAATTCACTAACCTCACTCCCTCAGTATATGTAAGCAGTAATGACTATGAAAGACACTCTCGGACAGACAGAGATGTTTAGAAAAGGCTGAGATCAACTAAGAGGCTGGAAGAAGGAGAGCAGCTGAGGTACCTGGAAGAGGCTCAGACCTACTGAACTACCAGAAAGGGACATGCTCCAACCTGTTGAGCTGCATGCAGACTGGACTATTCCCTCTAGGTCCCCAGCTTTTGTGAGTTGTCACCTATGCTGAGGTGGACGTTCAGTAATGTGGCTATCTTTAAGTCTATTGTTATTGTTATTAATCCCTCACCTGCACTCCTACAAATAATCACAATAAAATTTATTAGTTAATTAAGATGGACTTTGGTATTTGTGGGTTCCCTCTCTGAGGCAAGTAGATGTTTGTTCACATCTCCAAAGAAACAGTGACACACTTCAGGGCAGAAGGAACATTGCAGTTGCAAATGAGAGAAAGAATGGACTCCCATCGTCTCCAAATATGTGAAGAGAAGTTAGTTGCGAAGTGAGATGGCTTATTTTTCTTTTTAAGTGTTAGGTGTCAAAACACTAGTTTTTGTGATCTTATTTACAACATTTATATGGTCACAATCCTACTTGGTTCTAAGTTCATTTTATTATTTGATTTTTTTAAAAGATAGAGTCTCATGTATCCTAGTACAGCCTTGAAGATTCTTTGTAGTTTAGGATGGCTTTGAACTTCAGAAACAAGTTTATGCTACCATATATAACTTTATGGGTGCTAGGTTTGGAACCAGGGTTTTATGCACACTAGACAAACATTCCAGCAACTGAGCTACATACTCACTGTTTGTTGATTTTTCAATGAAGTTGTCAAATTAATAACTACATTGAGAATAGTTTTTACTATTTTTCTAACCTGTTACTAGATTATAGCATTGAAGATTTATCTTTGGGTTGATGGGTATGAGTTGCAGGGTCTATGTCCACCTCTCCTAACCCCTGCTCCCTAACATGGCTCTATTCTGTTCTTCTGCTACACTTCTACCTTTTATTCCCATTAATTAAGCCCTTTCCATGGCACACAGCTCTGTCCTTTGCTTTGCCTTCACTGTCTATACTACCTTCCTGTTCATGGCAGTCACGGAAGTGCTTGATTTTGCTCAAGTTCTCAGAACATTTTTCTTGTAGAGTTATTCTTTTCTTCTTCTTCTTCTTCTCACTTCCTGGAAACAACATTTGCAGAAACTGAGGTGACTCTCCCACAGTCATTCTTTTATGAAGACCTTTCTCAGAAAGAACTTTTAGGATCTCTTTACTTAAAATAACAGTCTTTCTCTTTTCAGTATCTTGCATTTAAAGATTAAAATAATTAGCAATTATGACTTTCTGAAATAACTGACCTATCTCACTTCTCTTCCATAAAGTCTGCTTAACATATTTGGAGGCTGTTGTGCTATACCCACTGTTGTAGATGAAACATGAAGAACGATGATTGAACATAATAAGTAAACAGTTAGTGAATGACTGAGCAAATGGCTATTGTGTTACAGATTTAAGATATGCTCTGATTTCTGCCATATTTGGATACAAAAATGTGCTGGCTTGAATGAGAATCATTCTCATCCACAGGAGTCACCATAGGCTCTTCTGAATTCTTTGTTACTAGGGAGGGGCATTATTTTAAAGAATTGGGAGGCATGGTTTTGTTGGAGAAAGTGTGGGATTTGAGGTTTTCAAAAGTCCAAGACAGACTCAGTGGCTTTGTCTTCCTACTACCCGTGGATCCATAGAATTGTTAGCTCTTTCTCCAGCATCATGTCTGCCTGCATTCCATCATGCTTTCCACCCTGACAACAATGGACTAAACCTCAGGAATCATAAGCAAGTCCCAATTAAATACTTTAATGGTGTCTCTTCATGGCAAAAGAGCACTGTCTAAGATAAGGAATTTGGGGGTGTCTTTGAGAATGATGGAGACTTTCTTTGGGGGCAAGACACAGGAAACTCAATGGCTACAAAAGCTACTCCTAGCTTTTGAGTTCTTATTTTATAAATTCAAAGAATGAAATTTATGGATCACAGAGATTAGTTTATTATATATTAACAAGTGGAACTTAAGAGAGAGGGGGAGAAGAGGGGAGAGAGGGATGGAAAAGAAAGAGAAAAAGAGACAGAGAGCACAGAACATGTTGGGGGTAGTTCCAGGAAATAGTATGTTAGTAGTATGAGGGCTTTGTTAAGGGCTGATGGCAAAACCTGGCATGAAGAATGAGCTGGTCAATCTTGTTGGCCCAAACAGGTATCAGAGTGGGTCCTCTCACATTCAGTCACACAGGCACATGAGCCTTTAGACAGAAGTGCTGAGTTAAGAGAAACAAGGAAAAGGGATCCAGAACTCTCTCCTGGCATTGCTGGTCTTCAGCAAGGACATCCTCAGAACTACTGTTTTAGGGTCAGGTATGGACCCCACCCAACTGGTTCCTATTTCTGATTCTCATCAGTTTTATCCCAGGCGAGTCCAACTTTAAAACTAATTTTCATTTTATTACCTTTTATGGTGGGCACTATTAGAAATTGAAGGCCTTTTTACCCTTTTACTTCTATCATCATAACTAGAAAAATTAGAGAGTTAAAGTTACATCTAAAATAGCATTAACGTGCAATCTTACTGAAAACCTGAAACAAAAATTCCCTCATTTCTTGTCCTTTTTCTTTTACAGAGTATATGGACCCAAGAGAGTGACAGATAGGTCATAGATAAAACTACTTAGTACTTCCTGATTGGGATTAATTTTTATACTGGACATTAATAGTGTATGTGGGTTTGGGGACAAAGCTCAATGTTCAGCTTCTATTTTTGGTCCTCTGATGGGCTTGTTGGATGACCTTTGGATGTTTAATGAGTTACCATGGAGACAAGAGTATAGTAAAGATTGATGGTAACAACTCTATGTATGAATGACTAGTAACTCCTTGGAAAGAGTAGTACGCCATTTCCTGCCTCATATTTAATGGCTTTATATTATTAAATAACCTAGAAGAGATAAGTCTACTTCTTGCAATGACAGAGGAGATTCTATCAACCATTTCCAATGTTGTCAACAGCTATAGACATTATAGAAAATGAAGTTTATAAAGTAGCTATTTGAAAACAGCAGAGCTATAGCAAATACTTCAGGAATAATATCCTAAGAAGGGAAATATATATTTAGCTGATCCCACAGTCTTCTAACACCTTTGCATTTAAGATATTTGCCAAGTATTATATGCAGGATGCCAGGTGGCAAATTATAAGCTAAAAATATAAGTACAGCTTTCATAATCGCATGTCACTCTAGAGGGAAAAATAGAATTCTGTACCAATAACGAAAACAAAATGATAGGATTTGATTAACAACGTAGACTTTTTGTTTTGTCTAATTTTACCTGCCAAATTAAAAGAAAAATCCTCTCCAAAGGAAGATAGTACTATGTAAAATCATTTCAAGTTTATAAACGTGCCTTCAATTCCATAAAAATTACTTAAATATGCAAGCAAGCCAAACCAGATGGCTCAACACTAAAAGACAGATAACTCATTAAAAACACACATGACCTAGGTGTTGGACTCTTAACAATATAAGAATTTGAATGGTTTTATAATTTCTAAACAAGTATTTTATTAGAAGCATAGTTTGAAACCATTTCTACAAATCAATGGCCCTTTCACTCTCTTATTAGTACTTTTGAAACAACAAAAATATTTGATGCTTGATGGGGCCCAAATTACCAATTTATTCTTTAATGCCAGCGCAAAGCCAAGGTAGTGGCTTCTCTCCATTTGTAAGCTTTAAAACATGTATCACTCCCTTTATGGACTTCTGGAAGAGTGTGCATTATATACACAGCAAGAATATCCATTCCTAAACTTGTTACTTCAGCCAAATCATCAACCTGAATGGGATTTTCTTTTGTCTGAGTGGATAAGTGACAGCATCACTATATTTTTAAATATATTTCCTCTCAAGAATTTTATAGTTTTTAATTTTGTATCTAGGGGTCTGAAGAGATGGCTCAGGGGTTAAAACCCTTGAGCTGCTCTTCCAGAGGATGTAGGTTTGATTTCTACAACCCACATTGTAGTTCACAACCATCTGTAACTACAGTAGCAGAGGAGCTGACACCCTTGGACACAAGGAAGGCAAGTGGCACATAGCAAGCAGGCAAAGCACTCACATATCTAAAATTTAATCAAAATTAAAGATAATGCAGTTATAAATCGAAATATAAACACGTGGTTCTTTTTTAAAAATTTCATGTGTGGTATACCATATAGTTTAAAGGAATGAATTTGAGAAAATCTTTGAAGCTATTACATTATAAATTAATATATAGAATATATATATATATATATATATATATATATATATATATATATAAAGAGTTGAAATGCTGAATCACCAAGAGAAAATAATTTTATTAATAATTGGGGAACAGAACTAAATGTCAATTCTCAAAAGAAGTATAAATGACCTATAAATACAGGAAAACTAATCAGCCTCTTTAGCCCTGAGGGAAACACAAATCAAAGCTCCATGAAAATTCTACCTTACACAAGTCAGGAAAACAAACAAATAAACATACAGACAGCAGACAGACAGACAGATGGGCAATGGTGAAAAGAATGTGGGAAAAGGCAAAAAGCATGGTGGAGATGTGTGTGTGTGTGTGTGTGTGTGTGTGTATGATCCAGGTTTACTAAACATATACCTTTACTAAGTATACCCAAATCGTCAAAATCATCATACAGTATAGATACAGACACCCATGTTTAGTATAGCACAGTTCACTTAATCAAGTTTTGGAATCAGCCTATATACCTCTCAACAGATAGATAAACAAAATATATATGAACACAATGGGATATGATGTACCACAGACATGAGTAAAATCATGTATTTTGCAAGAAAATTGATGGAACTAATGCTCATTGTGTCATGCAAAATAAGCCACGCTCAGAAACACATTATACATGTTTCATCTTTCCTAATGCATCTAGAATTTTAAGATTGAAAGTAGATTGGGATTGTTTGTGAAGAAGGAGGCAGCTATGAGTAGCAAGCACTGGGAACAAGAGGGGGTAGTAGGATCTGAATATTCAAAACACACCATATACAGGTATAAAAATGTCCCAACAAAACTCATTATTATACAAATCACATATCTGCCAAAAATATCCAGAGAATTGATCTGGGTTTTATAGCCATTATTGAACAAACGGCATCTTGGAAAAAGTTTCATAGCACATAGTTTATTCATGTGAAGTTATCAAACAGAACAAAGCAATTGTTATAAAAATCAGTAGTGTTGATCATCTGTAAGTGCTGGGAAAGGAATTGACCCAGGGATGAACACAGGAAGGGATGGAAGACTTAAGAAAGCATACAATGTCCTGGAGGGTTAGCTCAGTGCTTAAAGCAATTATTACTCTTGCAAAGAATCCAGGTTCAGTTCCCAGCACCCATGTGGAAGCTCATAACTGTTGAATCCTCAGAAGGCACCAGACATGCATATGATTCAGCATGTTCATGCAGGCAAATACTCATACATTTAAAATATAAATAATTCCTTAAAAAAAGAACACTGATGACCCAATTTAGATCTCAGTAGGGATGGACTTTCTTAATATATTTATATACACATGGAAATTTCATTTAGCTATACATTTATGACTTACACACTTATTAAATGTGTGCTGTACTTGAAATAAATGTTTACTTTCAAATATGTATAAATATAATGGCTAAATTCTGATTTATTTGAAATATTAGAATATTGAACACTTTATAAAATAGGGTAATTTTAGTTATTTTATGAGTATTGCATAAATTTTTTTCAGTTTACTTTGGAAAAAACTAGTTTCAGACACATTTCTCCACATTGTCAAGGTCATATTTCTTCGTACATGCTGTATTTTGTCTTCTGATTAATAAAATCAAAAAATAATTTGGAAGGCAGAGGCAGCATTCTCAGAAAACACACAACTAATATGTTCCCATTAGTGTTAATGAACTTCAGAATACTAACTTCCCAGACTTGTCTGTGTTTCCTTCTTAGATTTACCAAAAGATGCTTTAAAAAGACTGTCTTGGAGCTTATCATCACAGAGATAAGCTGAGAAATGGCTGAAATTTTGACTGATAAATACACATTTCATCCACTGCCCTAGGGACAAAACTCAGTTGCCACTGGGGACCGACTGAAATAAGAATGAGGTAAGTGGGTTTGGTTATATGGCAGAAAATCACTAAATATGAAATAAATGGAGCCAGTGTGGTGTGGTGATGAATAGCATCTGACACCAGGGACTGATGACTTGGAGTGCAGCCGGCTCCATCCATCTTTTGGTGCTTAAATATTGATAATTAATTCAAAAGTTTGTAAAACACTAGGTAGTAAAACCAACCAAAGGAGTGTGTTTGTGAGGCAGAGCATGTGACTATCGATCCTCTTCTCTAGCAGAGAACAGTTTTAAAATTGTAGGCTCAAAAGTATTCACAGTGGGCCAGTGTGATGATTAGCAGATAAAGACACATGCTGCCAAGCCTTACAATCTGAGTTCAGTCCCTGGGCTGGCACATAGTGGAAGAAAATTGACTCCTTTGAGGGGGAAGGCTGGGGGGCAGGAGGAGGGAAGAGAGGGGAATCTGTAGTTGGTATGTAAATGAATATAAAATATCTTAATAATAATTAGAAAAAAAGAAACTGACGCCTACAAACTGATCTCTTGGTATCTGTTCTCAATGTGTGAAGACAGACAGACAGACAGAAAGACAGACACACACTCATGCATGTTTGTGTGTTCACACACACAAATGATAGATTATATTAGATAGATCGAGAGATAGATAGGTAGGTAGGTAGATATATAGATAGACAGAAAGACAGATGATAGATAAATTTTAGGTGATTGTTCTTCTAAATATTAAGCATTATTTTTGTTATGCATATATGATACACACTGATAAATCTGTCAAGTTTTTTCTGCTAATAGTCCATCAAATTTGGTGTTTGTTTCTTTTTGTTTGTGAGATTGTATGTATTATGTGTACATGTTTTTATGTATTGCATATGTGTGCACAGGTGTTCCTGTGTGCTCCTGTTTGTGGAGGTCACAGGTTGATGTTGGATGTCATTCTTAAATCTGTTTTTTCCTTATTTTCTCAGACAGAGTTCCTCACTAAACCTGGAATTCTCCATTTTGGGTAGGCTGTCTGACCATTAAGCCCCAGGGATTAGCCTATCCCTGTCTCCCAAGCACTAGGATTACAAGCATACACTAATACAACCAGATTCTTTTTAAGTGAGATGACAATTTTTAAATTACTATTACTTTTTAATTTATTTTACATACCAACCACAGTTTTCCCTCCCTCCTCTCCTCCTGTTCCCTCCTTCATCTCTTTTCTCCCCCCTCCTCTACTTCTAAGAAAGGGTAAGGCCTCCCATAGGAGTCAACAACACTTGGCATATCAAGTTAAGATAGGACTAAGTTCCTTCCCCCTGCTTCAAGGCTGAGCAAGGCATCCCACCACAGGGAATAGGTTTCAAAAAGCCAGTTCACACACCAGGGACAGATCCTGGTCCCACAGCCAAGGACACCGCAAACAAACTAAGCTCCACAACTGTCAACCACATGCAGGGGACCTAGGTCGATCCCATACAGGCTCCCTAGCTGTCGGTCTAGAATCTGTGATTTCCCAATGAGCTCAGGTTGGCTGTCTATGGGTTTCCCAGTCATGATCTTGACCTCCCTGGCTCCTACAATCCTTCCTCCCTTTCTTCAACATGACTCTCAAAGCTCAACCCAATGCTTGGCTGTGGATCTCTCTCCATCTGCTCTGAGATTATAATTTCTTAATGTTCTTATTTTATTTTTAATTATTTGTATATTTGTGTGTCTGTGTATTGGTGTGTGCACATAAGTGTACTGTCCAAGAGGCATCAGATGCCCCAGAGCTGGAGTTATAGGTAGTCGTGAGCCACCTGATGTGGGTGATGGAAACTCAGGTCTCTTGCAAGAGCAGAAAGTTCTCTTAACTGCTGAATCATCTCTCCAGATTCAACTCCTGAATTTTCATTTTTAACATAAACATACTTAAATACATTTATTAAAGGAAAGAAATAAAACTACTCTCTATTACATGTGTTATCAAAGTAATTACACATGCAAAAAGCTTTAAACCTTGAAATAACTATGAAGCATGTTATATTTGTCTGTGTATATGTTACATTAAATTATTTTATTTTTGTGATTTTTATTTTATGTGTATGAATGTTTTGGTTATTTATATGTTCATGAACCACATGCATGTACTGCCTGTAGAGGCCAGAAGAGAGCAATGGAATATCTGGGCCTTGTGGACAGTTGTGAGCCATTTTGTATGTGATGCAAATCCAACTCAAGTCCTTTGTGAGAGTAGCCAGTACTCTTGAGCATGGAGTCATCTCTCCAGACCTTAAGCTACATTTTACTGATGTTATAACAATAAGAGAAGAAGAAAGTAAATTGACTGCCTAAGATTGCACAATTTGCATGAGATAGGACTGAATTTTAACACAGGTCTGCCTCTCTCTTAAACCTTTATGTTATTCCTGTGTGTTCTTCACATTGGGAATGAAATAATAGATGAAAGTGATTTACAGAATGGAAAGCCCATTCAGGGCCCTGGAGACCTCAATTACGTTGAATAGTCCTTTAATTAACCTGCAATGTACATTGTGCTCAATGACTTTTATAGCCAGTCACTTTAAAATCCAGGCCAATGGTCCATTGTGTAGAAGGATTCTAAATCATCCTATAAAAATGTGTCACAGGAAGGTTAAGAGAGTATTCAGCAATCTGTGCAGAATCCTACACACAACTTTAGTAATAACTAGGGATGCTAAATATTTATATTTGCTGGAAGTTATTCTCCATGCAGATATTATAGGAATTGCAGAGCTAGAGTGGGTTTGACATTTGCAAGAAGTAGTGCTTTAGAAAACTGTGTCAATGAGAGCAGCTCACTCAGTTTCCCAAGCCCAGTTGATGGGACCTGGCAACTTCTGTTTATAGCACTGTCCTCTCTCTGCAAAGGGACTGCATTCATTATAACCTGATTTCTGTTGGGAACAAATTGTCTTCTGTCATATTTTCCCCATGCCTATTCATAAATGACAAGAAGAAAACATCAGACACTTTTAAAAGAACACAGCACAGAGTGTACTAGGCAAACCCTACTAACAATTTTAGCAAAATACCAACATAAAAACCCAACCACAGAAAGAGTTGGATAGAAAATTAATTAACCTTCCATTATTTTATGGACACTAAACTGTTTGTGGTCAGTACCACAATCTGATGTGCAAATTTTGGCTAGTAGTGTATGTGGTTGATTTAGAGGAAAAGGCAACCACAGTATTTTTTGCTTTTATCACATCATTCTGAGTAGAAACTACATAGTTTTGGCTTTGCAAATAGAGCAGGATTAGGAGATACTCTGTCTTGTTTGAACATCAAGAATCAGAATTCCTACCTTCCATCTCCCATCTCCTGGTTCAGTTGCTCATGCTCACAATTTGGTTTCACACACCCCCTTCTCTATTGTTCTCTATTTTTGTATACCTACATACTCCTCACACTTTTTATGTACTTAACAACTTCTTACATTAACAATTAGCTGAAACTTCTGATATTGTACACAATAATGATGCTTATGAACACTGTGGTTAGATAGAGCCAAACTTTGAGAGGCAGAAGTCAGTTTGAGATTTTAAGGAATTCACTGGCAGTTAGTGGACATACAACATGCAATCTTTATTTATTAGAAAGTGTTTAGGAAGTTTGGCATTCACTACAGCCTGATGACTTTCTAGAATAATCTCATGTAAACAAAATAGTGCAACTAGATCATCAGAAATCTGGAAACATAACTTTTTTAAAATTGCCCTTCCTGACTGCAAATAAAAAGAGATCAAACAGCTGAGCCAAAATAAGTTCTATGACTATGTTACTTTATGGAAATAGGTCAACAAATGGCTCATATACTGTTATAATATAGGTAGATAGGTGATAGATAGATTGTTTAATAGATGATAAATATAATAGGTGGATGACAGAAAATTATAGATTAGAGATAGATAATAGAAGACAGACAGATAGATGATTGATAATATGCTAACAATAGCTAAAGTGACAATAGATGATGGATGGAAAGATAGATAGATGGTCATTCAGACAGACAGACAGACAGATGATAATCTTTTTGTTGTTGTTTTGTTTTATTTTTTGAGACAGGGTTTCTCTGTGTAGCTTTGCGCCTTTCCTGGATCTTGCTCTGTAGACCAGGCTGGCCTTGAACTCACAGAGAACTGCCTTGCTCTGCCACCCGAGGACAGACCATAATCTTAGTTAGGTTCCTATTGCTATGATAAAATATATCATGATCAAAAACAGCTCAAGGAAGAAAGGGTTACACTCCTTCACTGAGGGAAGTCAGGGCAGGAACTCAAGGCAGGGACCTGAAGGAAGGAACTGAAGCGGGAGCCATGGAGGAGTGCTGCTTCCTGGCTAGCTCCTCGTGGCTTGTTCATTCTGCTTTCCTATACAATTTAAGACCACCTGCTCAGAGCTGGCAGAGCTCAGAGTGACATGGGCCCTCCAACATCAAAAGAACATTAATTGAGAAAATGCTCAACAGATTTTCATGTAGGACAATCTTTTTTTGTTTGTTTGTTTGTTTTTTGTTTTGTTTTGTTTTGTTTTGTTTTGCTTTGTTTGAGACAAGGTTTCTCTGTGTGGCTTTGTGACTTTCCTGGAGCTCACTCTGTAGCCCAGGCTGGCCTCGAATTCACAGAGATCCACCTGGCTCTGCCTCCCGAGTGCTGGGATTAAAGGCATGCGCCACCACTGCCCGGCTGTGTAGGACAATCTTAAGGAGGCATTGTCTCAGTTGAGCACCCCTCACTCAAATGACCCTAGCTTTGTCATGTTGACATAAAATTTACCACACAATAGTAGATTATAGATAGATGGCAGATTGGTGATAAATAGGTAGATGTTAGATAGATGTATATACATATATACATACATATATATATATATATATGTATATGTATATATGTGTGTGTGTGTGTATGTATATATATATATTATATGTGTATATACATTACACAAAAATATCACCTATATTTTACATATTTGAACATATTTTACATATATGTAAAGTACTTTTAATTAAATTTCATAATTTAATTTTTTGTGTCATTTCTAAGTAGAAAATTGATGAGAATTCTAACTCTACACCAACATGAAGAGCAGTGACACCTTATTGGGATTTACGCCCATGTTCCTAGCCAGTCCTACAGTACTCTGAAATGACCCCATTGTGCTGAGGATCTCCTCTTGGCTCTTTTGTTCTTGGAACTATGGTCTTTCCATTAATATTAGTGAATGTGTTGATTGAACACAGGCACAAATCCTTTAAGACCCTGAATTCTGATATGTGCTCATAGTTTTCCAAACTTGTCTGTCCTTAGATGCCACAGGCCTCCATCAGATAGTAGGCTAATTCATCCTGCTTTAGATTGAAAACTGCCTGCTACATAACCATAGGAGCCATGGTGTCAGCATGCTCTCTCTTTGTGGGTCAGACTGATATTTGTGGTGATATATTGTATACCTCAATAAACTTTGCCTGAAGATCAGAAGACAGAACAAGCCACTAGATTAAACATAGAGGCCAGGCAGTGGTGGCACACACCTTTAAATCCTAGAACTTGTGAGGCAGAAATCTGTCTGGATCTCTGTGAGTTCAAAATCACCCTGGACTACATGAGATTGACTCAGTCTCAGAGAGACTGAGGCAGGCAGTGGTGACACACACCTTTTATCCTTGAGATATCCTTTAGCACTTGAGATCTCACATCTTTAATTCCAGTATGTAGGAAGTCACATACTTCAATCCCAGCAATAGGAAGTAAGTAATTGGTGGTTGGAGAAAGGTATATAAGGCGTGAGAAGACAAGAACTAAAGCCTTTTTGTCTGAGGAAGCTCATTTGGCTAGAGGCCTGTCGGCTGAAGATTTTCAGACTGAGGACTCCGAGAGCTAAGAGGTGGCTTGTTCCTTTGTCTGTCTGATCTTTCAGCATTCACTGCAATATCAGGCTCCAGGTTTTGTCTTGTTTTGTTTTAATAAAAAGATCATTTAGCAATTTGTGTTACAGATATCAGAGCAAAATAATAATTTCAAGGAAAGGCTATCTTAATAGGGACAGGATAAATTATCTTTCCACTCTGCTATTTCTCTCTCCAAACATGAGTAAGTCCACCACATGAAATAGAGGAAATCAAAATACCAGCTTTCCCTTGTGCAAAATCGGCAAAGTTCTGTTGACCGAACACTGTCTCTAAATTGAGTTGATACTGGACTACAATTATGATTAGTCACAGTTAGAAGAATTCTAGCACCTTTCCCACAATCTGTTGCCTTTGAGACAATATACTTATGATTGCTGTACATACAATCATGCATACCAGGCTGCAGGGAAAGCTGTATTTGATATTTAGCTGGAGCCGGACGGTGGTGGCACACGCCTTTAATCTCAGCACTTGGGAGGAAGAGCCAGGCAGATCTCTGTGAGTTCAAGGCCAGCCTGGGCTACAGAGTGAGATCCAGGGCAGGCACCAAGATGACACAGAAACCCTGTCTTGAGAAACAACAACAACAAAAAAGATATTTAGCTGGACATTGGTCCCCAATGCTAGGAAGGAGTGTAGTGCATTAATCAGGACACCACACAGCAGGCTCCTCTGTCAGCTGTCAGCTTCTCCTTCTTGTTCTTCTTCTCCTCCTCCTTCCTCCTTTTATTAACTGAAATACAATTATATCATTACTCTGTTCCAGTAGATGTAGATCAAAGCTGAGTACAAATATTATCATATTTCAAATCAGTTTTCCAAAAGTTTTCCTCATACTGTTCCTTGTCATTGCGAAGGTAATAAAGTCAGAGATGGAACAAGCCAGCAAAAGCTGGGCTATGGGTTTCTAGTGTGGATTCAGCATAGTTTATGCACAGCTGTGCCCAACCTACGGTTGCACTCCTCCAAGGATACAAAGAATGAGATATCTGAACATATATCTCTGAACTTTCTTAAAACATAATGGATTTTTTTCTGCAATATTTTGGTAACATAACTCTGCAGTTCACTCATGCGAGCATTGCAGATGGGAACACTGTGTTATGAGGTCAAAAACTTGGACACCTCAGTCCAATATTTTTCTTTCTCTTGTAAGGGAAATTCAGTCAGTGCAAAATTAACTCATCTCGCTTGTTTATTTTGTTGGCATTACTGGGGTCCTTGCACTAGAACAGAAGTGAGGAAGATCAAATGTAGGGCCCACTGTACCTCTCTGTCTGCCTGCCTGTCTCTCTCTATTTTTTATAAACAGTTTTATTTTAAAAAGGAATGAGATGCAGGTATAAGACAGCACTATTATAAGGACAAGACAAGGAGCTATTTCTATGTAAGGCTGACTTTGCTATTTTTTTCTTCTATCTCCTGGCAGGGGGATTCTTAAATCTCACTCCCAGAAGGCATCTTTATTTACAAGCAATTATAACTCGTAAGTACTGTCAAAATAATGAATGGAGAAGCAAGAAAACCATGCCAATGACAAGGGAGTAAGAATAAGGGTATGGTAAGAGAGATGAAAGAAAGGAAATAAGGCCAGTGTAAATGATGAAAATTACTGGACAGGATGAAAGACAGGAAGGAAATGCAGACATCTGGAAACAAGGAAGGAATGAAAAGGGAAAATGCAGGCACCAAGAAGACAAGAGGGTAGAAGAAAATGAACCAATTACAGGAGCCAGTTGTCAGATTTGTCCACATAAATTGGGATATTATAGCATTATTTCTGTTGCTGTGAGAAAACTTCCTGATAAAAAAGTGACTGAAGGGAGAAAATATTTGTTTTAGCTTACAACTCCAAGTTACAGTCCTTCGTTGTGGTGATGTCATGGGTCTGGGCGGAAGCTTGAAGCATTACTTCCACAAATGAGCTCATGCTTGCTTGCTTGTTTCTGCTCTGCTTGATTTCTGTACTCCTGTGCAGATCAGAACCCCATTTCTAGGCAACAATGCCATCCACAGTGAGACAAGTCGTCCATATCAGTTAATTTAATGAAGGCACTCCCTCATATACTTATCCACAGACCAACTCAGTATGATATTTTGATTGTGTTCTGACAAATAAAGCTTACTTAGAGTCAGAGGGCAGAGCTAGCCACTAGCTGACCATAGAGGTCTGCAGGTCTGTACAGAGAGAAGACAGGAAGTGATAAGGTGGGGCTAAGAGAAGATCTTGGACCTTTTGTTTGGAGGAACCAGAGAGGTAGGAAGTGACTGTGGCTTCACCCCCTCCTTCTCTGATCTTACAGGTTTTTACCCTGATATCTGACTCCTGACTTTTTATAGAATTATTTAGAATAAAGTTTCAATGTAGACAATCCCTTGTTTAAATGTTCTCCCCAGATGATTCCAGCTTGTGTCAGGTTAGGGAATAAAGCTAACCACCACAGGAGGAATGATGATTTTGGTAATGTGGATATGACATTAAAATTAACATAGTGCTTCAAAATATATTAAACAATCCATAGACCTCACACAACCAATATTTTTTTTTGTTTACTAATTTATTGTTTCTAATTATAAGGCAGATACACAAAACCTAACTAGAGCTGAAAGCAAAAATAAGAAATTTTGGGGAAAAAAAACCCAGACAGATACTTAATAGCTGTGTATAACTAAACCTACAGTAATTAAGACTAGAGTTTAACTTTCTCTCTTTTATCATTTCTTTAATTCATTCTTTGGCCTTTTCCTTTTTGGTGATGTATCCTAGGAATAAAAACCATGGCATGTAGCCCTATCCTTTAATATGTATTTGGGTAATCAGCATCCCATAATGTTACAGTCCTGGCTCTTCTCAAGCCTGAGGTCTATTTGCCTGGTTGTGAAGGGAAACTTGGTCTCCCTATCTGCATCACATAATAAAACCCATATTTTGAAGTATACATGGACTGTACAGATAATGAATTTGGAGAATTCAGAGGTCTCCAAAAGGCATGTTCCAAGCACAAGTTATTGGGAAAAAATATTTGGGCCTATAAAAAAGATAAGAAAATGAATTATCAATGATGATAACTAGTGTTTAGTAATTTATTAAGAATAAGAAAAAGTCTAAAGTGACTCAATGGGTTAGAGCTAAGTACTTTCCAGAAGGTAGTTTACTTGTAAAACAAACAAACATACAAACAAAACACAAAGGAACAGAATGAAATTCAATGGGTCAACAAGTCCTGTGACTCAAACAGGAAGCCAATGACCAAAGCTCTTAAATTAAGGCATACCCATAAATTTTAAATTACACTTATTTACTGGGTGTGTTCAGGGTTGAGGGAGGTATCTGTGCAGGTCAGAAGACAACTTATGAAGCTGAATTCTCCTCTTTTACCATGTGCTTTCCAGTGATCAAATTCAGAATTCAGGTTTGGTATCAAATACCTTTCCCCACTGTGCCATCTCACCTGCTCCATAGATACAAAAATAAAAGGAATGTAAATGATACCTTCCAAGAGAACATGAATATTTGGGTTTTAGAAATCATAGGAAGTTTGACCACATTCAACTGTTGGAATGCCTGAAATAGAAGAATGTATCTTCTACTAATACTCCTGTCACTCAATAGGCTATACTGGTGACTTTTCTCCTGCTGTGACAGAAGACCAGGACCAAGAAAACTTATAGAGGAAAGGATTTATTTGGCTTGTTTAGTTCCAAAGGGTTACAGTTCATGATGTGGAGCTGAGGCAGCAGGCTGTAGTAGAAGCTGAAGAAGAAGCTGAGGGCTCACATTTCAAATACCAACTAGGAAATAGAAAACAAACTGCAAATTTGTAGATTTTTGAAATAATTCAAATCATTCAAAGCCCAGCTCCAGAGACATACTTCCCCCAACATGGCCACATCTCCTAAATGCCCCAAACATCCCCATCAACTGGGAACCATGTTTTCAAACATCTACCTATAGAGCAACATTTTCTTTCAAACCACCTTTCAAAGGCTAACATGATGTCTTGAAAGCAGTGCAAAGACTGTAAAGACTTCACATTCCTGATAATGATTAAATGTGTTACCTCTTCTAAGAGCAGAAAGAGAGGCAGAGTGAGCCATACTGTAGCAGATGCTTCTTTGTTGTTCTGATAAGATTTCTTGAGCATAAACAAGTTAGAAGAGAAAAGAGGTAGCAGCTTACACTTCAAGGCCATAACTCATCACTGAGGGAAGGAAAGCATGGTAGCAGGAGACTGAATCTGGATGATTTCATCTGTATACATGGATGGAGCAGAGACAGAGAGTAGAAAGTGTGGCCAGGCCATAAACCCCCAAACCCACCTCCCACCATATTATACATCCTCTCAGCAAGGCTCCACCTTCTAAAGGTTTCATAATCTCTCCAAACAGTACCACCAACTCGGGATCAAGTGCTCATATACATGAGCTTATAGATTATAGTATATAGGATACTCCATATTCCAACCACAACAAATAGAAATAGATGTAGATAAATTCATGTTTAAATGCATCACCATCAAAATATCAATCCTGGTAATCTTTTATAGCAGAGTGTGAATATATCTTTTGATTTTTCACTCTGTAATGGGTAAAATCTTTATTGCATGTCTGACAATAAAAATATATTATTTTCTCCCAAAATTTATGAAATGTAACAAATGAGACTTTCATGTTATCTCCTCTATTCATCTACAATTGGGTACAGAATGATAGACTGATTTGTGGTGTGGTAGCCCTTTATTATGGGGGATATGTCTTTCTGTCTGGATAGAAGATGAAATAACAGTTGGTTTATCATCTCTCCGAGCTTCTGTGTTGCATGTTCCTACACAAGGTTGTTCTCCTCCGAGGGCCTGTCACTGTGCATTGTGAGCAGTTAACAACCTTATTTTGGCATTTCAGGGGAATGAATTGTGAATTTTCAATGATATTTTAAACCTTCCAGTCTAGTGGCACTTCCCTGGAGTGTAGGTGCTAAGATTTTTAACAGTTTTGCATGTCAAAGCTTGGTAAGTGTATATACCTGCAGTGTTTGGGATGCCTGTGGCTCCCTTTCTCACAGCATTGTAAGGAGAAAACCAGTTTGAGCTGGACAGAAATTAAACAGTGCTAGTGGCAAGCTTTTCTGCTGGCTTGCTCCATGGCAAATAATTGGCTGAAGAGAATGTATCTTTGACAACTAACTTGCTGCCAGAGGCATCTTATTTCTGGCAAGTGCTGAAAGAAAAGATGTTAATAGCTTTAGCCCCGGAGACTAAGTTCCGAGAGAGCCCCTTGAGTGCCACAAGCCTCCCTTACTCCAGCTGAGTAAATGGAGAGCAGGATTTGAAAACATGGTCAAGGTCACATTCATCACAGACAGTGTGTACCCACACAGAAGGAAGGAGGGAAAGAGTCGGGGGAAGGGTGGCAAAGTTAGGGCACCACTGGTGGTACTAAAGCCACTCATCAGAACAAAGCAGCATGAATCATCTTACAGCTCTAATAAACGGAGCTAGGTGATGCTCATAGGCTGGTAGAGCAGAGTGCTTGTGCGCGCATGTGTGTGGTGTATGCACAAATATGTTCGTGCAGATGTGTATGTCTGTGAATGAGGGTAGAGACTAGAGGAGGACATTAGATGTTCTTCTCTATCGTCCTCATCTTCATTTATTTGAAACAATGTCTTACTGAACCTGAAGCTCTGATGGCAGCCAGCAAGTCCTAGCCATCCTCCTGTCTCAGCGCCCTACCCTGCTGGGATTACAGTCACATGTGCAGCTACTCCTTGCTTTTTAACCTCTATGCTGGGAATTCAAACTTACTTCCTCATGCTTGGACAACAAGAGCTCTTACCACTGAGCCATCCTTCCAGTCCTGTGAGTAAACTCTTTAGTTCTGTGTGAAAAATTAACTATTTATGTTCCCTTCCGTGTGTAGCTCCGTCAGTTGCATGCAAGTCTTGAGTGATGGGGTCTTTCCTTCTGGTGTTGTGCCTAGGCAGATGTTTTATCCCGTAGATGGCTTCACTACAGCATCTCATCGTAAGTACATGGGACAGAGTACATTAGAGTAAGTTAGAACATATGAAATGAGAAGGGTAGAGCTTACTGTGAACTCTTATTCCCGTAATTACATTTGTGGGCAATCTTTATTTTTTCTCACTCAGTAATTAACTGTCCAAGGAGTGTTTTCCTTGGCTTGGCAAGAATTAGTTTCCCACATTTGTTTATGGGAGCTAGTTACCTACTGGAAAGCTTCTCTGTGTGCAAAGAGAAAGACCCTGCAGAACTGTAGTCTATGTGGGCACTGGCTGGACATTTTCACATGAAGTTGGTAGAAGTGGTAAGCAATCAAAAACTATTTACACAAATTGTTTGGGGAATGGGCAGACATGCGTTTATCATCTTGTTTCCCTTCATTGTGGGTCCTTAAAACAAAGGAGAGTCAACTCCCTTTCCAGATTTATGACAGTGGCGATGGAGATTCTAATTTCCCAAGTGAAACACTTTTTACACAGTGGTGGCTTTGGGAGACAGGTCTGAACCTCATTAAACTCCCTGTGTGTTCTACATGGACAACCTAATTTGATTCCTGTACAAACAGGCAAATGGCCTGTCCGTGTAAATTAAATAGAGGTGCAAACAGGTGTCACTGTGGCACTAGATTACATGAGCATTTGTCTCATAAATGGAAAAGTGAATTAAACTGTTAATTTCAATACGGATATTAGAAAAAGCAAGTCCCCAGCTGTGGGAGTCGAAAGCAAAACAGTGTTTTCTTGTATGAATTACAATGTTCTTCTCCTAGATGTCTATCTCTATGGCTAACACTTCATTTGTTGGCATTTAAAAAAACAAAGAGGAAAACAACAATTGAATTTCCCATAATTCGGACATTTTCTTTATTTAAAATGTCCTAATTTACATTTCTCCTCATTTATTTTGTTTTGTGAACCTTCATGTCACTGTGACCATCCGTGAGAGGCTTCAGGGCAGAGACACAGCTCTGTGTTGGAACCCACAGCAGGTCGAGGAATTTCTTTAATGTTGTAGGGAACATAGCTCGTGTTGAACCAGCTCCTAGGCTTCAGTGCAGGAAGGAATTTCAGGATGAACCGACATAGAGAAGAATTGGAATTTTTATTAGAAGGTTTTTAATAGAGCTCTCAATCAGGAGGGTTAAGAGAAGGACAAAGTGATGTAGGGAGGAAGGAAGTGCTCCAAGAGCACAGGAGTTGATACCTCAGAGAGTCACATTCCATCTTCACTATAGGGTCTGAGTGGGCATTTCATATTTTGAAGTTATATCTTCAAATCATCGTTAAAAACCCTAAATGAGATCCAAGGATGTCTCTGGGGCACATCTGACAGGAACACAGTTGGTCAGGGGAACAGGCCCAGAGATACAGAAAGATGATTTGCAGCTTGAAGATCATCTTCCTCTGCGTTCTGTGTTTATTCAGGGGAGGTAATAGGGCTTGCTAATCTTCACTAGTTCCACATTGAAAGCAACATTCAGAAGTGGGTTTGCACTCACCAAATTGTACAGTCAATACTGAATAAATGAAATCTGATATTACAAGAAAGAGGATGGATTGTCAGTCACCAATGACAGTTCTGATTCTTGTAAGAGATTATGCTATGCCCTGGCATCTTGGAAACAATGATTTTCTGTTTTCCCCCTTTCTTCATTTCTTTTTATTCCCCTTTCTCTCTTTCTTCTCTGTTCCCATCTCTTCTCTCCCTACTTCCTCCTCCCCTCTCTGCCTCCCTCCCTTCTTCACCTTCCTCCTCCCTTCTCTCCTGCTCTCCCTCCTCACCCTTCCTTCCTTTCTTCCTTCTTTTCTCCTTATTTCCTCACCTCCTTCATTCTTGCAATTCTTTCTCTATCTTCCTTTCTATTTTCCTTCTCTCTCATTTATGTTTGCCTCCTGCCATTCTTCCCTCATACTTCTTTTCCTTCGTCTTTCCTCACTTCTTCCTCCTTTCTTCCAGCTCCCTTCCTTCTCTCTCTAGCTCTACTAGCCGGTCTGACTTTATATCATTGTTTATGTTACAAAGCTTAACAATTAGAAAGGATACTTTCTTAAACATTTCAGATCCTCATATGCAACCCTTATCTTTATACAAATGAAATAACGATGTATAAAAGGAAGCTCCAAGATACAGAATCTTCGAAATAAATATGTAGTTTTCTCTATACATGTTGTGTAAAAGAAGGGATAACTGGAGAATATATTGTGGTATCTAGAAAAACTTTAGATACTTCTATTTTATCTGTAACATAATTCTTGTGTGCTTTATTATTAAAAAATAACTCTTAAAGATTAGGAAATAAATATTTTCTAAATGTTGTTGGAGCTGTGATGCTGCCCTTCTGGGGTGAGTTTCTAAACGCCTGGCCTGAATCCAAAACCATGAGTTTACAGGACATTAATCACTTGAGACAGAAAGAGGACAGATGGCCCTTAGGTACCCAATATTCTTTAACAGTTGCCCAATCTTTCTTATTTTTTATAGCCTAAAAATAGATCAAAACAATTGTCATTGGAAGTTGCTAACTCCTCCAGATATCAAATGTTGTTCTTAATCACCCAACTACAGCTTTTCCTTTCATAACATGAGGATACAAATATCAAATATATTGTTTTGTGGGGGAAATAACAACCCAAAATAGTCAAAAATTTAGCTATCTTTTTAGGTAAATGTATTATTTTCAACCTTTCTCTAATTTTCAGTGGGAAGGAAAACCAAGTCCTGTTGAGAATTCATGATGTTGTTCTATCTCCCTCTGTGGAATGACTGGCTTATTTGTCCCTAGTAAAAAGAAAGAAAAGGAAAGAAGGAGGAGGAGGAGGAAGAGGAGAAGGAAAAAGAGGAGGAGGAGGAGGAGGAGGAGGAGGAGGAGGAGGAGGAGGAGGAGGAGGAGGAGGAGAAGGAGAAGAAGAAGAAGAAGAAGAAGAAGAAGAAGAAGAAGAAGAAGAAGAAGAAGAAGAAGAAGAAGAAGAAGAGAAGTTTGAAAGTTTGAAGGCTACATAGAGCGTTCGTTAATAGCAATCTATTTTGGAAGATGTCTACAGCACATCCATCACCTGGCCTCCTTCAGGACTAAAATAACCTAAGGAACTATTTAATAGCTGCCTCAGGGAACTCAGCATGATGAAAGTGGCTTCCAAGGGCCTTTCTTCTTGATAGTTAATTCAACCTAGGTATTAAGCTGCAACCAGAAATAGTATGTCTGTCTCTCTTTATGTCATAAGAGTGACCCGTAAATTGTTGTTTGTTTTGCTCTTGTTAGTAAAAATGAATCCTGCAAGGAAGATGGACAAGAAAACTCTTGTAAAGTGAATATCTTTATGACATTCATCTCTGTATTAATTACTTGTTTTGTTGGATGGAAAAAAATCCCTGAGGAAAGACTTTATTTTGGCTCACAGTTTGAAGGTACAGTTCTTCCTGTCAGGGCTGTCATAGTGGTGGGAGCATGAGGAGACTGGTCACATCACATCTTCGGTCAAGTAGCACCGAGGTATTAATGCTGATGCCTAGACAGCTTTTTCTTATGCACTCTGAGACCCCAGACTTCAGAATGGTGCTGCCCACCTTGAGACTTGATCTTTTCTCCTCAGTTAAATCAGTCTACATGATCTTTCACAAATATGCTCAGAAGCATGTGATCTAAGTGTTTCTAGATGCTTTCAAGATGAGAATCAAGATTAACACCTACAGTCTTCATATATACTTGTCATAAAGGCTGCAGCTCCTATCCCCTTACCATTAAGTTAATTCCAAGTCTCTAATTTGAGAACTTAGAGCATCCCAGTAGTTCCCACCCATGAATTTCATCATGGCATCTCAGGTATTACAAAAGTGTATGTAGGGAAATGGCTCAGCAGATAAAGAGACTTTCTGCCAAGCCTAACACCCTCAGTTTGATCCTCAAGCCCCACATGGTGGAAGGAAAGACTTGATTTCTGCAAGTTATCATCTGACCTTCACACATGCATCAACAAACACATACACATTGTAAATAAGTAAGTATAGAATAAAAGTATACAAATGCTGTCTATCACCTGGAACGCTCCTGTAGATTACATGCCAGCTTTATATACATGCTACTTCCAACTAGATGCCTAAAAGCACTGAGTCTGTGACAGAAATTTCTTGCTTTATGTATGGGTCTCATGGATAATGTCCAATAAATGCAGCCAAGCATGCATCCCTTTTCATTTTCTTTCTAACATAGTTGGTCTGTTCTTCATCAGCTATGCCAAAGACATGATGTCATGTACAATAAGATTCGACCAAGGAAATCTGTCTCCTAAAGAATGGTATGCATGGTAATCATGTTAGTCTTAAAGGTAATGCAATTAGGGAAGGTAGTGAAGAAATAAATAAACACGCTAATCAGAGCCACTCACCTCATGCTATCTGAAAGGGGCCTATTCAGTCTATGTAAAGGCTAGGTAGGAAGCTTTTTATTGTAAACTGTAAAATTCATATACTTTTTGTCTCTCTCTGTGTGCATGCTCATGTATGTACATAGGTGCAGGTATTTGTGCAGGAGCACGTGCATGTTCACGGAGGCCAGAAAGTCTACATTATATTTGAGACAGGATCTCTCACTGGGATCTGAGGTTCACCACCTTAGCTAGGTCAACTTGCCAGAAATCTGCATTAGTCTACCTTATCTCTGTATCACCACCAGCACTGGAATTAAAAGTGTCCACCACCACATCTTGCTTTTTCCATAGCCTCTGGGAATAGAACTTGGTTCCTCATGTTTACATATCAGGCATTTTACCACTTGGACCATATTATAAGTCTCTTGAAATCAATACCTTAATGGTAGTTGCCCCCACAGCTAATAACAATGAGTTCTCCAGTTACTGGTGATTCTTCTGACATAGTTAATTCCATTGTTTAGTCTCTTGAAGCCAGCTTTTCCAACAGAATAGGGATTAAGTCATGCAGATGCTATCTCTTATACTGGTGAAATGATTCCCTAAAATACCTGGATATTTGATTTAGCAGAAAACATTTAACTCACATCAGAGGAAGTAGTTGGTTTAAAGACTCTAAGATTAACTCCAAATACTTGTTTCTTGTTCTGGCTCATTGGAGGAACTGGCAGCCTTTCATGAAAAACAGGATTGGCACAGCAGGGCCCTGTACCCATTGCTGCCACGTCTGCAATCTGTTTGCTAGACAGACATATGCTGGGCCCCTGGTGAATCCATTAGACAACTTAGGAAAATACTGAGAGAAGGAGAGAACTGACCATCATCTTTTCAGAGTAGGAGAGGCAAATTTCAATGTCATGTAATACTTTTAGGATAAAAACACCAATGAAACCATCTCCTCCCACTCATTTTGGCAGTCTGAGGTTTTATCCTTAGTATCAGCTTCCTTTCTTTGAGAAAAGCGTTGGAATTTAAGTGGACCATATTCCTCCAACTTCACATAACCTCTGGTGTGTTTTTTCTCTCAAAATAGACTCTTCAATATTTTAATTTAGTTTTTTAATAACTGTGATGGTTGATTTTTGTCAACTTAATACAAACTTATGTTTTGGAAGAGGACCCTTAAGTGAGACAGACTCCTCACAAGTAAAGAGGGGACTTAGAAACAGAAATGCACTTCCCTGTAGATGGCTGGGGGTTTAAGCATTTTTGGTGGTCTGGGATATGGACCTCTTCTCTTTTTGGATTGTTCAACTTCAAAAGAGAAACATGAGATGATTGTCTCACTGCCCATGTCCAGGCCAGGGTTTGCCTAGAATTTTGGGTAAGGAGGCTAAAAGAGATCATGCAGGGGTGGGTTGTCAAATCTTGGTCCTGGCAGAAGAAAATGGAGTATGAGATCTTGTTTATTTATCACTTATTTCACTGTATTTCTGCCTCTCAGGGTGCTACTTGATGTTTTCATCTCCTCATCACCACATCTGGTTTATGCTATGGTGCTGGGCATAGACCCCAGGGCTTTGTGAATATTAAGTAAAGTTCTACCTACCAAGGCCAGCCCTCTAGAGTTGCCTTAAGTCTCATTTGCATTCCTACTGGTTTTTCTAAGCCATTGAATGGTGGGGTAACCTGGACCTGTGGCTGTCTTGAAGATCACCTCTACATTTACATGGTTACAAGTCATCTTGTATGTTGATAACACTTAAGTTTGCTTCTTTCCTACCTGATTCCTCTGATGTTCACAGTGTTTTTCCTCTTTTATTTACTGTTAAGCATATCTAAGAAGACATACAAAGTCACCACATGAAAACAAGAGTTCTTGATTGGCTCAGGGCTCTCGATTCTCCTTGGCCAATCCTGATATTCTTATGGATATTTAAATTTTTTCTTTTTAAAAAAATTACTTTTTAGATTTATGTCTATGTGTGTGTGTGCAAGTGCTGATGGAGGCCAAAAAGAGGGCATTGAAGGTATTTTGTTTATTTGTATTTTTTTTTTAATCTTTGGGGGCCTACCATCTAGCTACTAAATAAATACACAGATACTTATTCTTAGTTATGAATGCCCAGCCTTAACTTGGCCTGTTTCTAGTCAGCTTTTCTAACCTAAATTATCCCATTTCTCTTTAACTACATCTTGCCTTTGGGCTTTTTACCTTTCTTTATTTTATATATCTGTCTTCTCTTCTTGGTCATTGTTTGGCTGGGTGGCTGGGAGGCTGGCCCCTGGTGTCCTCCTCTCCTATTTTTCTTGCTCCTCCCTCTTCTTTACTTCCCTAGATTACTCCTATTCTCTCTACCTGCCAGCCCTGTGTATTCCTTCTCCTACCTAGCTATTGGCCATTCAGTTCTTTATTAGATGTTTGAGGCAAACATAGTAGTACAGCTTTACAGAGTTAAACAAATGCACCATAAGAGAATGCAGCACATCTTTGCATCATTAAACAAATATTCCATAGCATAAGCAAATGTAACACAACTTAAACTAATATTCCACAACAGGGCATTGCATCCCTTGAGCTAGAGTTAGGCTTTTGTGAGCTTCTGGACCAGGGAATTAAATCCTGGTCCTCTGGAAAGGCGGCAAGCCTTTTTTTTTTCCTTCTTGTAGGAGGGAATAGAGGGTGGGTTAGGAGGGGGAGGATGGCGGGGTGGGAGGAGGGAAGAGGGGGATCTTTGATTGGTATGTAAAATGAATGGAAATTTTTTTATTAGTAAAAAAATTTATTTGTTTTTATCCTGACTGCAGTTTCCCCTCTTTCCTCTGCTTTCATTCCTTTTCCCACCCCTCCTCTATCCCTTCCCCCATCCACTCCTTCTCTGTTTCTGTTTAGAAAGGGGCAGGACTCCCATGGGTGTCAACAAAGCTTGGTATATAAAGTTGCCTTAAGACTAAGCAAAGACAATCCATATGGGCAATAGGTTCCCAAGAGTAAGTCAAAGCATAAGACACAGCCCCTGCTCCCATTGTTAGGAGTCCCACAAAGTAGACCAAACTACATAACTGTTACATATATGTAGAGGGCCTAGGTTGGTCCCATGCAGGCTCCCTGGTTGTTGGTTCAGACTCTGTGAGTTCCTTTGAGCCTAGGTTAGATATTTCTGTGAGTTTTCTAGTGTTGTCCTTGACCCCTCTGACTCTTACAATACTTCCTCTCTCTTTTAAACAGGATTTCTGGAGCTTGGCCTAATATTTGTCTATGGGTCTCTGCATCTGTTTCTATCAGTTACTGGATGAAAGCTCTCTGATAACAATTGGGGTATTCATCAATCTGGTCAGAGGATGCCATTTCAGGCTATGTATCTGCTATTGCTAAGAGTCTTAGCTTTGGTCATCCTTGTAGATCCTGGGAGGTTCCCTTGCACCACATTTCTGCTAACCCTAAAATTCCCCTCTGCTTTCCAATCATCTCAGTATTCTCCCCATCCATCTGTTTCCCAACTGGATCCCTCATTTTCCCATCCATATTCATCCCCAGTCAACCCAAGAGATATCTTCTGTTTCCCATTCCCAGGGAGACCCATGTATCCACCCTTGGGCAATCCTTAGCTAGCCTCTCTGGGTCTGTAGATTGTAGCAAGGTTATCCATTAAAGCTAATATCCACTTATTATTGAGTACATACCATGTTTGTCTTTCTGGGTCTGAGTTACCTCAATTAGAATTTTTTTTTCTAGTTTCATCCACTTGTCTTCAAATTTCATGATGTTACTGTTTTTAACAGCTGATTAATACTTGATTGTATAAATATTTTCTTTATACATTCTTCAATTGAGGGGCATCTATGTTGTTTCCAGGTTCTGGCTGTTACAAATATAGCTGCTATAAACATAGTTGAGAAAGTGTCCTTGTAGTATTATTGAGCATCCTTTGGGTCTATGTTCAAAATTAGTATAGCTGGGTTTTGAGGTAGATGAATTTCAAATTTTCTGAGAAAATACCATGTTGATTTCCAAAGTGGCTGTACAAGTTTGCACTCCCACCAGCAGTGGAGGAGTGTTTCCCTTGTTCCACATCCTCTCTAGCACAAGCTGTCATTTGTGTTTTTTTTTTTATCTTAACCATTCTGACAGATATAAGATGGAATTACAGAGTGTTTTTGATTTGTATTTCCCTGATGGCTAAGGATGTTGAACATTTCTTTAAGTGTATCTCAACCACTTGAGATACTTCTTTTGAGAATTCTCTGTTTAGATCTGTACTTCATTTTTTAGTTGGATTATTTATTTTTGCTTTTTGTTTTCTGTCTTTAGTACTTTATATATGTGGGGTTGATGAAGATCTTTTCCCATTCTGTAGTCTGCTGTTTTGTCCTATTGACAGTGTCATTTGTCTTACAGAAGCTTTCCAGATTCCTGAGATCCCATTTATTAATTGTCAGTCTTAGTGTCTGTGCCACTAGTGTTTTATTCAGGAAAGGGTCTTCTGTGCCAGTGTGTTCAAGGCAGTTTCTCACTCATTCTTCTATCACTTTCAGTGTAACCAGATTTATGTTGAGGTCTTTGATCCATGTGGTTTGAGTTTTGTGCAAGGTGATAGATATAGATCTAGCTGCAATCTTCTACATGCTGACATCTAGGTATGCAAGCATCATTTGCTGAAGATTCTTTCTTCTTTCCATTGTATAATTTTGGCTTCTTTGTCAAAAATCAGATGTTCTTAGGTATGTGGATTTATGTCTGGGTCCTTGATTTGATCCATTGATCCACTTGTCTGTTTTTATGCCAATATCATGCTGTTTTTATATAGCTATGGTTCTACTATAGCTCTGTAGTAGAAAATGAGATCAGGGATACTGATACCTCTAGAAGTTCTTTTATTGTTCAGGATTGTTTTTTAGCTATCCTGGGTTTTTTGGTTTTCCATATGAAGTTGAGTGTTGTTCTTTAAATGTCTGTAAATTATTGTGTCAGAATTTTGATGAGGACTGTATTGAATCTGTGGTTTGCTTTTGGTAAGATGGTCATTTTTATTATGTTAGTACTACTGATCCATGAGCATGAGAGATCTTTCTATCTTCTGATAAATTCTCCAATTTCTTTCTTCAAAGAGTTGAAGTTTTTATCATACAAGTCTTTCACTTTCTTGGATAGAGTTACACCAAAATAGTTTGTATTTTTCTGGCTATTGTGAAGAGTGTGACCAAAAAAACCAAGCAAACAAAAAAACAAAACAAAACAAAACAAAAAAACAGGCCAGGTGGTGGTGGTGCACGCCTGTAATCTCAGCACTCAGGAGGCAGAGGCAGGTGGATCTCTGTGAGTTTGAGGCCAGCCTGGTCTACAGAGCTAGTCCAGGACAGACAGGCACCAAATCTACTACAGAGAAACCCTGTCTCAAAAAACCAAAAAAAAAAAAAAAAAAAGAAAGAAAAAGAAAAAGAGTGTGGTGTGGTTTCCCTGATTTTCCTCTCAGGGAGAGAAATACATCATTTGTATATATGAAGGCTACCGACTTTTTTAGTTAATCTTGTATCCAGGTACTTTAGTTCACTAAAGGTGTTTATCACACTATAAGTGTTCCCTGGTAGAATTTTGAGTGTTGCTTATGTATACTATCATATCATCTGCAAATAGCAATACTTTGACTTCTTCTTTTCCAATTTGTATTCCCTTGATCTCCTTTTGTTGTCTTATTACCCTAGCTAGAAATTCAAGTACTGTATTGAATAGTTATGGTGGGAGTGGGCAGTCTTGCCTTGTTCCTGATTTTAGTGGAATTGCTTTAACTTTCTCCCTATTTAATTTGATGTTGGCTGTTGGCTTGCTGTATTCTGCTCTTATTATATTTAAGTATGTTACTTGTATCCCTGATTTCTCCATGACTTTTTATCATGAAGGGGTTTTGAATTGTGTCAAAGACTTTTTCAACATTTAATGAGATGATCATGTATTTTGTTTTCAGTTTGTTTATATGGTAGATTACCATCATTGGTTTTAGTATATTGAACCATCCATACATATATCTATGGGACATAGCCCATTTAATCATGGTGATCTCTTTGATTTGTTTTTGGATTTGGTTTGCCAGTATTTTATTGTGTATTTTTCATCAATGTTCAAGAGGGAAATTCATCTATAATTCTCTTTGTCTGTTGAGTCTTTGTGTGGTATGGTTATTGGAGTGACTATGGTCTCATAAAAAGAATTTGGCAATGCTCCTTCTGTTTCTACTTTGTGGAATAATTTGAGGACTATTGGTGTTTAGCTCTTCTTGGAAAGTCTGTTAGAATTATACACTGAAACCATCTGGCCCTGGCCAGCTCTTTGTTGGGAGATTTTAATGACTGCATCAATTTCATTAGAGGTTATATTTGAATTGTTAGAGTCTATTTAATTTTTTTTTATCTGATGTTGATTTAATTTTGGGATGTGGTATCTACCTAGCAATTTTTTCATTTCTTGTAGATTTTCCAATTTTGTAGAGTAGAGGTTTTTGAAGTATGTATGACCTAATGAGTCACCAGATTTCCTCAGTGTCTGATGTTATGACCCCCTTTTTATTTCTGCATTTTTAAATTTGGATAATTTTGTTTAGTTTGGTTAAGGGTTTGTCTATCTTGTTGATTTTCTCAAAGGACCAACTCTTTGTTTCACTTACTCTTTGTAGTGTTCTTTGTTTTTATTTTATTGATTTTGGCCTTCAGTTTGATTATTCCTGCCCTCTACTCCTCTTGGATGTGTTTGCTTCTTTTTGTTCTGGAGCTTTTAGATATGCTGTTCATTTACTAGTATGAGATTTCTCCAAATTCTTTATTCAGCACTTAGTGTTATGAACTTTCCTCTTAGTGGTGTTTTTACTGTATCCCATAAGTCTGAGTAAGTTGTGCATTCATTATCATTGAATTATACATGGTAATTCATTCGGGAGATTTTCAGTTTCCATGAGTTTATAGGCTTTCTGTGGTTTGTGTTTATTGTTGAACTCCAACTTTAATTCATGATGATCTGATGAGATAGAGGGGGTTAATTCCAATTTATTTATTTATTTATTTTTGTTTGTTGAGACTTGCTTTGTGATGTGGTCAGTTTTGGAGAGGGCTCCATGAAGTGTTGAGAAATATATATATATATATTCTTTGGTGTTTGGATAAAATATTTTGTATATATCTGCTAGGTCATTTGAATCATAACATCTGTTACCTCTATTTTCTGTTTAATTTCTGTCTGGACAACTTGTCCATGGTGAGCTTGGGATGTTGAAGCCTCTCACTATTAGTATGTGGGGTTCAATATGTGATTTAATCTTTAGTAATGATTCTTTTACAAATATGGGTGCCCTTGCATTTCAAGCACAGATATTCAGAATTGAAACCTCATCACCAAGGATTTTTCCTTTGATGAGTGTGAAATGTCGTTATCTATCTCTTTTGATTAATTTTGGTTTGAAGTCTATTTTGTTAGATATTATATGATAGCTACACCAGCTTGTTTCTTAGGTCTGTTTGGTTGGAAAAATCTTTTTTCCATCCCTTTACTCTGAGTAGTGTCTGTCTTTGATATTGTGTTGTATCTCTTGCATGCAGCAGAAGGATGGATCCTGTTAATGTGTCCATTCTGTTAGCCTGAGTCTTTTTTGCTTATGAAATGAGTCCATTGATAATGAGAGTATTAAAGAAAAGTGATTGTTAATTCTTGTTGTTTTGTTGGTGGTGGTGGTGGTGGTTGTGGTATGTACATTTCCATTTTTAGGGTTTTGCCGATGTGGGAGTATCTATTTCCTGTGTTTTTGAGGGTGTAGCTAGCTGTCTTGGGTTGGAGTTTTCCTTCTAGTACCTTTTTGAGAACTGGATTTGTGGATATATATTATTTACACTTGATTTTGTCATGAAATATCTTGTTTTCTCTACCTATGGTAATTGAAAGTTTTGCTGGGTATAGTAGTCTGGGCTGGCATCCTTGGTCTTTCAGTATCTGCAAGGGGTCTGTCCAGTCCCTTCCAGTTTTTAGGGTCTCCATTGAGAAGTCTAGTATAATTTTGATAGGTCTACCTTTATAGGTTATTTAGCCTTTTCCTTTTACAGCTTTTAATATTCTCTCTTTATTCTGTACATTTAGTGTTTTGATTTTTATGTGGCCAGGGGACTTTCTTTTTCTGTTCCAGTCTGTTTGGTGTTCTGTAAGCTTCTTGTACATTTATATCCTTTTTTAAGTTGGGAAATTTTTCTTCTATGATTTTGTTGAACATATTTTCTAGGCCTTTGAGCAGGATTCTTCTCTTTCTTTTATTCATGTTGTTTTTATGTTTTGTCTTTCTATAGTGTCACATATTTCCTGGATGTTTTGGGTTGGAAATTCTTTATATTTAACATTTTCTTTGACCAATGTATCTTTTTCCTCTATTGTATCTTTAGTGTCTTTCTGTTATAGCCAGTCTACTGTATCACTGTTTCTCAGATGTACTACATCTTCCTACTTTCAGAAATCACACTGTTCCCTCTTTTTGAAACATGTTTCCCCTTATAAAGAATATGATTTCTTGCCCCAGTGAATATTCAGATATACTTTCTCTGTGAGATCCTACTCAATTAAGTTGTCTTAATTCCTCAACACTTTCTCAATTCCTATTGCTAACCTTTTTTTTTTTTTTTTTTTTTGCTTCCATAGAATCTGACTCCTTCTCTTGTACCATGTAACACTTCGAGCTTCTCTTACAAAGGTGTCAACTGGACAGGGCACAGCTGTTGTTCTGTCTTGGTTACAGCAATATACACAGTCTCCAGAAGGATGCCCAGAAGATAGGAACAGCTCCATGTGAAACACACATTAAATGATTAGAGACTGTATACACAGTTGCTTAGTAACTACTGAATTAAATTTGTAGGTGATGCTCAGAAACTAACTACTTAAAATACCAGTGAAATGTCTTTTATATTCTTTTTAGTGTGTAGGAGACAGCCTTGCATGAGTAGTGGACCTTAAAGATCTGAACTCTACATCCTAGATCTACCATCCATCATTAGCTCTTGCCTGGGCAATCTGGTTACTGTCTTTAAATCTCATAGCATCTGTAAATATATTTAGTGATACACAATTCATAATGTCATAATGAAGTGAAAAACAAACATGAGAAGTGCCTGCTCCAGTGCTCAGCCCATGGTAGGCTACTTCACTAAATGCAATTAGTGACTTTACACAAATGAAGCCAATGAAGTAGTAAGCAGTCATGATTCTGGAAGTACAAAATGTATTTGAAAAAAAAAAAAAAAACAACTTCTCTGGATCTTGTCTCCTTATGAGTCAGTCACTGTTGCCTATGATGTGTCCCAGTAATCACCTGGTTCCTCCTTGTTCAGTCTGGAGCACTGACAGAACAGTAGCTCCTGATGCCATGCTCCAGTGTTCATGCAGAAACTGATATTTTTTACTACAATTCACAAATATCATCGCACATTTCTTATGCCCCAAATCAACAACTGTGTCTAGAGTTCCCCTAAATGAATGTGACAATTTTAGGATTATTTGAGAGTTACCAAAAATATGAAACACCAAACAAAAACCTGATCTAGAGCTTTGGTGAACTATGGTACTCTTGAAATCATTTCATCACTGCTGCAGTAAGAATTTTTGAGAAATGAATTAAAACATTTTATAATCAAACTACAATAGAGTTTGAATTTCCTTTAGACCTTTATTTATCAAGAAGATGCATTTTTTTTACTTTATTATCTCAAATAGATTTTTAAAAACTGATTCCTCAAACCTTTAGTGATGCTAATCTAAACATTGTAGCACAAATCTTAAAAGGTCTTATTAATAAAAACAAACCCGGAGCCAGGTATTGGGATGAATGCTGAAAGATCATAGAGACATAACAGACCACAGCTAACCTCACCTCGCCAATTTCTCAGCAGATCCTGTTTCCTCAAACTGGAAGACTTGGAGTCCTCATCTGGAATGGATCTCAGCTGAACTGCTGCTCAAAAGCCTAAAAGCTTATCCAGGCTCTAGTTCCTTGTCCTCATGCCTTACATACCTTTCTGCTTCCTGCCATCACTTTCTGGGATTAAAGTTGTGTGTCACCATGCCTGGCTGTTTCCAGTGTAGCTTTGAACTCACAGATATCCAGACATATCTCTGCCTTCAGAATGCTAGGATTAAAGTTGTGTTTGCCACCAATTTCCTGCCTCCATATCTAGTGGCTTTTCTGTCCTCTGACCCCAGATATGTTTCTTAGGGTGCACAATATATTTGGGTACACAATATATTACCACAAAACATGATTTGACAACACATACAAAAATATTTTGTGTTTCAGTGTTTTACTTGAATGTATGCATGTGTGCTATAAGAATGCCTTGTTTCCTCAGAAACCAGAGAAGAATGTCACATCCCTGGGACTGGAGTTACAGATGATTGTGAGCTAAGTGGGTTCTAGGAATCAAACTTTGTTCCTATGAAGGAGTAGACAGTGTTCTTAATCACTGAACTTCTCTTCACCTAGTAACAACACATTATTTTCCTTTTTTCTTTTTTCTTTATTAAAATTTTCTATTCACTTTATATACCAATCACAGATTCCCCCCTATCCTAGCCTTCTCCCCAACCCACCCCATCCCCAAATTTTCAAAATCAAGGTCTCCCATGGGGAGTCAGCAGAACCTGGCACACTTAGCTGAGGCAGGTCCAAACCCCTCCTCCCTGCACCAAGGCTGTGCAAGGTGTCACATCCTAGGCACTGGGCTCCAGAAAGCCCACCTATGCACCAGGGATAGGTCATGATCCCCCTGCCAGGGTGTCCCCCAAACAGTTTGAGCTGAACAAGTATGTCTTCCATATCCAGAGGGCCTAGTCTAGTCCTATGGAGGATCCATAGCTCTTAGTCCATAGTTCATGGGTTTCCACTAGTATGGCTGGTCATCTCTGCACATTTTCCCATCATGATCTTGACATCCCCTGCCCACAGAATTCCATCTCTCTCTCATTGATTGAGTTCCTGGATCTCAGTCTGGTGCCCAGCCATGGATCTCTGCATCTGCCTTCATCAGTCACTGGATGAAGGCTCAATAATGACAGTTAGGGCATTTACTAGACTGATCACCAGAGTAGACCAGTCCAGGCATCCTCTCAACCATTGCCAGTAGTCCAAGGTGGGGACATCCTTGTGGATTCATTAGAGCTTCCCTAGCACCTGCCTTTTCCTATTCCCATGATGTCTTCATTTCTCATGGTATCTCTTTCCTTGCTCTCCCACTATGTCCTTGTTCCAGCTTGACCCTCCCATTTCCACTCCTCCACTGTTGTTGGGAGTGCAAACTTGTACAGTCACTCTGGAAATCATTATGGCTATTTCTCAGAAAATTGGGAATAAGTCTTCCTCAAGACCCAGTTATACCACTCTTGGGCATATACCCAAGGAATGCTCAATCTTACCACAAGGACATATGCTGAATTCTGTTCATAGCAGCATTATTTGTAATAGCCAGAACCTGGAAACAACCCAGATGCCCCCCAACTGAAGAATGGATTAAGAAAATGTGGTACATACACAATGGAGTACTGCTCAGCAGACAAAAACAATGACATCATGAAATTTTCAGGCAAATGGATGGAACTAGAAAATATCACCCTGAGTGAGGTAACTCAGACTCAGAAGGACAAACATTGTATGTACTCACTCATAAGTGGATACTAGATGTAAAGCAAAGGATAACCAGACTATAACCCCCAGCTCCAGAGAAGCTGGGAAACTAAGAGGACCCTAAGAGAGACACATAGATAGCCCAGCAAAGAAGAAATAGATGAGATCTACATGAGCAAACTGAGGTGGGGGGGGGTTAATGGAGGGCAACAACACATTTTTAAGTCATGTAGTTCACTATTTTGTGCACTCAATGACAAATCTGATGATAAGAAGAATGTTATGAATTCCTTGGAGTTTATTACTTAGCACAATTGACTGGCTTTATTCAACCTATGAACTGTATTTACTGGAGGGATTGCTCAGTAGTGAGAAGCATGTATTGCTCTTACAGAGGAACTCAGCACCCTCAACAGCCCCACAACTACTTGTAACTCCAGCTCTGGGGAAATCTGATGCCCTCTTCTGGCCGCTGTAGGCAACTGCATTCACACATGCACATACCTACCACTCCCCTCACTCATACACATCTAATTTAAGAAATTAATTCAAACAATAAATATTAAAACAGAGTACTATTCCAGTTCTTGGTAAGACTGAGGGCAGACATGTGAAGAATATCTTTTTCACAGTAGGAAACAAAAACCAAAGGTATATTCAGTGTGGAGATCCACAGGAAATAGTTACTTCTGTAACTTTCTAAACAGCTCCAAATTCAATCAAACTAGCTGTGAGACTCATAGAGTTAAAACAATAGGAGGTCCCACATGGCTTTAAATTAGTGCACCTTTTCACTAGCACTTTGCCATCTGTAAATAAAGATGAAGAAATGGATTAGCATCTGTCCTTCATGTGAGCAACAAGCCCAGGGAATAGAATATGTGCTACCCCTGAATGAAGACCACTTATGATGAAGATACTCAGAAAATGTATAATGCTTTTTAAACATGGATAAATGAGGATGTGGGATTCAAAACAATTCTTTAATCATCCTCTAAATTTCCATTCATTAAATATATTTGGCAGTTTCTATTTTATTTTTATTTTACATGTATGAGTATTTTCCCTGAGTGTATATCTGTACTACACACATACAGAAGTCTACAAGTCTAGAAGAAGATGTCAGAAAACCTGGCACTGAAGTTACAGGTACTTGCAAGGTGCCATGTGGAAGCTGGGAACTGAACCTGGATCCTCTGCCAGGGAAGCAAACACCCTTGAACACTGAGCCATCTCTTTAATGCTTGAAATGAATTATTAATTATCAACAGTTCAAATTGTAGGTGCTAAACCAACATGAAAATGATTTATAGACTTTACTTTCAATAGATTCGTTATTTAATTTTTTCAAAATCTACAGTCCAAAAAATATTGCTTACCCCATCAAATCCAAATAACCAAAGATCCCAGATCAGTAGTTTACAAATCAGAGGCTCAGGAGGTGACTTGGTTGGTAAAGTTCTTGTCCAGTAAGTATGAGGATCTGAGTTTGGATCCCTAGCACATGTGTAATAACTGGACATAATGGTTCATATCTATAACTACAGGGCTGGGGAGGCAGAGCAGGAGGGTTCTTGGAGCTCATTGGCTACCCCATCTAGAAAAATCAATGAGCTCTAAGTTCAGTGAGAGACCCCCATCTCAAAAAAATAAGGCAGAAAGTAATCAAGGAAGATAGTAAACAACTTCTGGCCTCCACATGCATGACCACATATGTGCCTGTGCACCTGTATACACACATGTTCTGAGAGCTCTTCCCTGGGAAGACATAAACCATGTCTATCCCCCACTTAATGCCTAAGGACATACCAAAGTTGTATTTCAACAAAGTTTACCTTGGTGAATCAATGAGTTTATTGGTCTTATTTATGAATCATGGGTTAGCAGTTGCTAGAAGCAGCTTTGGTGATCCCATAGCAATCACACAGGGAAGTTAATTTAGCATAAATGATGGTTTCTTCATAGTCTCCTAGATGGACCACCTTTATGTTAAGTTTCTCCATCCTCCATCCTCCAGAACCTCTGGAGACTTCAGGACCCTGTACAATTAGGGCAGAATTGCATAGAAGTGGCCTATTAGACTCTCTGATGAAGGTTCAATGACTTCTTCCCACCTTTTTCTATGAATGAATAACAGTAGTCCATAGACTTTTTCAATGGCCTCTTGTAAGTAGAAACAGCTTATCTTATTATGATGACAGCTTCTTTGATTATAACATAGCATTTTACAACATGTGAATATCAATACACACACACACACACACACACACACACACACACACACACACACACATACAGATATGTTTCCTAATCAGTAAATATATGGACCATTTTTCATGCTGTGTTTTTAAAACTAGGAAATTATTGATGGCATGCATCATGTTGTTCTATATTTATTCTTTGGATGGACCATTTTTTAGGGAAACACAGAAGACAACCATAGGTATGCCTGAGGGTGCCATTCACAGTTCTTGTTAGAGTAAATTGATATTAACACTTTTGTAGGAGATTCCAATGAAATTCTTTTGTCAGAAAAATCCCCTTCCCATTCATAGCCCAAGGCATTGCTTCGTGAGCCATAAAAGTATTTTCCCCAACAGTGTAAGAATCTGGAATTGGATAATCTATTAGAAAGGCCGTGGGAAGATGACTACCAGCAAATTATCTTGTTGGGATAGGCATGTAAGCAAGCAAAGTATTAATTTCAGCTTTTAGATAAATAGGTACACTATGCATACTATATCAGGTATCACAAAGCAATGCATCCTGTTTTGCAAATCACTGGAGTCTATGAAAACCATGTGTTACTATGAAGATTTGGAAACTGTCTCTGCATTTTAGCAAAATCTGATCATGGAAATAGTTTATAATGTGACAATTATATTAGAAAATTGCCAAGCAATTCCCATACCTTCAAGAAATTTTACTATCCTATGCAGCATAATCTTTAGGAAAATAGCCATAGTTAGGATAGTAGAGCCAGGGGTACTAGGATACAAATAACCCTACTGCCCCTGGTGGGTGAACTTGTTTTCCTGGGAAAACATCATTTAATGCTCTAGATAGCATACCAGTGAAAGACAAAAGAAGTGATTGAGTGGTGGATCACTGAGTTTCATAAGGGTTGCTTATAGGAGCTTGTGTCAGGGACTGTTTACAGGAACATGGGATGCTCATAAGTGGTTACATAGCCTAGGAAAATGGCCCTCTGCAATGGTGAACTGTTGGGGGATGTCTTTCTGTAAGCTATGAATATATGTTGTTTTCATTGGTTAATAAACTGCTTTGGCCTATGGCAAGGCAGCTTAGAGGGAGGTGAGAAATCCAAGGGGAGAGACAAGAAAGAGAAAGGCAGAGTCTGAGAAGATGCCAGACTGCCACCCAAGAAGCAACATACCAGCAGATCAGCAAAGCCATGGAATATGTGCAAAACATGGATTAATAGAAATGGGTGAATTTAAGATATAAGAGCTATCTAGCCAGAAGCCTGCCATAGGCCAAACAGTTTGTAAATACTATTAAGCCTCTGAGTGATTTTTTTCTTTTTTTTATTATGTGTTTTAATTTTATACATCAGCCATGGGTTCCCCTGTCCTCCCCTCTCCCGCACCCACCTCCACCTTTCCCCCAGCCCCTCCCCTCCATTCCCATGTCCTCCAGGACCAAGACACCCCTGGGGATTCATTTAAACCTGGTGGATCAGTACAGGCAGGTCCTGTCCCCTCCTTCCATGCTGAGCATGTGTTCCTGTGTAAGCCCAAGGTTCCAAACAGCCAGCTCATGCACTAAGGACAGGCCCTGGTCCCACAGCCTGGGTGCCTCCCAAACAGATCAAGCTATTCAATTGTCTCACTTATCCAGAGGGCCTGATCCAGCTAGGGGCCGTTGGTTCATAATTCATGTGCTTTCTTTCAATTATTTTATAAGCAGCTGTGGCACCATGGGGCCAGGCGAGACTGAGAAAACTCTGGCTACAGTGAACTGCTTGTGTGTCCTTTGGGAGTGGCATGATCTGTTGAATCCCTTCCTGCTAACAACTTTCAACTGTTTCTAAGTTTTTAGCCAGGGAAAGGGACCAGGACAAACTATGGATGGGACAAATCTTACACAGTTCTCATTGAGGTCAAGACAGATATTTAATGTTGAAGAGCGCAATGCCTATGTCATGACCAGAGAGCTTTTACTAAAGTGTAAAGCTAGTACTGATGAAGCAGAGTCTAACCACTGAAAACAAAACTACTTAAAAAGGTTATAGGCCAACGAGAACGGTGGTGAGTGACACTTATCCCAAAGTTAGTGAGTGAGAAGACACAGTTCTCCATATTACAAAACTTACCATATAAAATTTCTCTCCTTTTTCTTTTTTGAGATTGTAATACAATTACATCATTTCTCCCTTCCATTTCCCCTCTCTAAGCCCTCTCATAAACCCCTCCTTGCTTTTTTTTCAAATTCATGGCCCTTCTTTTCATTAATTGTTGTTATGTGCAGTGCATATGTGTGTGTGTGTGTGTGTGTGTGTGTGTGTGTGTGTGTGTGTGTGTCTATACTTCTGAATATAACCTGCTCAGTCTGTATAATGTTATTTATCCAACTCTCAGGAAATTTCTCTTTCTGATGCTCATATATTGATTCTCAACTTGATGGGATTTAGAGTCCCCATAGAAACAGACAAATAGGCGTGTCTCCATTGTTAGATAGATTGAAGTGGGAAGACCCTCTCAATCTGTTAGTGGCACTATCCCATGGCTGGTGTCCTGGACTGAACAAAAAGGAGAATGCCAGCTGATCAGCAGCTTTCATCTCCCTCCGCTTCCTGATTATGGATCCAGTGTGACAAGCTGCTTCCTGCCTTTGCTGCCATACCTTCCTCACCATGGTGAGGGTGCCCATAAACTGTGGTCCAGAATAGACCCATCTTTCCTTCTGTGGCTTTTGTCAAGTGTTTGTTATAACAACAAACACATCTGTTTCTAAGCACTTCCCACTAACCCATGGTACACTAAATTATTGAGAGGTGTCAACTAAACAACCATTTGTGATCAACATTGTTGTCTCCAATTTAAATAGCTTACACTCAAGTGCTTTCAGCACAATATCCAAACAGTCGCAGCAGAAGGCTGAAGCATCCTAGGGGGCCTTTGAAAGGTCTCATTCAAGTCAGAGAATTTCTAGTGTCTTGGAGGCTGAGAGTCAGGAAGAGCTGGGGGAGCTGACTTTGTCGGCTGTGTCAGGTCATGTGTGGATTGAGAAAGAGGGCAAAATTGCTCCTAGGAAAAGGAACTTTGAGCTGATGCCTGTGGAGGAGCCAAGAGACACAGAAGAGGCACAATGTAAGAACCTGACTCCATGTCACATATTTATTTTTGATTCTTCAGGATCATAAATAATTCTACATGTGATCAGTGAACTCTTCATTTGTATCTTCAGTGATGTACACAGGTTTTATATTTAAAAGGTTTAAATGGAAGCAAACAAATCAAAACATTTACGTGAAAAATGGTTAGCTTTCTCTTTGTAGGTTAGAAAAACAAGGTGTGAAGTTAAATTTATTTAGGATGCTGTGGCAACAATACATAAACTTGCTGTCTTTTGTGGGCTATCATGACATTCATTTTCTTTTTCAAACATTTATTTATTTACTTACTTACTCATTTGGGAAGGACTTACATGCTGTATGTGTATGTGGAGGTCAGAGGACAACCTATAGGACTTCATTGTCTTCTTTACCATGTAAGTTCCAGAGACTGGATTCAAGTCATGCAGGTTCACAGCAAGTACCTTTATCTACTGAGACAATTTATTTGCCTGAAATAATTCATTATAAGTCCACAAAATTTACAGATTCCGGAGATAATTGTGTAGTATTTGTATGAGAGGCCATGTTTTCAAGGACTCCAGGAATACATGTGTAAGACAAAAATAAATCTTGTAAATGAAATACCAGAGAGTTTAAATGCCAATTAAAATACTGCATTCCTGAGTTCTTGGTTGTATTGTCACACATTATGATCACAGAGCATTCATTGTTTTTTAGATATGAAATACTCAAGGAAATGAGGAAAAGCAACAGAGAAAATGACCTATTTTTTTCTATCACAATTGAAACAAAGTATCTTTCAAAGAAAGGAGAGGTGGGAACCCCAGTGTGTACATTAATTACATTACTGTTTGGTAGTGATTAGAAAATATTGTTTTTATTTTATTTATTATTATGTGTCTGTGATGTGTATGTGGTGGTGGTGAGCATATGTATGCATCTGCATATGTATAGAGTTGGTTCTATCCCTTCTTCCATCTTATGCATTCTGTGGATTGAACACAGGTTGTCAAGCTGATGACTTGAGTGCCTTTACCCACTGATTTATCTCACTAATCTGCGATTAAAAATCTTCTTCATCTGTGACTCTATTCTAGATTGCCATCGCAAATGTATTTATACATTTTAAACATCTAAATGTCTGTTTTAATTAAAAAAATTTATACCCACAGCCTAACTCACATTTCCCTCAAGACATTGGTCTAAGGCTGAACATAAAGACCCCACACTAGTCATGGGAATCATGCCCCCACAAATTGATGCTAATTCATGGGCCTGAAAGAAAAACTGTATCATCATGATATCCCCTGTGGGGACATTATGTTTAAGTTCTTGGAAAATTCTCATGTAGATTTTCTAGTCTTTCCATATTTTTGACAGTGGATAGTATTGGCAAAGTAATTGATAACTGTATTTCTTTGTATTGTTTGTTGCCTAATTGTTAAATGTAAAACTTTATTCCTGGGACTAACTAGCTGACTCAGTGCTTAGGAAAGGGTACTATTCTTGCAGGGAATCCCAACTCAGTTCCCAGCATCCATGCTGGCTCATGGCCTCCTATAATTCTAGCTCTAGGGGATCCAGTGCCCTCTTCTGGCTTCTGTGGCTATTCCATATATATATATATGCAATTAAAAAATTAAAAGTAAACCTTTAAAAATCCTATTTCAAATTTCAAGTAGTTATTATCTTTCATATTAGAATTTTGTCCTCTAAATTCCTGAGAGGTATTGAGCTTGATGATAGGAGATGTTCCTCATTTAAGGCTGAGTGAGCAAAAGATTCCCTGTGTTTATACAAGCTCCTTCTTTATATCAACAGTTTATCAAACTCTTTTTTTTTCTAGAAACATAATTTCAAGAAGAATATATAAAATATACATGCCAGTTGACATAAATATGTAATACGAATCATGAAGCTTAGAACAATTAATCATTTGACAATTTACTGGTGGGTTTAACAGCTGTGAGTTGGCATAGTTAAAATGTAATTGGACTCAGCTAGTGGTAAAAATATAAATATAAGTATCTGGTCTGTCATGAAAGAAACTCTCTCCTACCTAGTCACTTTGAAGTCTACCTTTAATATGACTATCATTTTGATTCCCACCACAACACACAAGCTTTGCATGTTTTTAAAACTTCATAGAAATTAAATTACAAAGTTTGTGTCCTTTGCTGCCTAGTATCTTTCACTCAGCATAATGTTGATTGATCTGTGTGATACTTGACAGTAACTCATTCATTTTAATGTGGAATGTTATTTCATGGTATGGACGCATAACAATTTGTCCATTGATCAGCTAATGGTTACTTGGGCTGGTTCCAGCTTGCCTTTGATGGATAAAGTTACTGTTGGCATTAGGTAGAGAATGCTAGAAAGGTTTTTTGTGAGAATATACTTTCTTTTCTCTTTGAAAAAATATATATTTCATGAATTATATAAATAAATATATATATATATGTATACATACACACACACTTGTGAAGAAGTTGCTGGGACATTTGTATTTGTATTTTTAATAACAGCAAAACGTTCTATAAATAAGTTATACTTTTTTTTGCTATCTCTAAGTGATTTAAGAGGGTTCTGCTTACAGCCAACACTTAATCTTGTCTTTTATAAAAATAAATATTGGTCCAGGGAGATGGCTCAGCAGGTAAACTTGCTGATTCTGGTTAGCAGGTAGACTTTTTTTCTCTATCTGTTCAAGCTTCAAAAGGCAGAAAAATGGCATCATGCAAAATGAAAGCTTATTGGCAAGCTTGCAGGCTTCTTTAATAGAGCTGGAAGACCACTTACTCTAAGGGGACTTGAGATTTCATTTGAGTTTAGTGTGTCCCACCTGGTGATTTCCCCCCATACACCTTTTCTATTAGACTGAGGTGACCCTTCTTCCATCACAGGGATTGGGTCTCTGTTTCTGTGATTGTTGATTGTCTGAAGTAACAGTGAGTCCCCTGACCTCCTTGGCTCTTTGAGGTGTGACATGTACAGAGACCCACTGCCTCTAAGGGTAAGTGGGCTGCATAGCAGAGAAATAGAGACTTACAAAAAGCTGCACACAAAATATGGAGACTTACTCCCTATTGTTTGGTGCAGGAAGACATTAAAAATTTCTCAAACCGAGGTTTATATATCCCGCTTCTGCCATGCTAAGACACCATGGCCTCCAAGTTAACATAGTTGTACCCTTGAAACGGATACAGTTTATTTTGTGTAAATTATAATCAAATTATGTTGATATCATTGAAAGAGCACATTAGAAAACTAGGGTGATTGAGGAAAATATAATAACATCTTTTAAACTTGCAAGTCAACAAGTTAGTTTCCTATTCAAAGGCTATCTGTGTTCTCAGACATGAAATTCTTGGCGATTGTTTCTAAACCAAGCATCCTTAAGTCTCTTACCATATATTTACCAATCTAGATTTTACACAGCCATTCCCAGAACACCCCTGGCTTATTATTGACCCTGATTTCCCCCTCCTATTTCTCTGCCTCTGCCTACAGTCTTCCACGGGTACTAAATAATACCCACTCTTCGGGTTCCTGCTTAAAGCCCCTGAATGCACCTTAGATCCTCACAAAATGTCCTTTCTTAAAAACTTCAATCAGTATTTCGTTGTGTCGAGTCTTACAGCTCTGTGATCAAATTTCATTTATGTGGCTGTAATAAAATACCTTGATCCAATGCAACACAGGGAAGGGTTTATTTAGATCCCAGTTCCAGGCTACAGCCCCTCACTGCAGGAAGTCACAGAGGCAGAGGCTTGAGCAGCAGGAAACTCCATATCCACAGTCAAGGGCAGAGAGAAATATATGTGTGCATACTGCCAGCTTGTTCCTGCTGCTGTTCCTGCTCAACCAGCTGTCTTCACTCTTCAAAGTTCAGGCTCTAGCTCAGGAAGTGATGCCACTCATATTATGAGTGGGTCTTCCCACCTCTGTTACCAATCAAGACAATTGTTCATAGACATTCCCACAGGCCAACCCAATAGAGAAAGTCCCTCATTGAGACCCTCTTCCAGGTCCAAAGTGGGTCAAGTTTACAGCTAAAAGAAACCATCAAAATCTATTTTTATTCTTCCAGTTATATTGGCTTCCCCTGCTGCCACATACCTTACTTACTTGATACTAATGGAATTCCCACCATGTTTTAAAATGAGGTAGGCTCCCTCCTGTGACCCACTACCTTAGAGAGCCTACACACTATAAATAGCTTTCAACTCTATGAAAACAAAAGATGCCAAGAGCCAAAGACATATTGCTATCTATGTTTGCAAATGAAAAAGGTAGATAACTATTATTAGGAACAAACAGGAAACATAATTAGTCAATTTGATAGCAAATAACAACACAGGGAGATTCATAGGTTTTCCTTTCCTCCTGGGGCCCAAGTGAACAAAGTCAAGGGAAAATGATGGAGGATGGGATAAGAACATTGTAATTACAGTTGCCTCCAATTTCATCATATTAATCTAGAAGTCCTGGCAACAGCGCTCTGCAGGAGACAGAAAATGATGAATATGGCAAATTACTGCTTCCTGCTGCAACGTGGGGGTATTTCTCCAGCTGATTCCTATCAATGGTCAGTGTCACTGAAGTGAATCCTTTCCAATATAATTGTCCTGCATGGAATCATAAAATTGAAGTCATTAATTTACAAAACACAATTTATAACTTTCAGAGGAATGGCTAGAAAGATAATTCAAGAAAACAAGTAAGTTATAGATATTGGAGAAAAATCTGATATAAAAGGTGGAGATTAGGTGGATTTCTATCTCTGTCTTTCTTTTATCTCTTTCTCTCTAACTTTCTGTCTCTTTCTGTCACTGTCTGCCTTTGTCTCTGTCTCTCTGTCCCTGTGTCTGTCTCTGTCTCTCTGTCTGTCTGTCTGTCTCTCTCTCTCTCTCTCTCTCTCTCTCTCTCTCTCTCACACACACACACACACACACACACACACACACACACACACAATATCTTTGGAGAGGGATGATCCACTAGTTCTTTTTAAGATGTTTGCCCTGCAGCTGGAAGACCTGATTACCACCCACAGAACCTATATTAAAAATGATGGGAGCAGTGAAGCACACTTGGAATCCCAGCACTGGGGGACAGAGACAAGCAGATCTCTAGGGCTTAATGCCAGTCATCTTGCCTACTTGGAAGTTCCAAGCTACTGAGAAAGTCTGTCATAAAAAACAACAAGGTTGTCACCACTCGAAGAAGGATTGGCAATGCTAATTTCTGTCTTTACATCCAAGTTCACACACACTGGCACCTGCATACATGAACATATACACATAGATTACTAAGAAACTATATACAACATAATCCAATGTTTCTTTGCTGAACCAGGTATTTTGAGAGGTTCTTTAGTAGAAATTAAGGACAGATTGCTTCCTTCAAGTAAATCTAGCTAGCAACTTGTACTTACAAAAAAAAAATGAGAAGATGGCAGAAAACACCTCCAAGGAATGTATACCAAAAGGGAATCATGTGACGCCATATTTAGAAAGAGCTAGAGAGCCTGTATTGATTACTTCTCACTACTGCAAACTAAGTTAAGTTAGTTTGTAACACTCCAAATAATTAACTAACTACTTATTAATTAATTAATTAATGTATTTGCTTATTTATCTACCTATTGTTCTGCTGAAGATCATACCCAGAACTTGAACATAGAGACAAATGCTCTATGACAGAGTGACATCCCTGGCCTTCTTTTAGGCAAACTTTCTGTAAGGATATATGCTTATGGCAGAAAGGACGTCACTGCCAACAAGAAAGATTCTTCCCAAGTGTATCTTGGTAACCAATGAGTTTGATTGGGGTTACCTACTGCAGTGTACACAACTTATGAGCAGCCACACTACTGAAGAAATCTCTCCCTGTGAAGAGATGGGTGAGGCTTTGGGAGACACTTCCCATAACAATGGTTCAGACTCTGCGAACCTTTACTCATTTAGCACAATGATTCTCAACCTGTGGGTCCTGACTCCTTTGGGAGTTGAATGGCCCTTTCACAAGGGTCACCTAAGACCATTGCAAAACAGACATTTTCATTGTGGTTTATAACAGTAGCAAAACTGCAGTTATGAAGTAACAAAGGAAAAATTATTGTTGGGGGTCACTCAGCAGGAGGAACTATATTAAAGGGTTGCAGCATAGGAAAGTTGAGAACCACTGATTTTGTAGATGGCTCCATGGGGAAGGGTGAGGCTTTATGAACCCTTCCTCCTGGCAACCAATACCTACCCATGAACCACAACCACAGAAGGCATGCTCTAATGAACCCTTTCCCCTAGTAAGCTTTAAAGTTTGTGAACCCTTAGGGAAGTATGTGGCCTAGTGAATCTAATGCCTTGTTACTGTTAATCATCTAGAAATTCTTTGGGAGAAAAGAGGCATGGCTGTGAACTTTGCACCTTTTAGGAAAGGACTTGACCATGTGACACCTTCTTATAGTAACTACTAACTGTCTGAATCCCTGGGGAAGTGTGTGGTTTGGAGAGCTCTCTCCCTCAATGACTGTTACTTTTGGAAAGGAAGTGGCCTCTTGAGTCCCTCCCCAGACACCAAGATGGAAAGTTGATAGGCCCAATCTTGTACAGGTCTTCTTCATGTAATTTCAGTTGCTGAAATGTCAATGGGACCACAGTCATGCCTTGCCTGGAGGACTGTCTTCTTTATCACCCTTTTTAAGTTCTTCAGTGATGTTTTGGGAGTAAGGAAGGCTCAGTTTGTTCCTCTTTATGTGGCTTCACTACCAGTAGTGTGCTGGAGTAATGCAATGTGGAACAGATCTTTGACCCAAATCTATCATTTATTATTATCATAGACAAAACCAATTGTACTAGGAAGCTAAGGTTTATATAATCTTCATTTTCTTTTTAGTTAAATAATGGAAATAAGTGAAGCAAAAACACATGCCTTAAATACTTTCTTTTTGTTTATTTTTAGTATTATTCATTTGAGTATTTTGTGGGGCATGCATGTGTGAGTGCCTGTACCTGTGGGTGTATGTGTGTGTTAAGGATTGCACATGTGGGTGCATGTGTGAGGGTGCCTGTACATTTGGATGCATGTGTGTGACTGCCTGCATCTGTGTCTGAGTGCCTGTTCATGTGGGTGCACATATGTATGAGTGCCTATAGCTGTGGGTGCATGTGTGTATGAGTGCCTATGCCTGTGCGTGCATGTGTATGTGAGCACCTATACCTGTGGGTACATATGTGTGTGAAGGCTCAAGGTTGAGATCAGGAACTTCCTTGATCTCTAGTGCACTTAATTCATCAAATCAAATTTTTTCAATCAAACTTGAGACTCAGTGATATATGCATAGTCTCACTAGCCAGTTTGTTCTGGGGATTCAATGTCTCTGTCTTCCTGGATGAAAATATGAGAGGGTCACCATGTGTATTGGTGAAATTATTAAGGCCACTCCACATAGTTAAAAGGGAGGTTTATTTTGTGGGGTAACTTACAAATGAAGGGGTAGGTTGCAGGGTCTGGCAAAGGTATAGCACAGTCCAGTAGTGTTCTCTGGAGAACTCTGCTTGGTCTACCTCCAGCATCCAGGGTCCTGGAACCAAGAGAGAGCCCTCCTTTCCATCCTCGGTATTCTGCTTCCTCCTCCACCCTGCCTTGTGGGCGTGACCATTACCGAAGCCTCAATGGGGGTTGGAAATTCCAGGCCAATGCTGGGATGGCTATCCACTACATCTCCCCCTTTTGTCTAAATAAGAAAGTTCTAACCTACAAGACTATACACAAAGAGATGGTTATCAAATATTGTCCAGAAGTAATGAGGGATAATGATCTAGATAAGTTGGAATTACAATAAGTGCAAACAATATCAAGCAAAAAACACATAGTAAAATCCAGGGAAATCTAGGGCATGGGTAGGTGGCATGATACAAAGATCATTCTAAAGGTGTCCTATCCTAATACTTAATATATTCTATCTAAGCTAATATATATATATATAGTTGTAACTATAACTGCTAATCTCCAACCTCATCAAAGACCTGAGAAGGAATATAATAATACCTGAGAAATGGGAGAAGGATGAAAGCAACTTTTGGGAGTCTTGCAAGAGCAGACAGAGATAGCTAGCAGCCTGGACAGTCACCTAATGTTTCTCAGCATCGTTGGTGCATTCAAAGTGGCTACAGGCCTAGAGTATCTGACAGACCATTTTCAGAAGCAGGAATTCTGAAAGACCATCTTACCCTGTCTTGGCAAAGTATAGTGGTCACTTTCCTTGTGTCCTGCTTGTCCAGAAAGGACAGCATTTGTACTGTCAGCCGTTGAGGTAAGGGCAGTTCTTTGCCCAGTAGGCCATTTTGTGCCACGAAGACAAACTTCCAAATGGAAAAGTCTTAGAAGCCCAACATTCTCTCGGGATCAAATTGGTGCTGCCAGGAGCAATTGTGTCTCATGTCAACAGAATTCTAAGTTATTTAAATGCCATATTCTCTAAGTCCATGAAGTGTTTGAAGATTACCTGTCCATCTGACCTATGTATTGATAAATCTGGATAACCTAACTAACATAATTATAGATATGACAAGCATAGGTGACAATAACTCTGTAAGTCTTATCTTCCTAAACAACCTAAGGACTAAGCTTCCTATAAATAAGGCAAACAGTCTGTAAGCAAATGTACAGTAAAAGGACAATGACTTTAAATTGTGACAATACACAAAATATCTTTAACAGAGGTAGGAATATATAGTGCAATATGCAATATGATAATAATCTTAAATATATGTCAGTATACAGAATATCTTAAACAGAAGTAGAACATACATACAGTATGCCAGATATAAATTCACATTTGTATCAATATACAAATATTTCAAATAAGAGTAAAAATATGTGTACAATATAACAAACATAGTTCTGTATTTGTATCAATATACAAATTATCTTAAATAGGAATGTAAAAAGTTTATATTTGTATCAACGTATAAGAATTCATAACAGTGCAAAGGCTGCTATATTACTAAATTTGTTTACTAATGTATATGATAGTCTACCATAATATCTTACACCTATCCATTCCATTTCTTCTTTTCCCTTTTTTTTGAGACATATTTTCTTTCCTTAAGGAGAGTACTGAGTTTAACAGTTTCTTCCACCTCCAACCCTAGAACTATTATCCATAACCCTGAGAAATATGAAACCTTAGGTATAAGGGGCGTCGTTTTCTTAGAATTGCTTCCTGCTGTTTAGGGGGTAATGGTATCTCTGTTGGGTATTGTGATCAGATAGTTAAATCTCAGTTAGACTAACTGTAGATTCTGCAGCAACTCTCAGAGGAATGGGTAAGATTGTCTGAAATTCTGGCAAGAAGTGTAGTATGATGATGATTACCATTGCATCATTCTGGATTGGGTAGAGTTGTTGTTGTTGGGGCCCCATCTTCCTTCTGGAGACTTCAGAGATTGCTATTGGAAAAAACTTATTTTTTATCAGAATGGAAGGTTTGTATTTAAAGATGTCATGACATGTAAGAAAGGATTCCAAGAAATCAAGAGTAAGCATGGAGAGAATTAGAATCTTGAAGATAATGGTCCCTTATAATTGGTTTCCTTCTGTCTCACACCAGAGGGCTCTTCTGATATGGGACTGAAGAATCTCTCAACCTTTTCTTTTACCAATATGCTTGGGTTTAGAGAAGGAGTAAGCAAATTCCATCTCCAAAGCCAGCTTGGTTTATAATTAAATTGGAACCACAACTATTCTAGATTGATAGAGATATAGATGTTAGACAGTGATATCTTACCCTGTGTAGATTGGTACCAATAGATTCTTTCTTTCTGCTGTAAACATCCAGATATGCAAGGCCTTATGATTTCTGGAAGATGGGTATTTCCATTATCCTGGAAAGACAAAAACAGAACACTACCCCAACGTTTGTTAAATTTTTCTTACAACCTGAAGAGATGTCACATTGGTGGATGATCTTTTACTTCTCCTCATCAAGGGGTTTCTCCTGTTCGAATCGAATTTTTATTAATTTTGTTGGTATCCATAGCTTTTCTTCTCCTGTGGAAACAAAACAAAACCCCTTCCCCAATGTAGGACATATCCAGGTTTCCATTCTGAGGTCAACACATCTTTGAAATAAACTGGTTGGTTTAGCTCAGGAGTTTTGTCTGTCGTCCAATGTCTCTCCACAGCTGTTGTTCCTTTCTCATCAGCATTGAGAAAATTCAAGGTTAATAAAGCACTATGCAATCTATTTCTAGGAGTCATTGTTACCTGTTGCTATTTATTTAGCATTTCCTTTAAAGTTCGATTGGATCTTTATATGACTGCTTGGCCTGTGGGATTGTGTGCTATACCTGTAACATGCTTTATATTGTAATAAGCAAAGAACTGTCTCATTTTATTGGAGACATATGCTCGGGCATTGTCTGTCTTAATTTGTACAGGTATTCCCCTGATGGCCATAACTTCTAATAGGTGTGTAATCACAGAATCAACCTTTTCAGAACTCATAGGATTTGCCCACTGAAATCCTGAATAGGTGTCAATGGTATGGTGTACATACTTTAATCTTCCAAATTCTGCAAAATGAAATGCATCCATCTGCCAAATTTCATTTCTTTGTATACCTTTTGGATTGCTTCCTGCAGGTAATGGAGTTTGGTTATAGAAGGAACAAGTAGGACATTTTTTCACAATATCCTTAGCTTGTTGCCAAGTAATGGAGAAATTCTTCTTCAAACCTTTGCTATTTACATGGTGTTTCTTATGAAATTCTGAGGCTTCTAGCACATTACCTATTAGTAACTGATCAATCTCATCATTACCTTGTGCTGATCTGATATGTGTTATATATATATTGGATGTTCCCTTTTTCTGATGATTTCCTGCAATTTTATGAATAATGAAGTTAATTCTGTATTATCAGGAATAAATTCAGCAGTTTCAATGTGTAAAACAACTCTCTCTGCATATTGAGAATCAGTGACTATATTGAGGGGTTCTGTGAAGTCCATCAGTACCATAAGAACAGCATACAGCTCTGCCTTTTTACAGAGCTGTATGGACTTTGTACCACTTTACTTAAGTCTCCTGATTTGTATCCTGCTTTTCCTGATTTATTTGCATCAGTATAGAATGTGAGGACTCCAGAAATTGGCTTGTGTCATACAATGTGAGGAAGGACCTATTCAGTCTTCTTTATCAATTCTATTCTCTTGCTTTTGGTATAATGGTTGTTAATCTCCCCCAAAAAGTTACTGCAGGCTCTCTGCCAGTATTCATTATCTTTCCATAGAGACGAAATTTCCTCATTAGTTAAAGGTACTACAATTTCTGCTGGGTCCATTCCTGTCAACTGACGAAGTCTTAATTTACCTTTTTGAATCAAATCAGAGATCTTTTCTATATAAGTCTTTAATTTCTTATTTGGTTTACGTGGGAGGAATATCCATTCCAATATAATATCTTCCCTCTGCATCAAAATACCTGTGGGGGAATGTCTGGAGGGGAATATGACAAGAATGCATTTAAGTTCTGGATCTACACGATCCACATGTGCTTCTCAAATTGTCTTTTCTACTAGAGCCAATTCCTTCTCAGCTTTGGCGGATAATTCTCTTAGACTATTTAATTCTTTGTTCCCTTCTAGAGTATTAGCCAAATTTTGTAGTCCATGTTTGGGTATTCCCATGATAGCCAATAAGTTGGAAATGCTTCCTAACAACTTTTGAAAATCATTAAGTGTCTTTAATTGATCTCTCCTCAGTTGTACCTTTTGGGGTCTAATTTTTTGTAACTCTATCTTATATCCTAAGTAATTAATAGAATCTCCTCTTTGTATTTTTTTCAGGAGCAATTTGCAGTCCCCAGTGAGGCAAAACTTTTTTTACTTCTTCAAACATGCTTTCTAATGTGTCTAACTTTGGATCAGCTAATAGGATATCATCAATATAGTGATAAATTATGGATTGTGGAAACTTTACACGAATTATCTCCAATGTTTTTTGCACAAAGTATTGGCATAAGGTAGGGCTGTTTAACATTCCTTGTGGGAGGACCTTCCATTGATATCTCTTGACTGGCTGAAACTTGTTATAATTAGGAACTGTGAAGGCAAATTTTTCTCTATCATTTTCTTGTAAGGGCATGGTAAAGAAACAGTCTTTTAAGTCAATAACTATTATAGGCCATTATTTGGGTAGCAGAGAAGGCAAGGGCATCCCAGTCTGTAGGGAGCCCATTGGCTGAATTACTTTATTAATAGCTCTCAGATCTGTCAGCATTCTCCAATTACCAGACTTTTTTTAAAATAACAAATACAGGAGAATTCCAAGGGCTGGTATATTCTTCAATGTGTTGAGCATTTAACTGCTCTTGAACCAGCTTTTCTAAAGCTTGTAGCTTCTCTTTTGTCAAAGGCCACTGTCCAACCCAGACAGGTTTATTAGTTAGCCATTTTAAAGGTGAGGCAGTTGGTACTTCTGAGAGTTCAATAGAAGTTGTACTCTGTTTGTGTACAGCCTGAATGGTTGGTGACTGTTTTTTATAGCATGTTATGATATTATTCCTAGAAACATGCATTGGCCTGTATTCCTTTTCTGAGAGTGTAGGAATTTTAATCTGGGTATTCCACTGTTGTAACAGATCTCGGCCCCATAGATTTACTGCTACATTTGCTACATATGGCTTCAGCCTTCCTCTCTGTCCTTCTGGCCCTATGCATTCAACCCATCTCGAACTCTGTTTTATCTGAGATAGGGTGGCAATTCCTAAAACTTGGACATCTACCTCTTGAAGAGGCCAATTTGGATGCCATGATTTTGGTGTAATTACAGTCACATCCGCACCTGTGTGTACCAGGCCCTCCAGAACCAAGCCATTAATTCGAATTCTAAGCTTTGGTCTTTGTACATTTATGGAAGTCTACCAAAATATTTGTTTTATTGTGTTCTTTGCAAACTGTGATTCATCTATCAGAGATGTTTTTACATTAGGCATTGGTTTATTCAGTTGTCCTGGAGAGGAATATCTTCCACAGTGGCTGGGAATGTTCTTACCACATTTGATTTGGGGGCCTGCAAGAGCCCCCCTGAGGTATTTCCCACTAGTAAAGGGTTGCCTCATATATCTATTTTTGATCTGCACTCACTGGTCCAATGTGGGTCTTTGCCACATCTTCTACATAATCCAGAAGGTGGTTGGGGTCTTCTGTTTAGGCTATTCCTAGAAGGAGTATTACTTCTAGGATTACCCCATGTACAGTTTTTACTTATATGACCTGGTGTACCACATTTAAAACATTTGGTACCACAGACAGAATCTTTTTCTGTAAGCCTTCATTGCTAACTTTTAAAGCCTGTAAATCCTGGTTAGCAGATTCCAGAAAGAGAATCTTTTTATATAAGTCCTGGTCAGCAGTTTCCATAGACAGAATCTTTTTCTGTAAGCCTTCATTGCTATCTTTTAAAGCCTGTATCAGTCCCAATAATGACTCATCTTTGTTCTTATTATTAAACCAGTGTTTGAACACTGTGTGAATTATTACAATGAATGTCAAAATGGTACAGGCCAGATATGTCTTAGGGAGGTCATATATTTCCAGGAAAATGTCATTCATCATACAAGCAAAAAGGTTTTTAAATTCTTGTGAGGTAATGTTGTCAGCCATATTATAAGAATTACTCAAAATTTGTTAGTCAGTTTTAAGGTGTAAAATTATCAAGTACTTTTACTTGAAAGAAGCTTACCTTTCCGTGGTTTTGGGGGGTGCAGTAGCACTTTTCAGCCAGCAGGAGGCGTTGGTATAGCTCCAAAGCAGGGCCTGCTGGTGACCTTGGCTGGTGGCAGCTGAAGGCAGTAGCCAAGATGGCGGGAGCCGGCACTCAGGGAGGAGTGGGAATGCCTCATTCACAGCGCTTTCCACTGGTCTAGGGGCTAAGCTAGGGAACTGAGACCGGACTAGCTGCTACTTTTTCTGGAATGGAACCGTGTAGGCATCCCCTGGTTAAATGGAACTTTACAGGTGGGTTTAGGTATCCACCAGCCGGGGAGGAGGCTGAGGGAGGGAGCTGCCTAGGCCTTTGGAATTTGCCCCAAGTGAGCGCCAGATTTTGGTGAAATTATTAAGGCCACTCCACGTAGTTAAAAGGGAGGTTTATTTTGTGGGGTAACTTACAAATGAAGGGGTAGGTTGCAAGGTCTGGCAAAGGTATAGCGCAGTCCGGCGGTGTTCTCTGGAGAACTCTGCTTGGTCTACCTCCAGCGTCCAGGATCCCAGAACCAAGAGAGAGCCCTCTTCTCTATCTTCGGTCTTCTGCTTCCTCCTCTGCCCCGCCTTGTGGGCGTGACCATTACCAAAGCCTCAATGGGGGTTGGAACTTCCAGGCCAATGCTGGGATGGCTATCCACTACACATGTGCATTTGGCAATTATGTGAGTTTGGGAATTCAGAACTTCCATCTTACATTCCTGCATAGCAAATGCTTTAACACTGAGCCGCCTCTCCATTCTTCTTCCTCCTCCTGACCCTCCTTCATCTTCTTCCTCAGTTTTTCAGTCTTCTTCCTCTTCTGAATATATACATATCAAAAGTAAAAGTATAAATAGCCAATAAATCTTTGGGAAAATGTTCACACTGCTAATGATTGCAGAAATCATTATTAAAGCCAAAACATTGGTACCTCTTGGTTGTAGATTACAAAAGCAATAAACCACATCACATATTTGTAAAGATCTGGAGCAGGAAGCATCCTTTTGCATTCTTGGTGGGAGTATAAATTGGCCCAACCATTGCAGCAGATACTATGGAAGTACTTGTATAATTAAAATATAACTATGATTTTTAAGGTAGTAGTATTTACACTTCTGGGTTTATAGCTACAAGAAATTAAATTTAGATCTTGAAATTTTAGCATGCCTGTCATTCACCATGTCTCATAATCCATTATAACCAAGATCTAGAAACAACCTAAGTGGTCTTTGACAGATGACCTGATATAGAAAATTTGTACATACAATAGATCTTATGTATAGGGATATGTGGTAGAGATTCATATCGAATCTGTAAATTATTTGGGTTTAGACATTAACAAAATTAATTATTTCAGTCCAAGAACATATAAAGTCTTGGCAGTTACATGTATCATCTATAACTTTTTTTGTTGATATTTTATAGTTGTAAGAGTCTTATTCCCTTTGTTTCATGTCATCTACAGAGAAATAATTTCATTTTATTGTGCTATTACTTTAACTAGCATTCCAGAGGCAGAAATCCCGTCTGGATCTCTGTGAGTTCAAGGCCACATTGGAAACAGCCAGGCATGGTGATACATGCCTTTAATCCTAGGGAGTTATGGCAAAACCAGAAAGATATATAAGGCATGAAGACCAAAAACTAGCAGCATTTTGGCTGGTTAAGCTTTTAGGCTTTGGAGCAGCAATTCAGCTGAGATTCATTCTGCATGAGGACAGAGGTTTCCAGTCTGAGGAAATAGGAGCTGAAGAACTGGCAGGTAAAGTAGCTGTGGTTTGTTCTGCTTCTCTGATCTTCCAGCATTCACCCCAATAACTGGCCACAGGTTTGATTTTATTAACAAGATTCTTTAAGATTCCTGCTACGTGTGTGTGTGTGTGTGTGTGTGTGTGTGTGTGTGTGTGTGTGTGTGTGTGTGTGTGTTTTGTACCTAATCAGGTACTACATGTAGTATTTACTGAGTAATACTGTCTACCATTGATTTTTATGAACAATATGATCATAGAGCATGCTCAAAGAAATAATCCAGTTTTCAAATCATCTCACTGTAAAAGGGCTCCACACATTAGAGAACCCAGAGCTAGTAGCTAAGCAGACCCCAAGCAGAGAGGACTGAGATAAAGACAAAAATATCCCAAGCCTCTTACAGGTTGGAAGCTCTGTGAATCAGATGTTAGCCATGCTGTACTCTTCTACCCAGAGAAAGAGTAGCCCCTGTCACATGACCTAAGTCAAGTTTACCCCACTCCCTGTATCAGTCATGTAGCCTTGATCACATATAAACTAATCCTGCTTCCTCAGGATGCCCGACTTCCCATTCTCTAAAAATCCCTGCCTCGTTGTGCCGCCCATTCTGGGAGGCATTAACAAACCACTAAGCTCAGGGATGATGTGGCTCAGTTGTCTTCTCTGGAAACTTTTCTCTCCCTCCTTAAAACACAATATCACATACAACAGAAATAATTACTTGACTATCAAAAAAGGAACACAACACTCTTTCAGAGATGATGAAATTTTGCTCTGGAAATATTTGACTAAGTACAATCCAGAACATAGATTAAAACTTTGTTGAGAGAAATAAGTTCCTGGAAATAAGGAACACTAGTCAGATCAGAATTACAGATGAGCAGATCTCAGAGACTGCCACACTCCTGTTGTCCTTTTCCAGACAGTGTGCTTGAGGTTAACTCAAATACAGAGCTGAGTCAGACAAAGACCTTGCAAGGGATTATGTCTTAGACTTGACTTCACTAACAATATGTGTATATGGAGGCCAGGAAAAGATTTTGAGGAGTCATGATTCCTGCCTACCTTATTCCATCAAGATAGGGTTTTCTCATTAAATCTGGAGTTTGGTTGGCATCCAGAAAATGCCAGTGACCCTCTGTCTCTGTCTCTCACAGCCCTATGGTTATGGGGATTCATGGCATGTCCTAACCCCAACCCTTCATGGTATTATTCAATTTAATCATTTTTTTGGTATCAGTTTTCATATTTGTTGTAAATCAACAGATCAAAATATACTTTATGTTTTGAAATATCAAATATGTCCTATGATTTTGATTATTGGATATGAGAGGTGTATGGGAAAGAAATCCTAAGAAAAATATTCTCATAATTGTTTCTATCAAATAAATGTTAAGCATAATAATGTAAAACAAACCTTTATCTTATATTTGTGTGTGTGCATGCAAGCCTGTGTGCATATGTGTAAGCATACACACATTTGTACATGTGAGTGCATGCATGTATGTGTGTGCATGGGTTTGTGTGTGTGCATGGGTGTTGGTGTGTCTGTGTGTGCTATAGCCATGTGTATGTACTGTTTCTCTGTGTGTGTTTGTGTGTGTTTGTGTGTGCATGTGCATAGCTGTGTGATGCATGTCAGGAAACTCTCCAATTTAGGCAGAAAATCCAAGATATTTTTGCTTTGTTTAAACTTAATATAGCTGTGAATGGTCTACCATGACAGTGTTTACAGAGCCATGTCCCTGAGAATTTTTCATTTCATACATCATTTACGACTGGCCCAGGTGATCCCATAAATTCTGGACCTATATAATTTCACCACAGAAAGGTAAAATAAAAATATACTTATTCATGAAGAATCCAGACCAATCATGCATCCCCTTTCCTTTCCACTTCCCCCAATGCAATTACTAGCAAACTAGAAGAAAAGAGCCCGAGGTTCCCTCACAATATAAACCAAATTTGATGTTTCGCTGCTACCATTTGTTTTTATGAAGGAATTCATCTCTCTCCTGCCTTCTGACTTGCTGTCTCAAAAGCTCTGTCTGAGGTTGGAGTGCTAAGAAAGAGAAGAAGGGAAGAGGGAGTTTGGACAGAAATGGCAGAAGTAATCACAAAGACCAAGGAGACATTACTGTAGGCCAATGATTTTGTTTAAATTTATATTTGATCATTTCTCTTATTCTTGAGAATTTAATACATTAGACCATAAAACTTGGCCATATCCAACTCCCTTCTTCCCTTCCAACTTCCTTCATATCCCCTATTATGTCCCCTTCCCACCTTCATGTTTTCTTTTATTGTGTTGTTGATAACCCACTAGTTCCTGTTCATGCTGCCTATGTGTGCATAGATGTGGGAAAAGCTACTGAGCCATAGGAAAGAAGCTAGTGACCACACCTTCAAGAATTCTCCATCCCTTAATACCTGTCACCTCCCAGTGGCTCCTCAGTGATGAGAGCACCTCTCCTGTCTATGCTGGAATTCTGGCTGGCTGGAGGGGTTGTGCAGGTAAGCACAGCTACCAGGAATGTCCTGTGTATAATCCTCATGTGATGCCTAGAAAACAGCAGTTTCCAGCATCCCACTCCTTCCTCTGCCTCTCACATTCTGTCTGCCTCCTCTACTGGGTCAGTCCCTGAGCCTAAAGGTACAGGTTTGATATACACACCCAGCTTAGGCTTAAGCACTCAGTTTCTTATGATCACTTTACAGATCAATGTCATTAATGCCAATATGACTTACAAAGCTTTAGGTATATAAAGAAACTCTAGCCCCAAACTGAAAATTAGTGATGATGTATACAATTTCATGTCAGCATAGAACTGAAAGGAATACCCCCCTCTCTTCTGAAGATCAAATAGTAAGGTTTGTGCAAATAAAGTGGAATAGGTGAACAGTAGAAAGCATGCAAATGTATTTCCCTGTACAAGCACAGCACACAGTAGGTAACACCCAAAAGTCCAGAGAGGGTAAGAGGCTTAAGCACTGGTCTTCCTTGGGCAAGGGCTTGTTGGCTGCAGGCTCAATTGAAGGGATATGTTGTAAACATGGCCGCTTTCATCTGGGTATAATAATATCATCATCCTGTTGCCATCTTGGAATAAAGATTACCTAGCCCAGGTAGTCATGGTAACTAACTGAGCAGAACATTGCAGAGGTCAATGTAAATGGTGATGGTGCAACAGGCTGAGAATGTTATATTTCGGGATATATATGTACACACACACACACATACACACACATAACAACAATGAACATAAAAAGAGGCCATGAATTTGAGAGTTAGGAGGGGTCTAATGCGAGGGCTTAGAGGGAGGAAACAGAAGAAACAGAAAGGAAACATGGTGTAATAATACTATAATGTCAAAAATAAGATAAATCAGAAAAAGTAACAAATTTGTTACACTTAGTATTTATGGGACAGATAGGGATAGCCAGATAGGCAGAGACAGACAGACAGAGACAAAGGGACACACAGAGAGAGGTGACACCATGCTACATTTGTAGAAGTCAAAGAACACCCTGGGAGAGTTGATTTGCTTCTCCTACAGTGTGGGACTCATGGTTCAAACTCAGGCTCTCAGGCTTGACAAGTGTCCTTAGAAACTGAGCCATCTTGATTGCCTATAGTTTTCTATAATAGTCTCTGCCTGTTGCAAAAAGAAGTTTCCTTGATGATGGCTGAGGATCACCTGCAGGTATAAGAATACATGTTTAGATTGTTAGAAATTATGCTGGTTTAGGAAAGTGGTAGTTGTTGGTTCTTCTCCAGGATTCATGACTTCACTAGGCCTGGGTATGTGGCTAGCTTTCCAGTATCATGTATAAATCTGCTTTTTGATCCCAAGGAACTATTATACTCTGTAGCACGTAGTAAAATTACACATAGTCTTGTTCAGTTGAGTCTGTTTTTTTTCCCTTTCCAGAATAGCCTCTCCTATTACACACACACACACACACACACACACACACACACACACACACACACACAATTTGGAATATAAAATGCATACCTCCCCACAGAAAAGGTAAGAGTTTACTCTTGAGACAAATATGAGTGACCGTGGCCCTAGAACACAGGTTACCTAAATACCAGGTTCCAACATGGAAATGTTTTCATAAAGATTCTATTTAATTAACCAAAAGAAAGTCATAAATATGATTATCATTCAAGTGCATCATTGCAAACACAATGTAGTCAGGGTATAGCAATGTGTTAAAAATCTTTGCTGCCCTGTTATGGTGCTATCTGATGGCATTCCTAGCTTCTGGCATGGTAGAAGTCATTGGTCTAGGAAGGCAACTCAACTCAAAATGTTACAACTGGTAATCAGAATGATATTATTTTAGACACAAAACTGAATTGCTATTGTAAGAGATGAAGATAGCATAAGCTAGGCCCACAACATTCCATCTCTCCAGAGTCACAAATGTCTATTCAGCCAATCAGCCTTGTAGAATCTCTAACATAGATGCCATTTTCTTCTGTGAACACTGTCATAACATCTCTCTTACTCTACTGAAGTGCAAGGGCCTCCTTCCCCATGATGCATATATTGCCCCTGTTTTCTTTATGATTTCATTGAAATGCACTTTCCCATCTCCATCTCTTCCTAACATTTTGAGTCATGGACAGTTATTTAATGTTTGTAAATCTTTAGTTTCTACAGAAAAGATCTGAGTGGCATGGGTTCTCAATCACTGTTTGTTGAATGAATAAGGCTCATATTCTAGATTTGACATAGTGTACATTTTTCACGCACTGCCCATAGGAAGCCAGGAGGTATTATGAATCAAACTTAATGTTGGGCAGCTATAAACCAAAAGAGCAGACTAAGGACTTCCAAAAACCCTCCTCCTTCACAAAAGCAATTGGAAAACTGGCCCCAAATTGTCAAAGTCAACTTTTTTTTTTGAAACTCTGGAAATTAACTGAAATCTTAAGGGGAATGTTTCAGAGAAAAGCAATCAGGTGAGAATTTATTCAAGAAAAATGACTGACTCTTGCTAACAACACTGTTCTTCGCAGCCCTTTAACTCACTCCTTTCATCTGATCCTCTGTCCCCAGCTTTTTGTATGTGCATTTGTATGTGCATGAGAGAGTGTGGGTGCAAATGCACTTGTGTATGGGTGCATATAGAGACCAGAGGGCAACCTTGGGTGTGGCTCCTCAGGTGACATATACAGTCTCTCTCTCTCTCTCTCTCTCTCTCTCTCTCTCTCTCTCTCTCTCTGTGTGTGTGTGTGTGTGTGTGTGTGTGTGTGTGTGTGTGTGTATGTGAAGCAGGCATCCCTTGTCAGTAAGCTGGCTATCTGGTGAGGGAGCCCTTGGACTCTTCTATCCTTACCTCCCCAGTTCCGGCATTATGAACGCAGGCCAGCACACCTGGTTTCTTCATGTGGATGCTAGGCATTGAACTCAAGTTCTTTTATTTGCAGTGCCAGCACCTTCCTGACAGAGGTGCCTTCCAACTCCATTGTTTCTCAGCTCTTTAAAAAGATTTATTCACAATCACAATGACAACAAGCTCAAGCTCCCTGACAGCCATCAACAGGGGTAGTCAAGACCAGAATTTGATTCTTTCAAAACCTTACTGCAGGGGGTGGAAATTTTCACTATGTTGTAGTATGCTTGCTTAGCATGCATCAAACCCTGGGTTCATCCTCAGCAACATATAAAAGTGGCTCAGTGCACAATCTCATAATATCAGTGCTCAAGAGGTGGAGGAAAAACATGATCCAATTTTAGACCTTGGAAGATATCTCTGTGGGTAATAATGATCCCACAGGAGGGCCTGAGTTCAAATCCCTAGCACTCAAATCACAACTGTGGTATGGCTGCCTGTGTGCCTCTAACCCCAGCACTCTGCCAGGACAGGCAGAGTCAAGAGGGTCCATGAAGATTTCTGGCTGCCAGCCTAGTTCAAAGTTCAGTGAGAGACGTCATTTCAAGGGAATAAGTTGGAAATCAATACCCTAGAGGACTTGATATCCTGCTCTGGCTTAAGGGCAAGTGTGAGAGCCTTCATGCACACATGCACACACACACACACACACACACACACATACATACACATACATACACACCACTACCACCACCACCACCCCCATATGTCCATACACACAAAAATTAAAGGTTGTCCTTGGTGCATAGCAAGTTCAAGGCCAGCCTGTGGTATATAAAACCCTGTCTCAAACACATCAAACCTTCATTTCCAGAAAACTACTCCTATTGAATCCAAAATTCATCTTTAGAGACTGTGCTTATTTTTCAGATTTGGTGAATTCTTGGATTTGCTGTGACCGAGTCAGACAAATGGACAATGAGATGCCTGGAAGCAGCAGTGAGCCTACAGCAGGGAGCCAACAAATGGAGGGACGGGGAAAAGGAGAACCAAAGAATATAGCTGTACACACCCTAAATTGATCTGGAATGTCATTGGAAGATGAACTCTTGACAACAAAGACTCGAAAATACCAGTAACCGGCCCCCACCCCCACCCCGATGGTGGAGATGCTCGTGAGGCACTCGGTTGAGGGGAGAGCTGAGGCGCAGGGCCCCGAGGTGAGGAATTGCTGCTGCTTATATGCTACTCAAGACCACGGGTCGTGCTGTGATTGGCTGTGTAAGGTAAGGCACCACCAGGCTGTTCGGGATTGGCTAGTCCTTGTTGCTAGGCTGATTACGTGTATACTGCAGAGCAGGAGATTGTAAACAACACGCGTTGTTGGCTGATTGCCTGGCGCCATCTTGTAATGGCGCCCACACTGTGAATCATCTGAATCTTCTCACTCCATATTCCCTTCTATTTATTGATGGATCTGAATTGCAGCACTAATCAGAGGTGCTATTTGCTTGAAAATCCATAAACACTCTGATCTCCACAAGGTTCTGCTTTACTTTTAGTGTGTCACCAACTTAATGAAGGCCTGATGTAATCTGTGAGCACTGTGATGGTTACAATGGGGGTAAGCACAAAATTATGAAACTCAGAACTTATAAGTGGTGGCTGGTCAAATGTCCTCCCTACAACCTTATATAGGAGTAGGATAGAGGGAAAAAATAGGTATTAGTTCTGGTTTGAGATATTAGTTGAGATAGAGTCTCTTGTAGTTTAGGCTAGCCTTGAACTCACTATGTAGACATACTGAACTTGAATTTAGTCAGAAATTGAGTTTCTGATCCTCCTGCCCCTACTTCTAGAGCACTGGGATTGCAGGCACACACTGTCACATCTAGCTGATGCAGTGTTAGGATCTGAACTTAAGTCTTTGGGTGTGAGGGCATGAACTCTATCAACTTAACGACAGCCTTAGCACCATGGGATGATTGTTTTTTCTCTAGAATCTTCTGCAGGGATTTTGCAAGCATTGTAGGTTTCTCATAAATTGAGTGTAGACAATGGACTCCTCTGTGAATGAAAATTTCCCATAATGAAACTTTACCATCCATTGAACCTTCTGAAAAGTGGAATAACTGGTTAGAACTTCAGTGATTTTGGATAGGCTGGGATTTTGCAGGTCCAGATAAAAATTATAATGTATATGTTAGGCTATATTCAGACCCCTTAACAGCTATTTCTTTCACCATTGTTTATGACCAAATATTCGTGTGACTATTCAGTTGACCTTTTGGAATGTGTTAAATTAGCAAATCACTAGTTTCTACCAACCAAGAGGCTGGGAATGCCATGAGTTACTTTACCTTGATGTTTCCTGCCTACCTGAAGTCTCCACCAGTGTATTGGAAAAATTCTAATTTATGATTTTCTATTACTGCTGTAAAAGTCTTTGTTACTCGGGATTCTTTAGATTAACAGAGCCTATAGTATGCACACACACACAAACACAGATATATGCACATACATACACTTATGTACATACATTCATACATACATACATGCATACATACAAATGTTAGATTGGCTTGCAAAGATAAGGGCAGAGTAGTCCAGCAATCACCAGGGACCATGATGGATAAACTTGCCAGGGAGAGTGATGGCCAAGAAAACAATAAAGCAAAAACTACCAAATGGAACATAGACTGTGGGAACCTGAATCTGTGTCCCTGAGTCATGGTCACTCATATTGGATTCCAGAATAAAAAAAAAAACCCTTATTACCCTTGGAGTGAAAGATGTGTTTTTTGCATTGACACTCCTAACTTTCTAAGTATTTGCTTCACAAGTTTCTATTTTATATCTTTGGAGTTGTCACCCATTCCTAATCAACCTAACAGATAAAGTAAGCTTTTATGTTTGGTGCCATGCTTGCTCTCATTTGGAACACTTGGCAATAATTTCTTACATTTGTGCACACCAAAGGCAGAAAGATGATCTCACTGTGTTGTGACATTGTGACCTTAGAGAGATTTTGCTTTTCAGTTTTCTTTCTTCTTTTTGAGAATTAAATTATTTTAATTATACATAAGTGTGTGTGTGTGTGTGTGTGTGTGTGTGTGTGTGTGTGTGTGTGTCTGTACAGGGGTATATGCACAGGGTAATGCAGGTTCTTTGGAGGCCAGAAAAAGGCACTGAATCCCCTAGAGCTAGAGTTACACGTAACATGAATCTTAAATGGTCTTATTAATATAAAACCTGGAGCCAGATATTAGAATGAATTCTGAATGATCAGAGAGACAGAACAAGCCACAGCCAACCTCACCTCTCCAATTCCTCAGCTGATCTTTTTTCCTCAGACTGAAAGCCTCTGAGTCCTCACCCAAGTGGATCTCAGCTGAACTGCTCAAAAGACTCTAGTTCCTGGTTCACATGCCTTCTATACCTTTCTGTTTCCTGTCATCTCTTCCTGGGATTAAATGTCTGTGTCCTTCCCAAGCAAAGACATGGAATTAAAGGCATGTGCCACCATTGCCTGACTTCTATGTTTAATATAGTGGCTGGCTTTTTCCTCTGATCATCAGATAAGCTTTACTAGGGTGCACATTATATTGGGGGACACATATATCACCACAGTTACAGGTGGTTGTTAGCTGTCTCACATGGGTGCCTGGGACAGAGCTCTCGTTCTCTGCAAGAGTGGTTAGCCAACTGTTAACCCCTGAGCCAGCTCTCCAGGCTCTCGAAGACTGCTTCTTTTTCCTTTGGAGGTTAAATTTCATAACAAATTTTCTGTCCTCTTTGAAAAAAGAAAACACACAAAAATCATTGCATTTGTCAAGCTTTTATTAGACAGTTGACAGAGAACGAGACTATGAGGGGCTCTGAGGGTCATTAAATAGAAATCAACCCGGGAAGAGCTGGAGTGTCTTTGTAGAGGCCACACGTTTATGCAAAACATCAAACACTACAATATATCACAGGAGTAGTGAAAATATACCTGCTGCCAGTTCATGGAAACTAGACACGTGAAGATAGAGGATGGGACATGACCTGGCACCCAGCTTCCCTTCTCCCAGGACAAACATCAGCAATTCCCCAACTGGAATTGTTGGGACAAAACATTCTGCAAAGGTTTGAAGGAACTCCAAGAAATCTCTTTTGTTTTCTTTTCCAACATTTCCAGTAGCAATATGGGAAATAAAGGACATCTCTCTAGACATTACAGGTGTCTTTGCAGGAAGTGGCAGGTGGCTTACCTCTGGGGAAGGCTGTGACCAAGCCCAGAACAACCTTTGTGACTCTGGATGGGTCTGTGGCTGTTCTCCATCTCAGCACCTGTGCTAATTACAGGGGGAATAAGAGTTTTAGAGACAAGCCAAGATAAGCTGACAAGTGTGTGGAGAGAGAGAAAGAGAGAGAGAGAGAGAGAGAGAGAGAGAGAGAGAGAAGAGAGAAGAGAGAAATCTCAGTTTCCAAATAAAAATTAAGTTCAGATTGTCACCTGTTTAGGATAAACAAAATGTGCACTTGGGAAAATTCCTCTCTCTCTTTTTCTTTCTTCCTCTCTGTCCTTACTTCCTTAACCACCCTGGCAAGAATGAACCTTTTCCAAAGAGAAACTATGCCACTCTCTTTTTGTTATCAGAGTGGACTATTGAAACAACAGCACTCAAGAAACTCTAATTTCCCCAGGACTCTGGTGCATGAAGAAAGAACATCTGGGAACTTGGTCCTGGATAGAACGTTGTCTCTAGGGAAGATTTAAAATTTTCAGACACTTTGTAGGAGAGATGATGAAGATGGGCTTGGAGGGTCACTGAACCAGTTCGCTTTTTTTTTTTCCAATGCAGTTTTGTTGAATTTGCTTTCCAATATTGCTTGCCTGTTCAATTGGTGTATTAAGGATGAGAGGCAGAGGCTAGGCTGTTAGGGGAGCGAGGGTGCGAGCTTGGTCTGACCTTATATTTCAAGCAACCCATCCATCTTCCCTTCCCTCTCTTCCTCTGTTCCTTGTCTTCATTAGAAGGGTGTCAGCAGTCCATCCTTATAAAGACAGGCAGCATACATTCTTCACCCCTTTCTCCTGTCTCAGGCTCCACCTTCTGCTTCCTGCAAGTAGGCCAGGATGCAAAGGTGTAGGTAATTGATTATGTAGCTAGTGAAGGCCAGTCATCTACAGGAAGACATCATGACATAGGAGACCTTTAAAAACTCATTTCCAAAAGCTAAGAGGGCCTTCTCTCACATGAGGCCGTAGAGTTCTTTAAATTCCACAGTAAAATAAACCCTTATTTCAGAAATAAGCTTTGAAGTTGTTTGAAGATGAAAGAGGAGGCTTGCCTCTGAGCCACTTCCCAAGCAGTTGGGAGGGACTACCAGCATCCTGAAATGTGTTTCAAGAAACCTTATTAGAATTTGAAAGGACTGTTGCACACACATTCCCTGTGGCTCCATCCCCTTGAAAGTGTGTGACAGAGTTCAGGAGCTTGGCTGAGGCCTGAGCTGATACAAACTATAATCAAAGTCTTGTTACGTGATTATACAAAATTATTTCTGATTCTAGCAAGAATATGAAAGGCAATTACTTCAGCAACTTATCTGTGAACTGAGCTCTGTTCACCCCCCAGTCTCACTTAATCCTGGAGAAACATATGGGTGCTGCATATAGTGTTGTTGGGAGGACCCAACACATCACAAACTCCTCTAGGACAGTGTTTCACTTCTTGTCCATTAGCCAATGGAACATTCTAACTTGCAATATAACAATAGAAAACTTTACTTTTGCTAGTAAATTATTCTAGTAAGTTTTCTTCAAATCATTAACATAAAATCTAACCAAGGATGGTGGAGACGGCTCTGCAGTCAAGCACTTTCTATACAAGCCTGACAGCTTGGATTCAACCAATGTAACCCACAAAAATAGCTGGATGAACCAGTGTGCATCTGTAATCCCAGCACTCTTAGGGAGAGGTAGAAGGTAGAGACAGGAGAATCATCTGGAAGCTCAGATGTATTGTCACAGAGATAAGAAAAGAGACTGTCTCAAAACAAGGTGGGAGGACAGAACTGAATCCCAAATAGTTGTCCTCTGACCTCAACTTATGTGAATGGCATGTGCAAGCGCATTCTCATTTATATGCTTTTTCGCATACACATAGACAAATTAAATAAATCTGTAGAGTATTCTAGCTGAGCACTCACTGTTTATTATATTTCAGAGTATTCATGTCCAAATTGCAACATGGTTTTCATTAATCTTATTTTATAGATGATGAAATTGAAACACAGGTAAATAAGTTTTATAATTAATAGAGGTGAGATTTTTGACTCACAAAGGGAGAGAATAATATTTCTATTTCTTTGTCACAAAATGCCATACTAATAGGGTATAGTGGATATGGATAGGGACACTTCATAGCATTATAGAGGTGCACTTATGCTCTATCCTGTAGATAAGACTTGGGATATACATGTCATCATGCTCAGCATGGGCTCATGGATAATGGTTGGTTAGTTTATTCCAAGTTACCCCATACCAAAGCTTCATGGCTTAGAGGAGTAAAAGTTGATGCCAGGAGATGCCTACTTGGTTTTCAAGAAGTGCCCTAACCCAGACATCCAAAGAATGAGAAAAGCATGTGAGGTATGATAATATGAGGCACATAGAGACGACAAGTCTCAAGTGTGTGCTGGCCACTTGACCAGAGGGGCTGAGACTGTGATCTGAAAGGATTGACTACTTTTGTATCCCTAGTACCACCAAATCTTCTTGAGAGGATGTGGCAGACAGCTTTATTAGAATGTTAATCCATTGTCTTCTCAGTTTGATGGCTCTCTGCATAAAGTGAGGCTTTAAGATTCAGTTCATTTTGAGATTTTATTTTACCCAAGTCAGCATGGTGAAGATTAAGAGAACAAATATCGAGAAATGTCAGTAAGGATATAGAGAAAGGGGATTCCCATTCTCTGTTTGTTGGCATGAACACTGGTGAAGCCACTATAGGAATCAGAGTGGAGGTTCCTCTAAAAGCTAGAACTCAGTTATCATTATGGTCCATTTGTACCACTCACGGGCAAGAATATAAAGATTTCTATACCCTACTACAGAGATGTTTGATTATCCTTGTGTAGACAAATTTCTAAACAGTCTTTAGTAAATAAGAAACACAGAGCCAGCTCGGCAGTGTTGGTGCCCGCCTTTAATCCCAGCACTCAGGAGGCAGAGCCAGGCGGATCTCTGTGAGTTTGAGGCCAGCCTGGGCTACAAGAGTGAGTTCCAGGAAAGGCACAAAACTACACAGAAAATCACTGTCTCAAAGAAAAAAAAGAAAAGAAAAAGAAAAAAAAGAAAAGAAACACAGAGCCAAATACAGGGGTAATAGCCAAAGAGATCAGAGAATTAGCAAAGAGCCACTGACTACCCTTTAGCTTACCTTTAGCTCTTGTCACCAAGATTTGGCTGTGTCCTTGACCACACTGAGACTCTGCCATGTGATTGGGTTAAGGACATGGGCTACCACTGCCTGACTTCTCTTCCTAGCTTGCTATGACCTCCGATCTCCAGGCAAACTCTATTTATTAATGTACAAATAAAATTAAATTTCAGCACAATTAAAATATCACCACATTTCCCCTTTTTATTCTAATAAAAGAAAAATATTATAACTAATATAAGAAAGACTATATATAATACATACAGTAACTATATACAATATATACAAACAATAAATACCTCAACAATGTCTAGTCCCGCTGGCAGCGAGGTGGTAAGATAAGGTAGAAGTGCTCTTCGCTAGTTCTTTGATCTCTTTGGCTATTACCTCTGTATTTGGCTCTGTGTTTCTTATTTAATAAGACTGTTTAGAAATTCATCTACATCCTTGCTCATTGCTGTGTTTGATACAAGACGCTAGCACTGAAAGAATTCCATGACAGACCTTTCTCTGGACAATCTGTGCTCAGCTGAGGGAAATTCCAAGAGAAATCTGTGTCTATTAGGAATTGGAAGTGGTGAATATAGTTGTTTCTTAGATGCAGGCTTTCACTAGAGACTCAAGACATCCTTGAATTTGCCCTTGTTTACTCAGCACAAAGAATGCATGAGAGATAGAACCTAAGTAGTTAACAGGGTTCACCTTGAAGACTGTCTAGCTTCAAACAGTGGTTCAATGAGCTATTATCTGTCTTTCAACATGTTTCTTAACTTTTTGTGTCTCAATATTCTTACATAGGAGACAGACGTAAAAATAATATATTGCTCAAAGCCAATAAAGCACAAGGATTGGGGGTGGGTGTCTTCTAAAGTCTCACTCACATAGACACCTTAGCTTGGGGAGGGATGCTTATGTGCATGCTTCCTAGGTAAAGGGACACTATTTAAAGATCAGTTTCACACTATCAGTCAATAAGAAAGAAATCTTTTCTTTGTTAAGTTAGATCAGAAAGTGTACAAGGGGATGAGGTAGGTTATACTAGGTTCATAACTGTCAAATATTTTGACAATATATTAAACATTAAGTACGGCCACTTTGAGTGAAAATACTTTGTGTTTTCACTGAACACAATGTCCCTGTCCCACAAACAGAAGAGGGATATCAGGCCATACATGGTGATATTTATTGTACCGTTGGATGAGTCAGTATTTTTTCTTGTATAAATATGATTATGGTTTGTGGATGAAAAAGCATAAACTGTTCAGATTGTTTTAAAAATTATTGGAATTATTTTTTATTTGTTTTTAAATTTTTTAATTGTGTGTGTGTGTAGTGTACTATAGTGCTGACAGAGGCCAGTAGAAAAAGTGTTGTATCCCTTGGAACTGGAGCTATAGGTTGTTGATCTGCCCAATGTGGGTGTTGGGAAGCTACCTTGGATCTTCTCCAAGAGCAGCAAGTGCTCTTAGCCATTTCACCCTCTCTCCTCCCTGTGAAGTCTTTTCACATGTGTGCCACTAGGCATTAAACTCAAGGCATGGGTGTGCCAAGCAAGCACTTTGCCAAAGAGTTATACTCCCTGTCTTCAAAGTTACTGTTACAACAAATACAGTTGCACAAACAAATATGTACAGCCTATGGACTATGAAAACATCCTACTGGATTCTACTCTACTCTAGATGAGTTGAGCTTTCTAACAGTGCCATATAAAGACTTCCAAACCTAGATTTAAATAACTTTCCCCTTATCTTCTACAATTCTTTAACTGGCTCTTTATTGTTTAATAATGCAACCGCTGACTTCCACAGTATAACATTGCTGTAAGATTCTATATCTTTGCATAGGCTGAGGCTTCACTGCAACACCCCATCATTTTGAGTGATTTTCCAGTTGCATTCCAGTGGTGCCTGGGCTGAGGATATTGCTCAGTGGTAGGGTGCTTTGCTAGCTAGTATGCATATTGACTTATAATTAGCATTCTGTATTGCAATTTGCTTTTTCCTTGACTATCTCTATCATTAGAACATTGTTCCTTATAAATATAGAATATCTTACTTATTAGACTTTATTTGACACTAAAGCAGTGGTCACATAATAGAAGTCATCAAGCGACCAAGATTGGATGAAGTTACTAGACTCTGAAGACAGTGAATAAGCAAAAGCTTTTCCAACAAGGAGCTCAGATATAAGTTGTTGGATGAATATATCTCACTGTGCTAGTGGAGAGCAGGTCTCTCAAAGCTGAAAGAGCAGAGGATAAAGGTCAGTGGGTAAAGGCCTTATGTAGCATTCCAGAAGCAGAAATGAAGCAAGGTGGTGCAAATTTGCAATCCCAGCACTTCAGAAGCAGAGGCAGGAGCATGAGATGTTCAAGGTCATCCTGGGCTTCAGAGTCAATCTGGGTTACATTAAATCTTGTTCCAGAAAAACAAGAGACAAACAAAACAAAACAAAATAAAATAAATAAAAACCAGAAAACCAAAACAAGACAGAGAGAAAAATACCCATAGGACACTTGGACAGGCCATCTGTGGGTCATAAAAATAGGTGAACATAGTTAAGCAAGATGGAGGATAAGCTTATGAACTTTATCCGTTTCCTCAGCAACACTGTAATGCAAAAATAAGCAGAACTAGTGATTGTGAATGGGAGAAAGCAGCAGAGAAAAGAAGTAAGTCACGGAATAGCCATTGTCCCTGTATTTGAATAATGTGTGGAATCCAGGAAAGGTTTTAGTGCATGATGTATCCATTACAACTCCACAGGTGTCTCATTTCACAGGAAAGGCACATTCTCCTCATGCATGCTCCAAGGGTAGTGGCACTCAAGTGGGAGTCCGTCAACATCATCATCTATTCACATCTACAGATGAAATGTGAACAGCACACATAATTGAACTGGAGAGCTGTAGAAAAATCATCCCTCACTCCAAGAAAAAAAGCAAAAGGTCTAAAAAAAAACAACACAGGAGCCACGTAAGTCAAGTAAGGAAGGCACTCAGAACAGATTTACACAAGTTAAACAAAAGGCCTTCAGAGGAGAATATTTCAAAGCAAATTGCTTCCAGAGTTTTACAGCCTAAGGGCCTGACATCTGTAGACAGCCAAATGCCTAGAGGAGACTAACGAGGAGGAGGATGCACATTAACAGCATACGAGCTAAATTTATAGCACAGCTTGAAAGATACAACATGATCAAAAAGAAAACGAGGCAGAGAGGAGGTGGGAATTACTCTAACATTTGACAGTGTTTCACTTTATATTTTACTGGGTAAGAATACAAATATTTCCTTTAGAAAGTGATATTTTTCTTTTAAATAAGATTATGTAATATAGAGAAAGCTTGAGAATTCAATAGAATGGGGCTTAGTCATCCTTCTATGGAATTGCTGACAAACTGAGTATCTGCTTTGAATCACTGCTTCCTCATTTCAGTAGTAAACATGTAGACCTTACTGCTCCCTGTTGCTATGAATATTCTCAGCATTGTAAACAAATTAAATGGGACTTGGAAGAAACCAAATAAATATGAGTGGCTTTACTACAAGGATTCAAAATTTTCTTGTTTTTTAAAAGACAATTATGTTTATTTATATGTATCTGTGTGGAAATATGCATATGTTAGTGCAGTGGCCATGGAATCCTGGAGATGGGATCAGATTCCCTGGAAATGAAGTGATAGGCAGTATGAGCTTCAGGAAGTGGGAGCTGGGAACTGAACTCAGGTCTGTAGATGTAACCATCTTGTTAAATAAGAAACACAGAGCCAAATACATAGTTAATAGCCAAGAGGGCAGAGCAATAGCTGAGAGCTGAACAACCTTACCCTTCACTGCTGCTGCTGTCTTTCCTCTCTGCAAGAGACCTACTTCCTGTGTCTCTCTTTTTTATAGACTTTCTGTTCTGCCTTCTCATTGGTTGTAAACCCAACCACATGACCTCTTCGTCACTGCCTGTCTGTACAGACCTCCAGGTCTTCTATGGTTGGTATTGAGATTAAAGGCGTGTGTCTCCATGCTGGCTGTGTCCTTGAACACACAGAGATCTGCCTAATTCTGCCTTCCAATGCTGGGATTAAAGGCATGCAACTACCACCACCCAGCTTCTGCTCTGGCTTGCTCTGACCCCAAGGCAACTTTATTAACATACAAATAAAATCACATTTCAGTACAAATAAAATATCACCATACAGGTCCTCTGCAAGAGCAGAACTCTTAGCTACTGAGCCATCTCTCTAGTCATGACATTATTTTCTTAACAGTGCACCAAGAATCCCAAGTCCCTAATTTGTTTATTTAGATAGTTCTTTAATTGCATTTAATTACATATTATTGGGGGGGGGGTGGCGGACAGGATAGGGCATTTGCATGCCACAGCACAATTATGGAGATCTGAAGGGTCCATTCTCTATTTTTTTCCACTATGTGACTGCTAGGGACTGAGTCAGGTCATCAGGCTTTGGAGCAATTGCCTTCCCTCAGAGTCATCTAAGTGGAGCCCAAGGCAGTAGTTACGGAAACAGTTTGCCTTATCCTGGAAAGTCCATCTGACTTGGATAAACAGCCCATCCTTAACTAACTCTAAGGTCAAGAGTGTTCTTTTTTTTTTTTTTTGGTTTTTCGAGACAGTGTTTCTCTGTGTAGCTTTGCACCTTTCCTGGATCTCATTCCGTAGACCAGGCTGGCCTTGAACTCACAGAGATCCACCTGCCTCTGCCTCCTGAGTGCTGGGATTAAAGGCGAGTGCCACCACTGCTCAGCAAGAGTGTTCTTTTTTTTTTCTGGCTTATTTATCCTATGTCACCTTCCCCTAAAATGGCAAGGGAATGCTTACTTACCTTTCTGCACACTGGGACTTGAATGTCATGCCCCAAAATCAAGTTATGGAAATTCTCACCACCAGATGGGTGAAATATATAAGAATGCCTTTAAGAGGGGATTAGAGGACAGTGATGTGGCTGAGCAAGTAAAAGGGATTGCTGTTAAGCCTGACGCCCTAAATCCACTTCTGAAAATCCACATAAAGGTGAAAGGAAAGGAGAACCAACTCCTCAAAGCTGTCCCGAAATCTCCCTTGTGTGGCCTGCCACATACATGCACATGTGTAGTCACACACAAAAATATTAAAAGAATAAAACTATAGAAAGAGGTGACTAGGTCAAGATTTTCCCCTCTCAGCAATAGAACAAAGGCTCATATAAAAGAGGCTTCACACAAGCAATATCTCCCTTTTCATTCTGTCTTCGCAAGGCTACAGCAAGGCATGATCTTGGAATAATGGAGCAGTCCTCAGCAGAGCAGCAAACTGATGGCCCTTGAATCTGGAGTCTGGAACCACCGTGGGAAGCATTTTATTATTGCAGTTTAATGGCATTTATTATCTGTGTGTTAGTAGCAATTTTGTAGTGTTGTAGTGTGTGCTATGAATGTGTGTGTGTGTGCGCACGCGTTGTTGATGTTGTTGTTGTTGTAATTGTCATTTGAGATAGTGCCTTTCATTGAACCTGGGTTGAACGTGGGGCTTACAGAATCAGATACAGTGTGTGGTCAGCAAGCCCCAGGTATCCTCCTGTCTCTACCTAGCCATGCTGGGATTGCTGGTTTGTAACACTTCATCTGGCATTTTCACTGAATGCTGGGGATCTAAGCATGGTGTGTGTCACACTTGTATTTGGACACTCTATCCACCCGTCTGTCTCATCTCCCACTTTTAACTACATCCTTAACACTCTGTTCTCTTTCCCCACTTGGGTGACTTCTGGAGTTTTCCTCTGTGTTATGCCATGTTTTCCCCACTCTATGTGTATAGTCTTCACATGGGCTTATGGTATTCACTAGGACTTTCAGGGAGAAAGCTACAAGATAAAACAATCATTTGACCACAAGCCCACCCACTATCCAAGTCAAATGCAGTATAAAGCACGTGTGTCTCAATTCACTTTCCAGGAGGTTTAGAATCCAAAAAGCTTGAATACCATTAAGATAAGTATAGTTTATGTTTAAAGCCTAGAATATCGATAGAAAGAACCAAGAAAAGGCAAAAAAGAGTAAAGTATGAATATGAGATAAAATATATGAGTCAGAAATCTGAGAAATAATAGAGATATATTATAATAATAATAATAAATAATAATACCATGGAATGTGTACAGAATAACAAGGAGCAGCCACAGAGTTCCACTTAATCAAAATAAAGTTAAAAGAAAACAACTAAAATACAAAAAGAAATGCAAGTCCAAAGTTTCCAGTAAAGCAGATTTAAAAAAAAAAAAAGTCAGCTGTATTTTTTCCTTGTTGGGATGAATACCTCCTGCCATTTGCTAGATTGTCTTCCACGGGTAATTGCAGGTGGGAAGGAAAATGGTAGAATCTGTCTTTCAAACAGGGTTAGGACAGAAGGTGCTCTAAGCTGGTCAGGTTTCTGAAGAGGTCTGTCTCTCCTGGGGAGTTTTGCTGTCCTCTTGTAGGTTGTTCTCTTTAGCTCCTTACCCTCTCCCATGTAGCCTCCCTATGCTGTGCACAGTGACTCTTTCCACCAAAACCCTGGCTGCTGCTGTAACAAGGATTCACAGTTCCTGCCTGCAGAGGCAAAGTAATAAACCAAATAGAGAATCGTGCTTCCTAGGTGTCTGAGTGTGTGTGTGTGTGTGTGTGTGTGTGTGTGTGTGTGTGTGTGCACTTACATTTTTACTAATACATTAATTGCTTTTAATGTTAATATACTGGTTCCTTTTCTGTCTACTGTGACCCAACCCCTGACAAAAAGGGAACACAAGGGAGAAGGGTTTCACTTTGGCTCCTAATTTGAAAGTACATTTTATCTTGGTGGCAGGAGCAAGAGGCGGCTGGTCACACTGCATTTGTAGTTGAGAAGCAGAGAGAGATGAATGCTGATACTCAGCTTGCTTTTCTCTCTTTAGTTCAGTCGAGGACTTTAGGCGTGAAATTTTGCCACTTCTGTTTAGGGTGGTTCTTCACACTTCAATTAACTTAATCTAGGAATTCCCTCACAGACATGCCCAGAGGTCTGTTTAAGTAGCAATTCTAAAATCTCACTAAATTACAAACCAAGGTTAGCCATCATAGTCGGTTTCTGCATCCCTTTCACCTCCCTGTGGTCATAAAGATCATTGCCCGTCTAATTGGCAGGGTAGGTAGGATCTATGGGGTCTAGAAATGTCAGAGGTCTGATCTTCCTAGCAAAGTATTTTGATAACAGGACCTCAGTTACTTCCTTCACTCACACCTGGGAGGAAGAGAGCCATGGCCAACGGCAAGTCCTTCTCCTCAGCCACACCTTGGAGTAGTCTTGTCCTCATGTCAGTCACTATCTCACTAGACCCCAACTTGGCCATTATTTGATGGTTGAATTCAAGACTATGACAACCCTATGACATAGCAGCACTATGACAGAAGGTTTTTCTGAAATATTGGATTGTATGTATGTAGAACAAACATGTGTAAGAGTGTATAGGAAGAAAGACCCCAAAATGGTGAAATAAGGGCAAACTAGGAGACCTCAATCCAAGTGTTCAAAATCATTAGCCTATGGGAACCATTTCTCCTTCAAACCACAATAGTATGTAACTTCATATAGAACAATGAGCTGTGGATGTAGAATCTGAGTAAAAATGTAAGTGGAACACTATGAGAAGGGAGAGCTTGCTGGAATTAGTACCTAAGAGTCTGTTACAATAAGTGAGACCAAAGACAATATAATATCAGTATGCAATCCTTTTTAATAGAGTATGGGTTCAAAGGGATCCAACGTATTTTAGCCATTCTTGGAAAAGATTAAATAAAACCAGAAACATTTATCCTTTAAGAGAAAACAAACACCATTGAATTGGAATCTGGGGGCAAATTTTTAGGAACTGAACATTTTTTTCATTTTATTTGTGAGAATCCTGCATTTAGATATAGAAGCCACGCTATTGAAACAAAGATGTACTTTCCTGGCAAAGGAGATAATGATCAAGAAGGTGATTTTCCCAGGGTGAGACTTCCATTGTACTCCAAATGTGCCAAGCACTGCAATGTCCCTAGAGGCATGGAACTTAGCTGCATAAATTTTGGAAGAGGGAGACTGTGTTCCCATTTTCCTGTGTTTATGGTAATGTTTAAAAACTAGTTCCGGGACTCGAGAGATGAAGAGCATTTGCTGCTCTTGCAGAGAACTCAAGTCCAATTCCCAGCTCTCATATCCAGGACCTCGCAGCCACTGAAACTGCAGTTGCAAGAACCCATGCCCTCTTGGGCTCCATGGGCATTTGAATACACACACACTCTCACATACACACACACACATACACACACACACACACGAACACACACACACACACTCTCACACACCACATTAAAAATAAATCATTTACAAAAGAAAAACAGCACCATATGTATTTCTATAAGCCTGTGTTTTAATTTTGGGATAGCTACAATACATTCTCTTGACTTCCTACTCAGTTCTTTACAACACACAAACGCCAAACGTTAACACTTCTGACTTTCTAATACAAGAGTCTGTGTGAGTTCTGTTTCTTTTACAGCACAGGATCCAGATTACACCTTAGTATGGTGTGGAGAACCCAGATGGAAAAGGAATAAGTTTGTGCATGTCAGAATGTCCAATGGGTGGTGTCTATGTGTATTTCTCAAGCACTGTCCACTTTTTTTGAGACAGGGTCTCTCATTGGCCTAGAGATGACCGGTTAGCTAAACTGGCTAGAGAGTGAGTCTTGGGTTTCCTTATGTCTATGCCTCCCCAGAGCTGGCATTACAAGTATATTTAGCATTTTTACTTAAGTTTTAGGGGTGAAGCTCAGGACCTCTTACGCACAAGGCAAACATTTTATCAAATGAACCATCTCCCCAGCCCAATATCTTTATTTTTGACAGGGCAAATACATGCAAGCAAAATTTAAATAGGGTTGATAAAACCAGGAGGACTCTTATTTTTCTTCAAGGATGGATACGTAATGCTTTCCCTCACCAAACAACATTTTTATGTAGAAACAAAGAAAATATACATGAAATACTGAAAAGATGCTATTTAGGAGTCAAGGATATAGAGTAGAAAGAAAGAGAGATTGCAGAAGATCAAAAAAATCAAGCAAACCAGGAAAAAGTTGTTTGGGTTGCTAGTGAGTAGCTATTTTGACTTGTTATTTATCAATATAAAAGTAAGTATTAAATGACATTTTTGGTTTGGTACAGGTGGCTTAGTAGGTAGAGATACTGACCCCAGTCCTGAGAGCTGAGTTCAATGCCCTGGGCTCCACATGGTGGAAGGAGAATTCTCTTTGCCAAGAATGTATCATACAGCTCTCTACCATCCACTATCTATGTACTACCATCTATCTATTTACCTGTGTATCTATTTATTGATCATCTATATACCTTCTCTGTCCCTCTACACTTAGTAAAAGCTTGGCTTCATTTCTACATTTTTCTTGAGAATTCTAAATGGAATATAATAGATAATCTATATACACGTGCATATACAAGGTAATCTATATACACATGTCTACATACATTTGATAGGGAATTAAGAAAATTTAATTGAGTTTTAGTTTACTTTAGCACATTTTTATTACTCTAAACTGTTGGAAAACATTAATTTAAAAAAAGAAGAATAAGTGATGCTCACACTCTTATTTTCTGTTAAAGGAGTATATTGAATTTGTAGCATGACTTCCTGGCTTCCTGATTTTGAGTCAAGGATCCTGGGCAGAGATCACATAGGAAATAATGTATGTGGCTTGGATTTGAAATGTCCCCACAAGCTCCTGTTTTGAATTCTCATGCTCCAGCTTTATGACACCATTTTGAAAGATAGAGAGCCTTTTAGAAGTGCCGTGGCTGGCAGAAGAAAGTCAGTGTAGGTTGGTCTTTGAAGTTTGGACCCATCCTTGGCTCCAGCCTGCTCTTGGCATCTTGTCTGGCAAGATTCTAAGAGCCTTTGAGATAATGACATACTTTCTCATGAAACAATGTCCTGAAATCTTTCTGATATCACAATCCCAAATAGGCCCTCCCTTCTTAAGTTTCTTCTTTCATGTGTTTTGAACAAAATTACTAACAAGTAACTCATACATATACCATCAAAGATGAATGCAGGAGACTTCCTAGTTCTTTAGAAGCTTCTCAAAATAATTTAATTACTTGTTTCCTATGTAACAGGCAAATAGTGATCTAAGGAGAGAAAGGAGTCCTAACATAAAATTAGTTAAAAGGTGCAGGGCGATCACTTTTTGGATGGCTCCTACAACTCAACTTTGGAAACTTTTTTTTGTTGTTATTTCAGATAAAAATATACTCTAACATATTTCAGTCTCTCTGGTCAGATGCATTACTGAAATACTGGGTTATTGTTACTGAAAACTAAGACAGGGTCTTTAAAAATATTTTTCACATTTTTATTTCTTTGCATGTGAGTGCTCATGCACATACCATGTTACACATGTGGGGGTCAGAAGTCAATTAGCAGGAGTTAGTTCTCTATAGTGATATTTTATTTGTATTGAAATGTGATTTTATTTGTATGTCAATAAAGTTGCCTTAAGGTCAGAGCAAGCCAGAGCAGAAGCTGAGCAGTAGTGGGGCACGCCTTTAATCCCAGCACATGGGAGGCAGAGCTAGGCGGATCTCTGTGTGTTCAAGGACACAGCCAGCATGGCAGACACACAGCCTTTAATCTCAATACCAACCATAGAAGACCTGGAGGTCTGTACAAACAGGCAGTGACGAGGTGGTCATGTGGCTGGGTTTACAACCAATGAGAGAGGAGAACAGAAAGTTTTTAAATAGACAGGACGCAGAGAAGTAGGTCTCTTGTGGAGAGGAAGAACCGTAGAAGCAGTGAAGGGTAAGGTTTTCCGCTCTTGCTCTGACCTCGTGGTTTTTAACTCTGCAATTGGTTCTGTGTTTCTTATGTAACAAGCTGGATACATCTACAGTTCACTCCTTCAACCCGTGGGTTTAAGGATTGACCTAAGGCCACTGGGCTTGGAAACAAGTCAGAAGTATTACAATGGGCTCTTCCAGGGATGGCACTCAGAATGACTCAGTCTTTAATGTACCATTAGAGACCTACTTACAATAGAGTTGCTAACAAAACTAGGTGAGCTCAACAAACTTGTAAAGATTGTTATTTGTATACAAAAAGATGAAGAAAGTACCAAAATCCTCTTTTGGCATGTTCCCAAGGCGGCTTGGAGGGGTTCAGTTCAGTCTGAGATGCTAAAGTGGTTCCATGTGTGCTGTGTCCATGACATCAAGTGTGCTTCATCTTGGAAGAACACATACAGTGTCAGAATATGAAATTATATGAAGTTTATACACATAGTAACTGAAAGTTTTCCTGTGCCCACCCAATTCCTGTGTCCTCAAAGTCCCGCAGCAGCTCAGACCCAAATGAACACACAGAGGCTTATATTAATTATGAACTGTATGGCCTAATAGCTCAGGCTTCTCACTAGCTAGATCTTACATCTTAAATTAACCCATTTCTGCAAATCTATACTTTGCCACTTGGCTCGTGGCTTACCGGAATCTTTACAACTTGCTTGGTGGCTTATGGCATCTGCCTTGCCTCTCCTTTTTCTTCCTGTCTATCTGTTTGGAATTTGTTGCCTGTCTCTAAGCTGCCTTGCTATAGGCCAAACGGCTTTATTTATCAACCAGTCAGAGCAACACATATTCACAGCACACAGAAAGACATCCACAGCAATGTGTTATATCTGCATATACATGTCTTCTTTTCTGTACATGCAAAAACTAAAAATCATAAATAAACCTGTGGGTCAGGGTTACTTTATGCTGATTACCAAGTTGCTTGGATTTGGCGGTACAGAGTACCATGCCCTCAAATTATACAAAAAGAATGTTTCTTTAAACTTAAAGTGAAACCTCTATATTTATGGATTTATTTACTTAGTATTTGTGGTGTGTGTGTGTGTGTGTGTGTGTGTGTGTGTGTGTGTGTGTGTGTGTGTGTGTGTGTGACAGAGAGAGAGAGAGAGAGAGAGAGAGAGAGAGAGAGAGAGTATATCTTGGTGTTTGTGTGTTCTTGTGTCTATATGCATGAACATGCATGTGCTTAAACTGCTACATGTGCCATGGTCAGGGATTGCATGTCAAAGTCCAAGAATATCTTTTAGGAATTGTTATTTCCATTTACTAAATGGGTCCAGGAATCCCAGTTAATCAAACTCCACAGCAAGGACTTTTTTGCCACTCACCCATCTTGAGAGATAACATTATTAGCAGATATAAGGGAGGCTGGAAATTGAATCCCTTGCAGTTAGAGGTAAAACATTATATATACTTTGTAATTGTGTTTAATAGCAAGCATTACCTAGTACAACTCATCCTGAAATTCTGTATACCCAAAAACAGAATTAATGTGTTGTCTAAAAAGTACACATACACTAATTTTATACATGGTATCAAACATGAGAGTTTTTCCCAGTCTCCTTAGGTTAAAAACAGACAGGAACAGGTGGAGGTAGCGTGCACTCTTTCACCAAGCACTGCTACACAGCAGTTTATCAGGGCAATCATAAGGGCTGGAACAGTTGCTTGCTGGGTAAACTGCTTCTCTGCAGGCATGAGCACATGAACTCTAATCCTCATTACCAACAAAAAAATCTTAACACTTAGGGGTATGCATTTGCCCAGTGCTGGGGAGTTGTATATAAGAGAATCTCACCTTCTTGTCCAGCCAGCCATTCTAACTGATCTGGCAAGTTCTGTGTTTAATGAGACATTTTCTCAAAAAATAAGTGGAGAAGAAATTGAAGAACCTACCAGAAATCTAACTTGGGCCTCCACATGTTCATGCTTGGGTAGACATATTCTCACTCATGAGCACATTTACATGCACAAAAAATAAAACAATACAGTAACGTGTATTAATCTCAGAGACATTACCATTATGTTGAGAAAAATATTATCACAAAGGAATTCATACCACATGGTCCAAATATGAAGCCAAGACCAGGCAAGGTGAGCTGGAAATGTTTATTCAAATGATTCCCTTATGAGAGCTATTGATGGTGAACATGCTCAAAGTAGTACTCTGGAATAGTGGAGTTGTTTTCCAGCATATGACTGTTTAGTTGTTCAGGTAACTATATACTTAAGATTTAGAAACTCAACCATCTTTATTCTTTTATACCTGTTAAAATCAAGCCTACATTGCTGCTCAGGCTGCCCATCTCACAGATACTGTCAGGTACTCTTCTGAGAGCACTGGCTGTGAATCTCTAGCTAGATGTCCAGGCATTCTATCTTGGCCCCATCAAAGTGCCACCTATGGCAACTGTAGCCACATATCTACTCCCCCATCCTTTTTTCCAGGTCCTTCTGTATAATCATAGGACCTTCCTACAGACTGTTGCTTTGAATCCCCCTTTTCCAGAGGCCTGTAAGAAGGAACCCCAACTCTGCCTTGTGGCCCTGATTTTTCTTCAGAGCTCCCACCATGCCATTGCATGTCTGTGGCACTTGTAACCATTCTAATAAACTTTTTTTTTCTTAACCCACCTCAATCATTCTTAGTGACACTTGAATTCTAGATATGAGACTTTTACCATACCTGCTTTTTAAAATTTTCTTAATAGTAAATATGATTAGCTGGAAATAATTCAATAAGGAACATATGGAGTAGATGGTTTAGTGTAGAAGAGAACTTGCTATATACACAAGTATGAGGCCCTGAGTTCAAATTTCCCATATCTTATTAAAGGGCAAGCTTGGCTGATCACATCTGTAATCCTACTGCTCTGAGGGTATAGAGCTTGAAGCCAAAAAAAAAAAAAAAAAAAAAGTATAATTGTACCAAAGTTCACTCTGGGGAACCAGTGATTTTATCATACAAACAAAGCATGAGGAGGCAGGGGAAGGAGTATAGGTAGCACAGTGGGTGCCTTGAAGTATCCACACATGAAGGTCTGTAATCAACATGGGTGATGATTACCTGTGGCTATGTAGATATAGTTCCTCCTCAAATCCTTCCCCACCTACATTCTTTAGCCCTTTCCAGAGAACCTGAGGACAAGCATATTTAGGGAGAATTGCATACACTTCCTTGGAAAGAGAGGCTACATACTCAAGCAAAGATTTCATGACACTTGACCCTTTCCTTCTAAAAGGAAGCATCAAAAGAAGGCTATCTGTGATAACCTTTGGCATGTAGGGTTCTGCCAAACTTTTGGAGATGGCAACATTTCGGTTCAGAGGATTGTCTTGTACAACATTGCAAGACTACCACACTGGGTGAAACTGATGTTCAACACAATAATAGGCCAGTAAGTGGGACCACACCTTGACTGGCACTTCTTAGATGTGCATATCCTTGAACTAAAAGTTTAGTTAGAAAAAGAACCACAATGTTTATATGATAACCAAACCTTAATTCTATGCTGCATGGAAGCCATAAATGCATGGGACAAAATTGATGAAGCAGGGAAGAAAGTTGAATCATTTACAAAAGTTAAACAAGGCCCAAAAGAATCTTTCATAGATTCCTTACAAGGCTGTCTTCAGCAGTAAATAGGATGATACCAAATTCAGAAGCTAGACAGATAATTGAATCTTTGGGTTTTGGGAATTTGAATGCAGCATGCAAATGCATGACCAGGCCGTTAAAGGCAAGATCAGCAGCCTTAGAGGATTGGATCAGAAACACAATTAATATTGAATCTCATGACCATGATATGTGGATAGGAGAGGTGATATCAAAAGCTTTGAGGAAAAATAATGTCAGATGTTTTAATTGAGGTAACCAAGGTCATTTGAAAAGGGAGTGTAAACAGAATGTTTCTAGAAACAATGCTTCTTCAAGGAACAATGGCAACAGAGCGTGCCTCCCTTATGGATTATGCAAAAAGTGTGGTAAGGGTAAACACTGGACCAACAAATATAGATCAACAAGTGACAGACAATGTAATCCTTGGCTTCTGCCACTGGGAAATTCCCAGAGGGACTTCACGCATGCCCGCACAGCAAATTCAGTTCAGACTTTTTCTGCTATTATAGAAGAAATTCCTTCTCAGGGCAATTAAATCAGGCTGCTCTGGGTGATAGAATAGCTGTAGCAGAGAGAAGAAGAAATTCAGGAGAAACTATAAAGCAAATTTTTGGCAAACTTCTATAAATGAACAAAGACCAAAATTAAAAATATGAATAAATGATATTCTCTTGTAAGGTTTGGTAGACATAGGTGCAGATGTTACAATAATTGCACCAGAATTTTGGCATTCAAATTAGCCTCTTCAGGAGGTAAATGTTTAGCTGTTGGGGATTGAAACATTATCTTAAGTGAAACAGAGTGCAAGATGGTTCAAATGTATAGGGATAGAAGAACAGAGAGGAAAATGAAAGCCATTTGTGGCTAATATAGCTATGAATTTATGGAACCGTGATCTATCACAACAACGGAATACTCAGGTTAACATTCCTTCAACCCTAGAAACAAACCATAAACTAACACATTTCTGAGAGAAATATTAGGAGGTATTATTATAAAGAGCAGTCACCAACCATCCAGATTGTACAAAAACATTCAAAGATATCAAGAGCTCTACCTTTAAAATAGTTAACAGAGTAGCCTGTATGGGTTCAGCAACTACTTTTAACAACAGAGAAACCACAGGCTTTGTAAGACCTGGTACAAGAACAATTAAATGCTCAGCATACTAAAGAATCAACCAGCCCTTGGAATTCTCCTGTATTTGTTATTTAAAAGAAATCTGATAAATGTTACATTGGGGACAAAGTTTTGCTTTTGTTTTTACTGGAGAAGAAAAGCTAGGGATACCATTAAAATTGATAAAGGTTTGATTTGAACAACAGAGACCTCTTAATTAGGAGAGTGATAGTTCATCGAACAACATTATCATCCTATTTAAACTAATTTATACCACTAACATTTTTTTTTTTAAATTTAATCAGGTATAACTTACCAAAAGGGAACCTCCCCAAATTTAGGCTTGGTGAAGGGTTTTTGTTTTTGTTTTTCAGGAGAATGAAGGGTAAGGAATCCAAAGAACAATGGACAAATAAGACATCTGAAGAAAAAGGAAAAATCATCTAGAAAAAAATGTCCCAAGAAAAGGAGTAAATTGGCCTATTGATAAATCACATATACCAAATTTCATAAGTCTTCCTAAATGTTTGTTTCTACTCTTCTCTATAGACACTTAACACAAATGGTCTTTATGTAGTCCCAGTTTGCCATGACCGCCTCGACCAGCAAGGAAGGCTCGACACCAGGCTCTTCTTTCTGCAGTTTATTCAGGAACCTTGAACAATCTTCTGACTTCTGACCCTGGGGAAACCCGCTCACAGCCTTAAGTAATCACTGGGTAGCCAACCCTGATATGTCACATGGGCACTACCAATAGGTCCCGGTGTGCGTAAGCAAGCCAGATTCTCAGCCTTAGCCAATTAAGGAGTTGTTTATCTCAGAGAGCGCTCACCATCGGGAAGGCGGAGGGCGGAAGCCGGTGCCATCTTTAAGGTGCGGCTGCACGCAGCTCTCTACAGTTCCCCCTTTTTATTTTGCAACAGGCAAGAGTAGAGATCTGTTCTCTGTAGAGTGAATCAGGGACATTGTACTGATCTTCACTCAGGTGTCGTCCACCTGATGAATACCAGACCCGTCCGATACCCTTTTTTACAGAGGTGGGACACAGGGCATCAACCCACATGCAATCAGACATGCTGTTCTTGGGGTCCAAGATCTCAGTGGGCCCCAAGTGCAGTGGTCGAGCCTCACATCCTGTGCTTAAAACACACTAATCTTTTAGGGTAGCCAGTCAGGCATGAGGGGACTGTCCTGCTTCAATGGCTGTAAAGGCTTGAATAATCATGGCTGCATTGCGACGCTGAGAACCTCTGATCTGGCAAATGCACCACAGGCATACTAAGGAGACTAACACCAGGAGGCCCATCAAGGCTTTCAGACCTGCCCATTTCTTAAGATGATTCATGGCAGCAGAGATCCAAGAGGATAATCCCTCCGCCAGTCCAGCATCCACCCGGGTCGAGTTCACAGTGACAATGGCCACCCTCAGCTGGTCCATCAGGTTGTCGAATTCTCCCGTCCAATTGCCTAAAAGATAACTGGACAACTGTTTAGACAGATTTACAGCACAGGTAAAGTTTTCATACTGGATACTAGTCACACACAACGCAGCATATTTCCATTGACAGCCAAGCTGGGCAATCTGCCAAAGAGTGTCAATTTGCTCTTATTGGCTGCAGCCTCTTCAGTATCAAACTCAATCAGGAAGGCCTTCCAATCTAAGTATTGGCCTGGGCTCAAGCATGTTCGTGCAAGCCCGCTCCAATCACTGGGTGTCATGCAATGCCTGTTCAAGGCCTCCACTGGGCAATTGTGAAAGAGGCTGTGATCCCGTAGTTCCACACAGACTCAGCCAAGGATTTTATCACCTTAAAATCTAAAGGCTCATGATACCGCTGTCCCTGTGGATCCTGGAATACTGGACAGGCTAGGTGTAACTCAGTTCTGACTGTTTTCCATACGTCTGGGCTGAAAGAGCATCTGGAGCTGCCACTTCCAGGGCCCTCCACATAGGGCGGAGGAGCCGAGGGTGTGGCATGGCGTGGCGTGCAGGGGGGGGCGGGATTCTCCTTTGTCTGGGTTTTCCTTCTCCTTCCCTTTCTTCCTCTTTCTTATCTTTGTCTTTTCTATCTGTTCTATGAGTGATTGCAGTTCCTCTGAGTCTGTAGACTCTGAGGTCTCTACTTCAGTAAGGTCGGGGTATAACCCCCTTCTTTTCTTCCCCTTTTCACTGCTTGTCCTTTCCGATCTCTCCTCCTGCAGCATTTCTAGGGTGGCCTGATCATTCTCTACCACTTCACTGTAATGCTGATCCTCAAGACAGCCTCTTACCAATTCCCAGACTGGTCTTACCCCACTCTTAAGTGTCCCTTGTTCAAAAGCAAAATCTAGATCCTTTCCCAGTTTCTCCCAGGAGGATATCGTGAGGCTTCCGGAAACGGCAAACCATGGGGCAACAATATCACATTCATCCAAAAATCTCTCTAAGGTACTTTTCTTTATCTGTAATTTCTTTAAGAGCCAGAAAAATTGGGTGCGAAGAAGAAGCGCCCATGTCTAAGACTTTTTTCACAATCTTTTAGACAATCTTTCACTTTCACTTTTGGCTCGTCTATCGACTAGCCCTTGGTTCCTGCTCTCTCTTTACAGAGAAGAGCAAAAACCTGCCTGCTTTTGTCGCGGGTTCCCAATTTACCTGGGATTTACCGGTGCACCACCCTGACTGCAGAAAGTTCTGAGCCCTCCTTGAAAGTAGTGAAGTTCCCAGTACGGGCCACCACTTGTCACGCCCACCTCGACCAGCAAGGAAGACTCGACACCAAGCTCTTCTTTCTGCAGTTTATTCAGAAACCTTGAACAATCTTCTGACTTCTGACCCCAGGGAAACCTGCTCACAGCCTTAAGTAATCACTGGGTAGCCAACCCTGATATGTCACGTGAGCACTACCAATAGGTCCCGGTGTGCATAAGCAAGCCAGATTCTCAGCCTTAGCCAATTAAGGAGTTGTTTATCACAGAGAGCGCTCACCATCGGGAAGGCGGAGGGTGGAAGCCGGCGCCATCTTTAAGGTGTGGCTGCATGGAGCTCTCTACACCAGTTTAATTAAAAATTAACACTGGCTTTGGAGATGGAGAATGCCTCTCTGCTTCTCTAAACCCAAGCATGTTTGTTAAAAGGAAAATGCAAAATCTCTGTATTATGTCAGAAGAAAGAGCCATCTGATATAGGAGAGAATGAAACCAAAATTAAGGGATTATTCTACTGTCTGTAATCTCAATTTTTTGGTTCTATTTTGGTTCTTTAAACTTTTCTTAAGGTATAAATTTTATATCAAAATTTAAAAGATTAATATATATTTTAAACTTTTGTTATGTTATTAATGGTCATATAGAGTACTAACTAATTCTAGAAAAAAAAGACTTAATTTAGCTGCTGATACATGATTTTGTGTTGGAGTCTCTATCAGTTTTTGGCAAGGAATCAAGACCAGGCCTAACAGTGAATTTGAAAGATGGGGCCTTATAACAATGATTCCACATGGATAATGATAATACCATTAAGCTGACAAATATCACCCAAAGATCAACCTTGGACTACAAACTATTCAGGACAATTTTGAAATGGTTAGCTTATATGATCCAGCCTCACAGACTACTCAAACAATGACTTGAGATAAGCCCTGCACTTTTGCATTACTCAGACTGGACAACAAATGATACAGTTACCTCTCCCAGGACTTGACAATTAACCCATTTTTTTTTTCATGATCCCCTAAAGATGCCTTTGCTTATAAACAGTAGAGAGCAATTTTAAGAAAACAATGCTCACTTTCCCAAGAGGTGGAGCAGGTGGTTGATGGATGGTCTTTCAATGAGTTTTGGCTTTGGGATAATTGTCATTGTTTAGGATGGTTGGTTACAAGTTGTTATGGTTAACGGTCAGGAAAGAAGCTAAACAAAAGAGATTAGATTTAAGGTTCTTGTTTGGAAAAAAAAAAGAAAAAAGAGGATATAATAAAAGGTAGATTATTGAATCTACTCTGAAAAGAAAAAAGAGAGGATATAGACATGATACAGATAAAAAAGATAGATTATTGAATTTATTTTTAAAAGACAACTACTAGTTTAAATATTTTACATTGGATCAGATTTTTATATATTGTATACAAATTATATATACACAAATTTGAGATAGATTTTGTTAGAAAATGCTCTACATATATTTCTAATCTTGTTCAAGATATTATACCTATACAGTTCATTTAACAAGGTAATACAATTTGCTAATCCTTGAATGTTATTATTACCAACTATTAGGATATAAAGAAATGAAAGTTAGTAGTTAGACGTTACAAGTGAACTTGTATTCATATTAGGTATGTTTTCAAGGTCAAGCCGAGATATATTTTAGATAGACAGGTCATCTTCAAACCCTTCAGAGATCTATATAATATGGCATTTAAAATGTTTTAATAATAGTGTTTTTTTTTTCTTTTTTATGACTATGTGACATGTCTGCACCTGGGAGCACCAATCTACTTCAGAAAAGACTTCATTTAGCTGCCAGGAGCAGACATGTCTCATAGTCTCATTTCAATAGGCATTGAAAAAACTGCATATGGAGTTAACTTTCACTGTGGCAAAAGTTAGCTACTGGGCAACAAAGTGCCCTTGCATCAACTGCTGACATTATGCTATCCAAAATGGACAGATAGGACACAAAACAAAGGACTGCCCATCCTTGCCAAGACAAGTATGGTTGCAGCTTTGGCAACAGGTGTCCTCTGAGGCCAGAACAATATGGCACCATCACTGAAGTGGCTTTTCAATCTGAAAAAGGTACAGTGTCCCTTACTTTGAAGGCAGCTGAACAGGCAGTGGACTGATGGCTTCTGGTATGGAGAAGAATGAGATGCCAAGATGAAACCAGCCACAAGCTGAGAAGAATGGGCAGCCAAATTCTAAAAATTCCAGCAATTTCCAGAATTTAAAATCTTGAATCATGACAGGACACTGGTGGAATTCAAGTTTATCTGGTACATGGAATACTTGCACTGAATGTGAGGTCAAGCTGTCGGCCTTGGGTACATCCTACTTCACAAATGACTCTGTCAGATACATTAAGCCCATAGGCCGAAAATGATGCCCCAATGTGTAGACACCCCTCAGGTGACTGTCCAGAAAGCTGAAGCTGGCTGTTTCTGTCATAACTCATTTTTTGGAAGTCACTTATTTGCACTTCCTGTTTTACCAGGTAGTATTGTTTCCTTCGTGGGCCTCTGAGGGAGTTGAAGATTAAATAATTATAGTTATGGTTTTCCTTGTTAAGATATTCAGAAAAGAATCTCACTAAGAGGTGTTAAGTGTGTAAGTATGAAAGACATCATAAGATAGTTTTCTGTTGGTAATACAAATTAGGATAGAAAGTGAATTAGGCACATTTTGAACTCATCAAAATAGAGTAGATGATGAACTATTTTCTCTGAATTTGTCAAATGCAAATGGACTAGACATTGTTGATGCATATTGTATATAATTATTGTACTTATTGCATATAGTTTTTATATTAGTTATACCTTTTTATTTTTTATTTTTAATTTGACAAAAAAGGGTAAACATGGTGATATTTTGTGTTTAAAAGTGATGATATTTTATTTGTGCTTTAATAAATGAAGTTTGCCTGGAGATCAGAGGAAATAGCAAGCCATTTTAAGTAAACAAAGAAGTCAGACAGTGGTAGCACACACCCTTAATCCTATCCCTTAGCAGGCAGGATCTCTGTGTGTTCAAGGCCACACTAGGGAACAGAACCAAGTGTGGTGTCACATGCCTTTAATCCCAGCACCAACCATAGAGTTCTGGAGTCCTGTGCAGACATGACGTGACAGAGCTGGCCAGGAAGAGGAAGTGATGTAACTAGACAGACAGCAAATCAGATGGCAGAACAGTAAGGCAATAAAGGCGTTGGTAGACAGGAAGTAATGCACATTTTGAAGCTGCAGAGTTGGCGAGGTAAGGTTGGCTGGTGGCTTTCCCTATTTCCCTGATCTCTCTAAGGCTTACACCCCTATATTTGGCTCCATATTTTTTATTTAATAAGACCATTTAGAAATGCATCAGGAACCTGAAGAGGGACCTCTTCCTAATGTGGCCACATTAAATAAATCTCCTTTTCCTGCCTTCCACATTGATTTGACTCTTAATTGGCTTATAAAAGTGAGTGGTGGGACAGGCTGGGCACAGGTGGTGATGTGAAGCTTGAGAACAGGATGTTCAGTTAGTGGTTGTTCTCATTGCTATGTCAGAACACCTGACAACAGCAACCAAAAGCAGCAGAGGGGTATTCTGTGGGTGCTGTCCACCATCGAGGGGAATTAGTGGCAGCAGGAGCCTACGGCCAGATGTCACAGTGCACTCACAGCCAGGAAGCAGAGAGATCAATGCTGTGTTCAGCCTGCTTCCTACTTTTTATTTATTTCCAGCCCCTAGCTCCTAGTGCTGCTAACATCTGGGCTGAATCTTCCCAGCTCACTCAACCCAGTGAAGAAACTCCCTCACAGATAGGCCCAGAGGCTTTTCTTCTAGGAGGTTCCAGGTCCTGCCAAGCTGATGAGCAATATGAACCATTCCAGGTGCCCATACAGACTATTTTGTGTTAAGGATAATACATTTTTAAACCTCAGCTTAGGAAGCTAAGAAAGGATGTAATGCATCTCAGAAGTATTTTCATCAAAAGGAGGTCTAGCTGGAGGGGCAGGCCTCAGGGTCTCTGAGCTTTGCCCAATTTGAATTCCTTCTGTTCTAGGGGAATAAGTTCTCTATAATGTTATCCTCAACTCAAAGCATCCTGTTGCTTAGAGACACAGACACCATCACTGGGTCCTCGGGATTCTTACCAGGCTTTTCTAAC